>NC_083883.1:81079697-81695697 GCF_032452875.1 Bos javanicus
TGGGCATCTGAAGCCGGGGTCGTCCGTGGGGGCCAGACCCGGCTGGCAGGGGTAACTCCAGCCCCTCCTGCTCTCTGGTCTCCCGCCACCCCTGAGAATACAGCAGCAGCCTGAGGCCTCAGGGCGGCCAGGGGTCCTTCCGCCAGGACCATCCCTCCCCCCACCAAGGCCGCTCCCCACTCCTCCAGTTCTCTGCTAGTGTTTTCCCCCCCAGGCCCTGGGGCTGCACAGCTGGGCCAGGAAGGGGGAGAGCTGACCTGCAGCCTCGCAGTGGGCAGGGCCCTGACATAAACAAGCCCCAGGAAGGCCTGGGTGGTCAGCGCTTGCAGCTCCGGCCGCGGGAGCCCTGTGGCCCCTGGGCAGCGGGGGGTGGTGACTCAGTGTCTCCAGCCTCTGGAGGGTCGTGTGGGCCAGTCCCACTCCTGATAAATGCATGTGTGAAGAGCGTGTGACCCAGCCCGGGGCCCCAGAGCCGCACCCCACCCTGAGGAGGCCCCTGCCCCTGCTCCCGTCCCACAGGCCTTCACCAGGAGCTGGGTGCCGCCCCTCCCCGCCTCAGGGTCTGCCCCCAACTGAGGGGCTCTGCCTTGTCCGGCCTCTCTGTGTCCCCCAGACTCCCCCCCAGGAGTCGTCCACGGCCTTGCAGTTGATACGGGACCCCCCTGGCCAGCCCCGGGGAGGCTGTGAGCGATGGTGTCACCATGGTGGGCACCTGTGCCCTCCTTCCTGGTTCTCCTGCCCGAGTTCCCTCACTGGTGGAGGGCGGGGGCAGAGGAAACCTGGTTGCTCTGGCCGGGAAGCAGCCACCCTCCAGCGCCGGCCCTGGGCAGGGTCATGGCGGGAGGGACGGCCAGGCCGAAAGCACCCCTATCTCCCAGTCTCCATGGACAGAACGCACTCGGCCTCAGGCTTGACCACACCCTTTATTGCCCTTCACAGCGCAGGGCCGGCGTGCAGGCCGCCCTCCCGGGGAAGCGGGGCCGCAGTGGGCTTGCCGGGCCGGCACCGCCTCCTGCACAGCAGCGCCTGGGCAAGTCACGGCAGCCCGTCCGAGAGCGCGCTGTTGAGGCAGCTGTAGAGGTGGATGTACTGCTCCTGGGGGCAGGCGGGGGGCCGCGGTGAGGACAGGGAGGCTGCACGGCCTCCACGGGCAGCAGGGCCCCAGACGGCCCGGGGCGGACCCCTCGCGCCCCCATGTTCCGAGGCTGAGCCCCGGGGCCACTCACCAGAGTTGGGGTCATGAGGCCACAGGCCTGTGACTGCTGCAAGGCCACGGTGAAGATGTCCACGGCGCCCTCGGCCCCTGCCTGCTGCAGCAGCTGCTCCAGGGCCAGGAAGGTGCCCAGCTGGGCCGCATCCTTGCTGCAATTGACCTCAAGTTGGAGGAGCACCTGGGGGCCTCGGCCGGGGGGCTGGGGGGCTGGGGAAGGACACCCAGGAGAGCCACCGCCAGCCTGGGCCTAGGCTGAGGGGCACAGGTTCCCAGAGGGTGTCGGGACAGAGCGAGGAGGGGGCCATGTCGTCTGGCCCTTGCCCCGAGCCAGGAGGCCATGTGTGCTCCGCCCGCTCCCCGGGGCCCCGTCCAGCGGCACCTGCAGTGGCTGAGCAGCGTGCCTGGCTGCTCAGTGTCCCAGGGGCAGCACCGGCCCACGGCGGCCAGGAAGGGCAGCAGGGTCTCGGGGGGGAGCACCTGGCCCGGCTCCCTGCATGGAAACTGCAGCCGCTGCACCGGCCTCTCCTTGCCGCTCGCCTTCTGGGCAGAGACATTGGCACGGCTGCCCGGGGGACCCGCGGCTCTGTGGAGCCCCCCCGACCACGCGGCCCAGCTTACGTGTGTGACGTGAAGGAAGGTGCAGGGCCAGCCTGCAGCACTGCCGTCCGCCACCCAGCGCACGGTCACCGTGTCTGTGACGACCGGCCTCGTCTCCGTGGGCCAGAATTCCTGTGGCAGACCCATTCGGGCTGCTCGGCCAGCCGGCCTGACCCCGCCCGTGGCCCGCACCGTGCCCCACTCCAGCCCCCGGCGGCCCAGCCTCTGCTCTGCCCCTCACCTTCTCCTGGGGGTCCGGTGGGCACAAGGAGACCAGCACGCAGGCCCCATGCTCCCACACCAGCTCCCAGAGTTCAGCTGGCCCCGCGGGGCCAGTCAGCACCACATGGTCGCGGCCAGAGGGCCCGCCCTGCAGAGCACAGGATGTCCCTACCATCTCAGCTCTAGGGCCCCCAGCCCCCCAGGCCTGCCCACACAGTCAGAGGGCATGTGCTCACGGGGAAGAGCCAGGCTTCAAGCATCTCCCCAGCCGGGCCGCTCTCTGCCGAAGGGGGCCGCTCGTGACAACAGCCATCTGCGGGAGGGGGCAGGGGTGAGCCTGCCAAAGGCCCAACCCCGCCCGTGCCCCGTGCCCGGTCTACCCGAGCCCAAGCGTCCGCCGGCACTCACTGGAGGCTGTGCCATCCTGCTCACCCCGGGGAGACGGCATCCCAGAGCCGGCCTCGTTTTTCAGGGCCTGGAGCAGGAGCTGGGGTGCGAGGGGGCGGGGGTGGGCGCTGTGAGGCAGGCCGGGTGCAGAAGCGCTGGCTCGAGGGGACCCCACGCCACCCTGCCCAGCCCCCGGCCACCTGGTGCTCCCCAAGGAAGCCCGCGTTGCCGTCGGCAGCCCGCTCCGCGCACACCCGGGCAAAGTTCCTCACGGGGATGGGCTGTGGCCTGCAGGGGGCACCGGCCGCATGGGGGGTGCCCGGGGCTGCCCAGTGCCCGCTGTGGGTCTCTGCAACCCTGTGTGGATGGAGTCAGCGGCCTGGTAGTAGGAGGGAGGGGGACCCCACCCCCTCCAGCAGCTCCCGGAGCACACGTACTCAGCAGTGCGGCTGCTGGGGGGCCCTTCCAGGACCCTGCTCAGGAGGCATCTGTGCAGGAAGACGTACTGGCTCTGGTGGGGGGGCGGGGAGGCTGGCTAAGGGGCTGTGACCCAGCAGATGGCTTCCAGACTTCCGGACCCGACCATCCCGGTGGCCGGCACAAGGGAGAACCTCTGGGAGTCCTCCTGTGGGGCCCCGTGTGAGAGCTGGCGGGGGGCCACCCACCAACCCCCGTGGACCCCCGCCCAAAGGGAAACAAGCCCCTTTAGGAGGGTGGCTGTCCCTCAGGGTCCTTCCCTGCCCCCTGGAATCCTGTGGCCAGGCCACTGGCCCTGCACCCTCGAAGGCGCCCTGCGGCCCTGCCCACCGCACCCTCCCGCGCCCCCGCCGCGGGCCCACCGGGGTCTGGATCATGAGTGGCCGGTGCAGGCGCAGCATGTGCACCGCGTGGAACGCGTCCACCACCTGCTCCTCCTCCAGCTGCCGCAGCAGCCGCCACAGGGCCACGAAGGTGCCCGAGCGGCCCACGCCCGCGCTGTGGGGACATAGGGCCAGGCCGTGAGGGGCCTCCCCGTGCCCCCAGCCCAGGGCCTGCCTTGCCTGCAGGGTGGGCCCTGGAGGACGGAGGGCCCAGGGCAGGGGCTCCCGTGCCCCCCACCCGCCGCCTGCCTCACCTGCAGTGCACCAGGAGGGGCCCTGCGCCCACGGCAGCCCTCGCCTGCTCCCGGACCAGCTCCACAAAAGCCAGCAGGGAGCTGGGGGCCTCGGGGACACTGTGGTCCGGCCAGGTGGTGAACTGCAGCTGCTTCACCCTCCGCAGCTGCTTCTGGGCAGCCTGGGGGTGGGGCGGGGGTCCTCTCTCAGCCCTCGTCCTGCCACCAGACCCTGCGGATGGGCTCAGACACCCCGCCCCCAGGATGTTGCCCTCACCTCCTCCAGCCTCCCGGGGAGTCTGCCCACTGGGGGTGCCCAGGCAAGGGGCACCACTGCCCCAGGAGGTCACGGCCCGGGAGGCAGATGGGGCTCGGGGGCCTGAGCCAAGCGCAGCACAGGCGGAGACGTCCCTTCTCTCCCGGCCTTGGATGACCCTGAGTCTCTCCTCTGCCTCCCAGCCCTTCCATAACCACCAGCCTCCCGGGCTGGCAGGAGGCCAGAGACCCAGGGGTGAGCTGCCCCTCCCACGAGAGTGCCCCCCGCTCCCCTTGCGGGCACACACGTGGTGCAGCTGGAATTCCCGCGTGGTCCACTCGTCCTGGGGCTGCTCGGCCAGCAGGCAGATGGTGACGGGCCCATGGGTGACCGGGCTGGAGTCGGCTGGCCAGTAGTGCTCGCACAGCACCTAGGGCCGGAGGGCAGCGTGGGGATGCGGGGCGGGGCGGCTGGGCCCAGCCACCCTAGCTCAGTCGGCATCCCTCCCACCCTCCTTCTAGGCCGCCCTCCTCGTCCAGAAGCCACTCCGTCCCAGACGGGCCCCAGCATCCCCACCCCAGACCTCAGGTGGCCCCTGGGGCTTCCAGGCAGTGCCCGGGCTCTTGGGGCAACTGCACAGCCTTACTCAGGGTCACCTGGCTGGGCCACACCGCTCCACAGGAGGGCTCAGAGGTGTGTCCAAAGCAAAGACGGACTGCCCTGTCTCCACCACCCCTGGCCCTGGGCCGGGAGCAGGAGGGGGCACTGTAGAAACAGCAGAGGCAGCAGAGGCGAGTCCAGCTGGGAGCCTGGGTGCCAGATCCGCGTCCCTGTCCGCCTCCCAGACCCGCAGCCAGGCCTGTGGGCAAAGCCTGCCGCCTGGTGGCCACCTGGGGCTGCAGCGTGCTCACCCGCCCGTTCTCCATGCCCACCGTCAGCATGACGATGATGTGGACCTGCTGCTCCCACACCAGCCTCCAAAAGTCCGCCAGGGTCTTCTTGAGAGGCCCCTGGGTGGCGATGAACTCCTGCGGGTGCGTGTAGCCCTGGCACAGGGGACGGGAAGACATGAACCGGGGCCCCCAGCACACAGCTGTGCGTCCACGCAGGGGCTCCGCAAGTGAGGACTGTGTGTGCATGCTGGCACGTGTGCGTCCACGCAGGGGCTCCGCAAGTGAGGACCGCGTGTGCATGCTGGCACGTGTGCACACACGTGAACACACGTGCACCAGGAACCCAAACGGGAGGGTGGCTCGGAGACAGCCCTACCTGGAAGGGACGGTGACAAGACTGGAAGGGCCCCAAGGAGCCTCCCCTGGCCAGCTGCCCACACCACCTGCATCCCCCTGGGCTCCACTGCCCGCCCAGCGGCCCCGCCCCGCCTGGCAGTCGCCCCTCTCCAGCAGCCCCACTGCCTCTCCTGCCTCCACCTGACGACCCGTCCAGCTCTGTCCGCAGGTCCCCCCCAGCTCTTCTCCAAGTCTTTCCAGGGACATCCACCCCCTCACTGCTCATCAGGATCCTGTGTCAAGAGCCCAGATATCTCTCCTCTAGGAAGCCTTTCTTGACGTCTAGTCCTGGGTGGACTAAGTGTTTCTACTGAGCACGTGTGTCTCACACACACACGCACACAGACCCAGACACACACGCACAGACACATGCACACACAGACACGCACGTGCATAGACACATACACATACACACGCAAACGCATGCACACACAGACATACGCACAGGCACACACAGACACACATGTGCACACACAGAGACACACACGCACACAGACATACACACACACACACACACATGCACTCTTTTGAAGGGCGGAGTCTGAGCAGCCGCGCCCCGCCCCCTTCGGGCCCAGCGCAGGACACACAGACACACAAGCGGGCGGTCTTCATGGACGCCCGGGGCAGGACAGCATGCCTGCACGCGCAGTGGACACCACAGCCAGCCGCGGGCCGCCCTACCGGAATGAAGCTGGCGTTGATGTAGTCAGAGTGGGGCTTCCCGTCCAGCAGGGCCAGCCTGACCCGGGAGTGGTCGTCTGCAGACGGTAAGGCGTGCATTGGGAGCAGGCGCAGGCAGGCCGCTCCGGGCCAGCCGCAGCCCCGCCCGCCCGCCGCCGCGCTCACAGGGCAGCACGTGAGGGTAGCGGTTCTTGGTGCTGTTGGCAGGGTGCTCAGCCTCCAGCCTAGGCTGCTCCTTGCCCACCTCCTTCAGCTCCTGCAAAGATCGGGGCCGGGACAGACCCACGTTGCCTCCCACACCAGACAGGGGTCCCCCAGAGCCCTGTGGGCAGAGGCCTCACCTCAAACTCCTGAAAGAAGGCCTGGTAGGCGTGGGCACTCTTGCTCTCAAAGCTCTGCTGGAAGCTGTGCGCGGGGATGGGCCGGTGGGTCCGCCTGGGTCGGGGAGGCAGAGGGCCTGGTGTGCGGAGTCCTGCCCTGGTGCCAGCGGGCGTGGGCACACAGCCCTGGGCTCCAGCCGGGGGACGCAGGGCGGGGGGCAGACAGGACGACACATGGAGGTGGGCGGGAGTCTCAGAGGGCCAGGCCCTGAGCCCTGAGGATGCTTTGGGAGTCTGCTCAGTGTGAGGCCAACATCAGGAGGCAGAGGTGTGACCCAAGGGTAGATGAGGGCCCAAGGCCGAGAGAAAGGAGAAAAAAGCGACTCGGCCTGAAGCCATCAGGTGCTTGGTCAGGGCCCAGGTGAGGATGGGTGGGGAGTCGAGGTTGGGGCTGAGGGGCTGAGGGGGCTTAGGGCGCGGGTGGGTGCTCACCGCAGGTTGTAAGCCGTCAGCTCCTGGGAGCGCAGGCTCTTCTCCACCCTGCAGGGGTGTCGGGGTGGTGGGAGGCTGTCCGGGCCCTCCCCCCGCCTCCCCGGTGGCGGGCAGCCCTCCCCTCACTCACCTTTGCCCCTTCACTCGCCTCCCGCACAGCAGGCCCAGCCAGACCAGGGCTAGCACGCTGGCCACGATGCCCGCTGTCACTGGGAGGGGCACCGCCCAGAATGGGCTGGTCCGGGGCTCTGTGGATGGCAGGTGGGGGTGAGCTAGGGGCCTGGAGCTGTCCTGCAGCAACACGCCTGCTCACCGGACCTGCGGCCCCCTGGGGAGGACACACAGACAGACCCCCCGGAAGCGGGGGGCGCCCCAGATGGGGACCGAGCACAGTCCCCCCAGCTCCAGGTAAGGGGGCCCCCCGCAGCCCCTGACGAACTGGGTGGTCCCGCCCACCTCGCACTGGGAGGTCCTGAACCCCGTCGGGGAGAGGAGGGCGGGGCCTGGCTGCCCTGTCCATCGGGTCACCTCACAGCCCTGGGCTGCGGAGCTTTGGAAACGGAGTAGCTCAAAGTTCGGATTTGCTACAAGTGTGAAATGCACACAGGAGCGCAGAGCCTTACTGATAAAAAAATAGATGCAAACTATCTCATTAATTATTTTAAGAATTGATCACATGTTGATAGATTTTCAGTATCTCAGTTTAAAGAAGATGTTGCCAAGATTAATTTGTCTGTTTGCTTCTTTTTCTCCTGCTGCTAGGCGTGCTGACTCCCACGTGTCTCTCACTCGCGGCTTCCTGATGCCTCTACCGCTTCAGTGCTACCCCAGAATCTCGCAGGGTGGAGGCAGGGCGGTAGACAGGTTTCCTCCACGTCTGCCTGCCCACTGCTCCCCAGCCCACCCAGCCCTCCTGAACCACCTGCCTCCCGGCCCAGGGGCTCCCAGCACTGCCTCGCGGGATGGGTCCCCACCAGTGGCTGGGACAAGGCTCAGAAGAGAGGTTCCAGCAGCAGCCCCCAACCCGGGATCCACTGGGAGCCCCTCTGGGCGCCTGCCTACCTGAAAAGGCTGAGAAGGCGATGAGGGTGTCAGGGCTATGCCTGGAAAAGGCCACAACACTGAACCTGGGGCAGAGGAGCAGGAAGCTGAGTCCTGGGCAGCAGGAGCACCCCCTACCTGCGGAGCCTGCGATCCCATCCCTGAATCTGCAGAGCGCCCACCGCCTCCCGCAGCAAAGTACAACAGAGCCCACCCCTGCCCCGCCTGGAAAGAGCCGCGGACGGGGGCGCTCCAGGCGTGCCCTGCCTGCCAGGAAGCCCCACGTGTCTCCCCTGCATCAGCACAGGCTCTGGTTGGCATGAGGCACGAACGGCCCCAGTGAAACCCGGAGTACCCCCCTCCGTCAGCCGCGGCCCTCACCGATACCGGGAGCCTGGCCTGAGCCGCCCGTTACATATGTCGCGGGTCTGGCCGCAGTCGTCTGTGCCCACAGGCACCGGCCAGGATGTGGGCGCGGCCCAGGGCCCGGCGTAGAAGGGGTTGGAGAGCAGCACGGCCAGGTAGGCGTCGCGGCCCCCGTAGTAGTGGTCGAACCACGTGCAGTTGATGGCTTCGCGGGGAGGCCGGGCCACTGGGAGAGGAGCAGGTGGGCAGTGGGGCCCGGGCTGCCCTGCATTGCTGGACATGCCAGTCTCGCGCTCCACAATGCCCCACGCCCTTCCTGTGCCGGGACACCCCCCAACCCCGACATCCATTCTGCCCGTGTCAGCGCCCGGCCCCTCACCAGCCCTGCCAGGTGGTAGCCAGGGGCCTCCACTGCGTGGCCGGGACTCACGCGACATGTTGGTGCTGGCGATGACCCCATACCACTGGATCTGCCCATCCTCCTCGCCAAACATGCCCTGGGCGATCAGCACACCCATCCCCGTCTCGGGCTCCAGCTGGGGGGCTGCGGCCAGCTCCGGGGGGTGCCAGGCTGGGAGCGGAGGGGGAGTGAGGAGCTGAGAGGTGCCCCCAAGGGCAGGGCTGTGCCCAGGCTGGGCCGGGCACCCGGGCATGAGCCGCGCAGGGTAGTGGCATCCGGGACAGTGCCCAGGCGGGGGCTGGGGGAGGGCCCCAGGGGAGCGGGCCAGAGGCACCTACCCTCGGGCACAGTGGCGCACACCAGGCTGACCGCCCGGCTCCACAGGCCGTTCCTGCCCAGCACCGAGAGGCTGAGGCGGTAGGATGCAGCGGGCGCCAGGTGGGCCAGCAGGAGGGTGCCCCCAGAGGTGTTGGCCCGGAAGATGAGCTGGGCGGCCCCTCCCGCTGCCAGCTGCTCCGCCACCACCAGACAGGTGTCCACATCCCCTGTGGGCACTGTCCAGACCAGGGCCAGGCGTGTGGCCTCGGGCTGGCACTGCACGTCCTCCACCGGGTCAGGCTCTGTGGGTTCAAGAGTTCCGTGTCGAGTGGGGGTCAGTGCACCTGAGAGGGGCTCGAATGCAGAGGCTCAGAGGCACTGGGCACTTTTACCCCAAAATGGGGCAATGACAGCAAGGAGAAATAAGCGCTCCTCCAGACCTCCCCGCTCCCTGCACCCATCTGGAGAGCGAGGGGCGGCCCAGGGCGGGAGGGCAGGGCTCCCACTGCACGAGAAGGCGCGGGGCGGGATGGCTCAGGGCTCAGGGTGCCCCACCCCCCGACAGACGCCCACATACCCACGGGCAGCAGCACAGGGTGTGTGGAGGCCTGGAGGGGCCCTGCCCGGCACTGCACGGTCAAGGACAGGTTGCGTCCAGGCGTGAGGTCCCTCAGGACCAGGCGGGCTTGGCCCAGGGCCAGGGGCTGCTCCCAGGACAGGAGCCTGGCCCCCGAGAGCTGCGCATGGCAGGCTCCGTGCCCCAGGGGGCCGCTGGCCCAGGCCAGGCTGACCACGGCGCTGCCCGCCTGCATGGACACCAGCAGCTCTGCGGGCACCACTGGGGCTGTGGGAGGAGAGCAGGGAACCTCTGACCCCGTGCAGGGCCCTTGTCCACAGGCAGGACGAGGGGCTGGGGGCGGGGGCGCCCCCCAAGGGAGGGGCTCCAGGTGGCCCTGCCCACCGCTCCGCCCCTCCCCGTCCCCACGCCCACTCACGGGTCCAGCCGGCAGCGCTGGCTGCCACCGCACGGAGGGGCCCGGCCTGCGTGACCACCTCCACCTTGTACTCAGTGCCCGGAGTCAGAGCCAAGAAGCTGGCGCCGTCCACATGGGCCCCCATGGGGCTGGAGCGCACCTGGACGCCCGCCTGGTACAGGGTCACCCGGTAGCCATCCCGGCCCCCCAGCGCGTGGACCCAGGACGCCCGGAGCTGGGTGGCGCCTTCACTGGTCACATTCACCAGGGCAGGGGCGAGGGGGCCTGCAGGGAGAGTGGGGTGGGGTTGGAGAAGGGAGGTATAGGACCTGAACTGTGTCCCCCAAATTCACGTTCACCTCCTGACCCTCAGGACCCAGAACGTGCTCGGAGATGCAGCCTCGAAAGAGGGGATTAAGGCCAAAGGAAGTCACTGGGGTGGGTCCTGGCCCAGAGGGGACTGGGGCAAGGACACAGGCAGGGACAGCCCTGCGGGCCCCGGAGGAGAGGGCGGGACACAAGCCAGGGCCTCAGCCTGTGCCCCCAGAACTGCGGGGGGCCTGTGTGAGGCCCCTCTGCAGACGGCGTGGGCAGGGTAGGGGGCAGCCCAGCCTCTGCTCCTTCCTCCGTGAAAGGCCCCCGTCCACCCTTGGCAGGGTTGGGAACACTGGCTCAGGTGACCCCACCCCGACGCTCCCCAACAGCCAAGTCCAGGGTCTGGACAGACTGCACCCTGTACCACCTGAAGGCTTCAAGCCAGCACCTTCCCCAGCCCAGCTCCAGCTTCAGGTTAGAGGCCGGGTCTGGGGTCTAAGTGGGGCCTCTGCCCCCTCCCCTGAGCCAGGGCCCGGGCTGTGTGGCAGACACCTCTGTTGTAAACTGAGGCTCAGAGAGACACAGAGAGGGACAGGCCTGCTCAGGGCTCAGCCGGTTAGAGCCTCAGGGTCCTGGAGACGGGAGGACCAGGCGGGGTGGGCCCACCACGGTGGAGGGGGCGCAGCAGGGCAGGGGGCCACTGTGTCCAACTGCACCGGGCAGGGTGTGGGCCCCCGGGGGGGATTCCCGGCCCATCATGTGGCTCTGGAAGGAGGGACACACCCGGTGCTTCAGTAATCGAGACCCTTCACAGGAGACCCTCTGAGATGGAGGCCCTCGTGCCCGGCTGCGGTTTCAAGAATTAAGTGAGAGAATGCTGAGCGAGGGGCCCGGCAGCAGGGTGGGGGGTCCCTGATACTGGCCATGAGAGAGCGTGGGGGACCCACCACGGTGCTGCATGAGAGCAAAGCTGGGTCCCGCCCACCTGCCTCGCACCAGGAGGGCGGGACCCAGGGGCTCCCAGCTGGCAACAGGTATCCTGGTGCCCTAGGGCCGGGGAGCAGCTGACGTCAACCCTGCTCACCGACCACAGGGCTCAGGGGTCAGCCCCCGGGACACCCAGCAAGGGCGGTCGGTGGGGTGGGCAGGGCACTCACGCGTCCAGCCCGTGGCGTTGGCAGCGCTGCTCTCGTCGGGGCCCCGCAGGGTGGCCAACCACACCAGGAACTCAGTGCCTGGAGCCAGCCGGGTCCAGGAGAAGGTCTGCACCTCGGGGCCCAGGGTCTCCTGGCCCTCCAGAGCCGGGGGCCGCAGGCAGTAGAGCCGCAGGAGAAAGCCGTCCCTGCCCCCCACGGGGGTGCTCCAGACTGCCCTCAGGGCAGGGGGCTGGGCGGCCAGGCCCAGGCTCAGGCTGACGGGCGGCGCAGGGACTGCAGAATGAGCAAGAGGCGGATTCGAGCCCCCTGCCCAGCCCCAGGCCGCACGCTCAGTGCTGGTCTCCAACACGGCCTGCCTCGACTCAGCTGCCCCCATGCTTCCCAGGAAAGCCTCTTGGCCAGCTCAGTCCCTGCCCCACACCTGCTCCCTTCCCTGCTTCCCAGGCCTCAGCTCCAAGGGTGACTTTGTTCTGCCTGCACCACCCCAGCGCTGGCCGCCCCAGGCTCACACCAGGACTGGGCCTCCCTGCGAGCTCCTTCCCTCTCTCTTTCTCCCCAATCTCAGGGCCTGGGGACACACCCCCCTCACTAAGGCCCCTCTCTGCCCACCTTACTCAGACCCATGTGCTCCTCAGCCCACTCCCCTCCTCGGGGAAACCTTCCTTGACCCCTAAGGTGGCCCTTCTGTGAGCCCTCAAAGATTAGCCACAACCACAGAACATTCCTCATAGTCCTTGATCTTAAACCCATGAGGACACAGACTCACACGGTTCAAACACACTGTGCGTGCACACTTGCTCTATGATATACACACCAACGTAAGCCACTTTAATAGACACACTGACCGTATGTTTACTTGTCTGTCTGCTTTTCTACACTATCTTCTTCATAATTTTTAGCTTTGGCATGTAACCCCATACCTAAGCATGGAAGGCATTCTTTAAATATTTGTTGGAAGGATGAATGGATGGTTGGGAGGATGAATGGATGTTTGGAAGGATGGATGGATGGATAGATGGTTAGAAGGATGGATGGTTGGATGGTTGGAAGGATGGATGGATGGTTGGATGGATGGATGGTTGGAAGGACAGATGGATGGATGGATGGACGGTTGGAAGGATGGTTGGATGGTTGGATGGATGGATGGACGGTTGGAAGGACAGATGGATGGATGGATGGATGGATGGTTGGAAGGATGGATGGTTGGATGGTTGGAAGGATGGATGGATGGTTGGATGGATGGATGGTTGGAAGGACAGATGGATGGATGGATGGGCGGTTGGAAGGATGGGTGGATGGTTGGATGGATGGATGGATGGATGGATGGTTGGAAGGACGGATGGATGGATGGATGGATGGTTGGAAGGATGGATGGATGGTTGGAAGAATGGATGGATGGTTGGAAGGAAGGTTGGATGGGTGGATGGATGGATGGATGGATGGTTGGAAGGACAGATGGATGGGTGGATGGATGGACGGTTGGAAGGATGGGTTGATGGATGGATGGTTGGAAGGAAGGGTGGATGGTTGGATGGATGGATGGTTGGATGGTTGGAAGCATGGATGGATGGTTGGATGGATGGATGGTTGGAAGGACAGATGGATGGATGGATGGATGGTTGGAAGAATGGGTGGATGGTTGGATGGATGGATGGTTGGAAGGATGGATGGATGGATGGTTGGAAGGATGGATGGATGGATGGTTGGAAGGATGGATGGATGGATGGTTGGAAGGACAGATGGATGGATGGATGGATGGATGGACGGTTGGAAGGATGGGTGGATGGATGGATGGTTGGAAGGAAGGGTGGATGGTTGGATGGATGGATGGTTGG
Organism: Bos javanicus; assembly: GCF_032452875.1. NCBI lineage: Eukaryota > Metazoa > Chordata > Mammalia > Artiodactyla > Bovidae > Bos > Bos javanicus. The sequence goes on from NC_083883.1 coordinate 81,092,654, forward strand.
AAGGATGGATGGATGGTTGGAAGAATGGATGGATGGTTGGAAGAATGGATGGATGGTTGGAAGGAAGGTTGGATGGGTGGATGGATGGATGGATGGATGGATGGATGGTTGGAAGGATGGGTTGATGGATGGATGGTTGGAAGGAAGGGTGGATGGTTGGATGGATGGATGGACAGTTGGAAGGAAGAGTGGATGGTTGGATGGATGGATGGTTGGAAGGATGGGTGGATGGGTGGACAACTGACCCAATGGCACGAGGTGGGGAATGCTTGCAAACAGGTCATGAAATACCCTATCCTGACTAGATGCATGGCCTGAGTCAGGCACACAGAGGAAGGTGTGTGAAGGATGTTGGTACCCACCCCACTGCCCAGGGCTGGCCTCCCAGGGGCCACAGCCGGGAACTCACGTGTGCAGGCGCGAGCCCTTTGGATGCTGGAGCTGAGGTTTCCCGCCCGAGTCCATACAGACACGGTGTAGCAGGAACCGGGCACCAGATCCCGCAGCATCAGGCTGGTGTTGTCTGGGCCCAAGTTGACAAGACCGCCCGGCGAGCTCTGGCTGCCCTCCTGGTGCCAGCTGACCCTGTAGCCTTCCTGCGGCCCTGCTGCTGGGGCCCAGCCAATGGTCAAGGTGGAGGGGCTATCCCTGCCGGTGACCTCGAGTGACTGTGGCGTGGGGAGCCCTGACAGAGGAGAGGGTGGTAAGGAGGCCGCGCATGGTGTGTGGGCCTGTGATAGCCCCTCTCCACCCAAGGCAAAGCCCCTCGGCCACCGGGACGCAGTGGCCGGCACTCACCGGTGTGGCCTGTGGGGCTTGCGGAGGCAGTGCCCAGAGCGGAAACAGCGTCCACCTTGGAGCGGGCCCCAGGCCCGTGGAGTGTGACCAGGGTGGCACCAGGTGCCCCCGAGACATTTCTGAGGAGGCAGGGGACTCCCTCGGTGTAGGGCAGTATCTGGCTCCCAGGCTCCTCGCTGGCCTCCGGCCTGTCCAGGGGCAGCTCGGTACCACTGCCCTGCGGGCGCTGGGCTAGAGCATCTGGAGGGGTGTGGGCCCTGGATGGTGAGGGTCCACCGCTCTCAAGGCAGGCACCCCTGGGCAGGACCCCAGCCTGTTCCCCACCAGCCCAGACTCACCACCCAGCCAGGCAGTGGCCTGGGCCCGGGCCTCGTAGGGCCCTGCCAGAACTCTCAGCTCCAGAGTGTAGTGTCCAGATGGCAGGGGCTTCAGGAACGTGATGTTGAGGGCCCCAGGGCCCAAACTTAGGGTCTTGTCCACAGGCCCGCTCAGCCTGAGCAGGTAGCCCTCCCGGGCCCCCGGGCCCACCTTCCAGCTGGCCCTGAGCCCTGGGGGCTGGGGAGCGAGCCCCAAGTCCTGGGGCGTGGAGGGATCTGCGGGGGAGGGAGACACGTGCAGAAAGTCCTTGCAGCCAGCCGGCTCCTTCCTGTGCGCCCTGGACAGGCCACATGTTGGGCGAGTCCTGGGACCCAGCCAAGGACACAGAAACAGAGGAGAGCACTCCCAGTACCAGACCTGGCACCCCCTCACAGCACGGCCGCTGCGGTCCCCTTCGAGGGGCAGAGGCCAAAGCACAGAGAGAGCGAGCACTCTGTCTGGAGACCCACAGGCAGGCAGTGGCAGCAGTGGGTCCCGGGGCTCAGCCCAGCCCAGACACTCCCGAGCCTGGGTACTGGTCCCTGTCTCCCCACCATCATGGGGGACAGCATGACTTATGGGGGTTAAATGACATGCCACACAGAAGCAACTGGCATGGCACTGGCACACGGCAATCATCATCACTGTCACCTTTGGGGTGGGGTCTTTTTTACCACCAGCCAGCAGGCGGGCACCCTTGGGCCTCACCCCTTCCCTGCAGGACCCTGGACGCCCCCCGCATAGCCGGATCAGCCCGCTTGGCTGAGGGACCTCTGCAGTGGCCAGCAAATCCCCAGCACTCACGGGTCCACTCAGTGGCACTGGGCCCCACTGCCCAATGAGGCCCAGCGACAGCGCTAAGTTTCAGCGTGTAGGGAGTTCCAGGAGAGAGGCACGGGAAGGTGTGACTGGAGACACCTCGTGTGACGCCTGCCGTCAGGTTGAAGCCACTGAGGAGGTCCGTGAGCAGGAGGTGCAGCCAGGCGGCCCCCCCAGAGCTGCACCAGGAAGCCCGCAGGGCTCTGGTGCCCAGGGCGCGCAGCGCCAGCTGCCCTGGAGGCACAGGAGCTAGAGGAGGGTGGGCAGGGTAGAACCGGGCTGGAGAAGGGGCCCAACCAGGGACCCGGCACCAACCCCGCACAGGAGCCAGGAGCCCGGCACATTGGCACGTGGCTCTGGACCACCTCCTACCCCCAACCGGCTGTCACCTGGGGCCTTGCCAGGCGTGGGCCCTACCTGTCCACTGGCGAGTGCTGGTCTTCGCTTGGAGGTGGGCGGCCCAGGTGGTAATCTCCAAGCCGTACTCACTGCCCGGTAAGAGATGGCTAAAATTGTAGGACAGGGTGCCGGCGGACGTGGAGACATTGTGAACCACTGTCTGGGACTCCAGATGGCAGAGGACAAGCTGGTAGCCATCCTGCCCCCCGGGAGCAGAGCCCCACGAGGCCTCCAGGCTGGATGGGCTCTCAGAGCCGTGGAGCTTCAGGTCCTGGACAGTGGACGGGGCTGCGGTGAGGCAGAGAGCAGCGCTAGGTTCAGGGCCGGGCATCACTTCTGCTTCTAGCGTTCCTCGACAGGTCACTGTACCAGCGTGGTCCCCAGAGTCCTCACCATCCTGCTTGGCCACGCCTCCGCCCTCAGGCCCCGCCCCGCCCGCAGGCCCCGCCCGCCCGTAGATCACGCCCCCTGCCGGCAGGCCACGCCCCCACCACCTGGACCTACCCGCAGGCCACGCCCCACCTGCAGGTCCCCCGCCCCCAGGCCACGCCCCCGCCCGCAGACATGCCCCCTGCCAATAGGCCCCCCCACAGACCACGCCCCCGCAGTCAGGCCCCGCCTACAGGCTCGCCTGCCCTTGCCCACAGGCCACGCCCCCGCCCCAGGCACGCCCCCGCCCCAGGCCCGCCCCCGCCCGCAGGCCGCGCACCTGTGAGCGCAGTGAGGCTGAGGCTGGCGTTCTGCCCGCAGGGGCGCACGGCCGTCACCTCCAGCTGGTAGCGACTTCCTGGCACCAGGTCCCGGAACTCGAAGCTGGACGCGTTGGTGTGAGCCTGGAGCAGCTGCCCTTCAGGGGAGCCACGGGGGCTCAGCCGGCTGAGGCGGAGGGTGCGGCCGAGCCCACCTGGCCCTGGGGCGTCCCAGTTCAGCGTGAGGCTGGCAGACCTGCCCCGGCTGCTGACCGTCACCCTCAGAGGCGATCCTGGGGAACAGGGGTCGTCAGGGCCCCCAGTGCCCTGTACCCTAAAGGAGGCAGGGGCAGGAAGGGCCAGAGTAGAGACGGGCCCAGGGGAGAGACGGCCCTGTTCGCCCGTCCCCCGCCACCTACCTCCACTCGCCCAGCTGGGACCCTCTTCTGGGGGCTGGCACTCGCCTTCCTAAGGAAGGGGTATGAGGGTGGGGGAGAGGGGCAGAGGAAAGGCTGTCCACTTGTCCGTCCCCCACCCCAGGCGTGGCCTAAGGGCAGCAGGCAGGACACCAAGGTGAGGAGGCCCCCAGCCTGGGCAGCTGCCCTGTGTCCTGTGGGACTGGGCAGGAGCTGCCTCTGCCCAACTTCGTGCAGATCAGCAGGGGCCCTTGGGGCAGCGGGAGGCCTGAACACCACAGAGAGCAGCCCCAACCCTGCCACGGCCCCAGCGCCCATCTCACCTTGGCCAAGAAGCCTGGGAGCCAGAGGATCGCCACGAACAGGACTGGGGGTCTCATTCCAGGGCGTCTGCAGGGAGAGCTGGGAGGTAGCAGGAGGGGCCGTCCTGCCCCCCCTGCTCAGCTCCTGGCTCCCTGGAGAGCTTGGCTGCCTTTCCAACCCAGAGCCTGTTCTCAGCAGGGCCCCGGGAGGGGGGAGGGGGGAGCGACCCCTGGCTGCAGACACACCAGCCTCCCGCTCTGGCCCTACCTCCGCGCTCTTCAGCAGCTGGCTTTCCAGGCAGGAAGAGACCCAGACCTGGAGAAGCAACGCCCTGGGGTGGGCAGAGACGGCTGACTCCCGATGCCCTGCCCTGGGGAGAGGAGGACAGGGTGTTCGTGTTCCTACCGGGAGGTTCCTGCTGACATGGTGGTGCTGGGAGCTGGGTGCTGGGTGGACGGACAGCTGTGAGCGAGTGTCCCCTTGTGGACACAGAGGAGCACGTTCTAAAGGCCTTTGTTGCAGGGGTGGTGGACCCAGGACAGCCCTCCTGTTTCTTGCCCTTGCGCCGCCAGTGAGGAAGCGATGTCCACGGAGGGAAGAGTGAGCCCTGCCCCAGGGTGAACCCGGGTCTCCAGCCTCGGCTCCTTACCCCTGACGGGCTCCTGACCCCTGACGCCTGGGATGTGTGCTTGCCTCCAACCCCCGCCTGCTCCACCTAGACCCTCTCCCCGCCCCACCCCCGGCCGCCCCCTCGTGGACACAGGTGCTGCTGAGGCCTAGGGCAGCTGAGAGTTTCCTGCAGCCTGGAGCCAAGGACTCACCAGCCCAAGGCAGCTGACAGGGGAAAGGTGGGGAGGGAGACAGAGGAAAGGACAGGGCCCTGGTCCCCGAGCTGGAAGTAGGGAGGGGGACGCGTAGCACCAGGCAGGTACAGAGACACTGGGCAAGGAGCTGGCTTCTGCGGACCCTTCTATCGCCCCACTCGGCCAGCCCCCAACCTCAGAGCCGCCCACCAGCCTCTGGATGGGGCCTGGAAACTCAGCACTGCAGGCCCATCAGATTTTCCAGGTGGCTTGCACGTGTGTGTGTGTGTGTGTGTGCGCATGTTCCCCCACACGAGGAGGTGGGGGAACAACCAGGGAAACTGCCGTGAAGGGGGGAGCCCCAGTCTGGCCGCAGGGGGGAAACACTGCACCCTCCCCACCCCTCCCCTGCGGCACGCGCTCAGCTGGACGACAGAGCCTGCAGCAGTGGGATGGAAACGGCCTGATTCAAAATCTAAGTAGAAAAGGTGCACAGGACAGGGGTTTAGGTAAGGGGTGGGGTCTCAGGCTGTGCCCAATAGTCCCCACAAAAGGGGGCCTGCTGGGGACAGCACAGACCCCATGGCTAGGCCTATGGATGGGGCCTGGCCACAGGGACACACCTGTCAGCCCCCAGCCAGCCTAGGGGGCAGCCTTGGCCCGGTCGGGGGTGGAGGGGGTGGGAATGCTCGAGAAGGTGAGGAAGACTCAGATGTAGGAAGCAGCCTCCCAGCCCAGCGTCTCTGTTCAGCAGAAAGTACCCCAAGGGCTCTGTCTGCTCCCTGCAGCCGTTCCCACAGACAAACCCACATCCTCCACCTGGAGCCCCAGGGGTCCTACCGGAGCCTCACTTACTGTTCCTTCTGGGGAGAGCCGGCCGGACGCAGAGGCGGGCAGCGGGCAGTCTGGGCGTGCTGGCTCCCTGGCTCCTGAGTGCCAACAGTAGTCTCCCCTGCTGCATCCTGGCATCTGTCTTCCGGGCCCTCCCCTCCACGCCCACCGCGGCAGCCTGGCCTTGAGCACCCCCACGCCCCGGAAGATAGTCTCCGGGAGGAGAAGGGCAGGAGGCTCTGGATGGCCCAGGCTCCCACACGCCGGAACCTCTCCAGCTCCCTGTATCTCTGTCTCCCCCACAAGGCCAGGGACACAAAGCCCGCTGGGCTGGCCCAGGATCTGGAGGTGTGTGGGGGGGGGACCCGGGATCAAGGTTTCTCCTCCGAGAGGAGCAAAGAGGACGGGGCGGGCGGGGCAGCCGGGCCCCCACAGTGGGCCAGTCCTGAGCCGGCCTCAGGGGCTCTATCAGGGCGCGGCCTTTGACCCCAGGGCAGGCAGGTGCTGCAGGAATAGGGAATTCCCACTGCACCAATACAGTACCCAATACTCCCGACCTTGGGGCTCCCAGCCCTGGACCTGGGGAGCAGCTGGAGGAAGGGGGTGGGGCTCTGCTGAGATGGGGCTCGGAGACCTCAGCCCTGGCGCCCCTGGCCTTCCTGGAGCCACTTCTCCAGCCTACAGCTCCGAGCACCGCTGGTCCCGCCCTCTGATCGATGGGGGAGGGGTGCTCCTCGGCCCCCGGGGAGAGGACTCCTGAGAAGCAGGGAGGAGCAGGGACCCTGGTCTCAGCAGGGCTCAGCAGGGGCCTCCTGGCTTCCTGTGCCCCCCACCCAGCTCTGACGCACATTGGCAGGTAGAGAGAGTGGCCTGAGAGCCGCCGTCGGGGCAGGTCCACACAGGAGCTGGGGAGGCTCAGGACGGGAGTTACTCCCACAGCCTCCAGGCCTTCGCCTGCACCCCGCACCCTGGATGGGCAGAGGCCACCCCGGACAGGGCCCAGGCCAGGCTGGGGGCTGTTGCAGGGCCCTGTCTTCTCTGAGGCTTCTGCTGGTGCCTGGCTCCCCCAGCTGTGTCTGCACCTCCAGCGATGTCCAGGCATCTCTTAAGCAGAAAGGGGTGCGGGGTGAGCAGGAGGCAAGGTGAGTGTCGCCCCCAAATACAGCCAAAGGGAACTAAGCCGTCCTTGGGGTCTTACCTGGTGCCCAACCGTTACCCATCTGGCCTCCACCCACTTTCTGCACCTCTGGGCCCCCACCTCTCCAGACAAAAGCACAGCCTCCAGCCCCTCAAACCCTGAGGGGAGGGGCGCTCACAGCCCGCAGGCTCAGACCTTAGGGGCCTGGGGGCACTGGCAGTGTAGTGCGGGGCACACATCCCCGCCTCCTCCCCCCACTCCTGCGGTATCCTAGCTTCCTGTTTGTGATAAGAATCAGCAGCCTGCCCCAGAGAGGGTGGCCTTCTTTCCAACCCCCTCCTGCCCCCCTTTCCTTTCCCAGGCCCCCCGCTACCCACTAGTGGAAACACGGGTGGGTTTCAGGCCAGCTAAGCTGGAGGCCACGCCCCCCAGTCTGCCAGGGGTCCCCAGGCTCCTGCCCCATCCCTTCCACCTAGGCTCCCCCGGCTCGGGCCCCCGAACACCAGAGGGCCACCCTGCCCTGCCTGAAAACAGCCCCCCGCCTCCTGCATGCCACCCCCGGCCTGTCGTACACAGCGCTTTTCGCTGTCACCTTCTGATGGCTGAATCAGGGAAGTGGGTGGCGGGGTGAGGATGGGATTGTGGGCGCCCAGAGGGGAGGGGCAGGTGTCAGGGATGTTTCCAGGGGACAGGAACCCAGCAGGGAGCCAACAGGAGGCCTGCTGGGTGAGCCAGGGGCAGGCCAGTGGGGTCTTGGACTTAGGGTCTCCCCTACCCAGGGCCCAGGCTCCAGGCGCCCCAGCAGCAAAGCAGACATGGGGGTTGCCTTGTGCGAGAGCCAGAGGTCCACCCTCCATGGGTCGCTGAATAGATGTCAGGGTTCTGGGAGAAGGCCTGTGTGCCTGGGGGTGGGGGAAGCCCCCAGACCCTGCTATGAGGTATCTCTACTGCTCACCTCCAGAGTGGCTGACCTGGCTCAGACCTGCTCGGAGCTGGGGGCCTGGGGTTGACCCTTGTGGCTTGGCCTGAGCCTTTCCTTTCGTGGAGAGAGACTCCTGCCCCCCTTCCCCACCCCCGTGTGTGCCTACTTCTCCCTGTTCCTGGTGGGATTCCCGCAGCTTGAAGGGGCAAGGGCTTCAGGGGGGCAGTCTGGGGTGGGGGTTGGCCCCGCCGTGCCCAGCAAGCAGGCAGAGGCAAGAGGCGACCAGGGCCCGGAGGAGAAGCCCTGCAAGGGAGGCAGTGGTCAGGGCCGGGCTGTGGCCAAGGTGTGGACAGGCCGGGCCGCGGGGTCAGAGGCGGGAGGCCGCTGGCCCTGCTGGTGGCAACAGGCAGCTGGGTGCGCGTGGGTGGCAGCTAGGAGGGGCGGAGGGAGGAAGCGGGCTTCCTGAGGCCTCCCCAGCCCTCAGAGACAGACAGACAGACAGACAGCTGGCAAGAGGAGCCTGGGGACACGGCCGCCTCGTAAGTACCTGAGGGGCGGGGAGAAGCCCGGAGGCCCCAGGTCGTTGGACACAGAGGGCCGGGAGGGCGGCCCCAGGAGGGCAAGCAGGAGGGCGCCCGGGGGGTCACACGCTAGGTGGGCAGGGGCGCAGACACTGCTGACGGCCCCGAGGGCGGGCAGGGCATGGCAGGCGGTGAGGGCAGACAGGCACCCTGCTGTGTCCGCCCCTGCCCACTCAAACCCTGCGGGCGCGGCGACCCCAACACCCCAGCCAAGCTCCGGGCTAGGCCCTGGCCTGGAGGCGGGCCGTGCCCTCGGCGAAGCGCCCAGCTTGTGCCCCCAGCTGTCGCCTCCCCAGGCCCTGCGCTCGCGGGCTCCGTGAGGCCACTTCCTGTGACGGTTACTGCGGCGGGCGGGGGATGGGCGGGAGGAAGGCAGCACCCCCAGCCCCCATCCCGGGCCGGAGACCCCAGAGGCTGGGACGACCCTGGGTGGAAGGGCCGGCTGCCTCAAGCACACCGGAGGTCCACCTTCTTGTCCAGAGGAGGCCCCTGAAGATCCAGGGGTGTGAGCCCACCCTCCACCCAGAACGGCTGCACGCCGCCCGCCCCCTCGGCTGCTGCCCCCTGGCCCCTGCCCCTCCAGATTCCTCCGGATCCTGTCCTATCTCGGCTCCGTCGTGACCCTTTATCTCGCCCTCACGCTAACCCCAGGCGGCCGCCACCCTACGCCCCTGCAGAGATCCTGGCCTTCCCCCAGAGTGACACTGCCACTTCCTGGGGAACAACGGAAGACAGCGAGAAGACCCGAGGTGCCCAAGGGCAGAAGGCTGCCCAACAGCCTAGAGGCCAAGCCACATGGCCGTGTGAGCTCCCGGGGGCGCCGCCCCCAGCATGGTCCAGGCCCGGGGGCCGCTCCAGAGCAACGCTCCGGCCTCCCCATCGCCTTCAAGGGCAGCCATGACCCAGCCTCCGCCAGACCAGGCCCCAGCCAAGAAGCACGTGCGGCTGCAGGAGAGGTGAGACCCTCTCGGGAGGGCCTAGCCGGGCCCGCCTGCCCTCCGCTGTCCCTCCGGTGGGACCCCCAGGCCTCCCCAAGCAAAGGAAACCAGACTGCTCATTTGCATATCTGTGTCAGCTTTGCGCCTGCGCCCCAAGTCCCAGGCTGGCTTGAGCACCCCTCGAGGGGCCCGGAGCCTCCGGGCCTGGGTGTGGGTCTGAGCTTTAGGGGCCCAGCCAAGAATGGGAAATGGGGGCAGCTGGAGGCAGCAGCTGGGTTTGGCGCCTCCTCGCTGGCCAATGAGGGGCAGGGGTGCCAGGGGCCTGGGCCTCGGGGTCTGGAGGAGACAAGGAGCCTGCTGTCAGCGGTGCCGGCACAGCCGTGACTGTTGAGGCCGACCGCACTGTCTCTGCTGTAGGCGTGGCTCCAATGTGGCCCTGATGCTGGACGTGCGGTCCCTGGGGGCTGTAGAGCCCATCTGCTCCGTGCGCACGCCCCAGGAGGTCACGCTGCACTTCCTGCGCACCGCCGGGCGGCCCCTCAGCCGGCAAGCCCTGCAGCACCGGCCACCCAGTCCCACACAGCTGGAAGAGGAATTCCTGGTGAGAACAAGGGCCCCCCGAGTCACTGCCCTTCTGGATCAGGAGCAGCTGGCAGGCCTGTCCCCGTGGGCCCTTGGGAGACAGAACCCCAGGGGCTCTAGGAAGGAGAAGGCTCCACCCTCTCCCTGCACCCCATTCAGACCTGCCTCCCGATGCCAGGAGGGAACGGGCCCCCTCCACCAGAGAAGTGGGGGAAGGGAGGCCAGGAAGGGGGCCACTGCTCACGCACCTCCTCCCCCGCCCCCGCCAGAGGATCCCCTCAAACTTCGTCAGCCCCGAAGACCTGGATATTCCTGGCCATGCCTCCAAGGACCGATATAAGACCATCTTGCCCAGTAAGGACTGCGGTGGGGCTGGGGTGGAGGCGTTCAGAGGGCAAGACATGGCCTCATCCAGGACAGGGCTCCCTGCGTGGGGCCTCTTCTTTTGACAGAGGGGTGCCCCCGCCTGGCCCTGGCCAGGGAAGGGGGGCAGAAACCACGCCAGCCTGAGACTAGGCCCACGCTGCTCAGCGTGGCCCCGGGTAGTCGGTGGGTGCTGTTCTGACCCGTTTTCCAAATGAGGAAACCGAGTTACAGAGAAGTCGTGCAGCTTGCCTGAGGTCACACAGTCAGGCGCACCCAACTCCCTTCCTCCTGTTCCTCCCGCCTGGGAAACGGCCCGCACCGTCTGCAGGGGACGAGCCCCGTTCCGACGGCTCCTGAGAGATGCTGCGGATCTCAGACAGAGGAGGAGGCGGAGGAGGCGGCAGGCAGGGTTCAGGGGGCTGACAGACCCGGGTCAGCACCTCCTGTATTCGGAGGCACGCATGGGGCCCGCTGACCATGAGGCCCGGAAGGCTCTCCTCCCCGCTCTGCGCAGAGCAGCCTTATCTGACCAGCTGCCCCCAGCAGCCATCAGTCTGGAGGCCGCAGCCCTCTGCCAGCCTGTTAGTGCCCAAGGAAGAGGCAGGGGCAGCCTGCTCTGGGCCCTGAGGTGCCCTCAGCCCAGACAAGCTGGCCCCTGGGAGCCAGGGTCTTCATTGGGCCTGGACTGGAGCTGGAGAAAGGCCCCCTTAGAGGCTGACTCAAGGGGTCGGGCGGGAGTGGGATGGAGCCTGAGTTCCAGTAGGGTCATTCAGGAGAAGCTCTTCCTCGAACATCTCTCTCCGTTTTTGTTGCCGTGACCCCTCTCCACCCCTCTCTGACCTTCAGGCTCAAATGCTCAGTAGCTGCCCCCTCCTGCCTGTCCGTCCTGCCACCTCCCGGCACTGCCCTGGCCTCGGCCTCTGCTGCTCAGAAACGCCCTGCGGCCCCCTGCTCTTCGAGGGCACCTTGACAGGCACAGGGCTGTCCTCTTGCCGGCCCTGCATGCGGCTGCTTTGCTGGTTGCCCTTTGACCTCTGCTGGTTTTCACTTCTAGACCCCCAGAGCCGAGTCTGTCTGGGTCGGGCACAGAGCCAGGAGGATGGGGATTACATCAATGCCAACTACATTCGGGTGAGTTGCTGGCAGGGAAGGGGGCGCTGTGTCCAGAGACACTCCTGCCCCAGGACACCTCCCAGCGCAGTGGGGCACCTGGTGTCCTGGCTCCAACCCCATGAGCTCCTGGAACAGGACAGGATGCCAGGATGCACACAGCAGACGTCAGGCGCTGGAAGGAAGACCCCAGTCTCCTGTGCCCCTGGGCCCCCACATCTGCCAGCCTCTCCATGGAGAGCGGCGCTGGCCACCCCAGCCCAAGACTCCCAGGCCTGCAGCCCAGTGAGGCGTTTGGTCAGTTCCCTCCCTCTGCCTGCGCTGCTCCAGGCGGCCCCTCCTTCTTGGAGGCAGCTTAAGTCAAGGAATTAAGGAACCGGAGGCCGGGAGGCCAGGTGGACTCCGCGCCTAGACTTGTCTCCAGTGCCCAGTGCCCAGCGCCCAGCCTCCAGCCTGCGGGGTGGGAGGCGGCAGGCGCAGACGTGAGCCCTCTAGTGGCTCTGAGTGGGTGGGACAGTGGCCGGGAGCGGAGGTGAAGAGCCCGCATCAGCCACCTGATGCGGAAGAACTGACTCTTTTGAAAAGACCCTGATGCTGGGAAAGATTGAAGGTGGGAGGAGCAGGGGATGACAGAGAGTGAGGTGATTGTATGGCGTGACTGACTCGATGGACGTGAGTTTGAGTAAGCTCCAGGGGTTGGGAATGGACAGGAAGGCCTGGCGTGCTGTGGTCCATGGGGTTGCAAAGAGTCAGACATGAACTGAACTGAACTGAACTGAGGGCCTGGGGGGTGAAGCGCGGGCCAGTGAATGGTCTGGATCTCCCATCCCCTGAGGAGCAGGAGGATTCTGAGGGGGAGAAAAAGGGCTGGCAGGGGTGTGCTACGCCTCGCTGCTAACTCCACAAAGTAGCATGTCAAAGGGCAATGGTTTTCCCCGCCTTTGGTGCTAGTAGAAGGCAGAGGAAGGAAGGGACCATTCACAGAGGCCCAGAAAGACTGAACGCGACACGCTGTCGAGTCTGACCCGCACCGCGGTGGCTGGGTGGGCACGACTCGCGGTCTGCTGGCCGTCGCCACCATCGCGGGGCTCCCGGTGCGTGCGTCCCTGACGCGTGTGTCCGGGCCGCCCCGGACCCACGCTCACCGCCTGCCTCCCTGCCTACAGGGCTACGACGGGCAGGACAAGGCCTACATTGCCACCCAGGGCCCCATGCCCAACACGGTGTCGGACTTCTGGGAGATGGTGTGGCAGGAAGAGGCGCCCCTCATCGTCATGCTCACACAGCTCCGAGAGGGCAAGGAGGTGGGGCAGCTCCAGGCTGGGCCCCCGGGGGCTGAGGACACCTGTCAGTCCCTGAGTCACAGGGCACGGAGGCCACCCTAGCCAGAAGCCAGGGCAAGGGGAGGCAGGTGTCAAGCAGGTGTCAAGCCCGCCGGGGGGACAGGGAGATGCCTTGGGGGGGGCCCTGATCCAGCCGATAGACCCCAGCCCCTGACTCCCAGCTCCCCCCGCCCAGAAGTGCGTCCACTACTGGCCCACAGAGGAGGAGACCTACGGGCCCTTCCACATCCGCGTCCAGGATGTGCGGGAGCGCCCGGAGTACACCGTGCGGACACTCACCATCCAGGTACCCGGGGCTGCAGGGGGCCGGGCCACCCCTCTCTGGAGGTCCCCTGGGGACCTCGGGTTTGCTCAGGGAGACCTGCCTGAACCCACGCCTGCAGAGCTGCTTGGGCCCGGAAGAGGGACATGGGCGCCTCCCTGGGGCCCCTCCAGGCCAGCAGGGCAGGCGCCACCATCCCTGTGGGAAGCAGGGCGGGCCCTGGAGGCACTGCTGGAGGGCGCCCGGCAGTTCGATGAGAGGCTTAACGACACGTGAAGCCTAAGCCCCCGTCACTGGAGGCGCCTTCCGCTCTCCAAAGCAGCTCTCTGGCCTCCGAGCATCACAGCCCTGTGCGTGAGGCTAAGGGACACGTCCGCAGGCCTGTGCTGGTGGGAGGCAGGGCCGGGACCTGAACGCGGGTCTCTGCTGCCCCTTCCTCACGCCCTGCCCCCGCCCAGCACCAGGAGCAAGCCTGTGCTGGAGGGAGGCAGGGCCGGGACCTGAACGCGGGTCTCTGCTGCCCCTTCCTCACTCCCTGCCCCCGCCCAGCACCAGGAGCAGCGCCGGGCCCTGAAGCACATTCTCTTCTCGGCCTGGCCCGACCACCAGACCCCGGAGTCGGCGGGGCCCCTGCTGCGCCTGGTGGCCGAGGTGGAGGACGGCCCAGAGACTGGGGCCCGCTGTGGGCCCATCGTGGTTCACTGCAGGTATGGGCCCCTCAGAGGGGCTCCTAGGGGAGCGGGGGCTGGCCCGGGCCTTACTCACACCGGGATCTCCAGCTCATCCAGCAAGTGCAGAACACGGACGTGTGGGCCGGGCACCCAGGCACAGTCCAGAGAGGCAGCTCCCGCTCCGCGGGAGGACACAAACCTGCTCCCTGCCGCCAGGGCGCATTTATGCATTCCCCAAATGTTCACTCAACGCCTGTTATTGCCAGGCGCAGAGTTCGATGCTAAGGAGACAGTGTGAACAAGACCGTTTGGTTACTGCCCAGTTTTACGGTCTGCAGACAAAACAAACAGAATGCATCGTGATGAATTGTGATGGGGCTGTTGGGGGCACAGAACCAAGCCGCCCCCACCAGACTTTGGCCAGAAACGGTCTTCCAGGAGGAAAGTCCTCTAGGCCAAACTAAGACTTGGAAGGTGAAGGAGGAGCAGGGAGCACCCCGGTGGGTGGGGCTGCAGCTCCCGAGGCCTGACGGAGGCTGGGCACAGTCAGGGCACGGGCCCGGGACACGCGGGCGGGCTTGAGAGTCTGGAGGGTAAGAGCGGGTGTGTGGATGAGGGGCTACACGGGACAGGCCCAGAGACCCGGGTGTGCCGCCAAAGAGCCCCGGGGCCTCGGGCTAAGAGGCTGGCGGACGGAGGGGTGAGGCAGGGACAAAGACAGGCAGAGCGTTCGGGAGGCCCGTCCTCAGGAGCTCACGCGGCCGCAAGCACAGGCAGGGGGTTGTGGACCCTCCACAGGTGCAGCCGGCGGATGCTGGGGGTCAGGGGTTCACGCAGGAGGGGAGACTTCCTGAAGAAGGGAGGAGGGCAGGGCGGAGCAGGGGGAGAGGACTCGGGGCAGGACGGGCAGGCAACGGGCCAGCGGCGCCATCAGAGGGCATTGGCGCGTCGAGAGGCGTGGCTGATGCCCTCCTCGCCCGCCTGCCCCCTGTGACTGCCCTGCCCTGGACCCCTGTACCCAGCGCAGGGATCGGCCGGACTGGCTGCTTCATCGCCACCCGCATCGGCTGCCAACAGCTGAAGGCCCGAGGGGAGGTGGACATCCTGGGCATCGTGTGCCAGCTGCGGCTGGACAGGTGGGTGCTTGGCTAAGCGGGGTGAGGACACGGTGGGCGGCCCTATGCCTCCTGGAGGCCCTTAGGCTCTGGGCATTTCCTGTGGGAGAAAACGGGCCCATTGGGCTTCAAGAGCTTAGCACCTTACACCCAGGCCAAAATCTCCATCCGGAGTTTAGCTGGGGGTGCTACAGCTAAATAGGACACTCTACTAAACAGGGTTCACCTGAGCTTCCGGTCTTTCGTGTTTCTTGTCTCCATTTTTCCAAATACCCTTTTCAGGGGGGAAAGTGGGGAGACAGCGACGGTTGGTTCTGGAAACAAGACAGCCACAGGCAGCTGTAAAAGTTCACTGGTGTAGAGACAAGAGACAGGGTCCACCCCCCGCGCGTCTCTGTGTCTCCTGGGACCCCACTTCTTTACCCAGAGAGACAGTGGCCCCCTCCCCAGAGAGCTGCTATGAGGAATGAGTTCACCAATGGGAAAGCACTGGGAACACGAGATCTGGGGAATCACTACTTCTAAGACCTCTGCCACATGGGGCCCTCCTCCCGGGTGGGGAAGGCAGGGGCAGTGGGGGGAGTCCCAGTCTGCCACAGAGAGGACGCCCCTGGGAGGAGGCGCCACAGGCCTTCGGGAGGGTCAGGCTGTCCCCACCCACCTCAGCTCAAGACTGTGCGTCTCTGCCCACAGGGGAGGCATGATCCAGACGGCAGAGCAGTACCAGTTCCTGCACCACACCCTGGCCTTGTTCGCCGCCCAGCTGCCAGAGGAGCCCAGCCCCTGACCTGGAGCCCTCCCTGCCCGGGGCTGCTTCCCTGGGCCTGGGGAAAGGGGGCCTTGTGACCTGGGGAATCCCCAGGGGCCTGTCTGGGGTCCCGGAAGCTGGCCAGTGAGGATGAGGCCAGACACTGGCTCTTGAGCACTGGCCACTGCCCCCTGCCCCCAGTGGACACAGGGGCGACCCCCATGTGAGAGCCTCGGTCTCCTCCTCGGACATGGACCTGGTGTTGCTGCCACCAGGGCAGAGCAACCTGAGGGTTCCCAGAAGCTGCTCCAGCTGCACCCCCTTCCTGGGGCTGGCAAGAAAGTGACCCCAAGATCATACCCACCCCGGGTATGTTCTCGGTCCAGCCCGAGAACAGGCCGATGGCCGGAGTTGCTGCCTTGGCTATGCCCTCAGCATCCTGCCAGGGACTCTGCCTCCTCACCCCACATCAAAGGCCAGACACCCCCAAGAGAGCAAAACCCAGACCAGCCCCGTGCCCACACTGGGGTCTGGTGAACAGGCTACAGAAACGACCAGACGAAACAGGTAAAGCCTCTGGAAGAAGGAAAGTGTGGGAACACCTCCTGGGTCCAGACTGCTGCCCTGCCTCTGTGCCCACCAGCCACCCACCCCAGCCACTCCCGTGGGAGACCCTGCGTCCTCAGCCTGCCTGCCAGCCTCAGAAGGGACACGAGTGCCCAGGAAGAACACAAGAACTGAGCGAGGAGCTGAGAGCACTGCCTGACTCCAGATAAGAGCCCGCCACGCCCTTCTCCCTGCAGAGCACGCCTGGACCGCACGCCTGTTTCCACCAGCATCCTGGATTAAAGCACCTATGTGGGCCAGGGGCTCAGGCTGAACAGGGTCCGCCACAGTTTACCCTGGAGAGCGAACTGCCCTCCACGTCTCTTGTCAGCACGAGTCCCAGGGCCCCCCAGGTCTAGTCTCAGGGCTGACCACCACCTGGGAGTGAACTCACTCCTCCTGAAGCTTTCCTGCCTTCAAGAGGCACTCCCGCGGCCCATGGAGCTCAGACCCCCCAGGAGGAAAGCGACCACGTGGCGGCGGGTCCCCCTTCCTGGGTGCTGCTGCCCCAACCCTGTCCAGACACGAGGACAGGCCGTGGAGAATAACAGGTGGGGAAATAAAGGCTTCTTCTTGTCCTCAGGCCTCCGGGGCCCCTTCACAGCAGTTAGGGTAAGAATCCACAGAGCAGGGACAGGCGGCCGCTCTTTACCCCGGAACGTGCACTTTCACAGCCCTTCCAGGGACACGGGGAACAGCGACCCTGGTGTGGGCTTGTGGGGGGGGTGGGGGCCGGGGAGACAGAGGTGTTTCTTGGGAGCTAGAGAGGAACTTACCAAGAGCAGGGACTAGAAAGGCCATGTAACTGCTCGGGACGTTCCGTAGGCCGAGACCCTGCGATCCCACCATTCTGGCAACTGATTATGGGGTCATCTTGGGTGGGTTTGGCAGGTATGGTTGCTATTTGAAAGTTTATGCACCTTTGATTAAAAGCACAGACGCACATGAACACACATGGAGATCAAACGCTCAGATGCAGCCAAGGCGGGTGGCAGCTGGGGGCCCCAGGGACAGCAGCACCCCAGCAGGCCGCCACCCCCACCGGTGGCTCTCCGGAGCCCAACTATGGCTTTTACCCAGCACAGGCCAACGTTTCCATTTGCCACAAACGTGCCTCACGGGAAACCGCCTGGCAGGATCTTCTCTGTCTAGCATGCAGTGGTCCTAGTAAAAGCCTCTCTGGGCCAGAGGCTTATAAGCACGGGGTTCTGGTACGTCGTGGTTGACAAAGCGCTCACGGGCGGCTGTTCCTCTCCGCGGGTACCCTCTGAGAGATCGGGGCTCGGTACCCGGAGATGCTCAGAGGCCAGGACCTAGGGAACAAAAGATCTCAAAGACCTCCCCCCGCCACACCCCCGCGTCCCGGGAGGCCGCGGACCACCCTCGTCCACCCTGGAAATGCTCCCGCTGGACGGCGCCCTCGCCCACCTCCGACCCACTGCCTGGAAGACTAGACGGGTGCCCGTCTGGACGCGGCAGCTCGCGAAGGGGAAAAGCAACCGGAGCTCCTTTCCCCAGGCCCCCCTCGCGCCCGCGGGCCCGGCGAGCCCCGCCCAAAGCTCCGCGGCTCGGCCCGCCGGCCTGGCGCGGAGGAGCGCGCTCGCTCGGGGGCGAGCAGGGCCGCCGGCCGCGCGGGCGGAGCCGGAGGACGGCGGCGAGGAGGACGGCGGCCGGGCGGGGGGAGGACGCGCCGAGGCCACACCCATCGGCGCGCCGATCCCGGCAGCGAGTCGTCGGCCGCCGCGCGCTCCTGCCGAGCCTCCGCCCGCACCGAGCCCGGAGCCGGGCCGCACCGGGGAGGGCCGCTCCGGCCGCAGCGCGAGGGCACCAGGGGCGGCGGGGGGCCGGCACCAGGCGCGGCCGGCGCAGCGACCATGATCGCTTTGTTCAACAAGCTGCTGGACTGGTTCAAGGCCCTGTTCTGGAAGGAGGAGATGGAGCTCACGCTGGTCGGGCTGCAGTACTCCGGCAAGACCACCTTCGTCAACGTGATCGCGGTACGGCCGCCGGCCCCGAGCCCCCGTCGCGCCGGGCTGACAGGGTCCCCGCCCGGCGTGGAGGCCCGGGGCCTACCATGGCTCCGGGGCCCCGGCGGCGCACGCCCGGGCCGGGATGGCACCGAGGGCGCGGGGGGGCGGGGGACAGGGGACGCGGCCCAGGACGGGACTGGCGGCTCCTAGGGTGTCACGAGGCCCGAGGGACCGCCGCCCGCGGAGACGGCCCGCCTTCCGCACCTCAGCCGGGCGCATGACGGGGCGAAAGTGCAGGGCCTGCTGCGGGGAGGGTCGCGGGATGCGATGCCCTGCGGCTTGGGCAAGGGGGCCCGGCGGCCCAAGCCCCACCCCGGGGGGTTAACCCCGCCTGGCCGGAAGGGGAAACCCCAGCGCTATTGATGGTGGGGGGGAGTGGAATCCGCCCGGGCCCAGGGCTCCAGCCTCCTCTACGGGAACCTCTGCCCAGCTGGAGGTCCGGGGGGGATGGACGGCACCCCGAGGAGCTCGGAGGCCCCGCCTGGCCCGGAAGTTGCAGAGGAGGTGGGGACCCAGAGGATGGGGTGGAGCTGGGGGGGCAGGTCCACTCTGGGGACAGAGGGGAGAGTGGCTCCGGGACCCGGGTGGGGGAGTGTGAGCCTTTCAGAGTCAGGGCGGTGGTGGGGAAGGAGTTAAAATGTATCTCAGAAAAGGGGAAGACAAGCTGAACTGCAGTGGAGGCCGCGGCCTGGCGGGCGTTTGTGCGTTTGTGAGCCGGCTGCGCTGGGTCCCGTGGGGCTGAGGGAGGCTTGGGCAGGGCTCGGCTTGTCCCCTGCCTGGGTTTTCTGAGAACCGTGGACCGGGCGTTCATGAGATGGGTCAGCGGAGAAGTCTGACCGCCGGCCTGGGTACCTCCCCTGCCGGTTCTGCGCAGCCCCGAAGAGAAGGGTGGAGGGAGGCTGGGGTTAGATTCCCCACGAGGGCGTTTGGGCACTGGCTCGCCTTCCTAAACGTGTTTGTGATGTCCTCTGCCCAGGGGCTCCTGGCCGCCCACCCAGCAGGACGAGCTCGTGGGGCCCAGGCTGGGTTTGTTGGCAGGATGGTGTCTGGGCTCCTGTCTGTCCAGGTCTGGCCCTCAGAGGGAGACCCCTGGCTAGAACTGGCGTTGACTTGGGCTCGGGCTCCAGAAGCAGGGGCCAGGTGCCTGGCTGAGAGATGACCGTGGTGGGGCCGGGAGGGGCCGGTTCCCGCTGCTCTTGTGGCTCAGCCTGGGCGTCACCTCTGGTCCCGGGGACGCACTCCTCCTGGAGCGGCTACAAAGCCGTGTTCCTGGTGGGGATCCTCAGGCACCCAGGTGGTGCTTCTGTGTCCTGGTCGTGTCCAGAGAGCAGGAGGCTCTGGCAGGTCAGAACGGAATCCCAGAGTCACAGATTCCACCACCAGGGTCAGGAGTGTCTGAGGTGCACAGGGAGGCTGCCGCCCGCCCCTGGCCACACCTTCATCTTCACGACATGAAGTGTGCCACCTCAGCTCGCACAGCCCCAAAGTGCAACCTCGATTTCCCTAGAAAGAGGCTTCCCAGGAACACCCATCCTTGTGGGCCGCAGTGGGATCGCCCACGTCTGGGCTAGTCCAGAATTCTCAGGTCCTCTGGGGCTGTACCCGGGTATGATCTCAGTGGAGTATCTTTCAGAAAGAAACAAAGAGTCCGGACTCTGGGCTTTGCCCTTGTGCCCACCACTGACCTTCTGAATCCCGCTGGCGGCCTCTTCATTTGGCTTTTCTTTGTCTCAGCTTTTCCCCGTTTGTTTTTTCTGCTCACTCCATGAGTCTGACTGTAGATAGAAATTGAGTTTATGTGTCAGCTGCTCAGCCGGCTAATGTGAGCTGGGCAGCGTCATTGAGAGACTTGCGGTGCTCCTGAGAGACTTGCGGTGCTCCTGAGAACCCGAACCTCAGCTTCCCAAGCTCTGAAAAGGCTGTGCTGCCTGCAAGTAGGAGGTGTTTTGCCCAGGGGAAACTAGAGGACAAATATTTTCAAATACTTTAAAGTGTGAATGACTGTCCAATGGAAGAACTGATCTTGGGGTGCCCAGGGGTAAACTTGGGAAGATGGATTTTTGACTCAAAGAACTTTGGAGTGCTGTAGCTAACCCAGGAAGGATGAGCTAGAGGGGATTCAAGTCTGAGGGGGCGCTCCACTAGACAACTTTAGGGTTCCTGCTGACCTTGAAGGAGGAGCTTGTGAGATCTGAGGCCTTAGCCGGGAAATGAAGTTGCGACTGGTTCCAGCTTAGCTCTGATTCACTGCTGACCTGAAACCCCGGGGCAGGGAGCCTACCTCCCTGAGGGTCCTCCTGGCACCCTCCTCTGCCAGGCTGGGCTTTTTATTTCTACGGGAGCCTGTGGGTGTTCTGGTCGCCAGGGAGCAATGATGGTTCCTCACGTATGGAAACCATTTCCAAGCTCTTTGTGAGCCCTCTTGGCCGCTTTCTAGGAAACCAAACCCCTCTGCCCCATTTCACAGAAGGAAACGTCAAGGCCCAGAGAGGTCAAAGGTCTTGTCCAAGCTCCTCCATTAAGAGTGGTAAATGAGAAGTGGGCTTCCCTTCCTCAGTCTCCGTGTTCCTAGCCGCTCCGGGTAGGGGTGCGCCCCCCCCACCCTGCTGGGGTTTGCAGAGGTTAACCACACATGCTTCTCCCTCCTCAGCCAAGAGCGAAGCTGCCTCCTCAAGGCGCTCCCTTTTCCTCGAGTTTTCTCAGTTTTAGAGGCTCTTGGACCCTTTTGATATCTGACAGAAACCAGAGACCCTTTCGCCAGTGTGCATGGGCACGCTGTGCTCTCTCAGGGTCTCTGAAGCCCCTCGATTGCCTCATCCCTAGCACGTGTCTTGGGCGGCCCCTGCTCGTGTCCGAGGGCCTTGATGACTCCTGAAGATGAACGGGAATCTGTCTGTCTCACTCAGCTGGGGCCCCGGGGACTTGGTTCCCGTTCGCAGGCTCTGAGCAAGAAGCCACCATGTCCCCACTGTGGCCAGTGACCAGGGTCCCTGGCCGCTCGGTGTGGCCAGAGGCAAGTGACTCCTGCCACCTGCCACAGAAGGTGGCATCACAGAGGAGCAAGGCTGTCCCCTCAGGTTCAAGGTTAAGGACACCACATCGCCTTCAGCCTGTGTCCGAGGGGGAGCAGAGGCGTCCTACCCCTGAACGTGGAGACAGCCTTGGGCGGAGTTTGGTCCGGCCTTGTATTCTGGCTTAGAGGCATGTGGCTAGTTTAGAACAATCTAGAGATCATGAAGTCAGTTTCGAGGGGAGAAGTGAGAATTGTCAGAATCTGAAACTGGGTCATGGGAAATGGAGTTAGTCCCCAAGGAGCTCTCGTCTGGCAAGGCCCCCCGGAGGACCCCCCATCCTACCATGGGTACCGTACAAAGAAGCCCAGAAATGGCCGCTGTGCATGTGGGGTGTGGCCGACGCACCACCCGGATTTGACACGAGCGCTCGCTACCTTGTGCAAGTGTGAATCTTGACTGTTTACCCCACCTGCTCCACCAGAGGATAAATGGGGAGGGGTGGGGGCGGGGGAGTGGACCTCAGGACGAACTATCTCCGTGCAGGCTGAGCCACTTCCTGAGCCCTCTTTGTCACAGGAGAGCCGGACTGCAAGGTGGACGCTGGGCTTGGTCAGGGCCCTGTTTTGCCTGAAGGCGGGGGTGGGGGGGTGGGGATGTGGGACCTGCTGGGGACCCCCTGGTTGCCTGGAGGGGCTGCTGGGGTGGGGTGGAGGCAGGAGAGGCTCCCCACTGCCTGGCCGTGGCCGCAGGGGACCACCCATTGGCACCTGCCATTCTGGCCCCTTTCCCAATTCTGACTCTCCCTTCCAGTCAGGACAGTTCAACGAGGACATGATCCCCACTGTGGGCTTCAACATGCGCAAGATCACCAAGGGGAACGTGACCATCAAGGTGCGCGCGGGCCTGGGGAGCAGCCAGGGCTCTCTTAGTGAACAGAAAATAACCCGGGCGGCCTAAGGCCGAGGATCCCAGGACAGACGGGAGCTGGGGGGGCGTGGGGGCCGGGGAACCGGAGGCCGAGGAGCCCCGGGAGGGCGGGGGGGAGCCCTCCGCTGACGCTGCACCCTCTCTCCAGCTCTGGGACATCGGGGGACAGCCCCGCTTCCGCAGCATGTGGGAGCGCTACTGCCGTGGAGTGAGCGCCATCGTGTGAGTGCGCGGGACGGGTCCTGGCCGGCGGCGTGAGCCCCTGTTGCCGCTTTGACTTCGCCTTTGCTCGGACCGACCCTCTGGACGCCCACAGTCCAGCCTGAGAGCCGGATCAGCGCCGCCTTGTGCGGAAGCCTCCGCGTGTACCTCCCCCGACTCAGACTCACCTGTGTCCTGAATTTTATGTGATTTAGTGGTTCATTCTCTCTTTTTTTTTTTTCTTTTTTCCTTTATTTTCTTTTTCATTTTTGGCGCACCACACATCTTGCAGGATTTCCGTTCCTAACCCTGGCCCTTGGCAGTGGAGCCCTAACCACTAGAGCGCCAGGGAATTCCCTCCCTTGCTTTTAAAAAATAGCAACAACCACAACATATATATGTGCCCAAACAAAAGGTCGTTTAGCTTTCATTGTTGTTGATTTTTAAATTTTATACAATTTTAAAGGTAATACTCCATTTACAGTTACGCCAAAATATTGGCTCTGTCCCCTATGTTGTAAAGTACATCGTGTGGCCTATCTTACACCCTGTAACCTGATTTTTTATTATTGTTATTATTATTTTTTAAGTTTTTTGGCCACGTGGTATGCGGGATCTTAGTTCCTGGACCAGGGATGGAACCGGTACCCCCTGCAGTGGAAGCTCCCAGTCCTAACCACCGGGACCACCAGGGAACTCCCCAATCTGATTTCTTTAAAAGCATGTTGAGCATAAAGTCTGTTGGAGCCTCCTTTGCAGTTTTCTCCCCCCTTGTCTAGTCCTCCCGTGAGAACCTCCAAGGTTCACTCTTGGAAGGACTCGGGTCTCATCTCACAGGACCCCGTGTTGCCCAGCGAGCAGCAGCCTCTCCGGGGTCTGTCGGGGGCGGGACGCGGGCAGGGCCCCACCCCCCCCGCGGTCCCTGCAGGTTGTCCCATCGGAGCCCCTTCCTGAGCCCTCCCAGGTGGCAGCTCCCACCCCCACCCCGGCCTGTGGGGTCAACTGCATCCCCACCTGCCGTCCCCCAGGTACATGGTGGATGCCGCTGACCAAGAGAAGATTGAGGCCTCCAAGAATGAGCTCCACAACCTACTGGACAAGCCCCAGCTGCAGGGCATCCCGGTCAGCCCCGCGTGGAGTGGGCGGGCGGGCCCGGCTTTGCGCGGGTGGGGCGGTGTGGGGGCCCCTGGGCCCAACCCCTCCAGGGCGGCCGGGCCGCGGCAACCCTGGTCTGAGCCCTGTCCTCTCTTCGCGGCAGGTGCTCGTCCTGGGGAACAAGCGAGACCTCCCCGGAGCGCTGGATGAGAAGGAGCTGATCGAGAAAATGTGAGTGGGCCCCGCCCCTGCCCCGGCACGGAGCAAGGGGCTCGCGAGCTCCCGGGGCTCGCGCGCTCCCGGCACCCGCCGCGCGGTGGCGCCCGCGGGCCCGCCCCTCGCGCGCCTCCTCGCCCCTCCCCCCGCCTCCCCAGTCCTAAGTCCCCTGCCTGCCCCAAGCCCCCAGTCCCCGCGGCGGCAGCTTCAGGAGACTGTGTGGTCCCTGCAGGAACCTGTCTGCCATCCAGGACCGAGAGATCTGCTGCTATTCCATCTCCTGCAAAGAGAAGGACAACATCGGTGGGTGTGGGGGGTCCGCGGGGCGGGGCGGGAGGGGAGGCCCCGGGCTACCCGGGTGGGACCGGAGGCAAGAAGCCCCTGCCCTGCGTCCACTGGTGTGCGGTCTTGGGCGAGCCCCCCGGGGCTCCGTCTCTGTCTCCTGCGCGGCTCGGAGCAGGTCTGACATGGGGAACCGGGCTTGTGCCGCCCGTGGGGTGACCCCAGCTGCAGCCCCCTCGCCCCCGGTGTGCGCTCTCCCCAGGAGAAGCAGCCCCGAAGCCCTGTAACCTGCTCCCTTGTCCCCCAGACATCACTCTACAGTGGCTTATCCAGCACTCAAAGTCGCGGAGGAGCTGAGACCGCGGCCGCGCCTCGGACCTGGGGCCGCCTCCCAACCTGAAGCCGAGCTCCCCCTCCCCCTGCGGCCCCCCAAGCCCACCCTCCCTACTCCGTGCGGGGAGGGTCCTCGGGGGCCCCAGAGTCCCGTTCTGCTGAGGTTTGAACTCCTGATTTGACTGTAAAATAAATGGCTCCCGCCCGCCCCCTAACCTCCCCCTCCCCGCTCCGTTTTCCGTCCCGCCCCTCTCCGCTCCCCTTTCCCACACTCTGTTATTGTCCTGTGTGTACAGTATATATATGTATATATATTTTAATTTTTTAATTTAAGCAAAGACTAAAATCAACCATTTGATGCTGCAGGGCCCAGCCAGGATCAGGGAGGGGGCGGTGGAGAAAGCAGGAGGGAGCCGCGGGGTCGGCTGGGGCCGGTCCGCCCGGAAGGGCACCAGCCTGGCAGGGCGGGCCGTCCCGAGCCTCGTCTGTCCCCGCAGTGTTTGGGTGTCACAGGCAGACGGGAGCCTTCAGGGACTCCCCTCTCGGCCCCAGCCGGGCGGAGGGCAGGGGCCGCCTCCCAGGTGCCCCTGCCGCCCGCTCTCCAGCTCCTGCCCCTCCTCAGGCCCCTTCCTCCACGGGCCACCTCACTTTCTGTTCTCATTTTGCAGAGTTGCACAAGGAGAGAACTCAGCATGGGGGGTTGGTTCTTTGGATTTTTGTTTTCTGTTGGTTTATTTAATTTAATGATTTGTAAAGTGATGTTCCTCTTCCTTTTTTACACTTTTCTGCTCATATTTAACCTCTGTTTGGAAGATGATTCTTGTAACTGTACATTTTTTTGCCTCCTAACAAGAATAAACGACAATTTTGTGTTGGGGGGTTGCACGATGTGGGTTCTTTGCCCCCGGTGGCCCAGCAGGCTCAGGACTCCAGTTCTCCACCCGGGTGCACCCAGCCAGCGGGAGGCACGCGCTGGCCCGGACACACAATGGCTCTTTACAGAGCGGCCCCCGCGTGCGGCCCGGCTCCTGCCTGCCGCCGCCTCCTCTGGTCCCCGGCTCTGAGCTGCCAGCGGCCCCGAGAACGCCGGTGTCACCACCTGCCCGGCCGCGCCTCCGCGCGGAATGCCGCGCGCAGTGCGTTCAGGGCTCCGCCTGCAGCCCGAGCGGGCGGAGCCAGTGAAGGGCCCTGGGGCGGGCAGCGCGGGGCGTGCGGAGCCCGCAGCCGACCCGCTCCGCCGCTGGTGTCGGGGCTGCTGGTTTCCCAGGAGAGGCTGCGCCCTCCCTCCTTCCACCAAGACCCCACCACCACCGTACCTCCAAAGCACCTCAGAGCCTCGCGCCCGGCTTCTCGAAAATCCTTCCCAAATCCGGGGCCATCTTGACCCAGTTTTACCGTAAGCCCCGCCCCACTGGGCTCCCCTCCGCCCAGAAATGGGACGGCCCTACATGCAGGCTTCATCCATCCTCTGCTGGGAGAAAGCAGCTTCCAGGGTCCTGGGAGGGGGGCCTCCCCTGGTGGCTCTGAGCTCCGTACGTCCTCCGTGCTTTCCCCTGGAGGCTCCTTCCGGTCATCAGAACGGCAGGGAGGAGTGGCCTGCCTGGAGAGGGGCTCCCCACTGCCGCGGAGTTTGATGGAATTTGGCAAATGGAGCCAGATGACTTTGGGGTGCCTTCCCAGGTGGCTCAGTGGTAAAGAATCCGCCCGCAATGCAGGAGACTAGATCTTCCTCGGTCGGGAAGATCCCCTGGAGGAGGAAATGGCCACCCATTCTTGCCTGGAAAATTCCACGGACAGAGGAACCTGGCGGGCTGCAATCCAAGCGGGTGCAGAGTCAGACACAACTGAGCGTGCACGCGCGCTGACCAGCTCCTCAGGAATAGGCAAGGGGGTCCAGGGCTAGGATGGGCCTCCTGGCTCCTCGGTGACTGGCGATGCCGTGGCCTGGGGCGCTGGGGCAGGACCAGCACCCACGGTCTGGAGAACAGGGTGCGGGGGTCCAGTGACCTGCCTTTCTGGCCTCCTGTGTCCTCCGAGAAGGGCAGGACTTGAGCTGAGACAGGCTGAGCTGCTCACCAGCCAGGAGGCACCCTCCTGCCCAGCGCACACAGCAGGCGCCTATAGGACAGACTGCAGATTCTTGCACCGCGGTGGGGGTGGGGCCCTCTGCCGCCCTGCAGAACTGCACCCCCAGGGGAGGACAGGAGGGGAGGTGCTGGACACTGGGCCTCCTGCCTGGAGCTCTAGGAGTCCTGTCTCAGGCCTCCAGTGGCTCCAGACCTCTGTGGGGGTTTGTCCCGCTTCACTGGGGTCCAGGAACTGCGTCCAGTCTGCCCAAGGGAGGCAATTCTGACTGCAAGTGTGGGGGAGGGGGGGGGCTCAGTGGGTTGGCCCCTCCCAGCTGGCTGGTATCCCCTAAAGACCCAGCTCAAGTCCACTGCTCGCCACTGCCAACCAGCACCCCCACCCCAGGCCCAGGACCCCTAAGCAACAAATGCAGCTTTGTTCCCCCGGCTGGCCAGGCCCAAGGGACCGTGGCTCCTTCCCAAGGTCCGCTGGCCTGCTGGCTGACTTAATCCTGCAAGCCACTCACGTTGGCTGCCCGGGGCAGCGGGGCGAGCTGGGCCTCCGGGCCGCCGTCTCCTCGCGCAGCTCTGAGCTGGGAGAGGCAAGGGTGCCCCTTGGCAGAGCCCCCAGACAGGATGTGGTGGAGCCCCCCCCCCCGCCCTGCTCGTCCCCATTTCACCGCCCCCCCATATCCCATAGGAAGCTGCTGGTGCATCTGGGACTGGGGGGGCAGAGAGGAAGTGGCGGAGGGCACCCGGCCTGCCCTTGGCCCACCCCCAGCCTGCTCCTCCTCCATCCTAAGCTACTGCAGACGAGGCTGGGGGCTTCAGTCACTGTGGCGGCCGCCTGCCTCTCGCAGTACAGAGAGTGTGCGTGTGCCCAGCAGCGCCATCACCTAGCAACGGCCTCCCTCTCCCTTGGTGTCGCTCGTCCTGGGGGTGGTGCCAGGGAGAGAGAACAAGGCCGCTAAGATCCCAGGGCGCGGGGGAAGGAGGCTGAGGCCAAGGGCTGTGGGTGGGGTAACCAGCAGAGAAGGGAGCCTCGGGCACTCTACCACCCTGCCCCCGCCCTGGAGACCCTCCTGGGCCCGCGGGTGATCGGGGCACAGCTGGCAGCGGGGACTCGCTGGCAGTGGGGACTCTCCTCCAGGGGACCCAGAGCTGCACGTCAGACGGGAGGGCAGGCTCCTGGGGCCTCAGCCAAGGTGCCCCCCTGGCTGACCTTGTGCCAAACTCTCTGGGCCCAGACGAGGCTCGGGGGCCTCTGGAAGACCCCCCGTTCCGGTGAGAGGAAAGAAGCAAGAGGAAAGAACACTTGGGGGGTGCGTCGGAGCTCTGGCTACGGCGAGGGTGTGGGGTGAGGGCAGGCGGAGGGCAGGCGGCTGGGTTGTCTGTGGGCTGAACAGTCCGTTCTAAGAAGCCAGACAAGAGCCGTTCTCAGAGGCAGACCCTCGAATGGGGGCTTTGTGCGCAGGGAGCAGTGAGAGGGCCCTCCGTGGGAGACAAGTTTCCAGCCTTCTTACGGGGATGGCTGGGTTCAGGCCCGACCGAGGGCACAGGGCCCCAGCCCCCAAGCCCTTCCATTCACTCTGCCCTCAGTCCTGGGCCCCAGGCTGGACAGGACGCCAGCCACAGGCCGGGAGGGGCCGGCAGTGGCCAGGGGGCAAAGCCCAGGTGCACCTGGGCGCTGCCAGGATGTGGCGTAAGAAAGGCCAGTGGGCACAGGGCTTGTCTACCTAGTTTATTGCTTTCCAAGAGGGGCCTTCTACGGGGGAGCACCTGAGCGGGGGGGCGGGAGGGACAGGTCAATTGGGGGTACATCGGAGGAGGAGGCGGACAAAGAGACAAGTCCTCCCGGGGGGGACGGTGCCCAAAGGAGGCGTGCAGCGCGGGGCCGGCCGTGCCCAGGGAGGAGCCCGGTCCTGGGGGCTCGGTGCGGAGAGGGACACACTGGCGGTTCGGTCAGGCTCCAGATTGCGGAGGGGGGCGGGGGCGGGGCCAGGTGAGGTTCCGGAGAGTTTCAGGGCAGCTCTAAGGGCCTGCAGGACCACCACCCTGGTGAGCGCATGGGTGGGCAGGCCCCAGCGCAGCAGGGAGGGGCTCCGGCAGGCCTGGACCCCAGCCCGGGGAGCCGAGCCCACCTCTGGGCAGATCTCCCCCACCGAGGGCCAGCTGGGCCTCAGCAGGGCGTGCCCAGGGCCAGGAGCGGGGGCGCCTCGCGGGGCTTGTGGAAGTAGCCGGAGGCGGACAGCTCCGTGTGTAGCTTGGCACGGGGGCCGGCGGGGGCTGCCCGCCCGCCGCAGCCCTCGCCGCAGCAGCAGCAGCAGCAGTCCAGGAAGGCGCGGCCCAGTGGGCGGCTCACGCACAGGAGCAGCAGCGGCGTCAGGGCCGCCTTGAAGAAGGTGGAGAACTGTGTGACCAGACCCAGCAGCTCCAGGGTCTGGCGCGTGAGCGCGGCCGACAGGTAGGCGGCCACGACATTGCACACGTTCTCGGGGAGGGCGCAGAGGGCGTGCAGAGCAGCCAGGCCTGCCACGGTGCTGCTGGGCCGGGCCCCCCGCGGCTCCTGCGGGCCTGGCCGGCTCTCCGGCTTCCTGCCCGGCGGGCCCCGCACCCTCCACGTCACCAGCTGGCAGGTGACCGTGAAGAGCACGGGCAGGCAGAAGTAGCAGCCGAAGGACCACCACATGCGGGCGTTCTGGTAGGTCAGGACCAGTGAGTAGAGCGACTCAGGCAGGTGGGCCGAGGGCTTCATGATGCACGTGTCCACGGTGCCCGCAGCAGGGCTGGGCTCCCGCACCAGCTGCCACAGCAGGAGCTCGGGCGCAGCCAGCGTCATGGAGCCCACCCAGATGACCGCCAGCTTGGCCAGGATGGACGGGCACGGCTCTATGGGCCTGGCCTTGGGCAGGGTGCTGGTGGCCACGTGGAAGCGATCGATGCCCAGGGCACAGAGGCTGAAGGTGGTGACGCCCAGGGAAGAGACCTGCAGGGCGCGGGGTGGGGAGAGGGGTCAGCACCACGCTCCTGGGACTTCAGGAATCGTCCCCGAGGATGAAGGCAGGGATGCAGGGGTCCTGGGCCTGCCGGGCTGTGGATGCCCGTGTCCCCCGGGCGCGTGGAGGTGGGCGTGGGTAGCCTTGAGGGGTGCAGATGCAGACTCTCTGTCCTGCCTTGCCCTGCCGGAGAGGCCCAGGGTCGGGCCACCCGGGGAAGCAGCCCCTCCAGACTGGCCCACCCAGGCTCAGCCTGTTCACCCAGCACACAGGACGACTGCCCTGTGAGCAGAGAGGAGGTGAGTGCCAGGGAGAGGGGGGCTCCCTGCTTGGACCTCCCCTCCCTGCTGGGGCGTGCTGTGGGGGCCCCGCCCCTCTGCAGGCAGGCCCCAGGCAGGGCTGGAGGAAAACAACACAGCCTCTCCTTTCATCCCAGAACAGCCCCCGGGGACCCTGCAGCTCACTCCGCCGCCCAGGGCCTCCTGGGGCCCCTACGAAAGGGCCCAGAAGCGCATCTGTCCCTCACCTCTCACCGACACCCAGCCTGCAGGGAGGGCTCACGGCCACCTGTCCTCCAGGCTGTGGAGGGGGCAGGTGTGCGGGACCCCAGTCGGGCGGGGTCCGGCTCCCCTCAGCCACGACTCTGCAGACAGGCCTCACAGGGAGCCGCCCTCTCCCTCCCCTGAGACCTTCCTGGTAAAAACCACCACTTGAATCGTTTTAACTCCAAGCACACTGTAGCTGTCACACCTGTCACTCGAGCGTTCACTCGGCCATGGTGACGCAGATCACCCATCACCCATGAGGGGGCCGAGCTAGGGCAGGTGAAGTGCCCCACACTGGTCACTCAGCTGGTCTGCCCGCCTCCAAGGCCCCGCGTCTGACCCCCATGGCTCAGCGGGGCTCCAAGCTCCAGGTAACTGAGATGCAAAGCTGCGCCCAGCCGGGGGGCTTCCTTCAGGTCTGAGCACTTGGGTGCTGGGGAGGGCAGAAAAAGGCTGTGCTGCCTGCTGAGCCTCGGCGAGTCCGTCGGGATGAGAACTCATCACTAGTTCACGGGATGCGGCGAGAACCGGGAGGACGGCGGCATTCAGAGGCTCATCCTGATTCCTTCCCCGCTCGGGCCGGCCGCCCACGCACTCAGCCCCGGAGGAGCGCGGCTCTGGGGGGGCACGGCCACTCTAGCCCTCATTACTCCCCCTGAGCCCCACGTAAACAACACTCGGAAGGCTGCTGGCTGTACAGACACGGTGGCCTCGCTGTGTCCCACACAAATGCACTTATTTCGGGGTATTTTGGCGTGGTTTTGATTGCACTTTCTCCTCCTGGTCTACACGTCCATCAGCACCCAGTGAGGAAGGGCCCAGAGATAAAGGGCCATCTGGTCTACCCCCTGATTGGGAGATAGGGAAACAGGAAAGGAGGTTTGACCTTCCCAGGGACACCCCAATATGCCCCAGCCTCAGCTGCAGCCCCCAGAACCAGGGCTCCACTTTCAGAGGACGGAGCCAGCAGCAAGGGTGACGGCAGGGACAAGGGTCTCGGTGAGGGCCTCCCCTTCCGTATTTGCACTCCGGGGGTGGGTACAGGCCTGACTGGTTAGGGGGGTGGGGCCCTGCAGGGAATTGGAATCTCCCTTCTTGCACCGATTGAGGCGGCAGAGCCATTTCTTGGGTGGGAAGACAGAGGGGTTAAGGCAGGGGAGGGAGCTCTCAGTGTGGAGAGAAGGGGGCCGCCTTGAGGTGCTGGGGGCGGGAGCCGGGCTGGGGGGCGGGGGGCCTGAGAGCTGCTGGAGCCGTGCTGCGTGCACCTCCCTGACCAACCTGGGGAGAAGCGAGACAGGCTTGGGGGGCCTCGCGCACTCTTCCCGCCCACGCTGGCAGCCCCCTGCCCCCCCCCGTGGGCTCTCCCCGGCCACACACTCACCTCCACAAAGGGCACCGCCCGGCAGGACACGGCGCCCAGCAGCCTCTGCTTGGTGATCTCGTGGAAGGTGACAACGGGGAGGCAGAAGAAGAGGACCAGGAAGTCCCAGAGCGCCAGGCTGGCCAGGACGGAGTTCCAGGCGCTCTTCAGGTAGTAGCTGTGCCACACAATGCACATGACCGCCAGGCTGCCCACGATGCCCACGGCAAACAGCAGCAGGGCCAGCAGCAGGATGGCGTAGGCCCCATAGGAGCGCTCGGTCACTGGGTACAGGGGGTTCTGCACCTGCGGGCGCTGGCCGGGCGGCCCCGTCACGTTGCCCTGGGGCTCCTGCCCGCTGCCCCCAGTCGCTCTGGCCCGGTCCGGGGAGGGGCTGGCGGCCACCCAAGGCTGGGTGGGCTGCGGGGCGGCAGGGCGGATGGGCCGGGGGTACTCAGCCCACCCCTCGGGCACATACTGCTGCAATCCCTTGGCGTCCTCCCGCTCAGCTCCTCGCCTGGACCGGTCCGGCTGCTCCTGGGCCACAGGCTGGTGCCCACCCTGTTGCAGCCAGACCCCCCGAGGGGCCCTCTCGGGCCCGGCTGCCAGCGCCACGGCAAGGGAGACGCCCAGCGGCCACAGCCACCGCATGGCCGGACGAGCGGCACAGCTGCCCGCACACAGAAGCGAGGCCAGGCCAAGTGCGGGCCCAGCTCGATGGGCAGCTGGCTGCTGGGCCCGCCCCCACCGGGCGTCTGGCATCGCCAGCCGGCTCCAGTGGTCACCCCCCGTCCCTCCACCCGCAGCAGCCAGGCAGGACAGGGCAGGGCCCTCTGCTGGACACAGGGTGCTCTGTGCCGCCCGCAGGACACGCCTCCCCAGGCCCCATGGGCGGCAGCACTCAGACCTGCGGGGCCCTCGGGGGCTGCCCACCCTCAGTCCCGGCCGTGCACACGGGGTTGTGGGGACAGGGCAATCGCTGCTGCTGTTAGCCTTAGGCTTCGTGAGCACTCCCTGGGCCAGGCTGCCGGATAGAAGCCTCATACATGTTTACATTGCTACCGCAGCTCAGTGAGGCAAAGTAACTTGCCCAAGGCCACACAGCCGGGATCCAAACTGCAGGTGTGTCCAGCTCCAGAGCTGAAACTCAGCCCCTCGGTCACGCAGCGCACAGGAGTCCAGCAGGAAAGGGGTCCTGAAGAGCCCCTACACCCAGTCATCTTTCTCAGACGTGGAAACCATGGGAACCGTGGCCAGAGAGGTCAAGTGCCAGGGCCAGGCACACACAGGCCAGATGGTCGGTGACCGAGGAGAGGAGGCGGCACCCTCTGCTCCCCCTGCTCTGCGTGTGCGCGTCGGCTGCACCTCGGAGGGGGCGGGCCACAATACCCGACCTGGGAAACGCAACTATGGTGCTGGAGAAGACTCTCGAGAGTCCCTTGGACTGCAAGGAGATCCAACCAGTCCATCATGAAGGAGATCAGTCCTGGGTGTTCATTGGAAGGACTGACGATGAAGCTGAAACTCCAGCACTTTGGCCACCTGATGCAAAGGGCTGACTCATTTGAAAAGACCCTGATGCTGGGGAAGATTGAAGGCGGGAGCAGAAGGGGATGACAGAGGATGAGATGGTTGGATGGCATCACCGACTCAATGGACGTGAGTTTGAGTAAACTCCAGGAGTTGCTGATGGACAGGGAGGCCTGGCGTGCTGCAGTCCATGGGGTCTCAAAGAACTGGACACGACTGAGCGACTGAAGTGTAGAAAGGCAGCCCCCTGCCGGCCACGGCCCTGGCTCTCTGGGGCCGTGGGGACGTCAGAGGCCACTAGGTGGAGCCAGGTGCTCAGAGATGGACGTTCACAGCTGCCTGGCCCTTGGCCCTAGCCCAGCCCACCTGCCAGAGCCCGGGCCACAGACCCCTGGCAGCTGCTGGGGGAGGTGGTCTCAGGAGACCAGCTGCTGGGGGAGGCGGTCTCAGGAGACCGTGTGGGTTCCAGGGCAATCCCAAAGCTGAGGCCAGGCACCTGTTGTTCCGCCCCACCCTCCTGGGTCCCTCGTGGGTCTGCCTCCCCAACAAAGACCCCTCTCCAGGACCACGCTGGAGCGGCTCCCCCACCAGGGCAGGCCACATGGAAGGCGACCATTTCCCAGCCGCTAGGAATCTCTCTCCTTTGTCCCAGAAATTCCCCGTCCTCGTCCCGGGGAATTCCCCAGGGCTGGCCGCAGGAACGGTCCTGGGGCGAGTCGGGTGGAGTGGGGCTGGGACCTTGCGGCAGCTGTGAAGCCGCCCGAGATGGCTAGAATCTGGCATTTTCTGGAGCAAGTCCGTGGGCGGGCACTGGCCAGTGAATGGAAGCAGACCATCCAGATCTGACTCCTCTGCCGCTTACAAGCTGTGTGACTCCAGTCAAGCACTGAAACTCTCTGTGCCTCGTCTGCAGTGAGGAATCAGTAACAGACTAAATGGGCTTGTCTTTGTCCATCGCTAGAACAGCGTGTGGCACCTGAGAAGCGCTAGATGAAGATGCACTTCCGACTCACCGTGGCCTCTGGAGGCAGGTGCCGTTACTGTCTTCACGTCACAGGTTTGGGAACTGAAGGACAGAGATGTGGGAGGCGGGCGGGGGGCAAATTCGAGACAAGCCCTCTCCACTCCCAGCCCCAACAGCTGGCACCGGAGCCGGGCAGCGAGTCTTCTGGACCCTTCTCTGCCAGCCCTGCAGGCTCTGGGCTCTTGGACCACGGTGAGGTGTGCTCCCAAAAGTCAGAAGCTCAGGACCCGCTCCTGACTCAGAGACAAGCCCGCCATCACTCACCCTCATGGTCCAAAGGCTGGCTGAGCGTCTACCCTGCGCCAGAGGTTGCCACAGGCACTCCGGAAGCAGTGAACCTCACAGGCATAACCTCTGCCCACCGAGATCCACACTCAAGGAAGGAGGCAGCCACTGAAAAACCTGAGCCCCAGAGACCATGAGTATCAATCGTGAGGAAGGACATGGGCAAAGGAGAAGGTGCTGTGCCAGCGAGGAATCTCTGCCCTTCACTTTGCTCCTGGTGAAGGTCAGTGGCACCCTGGGGCCTGTGGTCTGCAAGGATGCTATTGCGGTGGGACGTGGGCATTGCCACGGTGCGGCCTCCACGGCGATGTGTCGGTGCTTCTCAACCTGTGGCCCCTGGACAGCCAGCCTGGGGAGCGGGTCAACACACTGGCTTGAGCAGACGTTTGGGAAGGCCCAGCACCCACGCTCCAGCAAACGCACCAGAGGACCCCGGCGAGGCTCGAGTGGACGGGCTGCGGGTGGAGCGGACGTGGGCAGTGCTGGCCCTGAGGGGCTCTTGGGCCTGGGACCCGCCCAGGCCCGGCCAGCAGGGC
Source organism: Bos javanicus (assembly GCF_032452875.1). Taxonomy (NCBI): domain Eukaryota; kingdom Metazoa; phylum Chordata; class Mammalia; order Artiodactyla; family Bovidae; genus Bos; species Bos javanicus. Next base: position 81,126,891 of record NC_083883.1, read on the forward strand.
CTGTCTCCATCTCCTTCCTCAGTCCCTGGCATCAGGAGATGTTGGAACACACAGCCAGCAAAGGCACAGAACCACCCACCCAGGCCTCCCTGCCCCGGGATCCCCAAGCCCCCTCGATGGAGGAGGGGGGAGAGGAAACCCCTCCTCAACAAGGAGGATTCAGATGGCCGGGGAAGACTTCCCACCACCTGAAGGTGCTCCTTCCCGGGGACTCATGCTGTTACTCCCCAGCGTGGTGCTGGGCCCCAGGCTCACCAGCTCCCCACCCCTCCTACAGCCTGACCAAGGCAGCACTGGGATGGTCCAGCCCAGGGGAGGCTCAGGGACAAGGTGCCAGGGCGACAGCTGGGCGCCAGGAGCCGATCTGGCCTGTGAGACGTCACCCTGCCCTCCCGACCCCAGAGTGCTCCCTGGAGCTCTGGCCGGCACCCAGCACCCCGAGCTCGTCACAGACACTGCCCTTTCCCCGTGGAGAAGCCAGGTCCTCTAACCCAAAGACAGCCCTCCACTCCAGGGTCTCCCAGTAAGCACCCTCCGACAGCAGGATAACCCAACCGGCTGGCTCGTCAGAATAAACCCCCACATTTATAAGATGTGTGCACACCATAGAAGGGGAGTGACTTCTGCTGCTGCTGCTGCTGCTAAGTCACTTCAGTCGTGTCCGACTCTGTGTGACCCCATAGACGGCAGCCCACCAGACTCCCCTGTCCCTGGGATTCTCCAGGCAAGAACACTGGAGTGGGGTGCCATTTCCTTCTCCAATGCTTGAAAGTGAAAAGTGAAAGTGAAAAGTGAAAGTTGCTCAGTTGTGTCTGACTCTTCACAACCTCATGGACTGCAGCCCACCAGGCTCCTCTGTCCGTGGGATTTTCCAGGCAAGAGGACTGGAGTGGGGTGCCATCGCCTTCTCCACTGGAGGAGGGGAGTGACTTGTGCTGCTGCTGCTGCTGCTGCTAAGTCGCTTCAGTCGTGTCTGACTCTGTGCGACCCCAGAGATGGCAGCCCACCAGGCTCCCCCGGCCCCAGGATTCTCCAGGCAAGAACACTGGAGTGGGGTGCCATTTCCTTCTCCAGTGCATGAAAGTGAAAAGCGAAAGTGAAGTTGCTCAGTTGTGTCTGACTCTTCGCAACCTCAGGGACTGCAGCCCACCAGGCTCCTCCGTCCGTGGGATTTTCCAGGCAAGAGGACTGGAGTGGGTGCCATCGCCTTCTCCACTGGAGGAGGGGAGTGACTCGTGTTAGTATTTACTTAACAGATGTTTCTGGATGCCTGTTTAAAAGTGACATTAGAAGCACCTGTTACTAACGAACAACCGTCGTTTGAAGCCTCCATCCTCAGGGAGGTCCCTGACATCCCAGGCCGCCCGGTCCAGTTCCAGACAGCTTGGATGTGGAAGTTGCTCCTTTATTAGAAATGTGACTCCAGGAAAATCCACTGGGGGAGACTGAACACAGCCAGGCTCCAGTGGGGCGTGGTCAGCAAGACAATGCCTCCGCCCATTGCCTGGGCGTTGCAGCAGGGCCCTGGCAACGGGCGGGTGTATGTGAGGTGGGGGGTGCTGGGGCGGGATGTGGAGGCCCACCGGGTGGTCCTGGGTGAGTCAGGAAGGCTTCCTAGAGGCGAGCCTTCGCAGGGGTTCCTCTAGGAACAGAATAAGGACGAGAGAGGGTGCTGGTTCTCAGATGGGAGGCAGGCCGCGGTCCAGCAGGCCAGTGGCTGGCAGGGAGACAGGCTGATTCCAGGAAGAGCCAGCCTGCTGGGAGGAGTGGAGGGTCACCCAGCCGGGGCAGAGAAGAGGAGAGAGCTGCTGCCAGGATCTCAGGACCAGGCCTGGGGGGCCAGGCGGGGCGGGCGAGCTGGAGACGCCTGGGAAGCCCATGGAGGGCGGTTCCCTGTTCTGCCCCGACCACCCCTTCCCCCAGTGACCCCCTGCATGTCTGTAGCTTTCCCTGCAGACAGCTCCGTCAGGCTGTCCCCCTGGGGCACCTGGAGGCCCCTGGTAGCCCAGGAACTGGTTCTGGAGCTCTGGGGTGAGGGGGGAGGGTCAGGGTGAAATCTCTGGGGACAGCCAAGCCCCCAGCTGTGGGCTGTGACTGTGACAGGGTCTGGCTGCAGCCTGGGGGGCCGGCAGGAAGCCCCTCTGCTTAGGGGGTGAGTGTGGGAGACGAGGGGATGCTCCAGATGGTCCAGCCCCTCGCCCCGAGCCACTGGCACAGCCTCGCCTCCCTCTGCGCCTCAGGTGGCGGGTGGGGACAAGCAGATCATTCACTGCCAGGCGCCCCTGCCACCGTGTCCTTTGCTACCGTGATGTCCTGGCAGGGCCGCCAGCCAGGCTCAGCCCAGAAAAACTCGGAGAGGAACCGACAGGGAGGCGCAACCCCTCATCTGCGCAGGGTGGCACCTGTCCGAGCGGCGGCAGGCACAGGCTGGCACTGAGGCGGGGTGGCTGGATTCCGTGTGAGGGTCCCTCTGCACCCAGCAGCTGCTCCAAGTCCCACCCTCACTGCGGACACCGGGTGGTCCAGGCTGGGTAGGCCAGGGCCAGGTCCCTTTACCTTCTGACCCTCAGCTCTCCTGGTGGTAAGCCCTGCCTAGAAGGCTCGCCCTGGACATCCAACCACACCGCTGAGCAGCATCTCCGAGACAAAGAGGGTCCCTCAGAAATGCCCACGTCTCTCCTCCTTCACACTGGCCTTGTCCCCTGCCCCTCTAAGAGCCACCCTCAAGTGGTCCCGGACGCTCATGTCCATGCAGTGCAGCCCCTGGGACCCCTAGGTGGAAGGGCCCTGGGCCTCCCATTCAACCAGTCTGACAATGGGCTGTGACCCAGAGGTGGGTGTCCTTGGGACTTGCGTCCAGGAGTCCAGCACCCGGGGACCCTCGGAGGGTGACAGGGGTACTCCGTGCCCACCTGTCACTCCTGGATTGGGGTGAAGAGGCGGGAGTGCTTCAAAGGAGAGGATTAAGGCCCCCAGCCGTGTCACCCCGCGTGCAAAGGTGACTAAGGACAGACGGGCCCCCCACAGCCGCCCTGTCCCACAGCCCAGCCTCTGCCAGGAGCGAGCAGGGCTGGGCAGGCCGCCCCGGACCTTGGGTGCGGCTTCACCCAGGGATGGAGAGAGCGGTTTCTGCCCCAGCCAGACGTGCCCCTCCCCCCGGCCAGCTGTCCCTGGTCGTGAGGGTCGGGTCCTGCCCTTCTCTGCTTCCCCACAGGACTCACTCTTTTTCTCTCCTGTCCAAACCAGCAGTCTGAGTCTGTGGGTCTGCAGACCGGCCTGGAATGGGCCCTTGATCTTGGGAGCTGAGGGGAGGTCCTTTGCTGAAGCTGCAGACATGAACACTGACTCAGGGAGGTGGGCGCCCGGCTGACGCGGCCCCCAGCCCCCGAGCGCCCACCGACGTCCTGGTGCAAGTGTCACGTCCTGCCTGGCAGTGCGGGGCTGTGCTGGGTTCAGTCCAGGCCATTCCCCGGGTCAGGACTCGCAGCAAAAGCACACTGCATGTGGGGGTGAGGAAGGGCGAAGTGGGTCTCCTCTGCGCCCCCCAGGGTGAGCCCACGTGCCCCGACGTCTCTCCCCACGCACCCCCTCCCCTGACGGTCCTCCAGGATGAGCCCACGTCCCCCAGACGACTCTCCCCCTGCACCCTCTACCCTGATGGTCCTCCCAGCCCTTGGGTCCCGGGGCATACTGCCCTTCTCCGGGCCTCCCTCCGGGGCTGCCTGCCCACCGCTGCCAGGCCGCCCTCCAAGCTGGGTGGGCCCACGAGGCCAGAGGCTGGCCAGGCTGCCCTGGATGGAGGGCCCTCACCTGTGGCCCGTGGCTTTGCTAGAGACCTCTCAGTCCCTTCCCACTTCAGTATTCCCCGAGGGACTTCAGGGACGAGGCGGGCTCAAGTGTCTTTGTTTGCTCTTTTGAGGGCGAGGGAGCTCCCTGGCCCCCTGGACGCCGCCGTCTGCTGGGCCTCTTCTGTCATCACTGGGGGTGGGGGCGGGAGATAGCGGTGAGCCTGGCAGGGGCAGGAGGGGGTGCACGGCTCCCCGGGCGGGTGTGCTCGTGTGCGTCTATGCTCTCTGTACTCAGCACACGGCCGTGTACGCTGCCCCTGCGGCAGAGCCACGGAGCTCCCACACACACCCGCGTAAAGAGGTTTGTATTTCTCTCGGGAACGGCTGGGGCAGGGGTGTGGCCCAACAGATGGCTGGCAGGTTACAGGTGTGCCTGGCTGGAAAGGCAGGCGGCCTGGCGTCCTGATTGGCGGGCCGTGAGTCACGGCGGTTGGGTTCCTGGAGCGGGCTCGCTGGCTGTCATGGAGTCGGGGTCATGCCCTGTCTTATCTCCAGCACCTCCTCTGCCCAGACGGACCGTGCTCCCCACCCGTGTCGGCGGTGACGCACGGTCAGTGGGTCATGCCCTCTGGGTAGCCTTCCAGTGGGGCGTGAGCCCACCGCGCCTGGGACGGCGGGCCTCCCGGGTCCTCCAAGTGGGAGTGATGTGAGGGACCGGCTGGCCACGAAACCTGGAAAAGCCAAAGGGGTTTCCTCGGCTTCCAAAGCCCCACTGAACCGACCAGCGACATAAAAATGTTTGTGGGTAAACATTCCAGAAAGCAGCTCCAGGCTTTGGGAAGGGCCTTCAGGGAGACAGGCCAGGAGGAACGGCGGCCAGGAGTAGGCCGTGGTACAAGGGCCCCCACCCTGGCTTCCAGCACAAGGGACCTGGGACGTGTCCTGCCCCCCAGCCCGAAGTCCCACGGGCCTGCAGAGTCTGTACTTCCCAGGTCTGGTGGGCGTGGCTTCGTGTCCTTCCAGGAGGAGAGCCCAACAGTCCCAGAGGAACACAGAGAGGCCTGAGCCGGAGAGTGCCCGCCCAAGGTCACCAGGTGGAGGCTGGCAGCGAGCAGGAGCAGACACAGGGACATCCACGCCACGACACCTGCCAGAGCTCTGCCCGCCTGACCATGCAGACAGCTGCAGCCCCCAGCCCTCCACAAGGGTCCCGGGACCACTCACTTGGCCGGGGGACGGCAAGGAGCTCGCACGGCCACCTCCACCCAGGGCTGCAACCGCCGAGAAGCTCCAAGGTCCCAACAAACCTCCACAAGCTTCCCACAGCTTCCTGTCCCGTCTGCCGGCCTGAGCAGACAGGACTCTGGAGTCTGGGTGGGGGCAGCTGAGCTGGGAGGCCCCGGCCAGCTCCCTGTGGCTGCCAGGCTGCCTGCAGTCCCCCAGACCTGGCTGGGGCCCACCTGGCAGGCACAGAGCCTGGGCTGCATGCCAGGGGGAATTTTCCACCTGCCTGGCCCTGCCGTTTGCTCTGTGGTCTGGAGCCGAGCGTGTCTCCAGCATACACACCCGAAGGGCTGATGCTCACCAAATCCCATGACAGCCGACAGTGTCAGAGGAGCCGTTGGTTCTGGGTCATGAGGGTCCCCAGGTCACCCAGTGAGCCCCGCCTTGAACAGACTGAGGCCCAAGGGAGCAATGACACCAACAAGGTCACAGGGAGAGGTGCCCTGGGCCCAGACTCGGGCCACAGCCTCAGTGCAGAGTGCTGACTGGGGACGCGGGTCTCCCCCCACTCCCCTCCACCCCAGGATCACTGGGCTGCCCCCACCCCCACCCCTCCCCACACACCCTGTCCTCCCTTCTTGGCACAGCTCAGTGGGTCTGCCCTCCCCAGATGGATGTGAGAAGCAGCTCTGGGTGTGTGTGTGTGCGCACATTTATCCCTGGCCCTGGTGTGTGTGTGTGTGTGTGTGTGTGTCTGCCCTCCCCAGATGGATGTGAGAAGCAGCTCTGGGTGTGTGTGTGTGCGCACATTTATCCCTGGCCCTGGTGTGTGTGTGTGTGTGTGTGTGTGTGTCTGCCCTCCCCAGATGGATGTGAGAAGCAGCTCTGGGTGTGTGTGTGTGCGCACATTTATCCCTGGCCCTGGTGTGTGTGTGTGTGTGTGTGTGTGTGTGTGTGTGTGTGTAAGGGTGGGGCCAAGGCTGTGCATGTGACGACTGAAACCGGGTGAGCACAGAGGCGGGGGATGGCTTCTCTGCTGCCCCTCTGATCTCCCGCCTTGCTGGGGACCCCAAGACCCCTGGCCCGGCCCTAGGCCACCTTCAGGGCGAGGTCAGATGGGTCAGAGGGCAGCTGGGTCCGCGGGCTGGGAGCCCGGCCTCCGTCGCGCCCTCGGTGAGGTGACCCAGGTACCTGGGCTCCTGCGAGCAAACGGCAGAGGGAGGCCCGCGGCCGAGCCTGAACTGGGTGCCCAGGGCGGCTGAGTCACGCTCTCGCTCCACGCCCCCGGGGTCGGGGGCGGATACAGGCCCGCACCCCCTCCTCCGGGGCTCGGAAGCCTCTGCTACCACCTCTTCACCCCATCGAGTTAGGAGGCTGCGCCCCCGAGGTGGTCCAGAGAGGCCAAGTAACTTGTCTACAGACACACAACGCACTCGTGACCCCAGAGCCGGAACACGCGCCGCAGGCCCGCCCCGCCCCCAAGCCCGCCGCCCAAGGGGAGGGGCTGCGACTGCAAACACCTGGAGGCCTGGTCCAGCCCGGGCTGCCCTGGCCGGCCGGCGTCCCGGAAGCCCTGCCCGCCGCTGCGCCGTCGGGGCGGGGCTGGACGAGGCCTGCGGAGGCAGTTCCTCCCGGGAGCGCGGGCCGAGGCCCTGGAGTGGGTCCGCCTCTGCGCGGGGCCTGGCTCCGCCCCCGAAACCTGCCGCGCTGCCGCCACGCGAACTGAGTCACGCAGCGTGAAGTCGGGCCTTCCCTGCTGCGCTGCTGGGTGAGGAGCGTGGAATGCAGAGAATTCAGAGTTTCGGTTCATCTAGCTCTGTGAGCTGGTCAGCCCGGCCGAGCCCTGGGCGGGTGTCTGGCTCCCGGAGTCCGCGTAAACACGCCCCCCGCAGGGCTGCTGAGCAGACTCAGTGGAATGATGTGTGTAACTGGCCCGGGGCCTGGCATGTGGCAACTGAGGCTGTTTTTGGATGATCGAATATTCCAGAAGGGGACTCTAGCATTAATAAGCCAGAGTTCAGAAAGACAGGGTAGTGTCCCTGATTCCGTGCACCCTACCACCGGCTGTGACAGCCGGGCACCCTCTGCCCTCCTCCAGGGGAGGACGGGGGTTGGGGGGGAAGGGGGCGGAGCTTTCTGTTACCCCGAAACCAGTGCACCTCCTCACACTCTGCTCCTCCAAAACAGTAGCAGACCTGAACCCCAAACCTGCAGGGCGTCCCAGGGCTTCCAGCACGGGGGTGGGAGGGCGCTCTGTTGTTCCCCAGCCGCCACTCAGCTGAGGGGGCCTTTTCTGTCCCAGGGAGTTTCTTAAGATGGGGGAGCAGGGGACAGGGACTGACCGTGTGTGACCATGGCAACCATGCCCCCTGGACCTCTCGGAAGATCCAGCCAGGACCTCACCGTATCCAGGAGAGTCATCAGCCTCGCAGGGTGGCGGTGGCAGGGGGCACTGGGCTAGGCCCCCAGGAGACAGAACTGAGAAGACGTCAGTTGGGACAGGGCAGCTGGGCGGCCGTCGGAGCCTGGAAAGTGCCCACGTCCAGACCTGCAGCAGGGGCAGCGGACCCCCGACCTCAGGCCTGAAGGAGGAAAAGGCCTGGGGAGGGAGAGAAGTGCCTGCCTTTGGGCGCGAGGCTGGACTGCCCTCTGGGCAGAGTGGGTCCAGCCCTGTGACGTCACACCCTGGGCAGGGCTTCTGGAATCAGTGACCCTGGTTGATGTCCCCGGGAAACAGAGGGGCTGATGGAGATGCTGTAACTCGTGGTGAGGGTGGGTACGGCATTGCAGGCGTGAGCCACACTTAAAGGGAGTGCACGTCGCTGTGCTGAATAGGCATGTCCACGATTGCTTTAAGGGGTGCAGGGGAGAGAGGTGGGGAAGGGCCCTGCTGAGATGGGTGGGGGAGGTAAGGGCGAGCGGCCTCTGCAGCCAGCAGCAGATGGAACAGCTCTGAGGTCAGGACACGGAACTCTGTGCTCTCTGTCTAAGCCGTCCATCTCCTGCGTGAGGCGGATCACCCGTGTTTCAGAAGGAACACCACGCAGACCCCCAAGCACACTTTCTCATCTTTACCACCGATGGTAGACTCCCAGAAGCTAAGTCCCAGGTTCTTCATCTGGAAATACGAGTCTTAACCCCATCTCCGCTGGCTATCACAGGACTCTCGTGAGGATTCAGTCAGAAAACACAGGCGAGAGCGTCTCACTGCAGGGGCCACAAGTGGGTGAGGCCTGGTCCTGGGGCTCTGGCCACGCCCCACCGGCTCCTTCAGTCCTCATGTGGCGGGTTCTGTCATAAACTCCTTGAAGACAAGGACCTAACCTGTGCTCCTGTTTAATGGCCTCTGGGGCAGGTCTTATCCCACAGGAGGAAGGACAAGCCTTGCTGAGAGGTCTTTAAAGGATTTAAGCCTCAGGGACTCTTTCTGGCAGCATTTTCTGCCTCTCCTGCTGCTCCTGACGCCAATCTTGGTGACAGTGTAGGAGAGGAAAAATTCTTCCTCTACCCTCTTACGTTCAGCGCCTGGTATCTGCAACTCAAACTAGGGAAAGAAAGACAGATTACAGGAGAAAAGACATACACATTTTATTTGATGTCAATATTTTATTTTTTATGTGCATGAAGTTCTTCACAAAAGAAGTGAAGGGACTTCCCTGGCAGTCCAGTGGTTAAGATTTCATGATTCCACTGCAGGATTCAAGCCTGGTTGGGGAACTAAGATCCCACATGCCATGAGGTGCAGCCAAAAAATAAAGTAAATTATAGTAACAATAAGTTTAAAAAAGAAAAGTGGAGAGGTCAGGGGCCAAGAGCCAGGCCACCGTTGCAGGCCAGGAGGACTTCTGTGGTGGCCCAGTGGTTAAGATTCTGTGGGTTGACTCTGGGTTAACTGTGCTATAACTGCAGGGGGCGCAGGTTTGAGCCCTGGTTGGGGAACTAAGATCCCGCATACCACGCAGTGCAGCCAAAAAACAAATGGCTGGGTGATCAGGTCAGGGTGATCACGGTGTCCCTGGCTCGGCCCTGGTGCAAGCCTGGTTCACGGACTGGTCGCAGCCACACAACCCAGCAGCTGCATGTTGACAGGTGTGAGAATGATTCCGGAACTAGACGAGATCCAGAAAGGTAAGCAGTACTCTCGGGTGGACATCATAATCACAGGCAAAGATAAACTCCCGCGTTGTGCGGAGCGCTGACGCTGCACGATGCGGTTTGCCGCACCCCGGGTGGTGGTGGACACTGAGAAGTGAGAGGGGAGAGGACGAGTAGGTCCGGATTTTCCTGGAAAAGGAGGCGTGGTCACTGCTCCTGCAGGGATTTTCCCACTCCACCCTGGAAGAGGAGAATGCGTAAAGGCCTCGTGGCCTCTGGTTAGATAGCGGGAGAACTGGTGCGAACCACGCGCGCCTCGCCAGCTGACCGGTCCAAGGCCCAAGGGCGCACGCGGGGTGGTGGTGCAGACAGCGGGCGCCCTGGGGCCTCGGCTCCCCTCCCCCCACCCCTGTGAAGTTCCCGACGGTGACAGCCACAGAGAGTCCGTCATTTTCCCCTGGCTTTTATGTTGTAAGCTTGAGGTGAGTTTCCTGTGCAAGATCGCTTGATCAGAGTGCGTTTTAATGGCGGAGCTATGCCGCTGGCTCGTACATGGAAGCATCTGGGCAAATCCGTTCCTTTCTGCTGAGTCAGGGTCAGTGCTCCGCGGCCCGGTGTCAGCTCGTGCCTTCGGCTCTAACCAGCGCGTTGCGGGTTTGGGTGTCATCGTTGTCGGGCTGCTCCAGGTCTTCACGATGCACCCAGGCTTCTCCAGGTGCAGCCCGAGGCCTTAGTTGACCCGCGGCACATGAGATCTTAGTTCCCCAAGCAGGGTTGGAACTCGCATCCCCCGCATTGCAAGGTGGATTCCTAACCACTGGACCACCTGGGAAGTCCCTATCCACAGCTTCGATTGTGCTGTTAGTTCCGGGGGTGTATGCAAATGTCAAAATTTATCAATTTGTACAATTTATATGTGTGCAGATTATTGGACGTCAATGATTCCTCAATAAAACTTTAAAAAATCCTGGAGCCAGAGTGTGCAGAGACACAGCCCACACGAAGGAGAGTGCCTGCCGTGTGCGTGTGGCACGTCCTTGCTGTGTGAGCTCAGGCTGCGCTCATTAATCCAGTCACGTCACAGGCACTGAACGTCCTCCGGCTCTACAGGGTGTTGGCCTGAAGCAGCAAAGCCACCACCCTCACATTCGGGGCGCTCACAGTCTGGCTGGGAACACCGGCGATTTCAAGGCTCTGAGGCACCGAGCTCTATACAGGAGGTGTGATCATGGTGTGCTTCCTGGAAGAGGTGTCACTAAGCTGACATGTCCATAGGGTAGGGTAGGAGTTCACCGGGAAGATGGGCTTTCCCAGCAGAGGGAACATCATTGAAAAAGTCCAGAGACAGGAGAGGGGTCCAACAAGCCCACGCGAGGGGTGTGGCTACCGGGTAGGAAGGGGGCAACCAGAGAGGTCCACAGTCAGGGTCCAGGCTCGGTCCTGAGGGCAGTGCAGCCCCTCAGGAGCTGAGGGTGCTGAGGTCAGAGGCTCGGGGGCTGCAGGACGGAGGGTGGGTGGGAGAGGCCCGGGGTGGGCGCATGGCTGGAGGCGGCGGGTGATGTGGTGTGCCGGGCAGGACGTGCTGAGTGTGACGCTGCACCCGACGCAGAAAGAGGCGGCAGCGGGCAAAGCTGCCTGCGGCTGGTTTAATTAAAAGCAGAGCAGCACGAAAGCATCTGAAGTGAAGACTGAAGCCAGCCCCGCTTCTGACAGTGGAGGCTCCTTGCAGACCAACACCGGCCGGTGCGTCCAAGGAGCTGGGGTCCGAGCCCCGGGCAGCGGGCCTCGGCTGAGACAGGTCTGCACAGGGCCCTGCTCTCCGCTGGTCCTTCCTGCAAGCGGAGTCGAGACTCTGTTTGGGCCCTCTCGGCAGTTCTGAGAGCCACCTTTAGCCCTGAAAAGATCTCCTTTAGCTGAAAATAGAACAGACGCTAGTTTGCAGTTAACACTCAAGAGTTAAGCAAAAGGGTGGCTAAGGACCAGGGGGTCGGAGGGGCTGTGGTGCCAGGCCCAGAGGTCTGCGTTGCCTCTAGAGCCGCAACAGAAAGAGGTGGGTCGGTGCAGACCGGAGGTGGCAGGACTGTGTGGGGTGGGGAGGGGTGTGGATTTAAGCTGAAGCAACAGGGCAGTTCCTACAGGATGTGGTCATGGAGCCGGACCACGGGGGGACAGTGGAGGGGAAGCCTGGGAGCTGAGGGCAGGGAACAGGGAGGTCACTGGGTGGATAGGGTTTCTCAGTGGTCTGTGAAATCACCCAAATAGTGGCAGGACCAGAGCCCCCAGAGCAGGCCCCCAGAGCAGACAGAAAGGGGCCATGTCACCGCAGGTGGTAGAACAGCAGAGCGGGGAGGTGCTAAGACTGGGGGAGCAGCAAGGGGGGGACCCTGGTGAGCAGCCCAAGGAGCCTGGCGGGCAGGGGGTCCTCCGGGCGGTGGGGGCCGGCAGGGCCCCCCGGAAGGGGTGGTGGAGCCTGTCCGTGTTCGCGCCTCAAGAGCTTCAGGTGTCTCCAGGGGAGGAGCTGGAAGGGCAGGAAGCGCCGGGCGGGAGGGGACAGTCCGAGCAGCGAGGGGACGAGGGCACCTGGGTGGCCGGCGCTGTGGGCGCCCCACGGGGCGGTGTCTCCCAAGGAGGTTGGAGCAGCCCAGCCAGCACCCCAGGCCTTAGAGGAATCCAGGCCATGCAGACAAGTCGTGTAACTTCTCTGGGACTCGGTTTCCCTGCTTGTGAAGTGAGTACAAGAATGTCTAATCTGCCAGGTTGTAATTCGGCGCTAACAGCAGCTGGCCCAGGGCAGATGTTCAGTAAACAGCAGCTGCTGTTGTTTTTCTGATTATAATTACGTCTCTTTGGGAAGAGTGAGACTCAGAAGAGAGGGGACATGGGGTGGGGTCCTGGGGCCTAAGGAACCTCGGGGTCCAGCCCTCCTGGCCCCCTTTCCTCACCCTCCCTTCCCCTTAACTGGCCTCCTCCAGAAGGCTGGCCCTGGGGTGTCCGAGGACCCAGGCGTCCTCTTTCCCCGAGACTAGGTCACCATCCCTATGTGGAAAGCCTTCGGCCGGGTAGGCCGTGCCTCCCAGCTGCTGCCCCCCCGCAGCCTCCAGCCTGCTCCTCCCATCAGCAGCTCCAAGCCATTAACCCCCTGCTCACTCCCCACACCTCTCAGCTTGTGAGAGACCAAGCCTCAGCCGGAGGACCACCCGGGGGGGGGCACCGTGGAGCCAAGGTGGAGGGCTGAGGATGCTGTGGGGAGCTGTCCTGGAGGGGAAGGACCCGCCGGGCCCACCCTGAGGCCCGCAGTGCCCTGCTCCCTCCCTGCCCCCTCTGGAGCGCCTTGCATCCCACCCCGGTTCCAACGCTTTCTGAAAGGGAGCAGCAGACCGGAAGGTGATTTTTGATTTGCAGCGTCAGCCGCGTTCCACAGGCATGCCCACCCCACCCATCGCCCTTCCCTGGGGACCTCTGCCCCTTTGCTCTTCCCTGATCCTCAGTCACCAGGACAGGAGCCTCCAGGCCCCCCTGGTGTCTGGGGCTGGGGTCCCAGGAGGGTGCAGCTAGGGGGCAGAGCCAGACCTCGAGTCCCACCCAACCGTCGCCAGAGCTACCGGAGCCCCCCAGGTCCCGGCTCCACCCAGAGCGCCCCAGAGCGGAGGAGGGCGTGGCCACCCACTCCTGTGTTTCTGCTTGGGAAAGGCCGTGGACAGAGGAGCCTGGCGGGCTGCAGTCCACGCAGTACATGACTAAGCATGCATGCATGAGGGTGGAGGGGGATGGCTTGGTAGCAATAAACTAGTAGAACTTAAAAAAATAAGAGGACCCCAGATGAGCCTCCCCGCCAGGCCGTGTTCCCCGGGGGTCTTCAGTCTGGGACCAAGAAGAGGTCACTCGTGCAGTCCCAATGCCCCCAGCCCTGACCTCACCCAGGGGGCCTGGGCAGCCCCTCCTGCAGCAGCCTCCCCACCCGCCCCCTGGCTTCCTCTGCCAGGACAGCCACCTGCCTCCGCCGGCTGGAGCAGGACTGGGCTGGGAACGTCTCCAGCCCCTGACAGGCCCAGTGTCAGTTCCAGGCCCTTCTGGGGAGGGTGGAGGCCCGGGGCGGGGCTGCCAAAGTCAACACACCAGTGTCTGTAGGCAGGGACTGGTTTGGCACCTGCGGGCCTGGTTCCAGCCCACAGGCCCAGGGCTCAGCCTCTCCTGGGTCACCCAGAGTTCCCGGCCCCCAGACCTCTGCCTCCGCCAGGCAGCCAGTGCTGGTCAGAACCACTTCCCACCCAAAACCGGGCCAGCCCCTGGAGAACTGAGACCCTAAACCTGTGCCTGAGAGAAGGTCCCTGCGCCGTGTGATCAAGTCACATCTCTCACCCCTCACCGTCTCCAATGTCACCAACCCAGGGAAGGGTCCTGCTCGCTCACGAGCACAACTTCCAAAAGGACCCATCATCAACATTCGAGCCCTAAACCTCTTTGAATCCTTTGCATCAGAATCGCTTGTCTGCTGCTTCCACCAATCCTCACCCAGTTCTGCTCCAGGCCCCTTGTCCTGAAAAGGTTAGGGTCCCATCTTCAGTCCTAAACCAGACGTCCGGCTGTGCCCACTGCTTCCCCACCCCCGCCCCGGCCAGGTGTGCCGTAGACTCTTAGTGAGGTCTGGGGAGTGGGCATTGGACACTCTCTACTCATCTGCTCCCCGCAGTGAACCATATTCCCATCCAGAAGGCTCAATCCCAATAAAACCCCAAGCCCCGCCCCCACCCTCAACAGCAAAGCCCAGCCGCCTCGACAGCCACCCCGACAGGGAGACAGGGAGGGTGAGTGAAGGCCTGGGTACACCCAGGTCTGGCTGCTTGTGGAGGAGGGTGTTGGGAGGAAGGGGCTGGATTTAACTAACAAACGTGAGGGGCACGGGCGCAGGGCTGGACTGGGAGGCCGGGCTCCACAACAGCCTGATTTGCTTTGCAAAGGCTGTGGGTGGTCCACGCCCAGGCAGGGCCGCCTAGAGGGCAGGTGGTACGTTCTGCTGAAAGATGACCCCCCCAGGAGCCCCCTTCTCATTCCTCCTTCCGGGGCCCTCTGCACCCCAGTTCTTCATTCACCACCCCCATGCCTATGTGCTCAGGGGTGGGGGGCCGTCCCCGAGGAGCCTGCCCCCCCACAGAGAGAGCCCTTCGCCCCTGGCCTGTCCCCATAGGGACAGAAACTGGGCCCCTCTCACCCACCTGGGCCTGGGTGTGCCCCCGGGGCAGGCAGTGGGCGCACAGATGCCCTTTGCTCAGCCGGTGGGGTGGGGGTGGGGGGAGCCACGCCCGGGGCCGCCCTGCCCAGGCCCCCTCCCCACCAGGCACCTCCTTCCTCTCCCCCAGCAGCCGGGGCACGGGTCCCAGGGCGGCACAAAGAGTCCTTTGTCTGGGCTGCACACGATTGTTCTCCCCTCTGCGGGAACAGGGCTGCGTCTCATTATCAAGCTCTTGGAGGCGGGATCAAAGGGCTCTGTCGCGGGCGCTGTCCTCCCGACGGCCCTACCTGGCCCCCGACTCTGGGACACAGTTTCCGCCCTGGGCAGGGCCTGCGTGAGCCCCGGAGCGGCAGGGAGCCGGACGGGGGGTGGGGGGTGGTGTGGCGAGGGCCCGGGCGGGAGCCCACACCCCCACCGGCACCCAGCGCTCAGGTTACAGCCCCCGCCAGCGCCCTGGGTGTGAACGTGCTGAGAGGCACTGCCCGGCGAGGAGGGTGCGGCCTGCCTGGCCGGGGGCCACCCCCGCTCCCAGAATCCCATCGGGGGGCAGCCCTCGGCTCTGGGGCCCCTTCCCTCCACGTGCTTTGGCACCAGGTCAGTCCCGGTCCAGATGAAACGTGGCCAACCTGTTCCACCCCCCACCGTCCTGGCATCACCACGGGAAGCGCGAACCCCCGGCCTTCCCCACCCGCGGCTCCTCTGCCTCCATCAGCAGGGCGCACATGACTCTCTCGAGCCAAGTCCTAGGTCACGTGGAGATTAAAGCCAGTCCTCCTCTCAGGCCTGGAGCCCCCTGGGCCAGGGCTAGGACCTGCAGATAAGTCGCATGATCGAGGGAAGAAGCCCGCGGGGCGGACGGAGGGGCTCGTGACCGCGCCTCCCGCACACGCCGCGTCCTGGTAGTCGGGGGATGGGGCACCAGAGTCCCTGGGATTTCAACAGCCCGAGCTGGGGGTGGGGCAGCCGAGGCTCAGCCAGGGGGCTCCGCAAGTTCCCGCACAGCTGAGGCTGGAGGTTGGCCCCGCGCTATCTCCAGCTGGTCTCCCCGCCGTGGCCGCCACCAAAGCTATTATGAGTCACGTGTCTGGGAGACCCAGTCTCGCCCCAGGAGGCTTACAGGCCTGCGAGATGCAGCAGACACGAGGGACTGGATCGGACAGCAGTGCGCACGCGCGCTCGGGGCAGCGCCGCAGGTCAGAGCAGAGCCTGCGCCCACGAGCCTCCGAGAGACCACGACCTCTGGGAGCCGCGCTGGGGGCCGCGGAGGCCCCGAGGACAGGCCGGGGCCGGGGCCAGGGCTGCGGATGGAGGGGCCGCAGGCCCTGTGGAGCGGAGGAGTCAGAATCCCGCGGAAGGAGACAGGGCCCAGGCGTGTGGGGTCGGGACACAGCACCTCGGTGGGGCCCCTCACCCCCTGGGAAGCCGGAACCTGGCGGTCTTCTGGGCCCTGCCTTTCCCCCGAGTCCCCACCCCCGCCCACCCGGCCCTCACAAACCCTCTGTCCAGCGCTCCACAGCCCAGGACGCGGTCCTGCCCTCCCCGCCCCCAGCCCCACCTGGAGGCCCTCTGAGGCCACCTCCTCCTCCAGGGTCTTCCCTGACCACACCTGGTCACCTCTCCCAGGTATCCTCTCTAACTCCTGCGGGCTCGGGCCCTCCCCGCCCCCCAAAGGTGTGGGCCAGGCCTGCCTCCACCCAGAGCAGCCCCCGGGCTCAGCAGGGGCTCAGGAGAGGCAGGGTAGTTAAACTGCAGTTTATACCTGTGGACACAGAGGCCCAGGAGACAGGAGAGCCTCCCTGCCTGCCGCCCAAGAGAATGTTAACAACACGGGTCAGCTTCCCAAGGCCTCTCACTCCGCACAGTCATCCCAGACTCTCACCACCCTGCGGCCTTCAGAGGCTGGTCCCCTACTCCTCTCACTCACACGCTCCTACCCTGGGGCCTTTGCACGTGCTCTCCTCGCAGAAGGTTTTGCTCACCACCACTCCTGGTCCTCCAAGACTGCAGAGAGGCTATCCCGACCGCCATATCTACAGCTGTCTGCTCATCTCCCGTGTGACCCTCCACACATGCTCCCATGTCACCCTGTAATCACTGGGGAGTGGTTGGTCCCCGACACCCTGAGTGCAGGCCCTGCCTGGTGGTGGCTCCGTGCCCCAGCTGTGCCAGTGCAGAGGGGCTCCCAGGAAACATGTGTTCCGCGGATGAAGAATGTGTGAGTGCGTTTGGGAAGGACGCCCGATGGCTGGCAGAGAGGAGTGGAAAGGGGAATGCCAGCAGCCCTGAGCGGCAGAGCAGAGCCCAGCAGGGCCACGGGGACCGGGGACGCACGCTCCGCTGCGTGGGCTCGGGGCAGCGCAGGCCGTGGCTGGCAAGAGGCACACCGAGCCGGGGCGTCTCCAGCTCTTATCAGCTTTCTCTGAAGCGGTTATCACTCTGGACTTCAAACAGCTGCCCCTATCTTGGCCCCACCCAGGCACTTATCGGGTTCTGGAATAACAGCTCTCCAGGTTTCTGGGAGCCTGGTGGGCAAGCCACACTCCCAGCCCCCAGGCCCTCCTCAGTCTGGGGAGAGAGCGTGTGGGGGGATGTCCCCCGAAGCCGTTTCAGGCTGGTCAGGGTAGAGAAAAAAATCCGGCCCAGGGGCCCGGCTGGTCTAACGAGCCTGTTCAGGGCCCCAGGTGCCTCCTCTACAGCAGAGTCCTGGGCTCGGAGGGCTTCTGGGGCCCCTGGGACCCTACACAGGCCTACTCTGAGAGCACCGCCATCCACCTTGGCCTCCAAGGGGGAAGGGGAGTTTGCAGGGAAGAAAGGCCAGGTGCCCCGAAAAACCACCCCCAGTCCACCAGGACCTCGTCCCCTTCGGGACCCAGCGGCCAAATGGGCTGGTGGACGGGGTCCCCGGGCCAATGCAGCGGAGGCCAGGCCCCTAGGGAGCAGCCCACCCACCGGTGGAACGCAGGCTCCAAGAAGCCCAAGTGAGTCCAGGAGGCCAAGGCTGGCCCTGACTCACCTCTGTGCATACCAGGTGGGGCCCCCTGAGACAGGACAGTGGGGCCTCTCCCCACACCCTGGGGCAGGGGCAGGAGGGGGCGGAGGTGGGAACGCTCCCCCCAACCGTGCCCTGGAGGAGGGGGCACCGCTTTCCCCTCCCCCCGACCGGCTCAGGGACGCGTGGGGACCCGGGAAAAGCTGGCAGGGTCCCTGCACCGTCACAGGGGCAGGCAGGCAGCTGCCAGCGAGGACAGGAGGCACCCGGGGGCTAGGATTCAGACAGCATGTGCTCTCCTGTGCAGAGCAGTTTGTCTGTAAATAAAGGTCAGGGTGACTGGAGCAGAGACAGCAGAGGGCATGGAGGCTGGAGGGAGAGACAGTTGGTTTCAGATCCTGGGGCCCGCTCAGCTGGGCGCAGAGCTCAGACTCGACCCGGGGGACCGAGGAAAGCTCTGGGCGCTCGAGTGGCGCCACCAGCACCAGCTCTGCAGGTTTGAGAGACCCTCTGGCTGCAGAGAAGGGCATGGCAACCCACTCCAATATTCTTGGCTGGAGAATCCCATGGACAGAGGAGCCCGGTGGGCTACAGTCCAGGGGGTTGCAGAATCGGATACAACTGAGTGACTAAACCAGCACGTGCGGAGGGACACAGACCTGCAGAAACGTGGCGGGAGAGCCGGGGAGGGACGAGCGTCTGGGGAGAAGCCGCAGAGGCCCTCGTATTTCTCAACATGAAGATGTTAGAAGCCAAGTTCCCAGCAAGTGGAGGGCCAACGGGTGTCTTTTGCTTGTTTGTTTTTGAAAAGGGAGTCTTCATAGTCCCACAGGCCAGGACAGACAGTGTGGCTTGGTTTCCAGACCACCGAGATGTGGCAAATATCGCAATAAAGCAAGGTACACGGAGATCTTGGTTTCCCAGCGCCCATGACAGCTGTGTTCACACGATCCTGGGCCCTGTTAAATGTGCAGTAGCATTCGTTTCTACAGAAATGGTGTGCACACCAAAATTATAGAAGTTTTATTGTTAAAAGAGTGCTAAGCATCCAGCAATGCACGGCTGTGACTACCCTTCAGTGTAAACGACACAGCGCCTGAGGTCAGCCCAGGCTGCCTGGTCACTGACGAGCCCGCCCTGCAGCTTCTCTGTCCACCCGGGACAGTGAGGACAAGAGCAGCACAAATTCAGGGCTTGCCTGGTGGTCCAGCGGTTAAGACTCTACGCTGCCAGTGCAGAGGGCGCGGGTTTGCTCGCTGGCTGGGGAACTAAGATCCTGCACGCCTCGCTGTGTGGTCAAAGAATAGAAAAAGAAGCATAGTGTGGACTCCACTGGACACGGAGCCGCAGCCACTCGCGGCGAGTGTTGGCCAGATGCCAAGTAAATGGCGTGTTGATCTGCCCCTGCCCCCCGGACCCTAAACCCCCGCCCAGCACCCTGAGGGCCGCCCTGGGGTGCCAAAGAACAAGACGATCTCAAGTGAAGATAGCAGTTTTTAGAATTTATAAAACAGAAACACAAGGAAAGCAAAAGTGCAGGCTGGCTGGGGGGAGGTGCCCGTCGGCGGGGTGGGCGTGGGGGGAGGTGCCTGTCGGCAGGGTGGGTGTGGGGGAGCACAGCCAACCATCAGGGCTGCCACAGCCCCGCCCAGCTCAGGGCGGCTTCCAGGGCCCCTACCCGGGGCCTCCTTCCTGGTCCCCCAGCAGGCCTCCTCTCTGAGGGTGTGGGACCCCTGGAGGAGAAGGTTAGCCTGTCATCAGGAGCTCAGACTGACCAGCTAGCAACGTATGGGGTTGCCCAGGTCCCCCGAGTTCTTTTCGTGCAGATTGGGGCAACCATAGCCAGGCACAGAATTCAGATCTTGAATGATTTCTTGTTAAGGTCATCTATCATTCAGACAGGGTACACAGAGTGAAAAGGGACTGTGGGTGTGAGCACAGGAGGGCTCCCAGGGGGTTCCCGTCCTGAAACACCCCCAGTGCCTTACCTTGTTTGATCCTCAAAACAGAATTACTGATTCCACAGGTAGATCTCCACCATGTAATAGGTGAGTAAGTCAAGACAGGGAGCACTGAAGTGAAGCAGCCTGAGTCACCAGTGGCCGGGGGGTGTCTGTGTCACAGCCCTCGCCTGGGCTGTCCCCTCCCGTCCTCCTCAAGCCCTCCTGCCGGATTCCCCAGAGCTGGGTCTTGCCCTCCTGATGTGCCAGCCTGCGCCCAGGACTCCCACCCGATGGGGTCCTGGTTGCCGGCCGGCAGGAAGCGTCCAGCCCCAGACCCCATTGTGTCCCCTGCTCTGGGACCACAGCCGCCCGGTTTCCCCGGGAGTGTAGGGAGCTGATTGGAATCGACACTTCTGGACGGAAGGGAAAGGACTGGGCCCGGGGGTGCCAGGCGCCAGAGGACTGCTCTGCAGGAGGGCTGAGCCCAGGTCAGCCCACGTGGGGCCGAGAAGCCGGGGGTTTGCACCCCCGCCGCGCTTGTTCCCCGGATCTGGATCCGGGCTCCCTGGGAAGGGTGTGAGCCTGGCTGTCTGCCATCGGGGCAGACCACGGACCTGACACCCGGGAGCAGCCTGGTGACCTCGCTCCCCGCATCCGCACAGCTGGTTCCTCTGAAAGAGGCCAAGCAGTTTAACAGGCCTTGGTTCAACAAACAGTGCCCGAGAAGTACCGTTGCAGGCGCTGCCGGTACACAGAGCCGAGACAAAGCCTGTCTCTCAGGAAAGGCGAGCCTGTGACGTAACAGATGCAAGCTCAGAGCCGCACTCTCCCACGGTCGACGGTCACGGATCCACTTGACGGTGTGAAGAGTAAGGATTCAGGCTCCAAGTAGCGTGGGCTTGACAGTTGTCTTCCTAAACAACTAGTGATTTATAACCCCCATATCTTCAGTCTAAGTTAAAAGTCACGAAATTAAAAGATGGTTGCTCCTTGGAAGAAAAGCTATGACAAACATAGACAGCATATTAAAAAGCAGAGACATTACTTTGCTGACGAAGGTCCGTACAGTCAAAGCTATGGTTTTTCCAGTAGTCATGTATGGATGCGAGAGTTGGACTATAGAGAAAGCTGAGTGCCGAAGAACCGGTGCTTTTGAACTGTGGTATTGGAGAAGACTCTTGAGAGTCCATTAGACAGCAAGGAGATCCAACCAGTCCATCCTAAAGGAGATCAGTCCTGAATATTCATTGGAAGGACTGATGCTGGAGCTGAAGCTCCAATATTGTGGCCACCTGATGTGAAGAGCCAACTCAGTGGAAAAGACCCTGATGCTGGGCAAGATTGAGGATAGGAGGAAAAAGGAACAACAGAGGGCGAGATGGTTGGATGGCATCACTGACTCCATGGACACGAGTTTGAGTAAACTCTGGGAGATAGTGAAGGACAGGGAAGTCTGGTGTGCTGCAGTCCATGAGGTCGCAGAGTCAGACACGACTTGAGTGACTTAACAACGATACCTCGGTCACTCATTTAATGTACACAATTCAGTGGTTTTTAATCTATTCATAGAATTGTGCAACCACCCCCACAGTCTTCTTTAGAACACTTTCGTCAGCCCCGAAAAAACGCCATACAGACGAGCAGTCACTCGCCATCTTCCCCAACCACCCACTGCGCGGGTGTGTTCTCAGCTGCTCAGTCATGTCCAACTCTGCGACCCCCTGGACTGTGGCCCACGGGGCTCCTCTGTCCGTGGGATTCTCCAGGCAAGAATGCTGGAGTGGGTTGCCGTGCCCTCTTCCAGGGCCTCCTCCTGACCCAGGCATCAAACCCGCGTCTCTTGTTCCCCTGCCTTGGCAGGCGGGTTCTTTACCCCCGAGCCGCCTGGGAAGCCCTAGGCCCCAGCAGCCTGACTCCACTTCCTGTCTCTGTGCATTTCTTGTTCTGGGTGTTTCTTATCAATGGAGTCACACAACAGGTGGCCTTTTGTGACTGGCTCCTCTCACTTTGCTTAATGATTTTAAGGTTCGTCCACATCATAGTACGGACTGGTATCCTACTTTTATGGCTGAATAATATTCTGCTTTATGGATAGACCACATTTCGTTTATCCGTTTATCAGCTGAGAGATTTTCCCTCTTGTGAATAAAGTGTCTGTGAGCGTCCATGCGCGAGGTTGTGTGGGCTCTCTTGCCTGAGAGTAAAATGGCTGGGTCGTGTAATCATAAGATCTTCACTGTTTTGAGCAACTGCTAGACTCTTCCCAAGTGGCTGCGCCCTTCCCTTATACAGTCCCCCCGGCGTTGCGCGAGGGCTCCGCTTTCTCCGCACCCTAGCCAAGTACTTGCTGTCTGTCTTTTGCTCTCTTTTTTGGCCACCCTACATGGAATCTTAGTTCCCCAACCAGGAACTTTATTCCGTTTAACGTTTATTTATCTGCTGAGCCGAGTCTTGGTTGCAGCTTTGGGATTTCTTGTTGTGACCTGTGAACTCTAGTTGTGGCAGGTGGGATCTACTTCCCTGACCAGGTACTGAACCCAGGCCTCCTGCACTGGCATAGTGGAGTATCAGCTGCTAGACCACCAGGGAAGCCCCTGTGCTTTTGATCACAGCCGTCCAGGTGGCTGTGAAGTTGTGGCTCTGATTTGCGTTTCCCTACCTGCTGATGATGTTGGCGTCTTTTCATGCCTTAAAAAATTTTGGCTCAGAAGTAAAATGATCCAGTGTAGGGGTTTTCACACTTGCTTGAGCCTTAGAACTGTTAGATGAGAGTTTACCGGAGAGTCTAAAACACAAAACGAAGAGTATGAGAGCTGGGATCAGGGCGCTCTACAGGGTGAGAAGAGAGCAGGGCTCGAGCCGCCCTGCTGGGCGTCTACCCAGAGCCTCCGCCACTGCCGGGATCACCCCAAAACAACTACAACTCTGTCAGCCACTGACCAGGCAACATCGCAAGATGACCAAGAAGACAGGACAGTAAGTAACTGGGAGTGACCGATCACCCAGTGAGTGGGACCGAGCGAGCGCGTTTTCTAAACAAAACAGAGCAACAGGGTCTGAAAACAGAACACTGGAAAATCCTGTCTTCATTCAACAAATACTAACTGAATGCCTTTCCTGCCCCACGATTCCTAGGTTCTGGGGCTTAAGGCCCTGATCTCGCGGGATCTGCATTTTCACAGATGGAGGCAGCCAGCAGACAAATAGAACATCAGGCAGGAATTAGGACTCGGCAGGGCTGAGAGCCCTTCCAGGGACCGGCAGCCACTGACTCCTTTGGCCGCTCCGGTCTCAGTGCTGCGTGTGGGATCTCTAGTCGCCACACGTGGGCCCTGGTGCCCTGACCAGGGATGGAACCCAGGACCCTGCTTTGGTAGCACAGAGTCTTAGCCACTGGACTGCCTCGGAAGTCCCTGACATCTACTTGGGTGAGGATGTCCGGGATGCCTAAGAAGGTAACATTTAAACTGAGAGCGGGAAGATGGGAAGGCAGAGGAAACGGTTGATGCCGGCCGCCCCCCAGGACCCAGCGGGACCTGCCCAGAGAGCCCTGGGAAGCCCCGGCCGCTCTGGGTCAGGCTAAAGATTTGGATTTCAAGTGTGATAGGAAGTTGTGGGGATGCTAAGTGGAAAGAATGTTGTGGGCTTATCGTTTTCTTGGAATAAACTTTTGCCTAGGGGTGGAGTTTAGAATAACATTAACTTTCTAGAAACATGAGGGCTCCTCCCAGGTTCAGCACTTCCCGTAGCGGGTCTTATGTCACGTGTGAGCACTTGTCACGGAGTGT
The DNA here is from genome assembly GCF_032452875.1 of Bos javanicus. Classification (NCBI taxonomy): domain Eukaryota; kingdom Metazoa; phylum Chordata; class Mammalia; order Artiodactyla; family Bovidae; genus Bos; species Bos javanicus. The sequence continues at coordinate 81,149,948 of NC_083883.1, forward strand.
GAGCCCGCCCTCCGCAGCTCACTGGGTCCATGCTGTATGTGGGTGCCCTTGTTCCACCTAATGTCCTTTCTCCTGTTCCCAGATCCCATCCAGGGACCATGTGACGTTCAGTTGCCGCATCTCCTCAGACTCCCCTTGCCTGTACCACTTTTCCAGACTCCCCTGTCTCGTCGCTGTTTGTTTGCTTCGATGGTTGCATTTCCTTGCTTCCCTGTTTTTGGCCATGCCGGGCCTTCACTGCCGCGCGAGGGCTTTCCCTGGCTGTCGTGAGCGGGGACTGCTCTCCAGTTGCGGTGTGTGGGCTCCTCCCTGCCGGGCTCCTCTTGCTGTGGGGCACGCTTGATTGGTTCTCCCTGCAGGGCTTCCCTTGTGGAGCACGCGTGACTGGCTTCATTTTGGCTGATCAGCTCTTAGCTGTGGCGGGCGGGGTCTTCGCTGCGTCCTGCGTGGTCTTCCGTGGGCTTCTCTCTAGTTGCAGCACTTGGGCTCAGCACTTGCAGCCCTCAGGCTTAGTTGCCTAGTGACATGTAAGACCTTATTTCTCTGACCAGGAATCGAACCTGTGCCCCTTGCACTGGAAGGTCTATTTATAACTACTGGACACCAGGGAAGTCCCAGGCTTTCCTTGTTTTTGACAACCTTGACAGTGTGAGACTGCCGGTGAGATATCCTGGAAAATGCTCCCCAGTTGCCGTTTCCTGATGTTTCTCATGCAGTACAAACGTGCAATACAAGCAGGGCTGGGTGTTGAGAGCCGTCCAGTGGGGCAGCATTTATTCACTTCAGAATCAGTTCAGTTCAGTTCAGTCACTCAGTCATGTCTGACTCTTTGTGACCCCATGGACTGCAGGACGCCAGGCCTCCCTGTCCATCACCAACTCCTGAAGTTTACTCAAGCTCATGTCCATCGAGTTGGTGATGCCATCCAGCCATCTCATCCTCTGTCGTCCCCTTCTCCTCCCGCCTTCGATCTTTCCCAGCATCAGGGTCTTTTCAAATGAGGCAGTTCCTCGAATCAGGTGGCCAGAGTATTGGAATTTCAGCTCCAGCATCAGTCCTTCCAATGAATATTCAGGGTTGATTTCCTTTAGGATGGACTGGTTGGATCTCCTTGCAGTCCAAGGCACTCTCAAGAGTCTTCTCCAACACCACAGTTCAAAAGCTTCAATTCTTCAGTGCTCAGCTTTCTTTATAGTCCAACTTTCACATCAATACGTGGCTACTGGAAAAATCATAGCTTTAACTAGACGGACCTTTGTTGGAAAAGTAATGTCTCTGCTTTTTAATATTGCTGTGTAGGTTGGTCATAGCTTTTCTTCCAAGGAGCAGCTGTCTTTTAATTTCATAGCTACAGTCACCATCTGCAGTGATTTTGGAGCCCAAAGAAATAAAGTCAGTCACTGTTTCCATTGTTTCCCCATCTATTTGCCATGAAGCAATGGGACCAGATGCCATGATCTTAGTTTTCTGAATGTTGAGTTTTAAGCCAACTTTTTTACTCTTCTCTTTCACTTTCATCAAGAGGCTCTGTACTTCTTCTTTGCTTTCTACCATAAGGGTGGTATCATCTGCATATCTGCGGTTGTTGATATTTCTCCCGGCAATCTTGATTCCAGCTTGTGTTTCTTCCAGTCCAGCGTTTCTCATGATGTACTCTGCATAGAAGTTAAATAAGCAGGGTGACAATATACAGCCTTGACGTGCTCCTTTTCCTATTTGGAACCAGTCTGTTGTTCCATGTCCAGTTCTAACTGTTGCTTCTTGACCTGCATACAGATTTCTTAGGAGGCAGGTCAGGTGGTCTGGTATTCCCATCTCTTGAAGAATTTTCCATGGTTTATTGTGATCCAGTCAGTCAAAGGCTTTGGCATAGTCAATAAAGCAGAAATAGATGTTTTTCTGGAACTGTCTCACTTTTTTGATGATCCAGCGGATGTTGGCAATTTGATCTCTGGTTCCTCTGCCTTTTCTAAATCTAGCTTGACCATTTGGAAGTTCACTGTTGAAGCCTGGCTTGGAGCCTTTTGAACATTACTTTACTAGCGTGTGAGATGAGTGCAACTGTGCGGTCGTTTGAGCATTCTTTGGCATTGCCTTTCTTTGAGATTAGAATGAAAACTGACCTTTTCCAGTCCTGTGGCCACTGCTGAGTTTTCTAAATTTGCTGGCATCTTGAGTGCAGCACTTTCACAGCCTCATCTTTTAGGATTTGAAATAGGTCAACTGGAATTCCATCACCTGCACTAGCTTTGTTCATAGTGATACTTCCTAAGGCCTACTTGACTTCACATTCGAGAATGTTTGGCTCTAGGTGAGTGATCACACCATCATGGTTATCTGGGTCATGAAGATCTTTTTTGTATAGTTCTTCTGTGTATTCTTGCCACCTCTTCTTAATATCTTCTGCTTCTGTTAGGTCCATACCATTTCAGTCCTTTATTGTGTCCATCTTTGCATGAAATGTTCCCTTGGTATCTCTAATTTTCTTGAAGAGATCTCTAGTCTTTCCCATTCTATTATTTTCCTCTATCTTTGCATTAATCACTGAAGAAGGCTTTCTTATCTCTCCTTGTTAGTCTTTGGAACTCTGCATTCAAATGGGTATATCTTTCCTCTTCTCCTTTGCCTTTCGCTTTTCTTCTTTTCCCAACTACAACTAAGGCCTCCTCAGACAACCATTTGCCTTCTTGCATTTCTTTTTCTTGGGGGTGGTCTTGATCACTGCCTCCTGTACGGTGTCACGAACGTCCATCCGTGGTTCTTCAGGCGCTCTATGGACATGTGGGCATTGCTCAGTGCACTGGGTTATGTGCTAATCATACTGCACTTGCTTTGTTGTTCAGATGGCCCAGGCTTGGCCGTTGGGAGTTCTTTCAGCTGATCTCTGTATCCAAAGACAGCAGTGTGAGCGGTCAGAAGCAACCCAATGTACAAGAATAGAATGTGGTAAATGCATCTTCCAGCCCCATCAAGCCTCTGGCCAACATCTAGACTGAAACCTTATGAGAGAGCCCAATGTGAGCCCACCTAGGCAAGCCCCACCAGGATTCCTGACCCCTAGGATTTGTGAGAAAATAAAGTTTATAATTGTTTTAAATTTCTAAGTTTTGAAATAGTTTGTTATGCAGCAATAGAGAAAAAGCACACAGGAATAGAATGTCATGAAAAAAAAGAGCACTTGTAGAACATAAAGGGCTCTTGGAAATTATACACAGGAAAGCAGGAATGATAAACTCAATAGACAGAAAGTAAAGTTGAGAGAATCTTCCAGAAAGTAGAGCTGAAGGACAACGTGGGCCACTCTTACTTTCTGGGACGGCCCACACTGTCTGTGGAGTGTGCTTCTCTCTAAATAAATCCACTTCTTACCTGTCACTTTGTCTCTCACAGACTTCTTTCTGCCATGAGACATCAGAACCTGAGAGTCAGTGTGTCCAGACGCAGATGCTGAGCCCCCGCCAGGCGGAAGAAGTTCAGTGTCTGCTGCCCACAAGCATGTAGACCTGAGACTCGCTGAAACCGGAAGGTTGGTGACGCTGACTGTCACTCACCACACCACCAGCCCGTCAGCACGATGTCCCCGAGCTGCTCACACAGGCCTTGAGCCACGACTACTCCCTCCAGGTCTGGACACACGGCTTTGAGGGCATTAGCCCTCTGGGGCCCCTCAGCCTTGGCAAAGCAAGTAAAGATATTCTTTTCTACTTCACCCCCTTCACACACACACACACACACACACAAATAGACAATGTGATGGAAAATATGAGAGAAAAAATAGGAAAATCAGAGAGTTAGTCCTGGAGAGTTAAACTTCTGAAAAACAGGGGTTCTTGGAAGACAGAAGAGAGGAAACAGGAGTAAGGAAATCCTCTTGGAAAGAGCTCAGAAAACCCCCAAATGGAGCTGAAGCAGCCTTCAGTTTCCAAGGGCAAATGGCAAGGCAAGTGCCCAGGAGAGAGTTTGCAAACAGAAGTCATGCCATAGCTAACCAGGACGCCAGGGTGGGGGGCCCTTGCCAGCTCCTCTGACATACAGAGAGGGGGTCACGGCCAAATGACCAGCAACCAAAAGGGGTCCAGACCCTACTGGGGGCGGGGGTGGATACATCTCCTAGTAACTTTCTTAAAAAAAAAAAAAGCAAAATAATTTAAAAAGATTTGTAAAATGTGAATCATTTTTAATGTCTTTATTGAATTTGTTACAATATTGCTTCTGTTATCTTCGGGTTTTTTGGCCGTGAGGCACACGGGTCTTAGGGATCGAACCCACACCCCCTGCCTTCAAAGGTGAAGTCCCAATGACTGGACCACCGGGGTCGTCCCCCGTAGCTTTCTGAGAAGAAAATGTGGAAGGTAACTTTTTGGGGATCATTAAAAATTGTAAACATCCATCCCACTCTTATACTTAGTGGATGATTTGGCTAGGTATAGAATTCTACATGGGACTTCCCAGGTGGCTCGGTGGTAAAGAGCCTGCCTGCAAGGCAGGAGATGCTGGTTCAGTCCCTGCCTGGGTCAGGAAAATCCCCTGGCAAAGGAAATGGCAACCCACCCTTGCCTGGGAAATCCCATGGACAGAGGAGCCTGGCGGGCTACAGTCCATGGGGCTGCAAAGAGTTGGAGACGAGTGAGTGACAAGCAGCAGCAGCAACAGGATTCTACACAGAAATTTTTTTCTTTCAAAAGAGAGATTTATGTTTCCAAAACAGAAGCAGGCTCACAGACACAGATACAAACTTCTAGTCACTCAAGAGGGGAGGGGACAGAAGAGGGCTGGGATTAACAGGTACAAACTTCTAGTCACTCAAGAGGGGAGGGGACAGAAGAGGGCTGGGATTGACAGGTACAAACTTCTACGCGTAAAGCAGACACACCACAAAGACCTACTTTGTAGACAGGGGACTACTCGGCATCTTGCAATAAACTAAACGGAGAAGAATCTGAAAAGAAAGCGTATTCATAACTGAGTCACTGTGCTCTACCCCTGAAATTAAGCAGCATGGTATTAACACATCAGCTATATTTCAGTAACTAAATATAGATACTGGCTACTCTGGACAAGGTTTGCAGAGGGTCCAGGTGAGGGAACAGGGACTCTGGTGAAGGGCTGATGTAGTGAGTGGGCAGGTGTGTGGTGAGGGCTGGGGTGTCAGAGGAGCGGCGGAGAGAACTAGGAACGTTTGGAACAGTTCTGAAGTGTGATAGAAACTTCTAGTGGATTAATATGAGGTGTGAGGGCGCAGAAGAACCCAGGCTAATTCCTTGAATTTGGCCTCAGCAATCAGCTGGACATGGCAGCTCCTGAGATGGGAGAGAAACCTGTCTGCCCTGCTGCTGTCCCTGAGGGTGGGGGGCCGAGACCAGGCTGCAGGTCTCAGAGGGCTTGGGGGGCCGGGGAGAGTCACAGAGGGCAGAGAAGACCAGGCGGGATAAGGGTGGGTGGGTGAACGGGTGGGTGGATGGATGGAAAAATGGATGGGTGGGTGGGTGGATGGATGGGTAGGTGGATGGGTGGATGGATGGGTGGGTGGGTGGGTGGATGGATGGATGGGTGGGTGGGTGGGTGGATGGATGGGTGGGTGGGTGGGTGGGTGGATCAGGGGAGAGAGGAGAAAAAGAGAGAGATAGACAGCAATTGAGAAGGAGGCAGGTACAGGTGAGTGGATTTATTGCTGAGACTTAATGTCACTGGACTCTAAGCCCCACTAGGATGGACCCGACTCCTGATCCAGCTGTGTCGTACACACATTAAGTGCTGTTCACGAGTTTATTGAGGAACTGTGAACTTGTCCCTGGTTGGATCCAAATGCCACAGGGTCCGTGTTCAGCCTGTGCTCCGCTCCCCTGGCCAAGGAAGGCCAGTCACTGAGCTCCGATTTCCCTCCAGGGTTGAAATCTTCGGGGAGGGGGGCACTTCCCAAAGCCCACGCCTGACCATCGGCCCTTCCGCACACTCATTCCTTGTGAGCTTAGCGGAGCCTCCTCTCCCTCCAGCTGGAGGACCAAGGGGGGGAGGGCAGCACAGGTGGTTTCCCCAGCTCTTCCGCCAGCCTTGTCCCCGGACACGTTTCCAGGGAGGACCACAGGATCCCCGGCCACCCACACTCATCTCGCCCACCACCCTCCTGTCTCAGGATAACGCTGAGCAGGCCAAGTGGGCCGCTGGGTCAGCGCGGTGTGGCCAGCCCCGCCTCCACAGGGGCCTGGGTGCTCTGCCGGGGACAGTCCCCTGAGTCCCGCTGGGTGCGTGACTGGAGTCTATTTGCTCAGCGGCCGTCCTGCGTGCACCCCCTCGCCCTGGCTGTGGGCCACACCACCAGGCCGCCCACATGCAGCGCGCTCGGTTACACAGCTGCCCCGGTCGCTGCGAGGCCAAGGCCACACCCCAGCCCGCAGGGAGCCCAGGCGCCCCTGAGCACTGGACCATCCTAGGTCACCAGGAGAGGCGGGCGCGGCCCTGGTTGCCATGGATACAGAATCCCTGCTGGCCTCCCTTCCCCTTTCCAGGACTCACTGCCTGGGGCTCCGTCCAGCCGCTCCGGGCCTGTCCACACTTGCCAGGCGCACCTGAGTCTCGGCCCAGTGCCAGCCCCGCCCTCCTGACCTGGGCCCCTGGGCTGGGGAAGCATTTCGGCAGCGGAGATCTCAGTCGCTGGGCTGGGTCCCCCCGCTGTGTGACCTCTGAGCCGACAGCTGCTGACGCCCTGAGCCCCGTCACATCTGCAGGTCTTGTCAGCTCTGCCTCAGGGCCCTGTGCACGCGGGGCACCCACCGGCTTTAGTGCATGGCTTCCTCGTCTCACTCGAGGCCCCCTCCCCTCCTGGGGCTCTCGGCTCCCAGACAAGTCCTGGCTTGAATCTCACCGCTCCAGAGAGGCCTGGGCCGGCACGACCCAGTCTGTGCTGCCGTCCACTCCGCAGGGCTCTCGTCACCCCCAAAGTACCCAGTGTCCCTGTTTACCACGCGACTCTTTCTGCCTCGACCACTGACAGCACAGATGCTTTCCACGTGTCCCACGAGGTCGCTCGACAGAAACACTTCTGAGACACAAGCGCGCTGACCGTGTGCACACCTTCCCCACACTGACAGCACGGCAACAGATGGTCGAAATTATTACTCGATATTTCAATAAATAATACAATAGGAATACGACAAAATATATCAGGAAATAAAAGGGAATGACGTATGTACGAGTTGGATGAACCTTGGAAAGACGATGCTGAACGCGAGAAGCCAGTCGTGAAGGCCGCATTGAGGAAGTGTCCAGAACAGGCAGATTCATGCAGACAGAGGGCAGATGGGCGGTCCTGGGGGCTGCGGGGGGAGTGGCTGCTGGTGGCACCAGACTCCTCTGGGGACAAAATGTCCTGAAACTAGGTGTGGGGACGGCTGCATAGTCGTGTGAGGTTACTGAAGCACGCTGCTCTGCCCCGTGTAAGGAGCTGTTTCGAGCCGTGGCGTCAATCCCAGGGAAACTGCTGCTTTTACAAAGTACTAGGCGGCCGCTCCATATTTCAGACTGTGCCCAGGGAGTGAAGAGACGCGAGCAGTCATCTCAAAGCTCACCCCTGGAGGCAACGGCCGTTAGCCCCCTGGCGAGGGTGCCCCACACGCTGCTTGGCGCCTGCGTGGGGCTGGACGGCCCTCACCGCCTCTGCTGAGATGAAAAGATCTGGAGACATGACTCGGTCCCTCAGGCACCCAGCTCACGTCGGAGGGTCTGGCGGGAAGCTTCCTCTGCTCGGGGTTAGCTCAGGACAGAACTGTGATGAGGGGCGGGGAAGCTTGGGCTTGAGGAGACCCCCACCCCCACCCCCGGCATCAGGTGACTCTGACACAGCAAAGAACCTGCGGATAAATCCTGCATGAACGGCACCGCGTCAGATTGTCTGCTGTGACCAGCTTGGTCTGACCTTTCCTCCCAGCCCTGCGTCTCGGACAGCCTGTGGGTTACCATCAGGTGCTCCACCCAGCTTGGGTACCACCCGCATGATGGTCCACTGAGAGGAGGCTGCGTGACTCACCCCACAGTCCCCCAGGGAGACCACCTCTTCCAGGAAGCCTTGGGAGCTGCCCGTGTCACCCCTCCAAGCTCTGGGGGGAGCACCCAGCGCCCGGGGACCTCCTGATGGTGGGGCTGCAGGTCACTGCTTTGGCTTCCTCACCAGAACCCTAGCGGAGTGCATATACCAGCAGTAAATACCGAATAATCACACACCCTGAGGAGGTGACTGCAGGTTCCCCGGGGCCTGGTCAGCTCTCCCAGGCGTCTCTGCCGCTGCGAGAAACAAACCACTTGCCTCAACACTTGGGTGGTTTCCATGTTTATAAAGCATTCTCCTGCACATGCCTGTTTCTGGCTGCTTTTTAAAAAATATCTCTTGAACGTCAGTGAGCAAGAAGGCACACCCTTTGCGCTGCCCAAGCTGCGTTCAGAGAAGCGGAAGGCCTTCCTCACTGTCCCCAGGCTCCCTGGGTGAGGCCCCCGCCCACCCGCCCTTGACGGGGCTCCTCCAGAGCCGAAGCGGGGTCCTCCCTGCCAGAGGGCCGCGGGCAGCAGAGTCCACAGCTGCACCCCAGGGGCGGCCTGACCACCTGGACCCCGCCCACCGTGCCCCAGAGACTGAAGAGTTTTAAGGCCCAGGTGGTACCGGAGCTTGAGCACCCCAGCCCTCTGCCCACGGCCAAGCCCCTCCCCAGGCGCAGGGGCCGGGGAGCCCGGCCTCCCCGCGGTGAGCCAGACCTCAGGACACCGCCCTGAGCAGGGTCTCCAGGCTCACCCTCCTCCTGCAGCCTGGGATGTGGTCCAGAGACCCGTGCAGGCCACTGTTTAGAAACTGTTACAGCAGTTTGACAAGTAACTTTCTATCCGGAGGGGGAGCAGACAAAAAAAAAGAACAACTTTCTCACTGCTGATAGAAACACAGGTAACAGCTACTACAACAGCCCGCTTACGCTGAAGTAAGTCACAGGTCGCTTCCTTCTCATTTTTCTAGTCTTTCATTTTTATTGTTTTGCAAAAGCATCAGATTGGAAAATCAAATCAAGACAAAGTCAAGCAAAACCAAACTGGTCCTTCAGCACAAATAGTTGAAGAGGCTATTCAACTCTTCACCTGAGCGGACTTGCTGACCGCCAGGGTCCTCAGCCCCTCAGAGTGCAGACAGGACAGCGGGACTCGGGCGGGGGTGAGGGGGCAGCGGTTGCAGAGCTGGACGAGCTAAGGCGCAAAGCACCGCTCCCCTCCCTCTGCTGGTTCCAGGGCCACCTATTCTGACAGACGGAGAAGCCGAGGGGCAGAGAGAGAAGGAGCCACAGGGAGCTGGGTCAGGCAGAGTCAGGGCCGCAGGGGCCTGGGCGGAGAGCCCTGCGGGAGGGCAGGGCCACAGATCGGCGCTGTGAGCGGCTGTCTGGGGGTCGAGGTCCCCGGAGACGGAGGTCGGGCAGAGAGCCGTCCCCCTGAGGCCTCAGTCTCGGAAGACAAGGCCTCCCTCCTGAGTGAGTCACGGCTCCCGAGGGCCTGGCCCTCCCTCACAGCCAGACGCAACCCCTGGGGTCGCCCCGAGTGTCCTTCCCGGGACAAGTGTCTCCTTGCGGGTCCCCTGGAGAGGCCCCTGCGCCCGCACGCCCCTCGCCGGGCCCAGGGCTCCCAGCCCACGGGCCTTGCGTGGGGTGAGGGGCTCCCACCGCCCAACGCTGTGTCTCCCTGACCTCGGTTCCCCGGGAAACACCCACTGAGGACAGGGGACGGGCCGCGCCCTCCTGACTCTCCGGCCCACACAGCCCCCGGGAAGCGTCTCATCCTCTGGGACCCAGAATCCCTGGCCCAGGGCAGCCTGGGAGGAGCGGAGGCCTGAGTCACCTCCAGTCCTGCGCCTACACCCCCAGATCTCTGCCCAACCTGTCCTACAGGTGCGCCTGGCTCCCCGCCAGCGGGCCAGGGCCCAGCACTTACGGGAAGGAAGGATGTAAACAGAGGGCAAGGGGCGGGTGGAGGACAAAGGCACCCTGGTCTCTGCTCGGCCCTCGCTGGGGCTGGGGACCGCCCCTCCAAGGGGCTCCACACGAGCCTCGGGGGCCCCATTGCCCCACGGATCCCCTTGCCCTCCCCTGGGGCTGTCCCCGGGGCAGGTGCTAAGTCACTGGCCAGAGGTGGCCCTGGGGCTGCTAAGTGGAGAGGAGGGGCCATCGGTTTGTTTCCCCATGGGACGAGGTAGAGGGCAGGGGACTGGGGGCATCTGAAAGGGCCTCAGCGGACTCGTAGGGAAGGTGGGACCACCCCCACCACCTGGTGGGGCCACTGCGAGTAACATGCCCAGGAAACTCAACCCCGCTGCAGTGGGCGACGACGCGGAGGCCTCCGCGGTCCAGCCTGCCCCTGCCCCCATCCCAGCGGGAGGACAGACCCTGGGCCAGAGAAATGCGCCCAGACCCCCTGCAGCAGACGGTAGCAAGGGCTGGGGGCAGAGCGCACAGGCCGCTGGAGGCCTGGAGCCAGAGACAGCTGGGAGCCCAGCACCCGGGGCCCTCGGGGCTTCGAGGGTGCTCTGCCTGAGGAGCCTTGGACCGTCCAAGCAGAGAAGAGTTCACAGCTGAACTCGGAGTTCCCTGGACCCCTCAGGGTGTGGGTTAGGGATACATTATATACTCATATGCGATGACATGTTCCTATCCATAGCACACTACGTTAATATGTCATTATTACCTATTAGTCACTGGTTTTAAGTTTTCTCAAATTGTGGTACAATGTACACAGCATAGGGCTTCCCCAGGGGCTTAGCGGCAAAGACGGCCTGCGGTGCGGGAGCCCAAGAGGCGCGGGCTCCATCCCTGGGTCGGAAAGCTCCCCTGCAGGAGGGCGTGGCAACTCACTCTTGCCTAAAGAGCCCCATGGACAGAGGAGCCTGCTGGGCTCCAGTCCATGGGGTCAACAGGGACACGACTGAAGCGGCTTAGCGCACACACACAGGGACACGACTGAAGCGGCTTAGCACACACACACACGGCACAAAATTCACCGTTTTCACCACTTTTAGTGGCATTACATGTGTTCACATTGTGGTCCAGCCACAGCCACCGTCATCTCCAGGACAGCTCCTGTCCTAAGCTGAAACTCTGCCCCAGTAGACACCCCTGCCCGGGACCCCTGTCCCGCTTTCTGTCCTGCTAACTGGCTCGTCCAGGGGCCTCACATGGAAGGAATTGTCGAGGTTTGCCCTGTCTCTGCTCACTCCCCGGAGCTAGTTTCTTGTTCTCTGTCATGAGGGGTACCGATATGGCCACGACCCCCTTGGGTTTGTCCTGGGAAGACCCGAGCAGGTGACAGCCAAGCAGATGATCTGAAAACAGCAAAGCCCAACTTGAAGGTCAGGCTGCAGGATGCTCAGCGGCAGGTGGGAGGCGGGGTGGGGGTGGGGGCGGGGGGAGGGCTGCGCCCGCCTGAGCCGAGGGGTCCTGAGCTTCCTTCCAGACCTGAAGGGACAGCAGGCGGTCCCCACACCCTGGGCCACTGCTGTCCCGGGCCCAGCAGTGTGCGGCTACTTGCAGAAGGCCCTCGGGTCCTGTGTCCTCAGCTGGGGCGGGGGTCCTGGTATGGAGTCCCTGCGATCGTCCCACTGCCGCTCAGCACACGCCTGCCCGCCGCAGGGCAGTGGGCAGTGGGCTGGGCCTGCTCACCACGGGGCAGTGGGACACGGCCCCTCTGCTCAGCACCAAGGCTGCTGGCCACCTCAGCACCAACCCAGGGGGACCCCCGTGAGCAACTGCCTTCAGCAGCCGCTCCCCTCGACGGCTTCTGGATACGACGTCACGACAGGGTGTCCCCAAGGAGCCTGGGAAGCCCAGAGAAGAGCCTAACCCAGCCTGGACAATGGCGGAGGCAGTCAGGGAAGGCTCCCTGGAGCAAAGATTGCTTCACCTTCTGCTCAATAACAACAGCAAAAGAGGCTCAAGGACAGATGCACCGCGCCACGCGGCTGAGAAGCTCGTGCGCTAAGGACAGATGCACCGCGCCATGCGGCTGACAAGCTTGTGCGCTAAGTCGGTTCAGTCCTGTCTGACCCTGAGCAACCCTGTGGGCTGTACCTGCCAGGCTCCTCTGTCCATGGGATTCTCCAGGCAAGAACACTGGAGTGGGTTACCAGGCCCTCCTCCAGGGGACCTTCCCGGTCCTGGGATCCGACCCACCGCTCTTAGTCTCCAGCCCTGCGGGCAGGCCCTTTACCACTAGAGCACCTAGGCAGCTCCCCGATGTGCTTGATGCCAACTAATTGTCTTGCTGGTTCCATAAGGTAGGAGCCTTTAGCGCCTCCACTTTACAGCAGAGGGAGCTAAGGCTCAGCGAGGTTCGGACACTCACTTGAGATCACACAGCCCGCAGGCAGCAGCGTTAGGATCGGAGCCCAAACCTCCACTGTCAGCCCCCAGGCTGCCTCCTGAAGGGCAGGGCCTCGAGCTGTGGGCAAGCACCTTGCCGCAGTGACTCACGGCCGATTACCAGCTGGACTGAGGTGGGACAAACGTTTCTAAGTTCCAAGAGATGCGAATTCAGGCTCCAGTTCTCCAGGAAAACAGTAACCAGCACAGCAAACCCTGGATGTCACAGAGATGAAAGATTTCCTTTTGAATTATTTTAAGTAAAAAGAAAGTCTTTTTGTAAAGTCTCAATCCACATCTAATTAAACTCTTCCAAGGGTCACTTAAAAATGCTATCAACTGTGTTTTTTTGTTTGTTTTTAACTGTGGAAAAATATTCGCAAAATGAAATCAACCATTTTAAAGCGTGCAGCTCAGTGGTGTTAAGTTCACTCACATCGTTGTACAACCATCACCACCAGCATCTCAGGAACCCACACCCTGTCCCCATCAGCACGCCGCCACCCCCGCCCCACCCCGCCCTTCACTTCTGCCTCTGTGAGCTTGACTCCAGGGACTCGCAGGGGTGGAATCCTTCAGCATTTTTATTTTGTGTCTGGCTTGTTTCACTGATAACGTCAATGGGAGCCTGTTTACAGGAAAAAACATTAGGATAAGTCATAGTTGAGGACGTCTGCCCGTGTGGCCACAGCTCGGGGGCGGCTAAGGTAGGAGATCGTGAGATGGGGAAGCGGAGGCTTGCTCACCCTATCTGCTCAGGACAAGCCCAGAATCGGACCTGCTTTGCCAGCAAACTTGCTGGAACAGGACGCAGAGGCCGCAGGGAAGGGGGGCAAGGGCCCCTCAGGGAATCGGCCAGGGGCTGCCTGGCGGCTCCCAGGGCCCGGTGTGTGGCTGCAGGCCCCTGCGAAGGCCCAGGGGCAGCTGACCGAGGACTTGTCTGTGGGTGCCCCCTGCAAGGGCTCACTTTCTCCCCATGGCCTGACAGGGCAGCACCCAAGCCTAGGCTCCAAGGGGCTTGGGCGCAACACGGCTAAGACGCAGAAGCCAGTGGCTGGTGCCCTGTATCACAGGGTCTGAGTCAGAGGAGGAGATAAGCTCAGGGCAGGATCTGAGAGATGAAGACTGAGGCTGGGACGCGCTCAGGCTGGGCCTGGGTGTGAACAGTGGAGGCACTTCCAGAAGCTGGGGGGCCTCCCCACCAGGGAGGGGGTGGGCAGTGTCCAGACTGGAGGACCAGAAACGTCTGGTGTGATAGTTCATACACATTCTACATGAAGATACATAACTGAAGTACACAGGTAATATATGATAAGTGTGTATATGTGATATACAGTGCATGTGTATACACATATAATTTATTAAGTTTATATGTATATACATCTTTAAGTCCAGAATCTTGTATTTTTCTAACATCTAATTTGCATTTGCATTGCTAGAGGAGGACCTTTTACCAATTTTTACGGTTAGTACATCTATTTCTGAAGAAAGAATATTTACACAAGACCCACAAGTGTCTTGAAAAGCAATCCCCTTTTAAAATTTTCAACAATCACAAGGAATCTTCTTTTGAAAAAGGACATAATTCTAATGGGAATGGAGTCACCATGGGGAAAAAAAGAGCTCCAGCCAAATTCTTTTCTGCGCAACATTGCCTGGGGGACAACATCTCTTCAGGAGAAGAATTCTGGTTTTTCCCAGTTGAGAACTTTCTGTTTCAAGTTTCTCATGACATGCTGAAGTCAAAGCTCCAATCCTTTGGCCACCTGATGCGAAGAGCCAACTCAGTGGAAAAGACCCTGATGCTGGGAAAGATTGAAGGCAGGAGGAGAAGGGGACAACAGAGGATGAGATGGTTGGATGGCTTTACCAACTCAATGGACATGAATCTGAGCAAACTCAGGAAGATGGTGAAGGACAGGGAAGCCTGGCGTGCTGCAGTCCATGGGGTCGCAAAGAGTCGGACATGACTAAGCGACTGAGCGACCCCAGCAGGGCAGTTTCGACATGTTACTTCAGTTCTGGGTCCACTCTGGGGTGGGAAGCCCTTTCTGTGTCATGCGTAACCTAAAGCGGACAGAGAGGGGTCTGAGGTCTTAGGTGGTAAAACATATTCTAAAATATACATCGTACATCTTGGTTCAGTGGCAAACCTGCCCTTTTCAGACAAGGTGAGATGAGTAAACGTCCACCCGAGCTCACCTGAAACGCAGGCCGAGCGTTGCGGTCCGAAGCTGTGGCGTCAGGCACCCCTTGGCACACAGACCAGCGTGTGTGCTGCTGCTGGGCAGCGGCAGAGAATGAGGCAGAGGTCGCCCCATGGCCCGGCTCCGGCCCTGGGCACCCCATGTCCCCCGCCCTGCGGACGTGCCCCCAGCTGCCCCGGGAAGGCTCTGCTCCGGGCTGGCCAGCCTTGCCACGCTCGGGTGAGGTCATCCTCTCCCTGGGAGGCGAGGCCCTGCGGCAAAACCAGCCAGGCCTGCACCTCGGGGCTGACGTCACCCACCCCGCAGGGCTGCTGCCTGCCAGGCCACCCGTGGGCTCGAGCAAAGGGCATATTCCTGGCTGCAGTCCTCTCCCTCACCGTCTGGTGGAAAGCCCCGGCCAGCCCCCGGGCCCTGGTGCGGCAGGAAGGGCGGCGCTCCAGGGAGAGGGGCGCAGGGGGTGCTGGGGGGTGGGGGGCGCGGTGACTCTGCGGGTGGGGACACCCAGACACGCTCTGTGGACAGCCCCGAGCTGGGGGCCGCCCACTCTCGGTCCTGGCTCCCCCACACGCACCCCGGGCTCCGTGGGGGCCCCGCCCATTTCCCAGATGAGGACAGACCCTCCTCTCTGACTCTCAGCCCCTAGCCTGTGCCGGCTGCTCTCGGGGAGGATCTATTTCATCTTCAGGACAGGCCCATGTGATGGACGGAGCGGGAGCAACACCTGTGGGATGGGAAGAGGGGCAGGGAGCCAGGAGTGCCCGCCCGGGACCCCTCCCAGGCCCTGGACCTCCAAACCAGCATGCCCGGTGCCCACCGTCCCGCCCTGGGTCCTCCCACCCAGCATCCCGTACCCTCCACCCTCTGACTTTTCATACCCTTTCCTCGCAGACCCCAGGCCCTGCAGGTCCTCAGGGAGGAAGGTCTGTGATGAACTAACTCACACACACATCCCGTCCAGCCCAGGAGAAGAAAGATGAAAATTAGTCAGGAGCAGAGAGGCCAACCTTTTCCTCGCTGATCAGAGCTAAAGGTCAGAGGTCACCAATCGGGGCTCAAAGGTGATAGCTAACGGCCGTCAATTTCTTTAGGAAGTTTGAGGTGGGGATTCACGTGGGGGACAGATCACGTCCTGTGCGGCTGCTGCGCGGTGGGAGGGGGTGAAGGGATGGGGGCTGCCCTCGCGGCGCTCAAGTCCTCACAGGGACAGACATCAGCAGCAAGAGCTGACTGCTTAGCTGGGTGGCGGGTCCTCGCAGAGGACAGGGCGAGCGAGCAGCGCTGGCAGGGCTGGGGGCCCCGCTGCGATCCAACTAGGAGATCGGACGAGGCTCAACATCTGAGTGGAGGCGCCGGCGACCTCCAGGCTGTGGGGGGTCGGGTGGACTCCGGGGGGCAGCGTCCACTCAACGCCCAGGGCAGTGAGGAGGCTGGGGGCAGACCACAGAACAATTGGGCATGGCCCGAGGTGGGGGGCCCCAGCTTTCCCTCCGGGGGAGAAGGAAGCACAGGGGGTCTGGGGGACTGCCGGGACCACTGAGGGAGGAGCAGTTCCTGGGAACAAGTGGGCAGGTCGGGCCACAGAGGTGGTGACCGGGTCAGATTCAGGATGGGATTTGGACAGACAGCCCACAGGAAGGACCTGCTTCCAGATAGAACAGGAAGCGAGAAAAGGGAGGAATCAAGGCTTGAAGAACTGTCCGGAAGGCAGTCATTGCCATCTGGTGTGGGAGGAGGGTGCGGGGGGAGGCGAAGAGCCGTGTGGGAGCACTGGGAGTCGGAGTTGCCGGTGGACAGGCTGTGGGGAGGCCGGACCCTCCAGGCCGGACCTCAGGGCCGGTCAGCGCTCCCATGCCATCTGACCACCGAGAGCCAAGTGAGCTCACAGAGAGGAGCCTGAGGGCAGAGCCGGCTGCTCCCCTCTGCCTCTGCACTCAGCTGGGGAGGAGCCTAGGAGGGGCGGCCGCCGGAGGGTCTCAAGGCGCCAGGTGAGGGCAGGCCTATCATGCTTCCCCAGAGCAGAGACAGCGAGGCCTGTGACTGCGGCTCCTGGTGATGGGGGCCCAGCGCCCAGCAGACCCAGGAGACCACAGGAACCCTAGGGAGTCCTGGAAGGGAGTGGGGCAAGAGACAGCATGTGGGTTCTCTAAGAGTCTCTGCAACCCCGTGGACTGCAGCCCTCCAGGCTCCTCTGTCCATGGGATTCTCCAGGCAAGAACTGTGGTGGTGGTGGTTTAGTCGCTAAGTCGTGTCCGACTCGTGCGACCCCGTGGACTGTAGCCCACCAGGCTCCTCCGTCCATGGGATTTTCCAGGCAAGAATACTGGAGTGGATTGCCATTTCCTTCTCCAGGGGATCTTCCTGACCCAGGAATCAAACCTGGGTCTCCTGTATTGCAGGCAGAGTCTTTACCAACTGAGCCACCAGGGAAGCCCTTCTCTTAAAATGGAAGAAATTAAAGAAGTTAATAGAAGAGATGTATATGTCCTTGGGGCTAAGAAAGTAAAAGGGGCACCATCTAGGGTGAGGGAGGGGTCTGCAGGACCAGGAGGGGAGAAGCCGGCGGCCACGGGTGCATGCTGGGGAGTGGTGGACACCGTGGTCTGAGGGGCTGAGAGGTCTCCTCTGATTCTTTATTTTCTCGGGCAAACAGGGAGCAAGGTCCTGGAGTGGCGTGAGGAGGGGAGGGGATGAGGGCGGGGCGGACGAGCCCGGGGACTGGGAAAGGCAGCCCCCAGGCCACCTGGAATTGAAACCAGTTGCTCACTTTCAGTTCATTGACATTTTAGGCTTATAAATCCTGCTTGGGGCGGGGTGGCTGTCCTGTATATTATGGAGTCTTAGCAGCCCTGGCCTCTGCCCCATTTCCAAGCCATGAGCACTGGGCTGATGAAGAGTTATCTGAGCTCTCCCGCATTTGAAGACACCCTCCCCACCCCCCCGTCCCGCTTTCTCCCTACCTCTCAGATCACGCCGTCTCCTCCTCCGTCTGTCCTTTGACCCACTCCCCTCTGCTTTCTACACACTCTGCTTGAGAGATCTCTACACCTTAGCTTTAACTGTGGTGTGTGTGCTTGGTGACCCTAAAACCCGTATCTTGGGCCCACATCTCCCTCCTGAACATCCCAAGCCGTCAGGTGCAACCAGGCCAGCAGTACATGGGTTTCCTTTCTTCTAAAGAAAAGGAGGTTTCCACCTCCCTACTCCTTCACTCAGAACCTGGCTCATCTGGACTCTGGCCCCAGGCCCATCACCGAGTCCCACCACACAGTGGACTTCCGAGGCTGTCCTGCCCTGGGCCCACCCGCCCTGATCTCTGCAGCCGGCGCTCTGCCAGATTCTCCCCGATCTGGGAACTGCAGCCGGCGGCGGCTGCTGACCCTGTCTCCAGTTTAGCCCGTCCACCTCCCATACTCTGACATCAGCAGTGTGCTCCGTTGTTGTAAGCACCCCAACCCCCTCAACAGCTACTCTCACCCTCAGGGTGCACACCCTTGACAGCCTCCCTTCCCACCAGCCCTGCCGTACACAAGGGGCCTATCCCCTCGGCTTCGCCTTTGCCCAGGATGCTCTTTCTACCCGGATGCCCCGTCTCTGGACCCAGGCGAGCTCCCGCGCCTTCCCCAGCCCACCCTCACCTGCCTCCCCGAGCTGTGCTCTGTCCCTGGCTGCAGCGTTACTTTGTAAGAACTTTCTGGTACCCTCATCCCTCGAGTCATCAGGGGATGTGATGCTCATGACCTCACAAGGGGAGAGTCCCTGCTGTGGCCGCCTTGTGTCATCAATGCCTGGCACACAGGCTCTTCAATGAATCACTATTTTTAATAGGGACATAGTATTTCAGGTTATAAATAGATGAGTCATGCTTTAGTTAACCCTAACCCAAACATCAGACGTGCTGTTTGCTTCACCTTTCAGAATCACTAAGGTTTATTTTTCAAAATAAAGAAGACCCTCGTCTGTCCTCTTCTGTTTTCTTTCTTTTTGATTGCACTGAGCAGCATGTGGGATCTTAGCTCCCCCGCAGGGATCGAGCTCACGTCCTCTGCAGGGGAACAGTCTTAAGTTCTGGACCACCAGGGGAGTCCCTTCTTTTTATTTTAAGAACAGTACGACTTTTCTGTAAAAGAAAATTCAGGCAATACAAAAAGGCTTGAAAACAAGGTGAAAATCGTGCACGATCCCACCATCGAAAGACGGTCTTTCTCATCAGGCTGATTGATACCTCTTCTAGGCTGTTTTCTATGCACTCCATTATGTCCACGTTTAAAAACCAAAACTGAGACATATCACACATGCTGCCCTATAAGCAGCTTATAAGCAGTGTGTCTTGAACATTTCATGTCATTAGATATTCATGTATCATTTTGAATGATGATACACATATGACAGTTTATTTCATCAATCCCGTCTCTTCAGATGTTCTAAATGTCATCAGGGTGCTGTGAGTCTTCCTGCAGATGTGTTTTTGTGCCCATATCTCATTATTCTCTTAAAATACAGTTCTTGACATAGCCTGTTGCCAAGGGGAAAGGGGTTGGGAGAAACACAGACTGGGAGTTAAAATTAGTGTGTGTTAGCTATTATACACTGGACAAGGAAGTGGCAACCCACTCCAGTGTTCTCACCTGGAGAAGCCCAGGGACGGGGGAGCCTGGTGGGCTGCCGTCTATGGAGTCACACAGAGTCGGACACGACTGAAGCGACTTAGCAGCAGCAGCAGCAGCTATCATATATAGGCTGGATAAACAACAAGGCTCTGTGTAGCAGAGGGAACTATATTCAATATCCTATTCAGAGAAGATAAACCATAATGAAAAAGAATATTTTTTAAAGATTGTATGTATATATATATGTAAAGAAGAAAGTGGAAGTGTTAGTCACTCACTCACGTGCAACTCTTTGCACACCCATGGACTGTAGCCCGCTAGACTCCTCTGTCCTTGGAGTTCTCCAGACAAGACTAATGGAGTGGGTTGTCATTCCCTTCTCCAGCAGATCCTCCTGACCCAGAGATCGAACCTGGGTCTCCTGCATTGCAGGCAGATACATATATATAATGGAACCACTTATTTTCTACAGCAGAAATTTATACAACATTGTAAAGCAACTATACTTCAATAAAAAACATTAAAACGGGAGACAATATGCAGTCCTGGAAGCTGAGTTGTTGGACTGGATGCTTGCACATCCTTAATGCTCTTGCCTGGCTGTTCTCCAGGAGGCTGTACAATGTCGTGCTTTGAACAGCGCGTAAGGCAGCTCCAGTCCCCCTGCCACGACCAGCACTGGACATGCCGTGCGTTTCCTCTTCTTCAGTCCTGGGTGGGGTGGAAGGGCCGTGCTTCCATCCTCTTTGAGAGAATACTGAGCAGATTTGAGGCCACCAACTGTCAGACACTCACACGGTAGATGCTTAGTGAGCATTTTATGGGTGATGAATGGTGAGTGAGGGCAAGTCCATGACGGCACATAGCACCTGGGATACTGGGCTTGGGTCAGAGATGCAGGATTCAATTCCTGGTTCCAGGAATTCCCTGGTGGTCTGAGGTTAGGACTCCACGCTTTTTCTGCTGAGGGCCTTTTCTGCATTCACCACCTGGTCAGGGAGCTAAGAGACCGCAAGCCAAGCGTCCGAAAAACAAAGCAACAAGAACACTTCGGAAAACCTGGTTCCAGGGTTTGTGCAGTCACAGACAAGTCACTGAACTTGATTCAATCACGCGGTTTACTCAGTTGTGAATCGGAGAGCGTAATTCTTACTTGATGGGATTTTTGTGAAGTTAAAGAGATACTGTGCTTTAAAACTGCGAAGGAAATTTTGGAAGTCATACTTAAAGATGACAAAATGCTCATCTAGCCCAGCAAGCTGTGCTGTAAAGTCTCCTCACCGCCGACTCCCTCTCCCATCCCAGACGCACACTAGGTTACTTGGAGCCCTTCCCGCGTCTCTCCCACCCCACCCCCACAGGGTAGCCGATGACATACGCTGTTATATGTCTGCTTCTCCACTTAATCTGGTCCACAGCCACCCCATTCCTCCTCGCTGGTGTAGTCTGTTTAACCACTTCTTCATGAGCAGCCATGCAGACATCGTGCTTCAGAGCGCAAGCTCAGGGATCAAACTGCTCAAACATACGATTCACACATACCAGCTGTGACCCCTTGAGGAGCTGGCCTCAGTTCTCTGTGCCTTGGTTTTCTGATCAATGAAACAGGGATGATATAGACCCACCTCAAAAGGTGGCCGTGCAGATTGAGAGTCTGCATATGTAAAATATTAACTACGTCTGGCCCACAGTAACCCCTCAATAATGTGACTTCCTTTTAAGTTTGTTTCCAGTCTTTTATTGTTTTCAAAAAAATATTCTGCAGTGATTATCCTTGTGCCAATCTCCCCGGCAAGGAACCAACAAGTCCAGGGTACAGGGGTGCCTGTCCTGTGCACACACGTGGATGGAGGCCTGTTTCTACTCAGGACACAGAGGCCCCAAAGGGCTGGCTCAGCCCCAACAACAACAACAATGGAGAAAAACTACCGAATCAGGGAGCTGAGGTCACAGGACAGCCAGGGAGCCTGGAGCCCGAGGAGAGACAGCTGCCCCCCGCCACGGGCAGTGGGCCAAGACGACTCTCCTGAGGCAGTGGTTGGGGGTACTGTCCAGGAGATGAGAATTTTGTGAATATGTGTAACGATACGTGTAACGAATCGCTGAAGGCAGAGGGAGGGCTCCTGACGCAGCAGTCCCTGGAGTTGCGTCTCGTGGACTTGATCCTCAGGCCTCCACATGGATCAGGATAAAGTGGTGAGGGGTGGAGAGGCCTCCCCGGGAGGGAGAGCAGGAGCCCCCCCAGACCTGCCCCCAGGAGCAGGGGGCGGAGGGGCGGAGGGGAGCGGAGGGGCGGGGCGGAGAGCTGAAGGTGCTGGGGGGCGGCAGGAAGCAGGGGGAGGCCAGAGGCCCTGAAGCAGCAGGTCGGTAGGGGAGAAGGGCGCCTCGTGCCAGGGACCGCGGCAGAGTCTGGAGACAACGCGGGTCCTCACAGCTGGGGTGGGGGCACGCACTGAGCGCCCCAGGTGGGCGGGGCCAGGGATGCTGCTGAAGCTGTGCAGAGCCCGGAGAGCCCACCCTGAGTGGCCGGCCAGCCTGAATGCCAGCAGTGTCCAGCATGGAGGCCTGGGTGCCACAGGCCTCCCAGGGCCGGAGGAGGGGTGCCACAGACACAGCTCGGCAGCCACGGGCTGGGGGCCATGATCACTGAAAACTTCCTACCCTGGAGGCCCAGGTCCACGGCCGGGCCTGCCCAGGAGGAGCCGGGCTGGGACGTGGGGATGTCCTGAACCCAGACCCCCGGCCACCAGGACAGCAAGCCCCAAGATGAAGCTGTCTACATGGAGCAGAGCCAGACAGAGGCCTTCCGAGGCCAGGGCGTAGCAGGACGGGGAGAAAGGCCGATGCTGGAGGAGCGAGGGGCCTGGGCAACTGACCAACCACATCGCAGCGCAGAACTCAGGCCGACCTGAACCCCTGCCCAGACGGACTGAGCACCCCGGGGGTCCACGCGCGCGCGCCCACACACACACACACACAGCCTAGTAGAAGAGGCACACCCATAACTGGCCACATGTGCTGTTTATCTCAGTCTCCACGGTTCTACACAGATGTCCCCTGGGCTGCAAGGAGACCCAACCAGTCCATCCTAAAGGAAATCAACCCTGAATATTGACGGGAAGGACTGATGCTGAAGCTGAAGCTCCAACACTTTGGCCACCTGATGTGAAGAGCCGACTCATTAGAAAAGACCCTGATGCTGGGAAGGATTGAAGGCGGGAGGAGAAGCAGGCGACGGAGGTTGAGACGGTCAGATGCCATCAGTGGACGTGAACTTGAGCAAACCCTGGGCGACGGTGAAGGACAGGGCGGCCCGGAGCGCCTCAGTCCACAGGGTCACACAGATGGTGAAGGACAGGGCAGCCTGGAGCGCCTCAGTCCACGGGGTCGCACAGATGGTGAAGGGCAGGGCAGCCTGGAGCGCCTCAGTCCACGGGGCCGCACAGAGCTGACACGACGTAGGGACGGAACAACATCAGCGCAGATGTAGAGCATTTAATAAAAAATCATGAGACATACACACAAAATCAAACGACAAACACCTCACTGTCAAGAAGCCAAGTTACCAATAGAACCAGGTTCTTGGATACTGGTTGGATACACGTTCCTGGGCACAAAGGTTGTCAGACGTTAAAGGTTCTAGTGGAAAAGTGAATGAGCACGAACAAATGGAGAACCTGAGCAGACGCGGTGAGCACTGCGGACGCCTCAGAGGGATGCCGGGCAGGTGAGTGGCTCCACAGGGTCCTGAGAAGACACAGTTCCTGGGAGGGAGGAAAGAGAGATGCAAGAACTCCAGAGCTTGCTGTGAATCTCTGGGCCAAGTCCCAGCCTCTCGGAGCCAAAGACTCCTCGCTAAATTGAAAGGCCTGGTTCTTGCCTCTGGGTGATTGACATGAAGGAAGGCTGTGGGGACCTCCCTGGTGGTCCTGTGGTCAAGAGAAATGCTTCCAATGGAAGGGACATAGGTTCGATCCCTGGTTGGGGAACTAAGATCCCACATGCCAAGCAGTAAAAAAATTTTTTAAAAAAGAAAGACTGTGTAGGCAGCAGGTGTAAATAACAGCCTTTGGAAACATCTCACCTGTTGACACCTCAAGTTTTTTTTTTTTTTTTCCAAAACGGGAAATAGCTCAGTTCTTTAAATAATGTTTATGTATTTGTATATTTTGGGCTGTGCTGAGTCATATACATGATTTAATTTTCTTTCAGAAAATATAGTTGTTTTCCATGATGCCACCCAGAGATAACCACTAACATTTTACAAAAGTGTATCATTCTACACACAGAGGAGGCAAGCCCACTTTCTTCCCACTGAATAGACTTCGTGGGCAGCTGCCCGTGTCAGTAAACGGGGCTGCACAGCGCTGCTCTGTGGGCTGCCTGTGGTGTGAGCCAGTGTCCCTGCTGTGGGGCGCCTCAGCCTCACTGCCCCTTGGGTGGCACCTAGCTTGCCGCCAGTCATGTGCAGTGACGCAGCAGCCCTAAGGAGAGTCCTAGGGCGTGTGTCTCTGTGCATCTACCCAATCGCTTTCATCGGAAAAATCCTCAGATGTGAGATTGCATTTCCAGGCCTTTAGACAGCTTGTCAAATTTTTCTTCAGAAAGTGTCTTCTACTTCACACCTAGACCCACAGTTTCTGGCAGGCTTGAGTTCCTTCACATGCTCACCAGCCCAGACCACAGGGGTGTTCTCTTCCCTCTCTGATAGTGAGAGGCAGTGATCTCCTAGCCTTAAGCTGCTTGCCTGTCAGACGGTGCTGCAGAGGACAGTACCTGTTCTGTGTGCAGCCCCCAAAGCCCAGCATTTGCACGGACCTCCCCTCCCCTCTTGGCTACAAGTCAGCCAGGGCCCCAAGCCTGCCACACAAGGACTCTCAAACACAGCATGCCGGGCAAACCCACAGGTCGGGCCGAGGAGGACGGGTCAGGGGACGCTGGGGCTCTCGCTCCGGCTGGGCTCGGGTCACTGGGGCTGGCAGGTGTGGAGTGGGCAGGTGAGGCTGAGTCATCCGGGACTCTGGGTGTGGTTTCCTGGATCAGCTCCAGAGTTGACACGAAGGTTCCAGTAACGGGTGGCTGAGCTGGGCTAATTGCTGCTGGTGCTGCCCCAGCCCTACCCTGCACGTAGCAGGAGCAGGGGGAGGGAGGGGGAGGGGAGAGGGGGAGGGGAGGAGAGGGGAGGAGGGGAGGAGATGGGGGAGACGGAGGCAGGGAGGGGCGTCAGGACAGGAATGAGGAGGCTCCTGCGGGGGTCTCAAAGACTGACACTCACTCTCCGCTCCCGCAGGATACCCAGGAAGCGCCCCCAAGCCCACTCTGCACACTGCGCCTGGCCCTTGGCCGTGGGGCTGAGGAAGGGGGCAGGGAGCCAGGGTGGCGGGCTCCACCCTGGGAGGCCTGCAGGAAGCTGACGGGGGTTTGCGTGCTGGGATCCCTGGGGCTCTGCAGTCCTGGGTGGCCCTCCTGTCCCGGGCGCCCAGCACACAGCCCAGGGCTATCGCAGACGTTCAGTGAGAGGAGGAGCATGTGATGGATGCTACTGGCGCTGAGGGCTGAGTTGCATCTGCGTGCCCACACGCCCTGTGTCTGTGAGCAAGTCGCCGACCTCCTCTGAGCCTCAATGTCCCCATCTACAAAATGGGGCGTGTTCACCTGGATCCAGGGCCCTGTCCCACAGCCACCAGTGGAGGGTTACGGGGCAGGACTCCCCTAGGGCGCTGTTCTTCCTGAAGAGACATCAGTTTGGGGAAGAGTCGGGCTTCCCTGGTGGCTCAGATGGTAAAGAATCCGCCTGCAATGCAGGAGACCCAGGTTCGATCCGTGGGTCGGGAAGATCCCCTGGAGAAGGAAATGGCCACCCACTCCAGTATTCTGGCCTGGAGAATCCCGTGGACAAAGAAGCCCAGTGGGCTACAGTCCATGGGGTCGCAAAGAGTTAGACACAGCTGAGGGATTAACACTTTGGAAGAGTCTGAAGAGCTTGGATGGATGAATCAGAGGGGAGGGGCCAGACTAGGACAACGCTGCTGGGCAGGGGGCCCTTGGGCACCAGCTCAGAGGCTGCCCATATCCCAGGGCGCATAGGGGCCTGGGCACGTCTCGCACCAACTGGGCTGGAAAAGGTCTTGAGGTGAGAAGTTTGGGTGCTCCTCGTAAGTGCCGGGTGACCCGTCCCAGGCCCTCACCGTGTCTGTAGCCCACCCACAGCGAGGCCCTGTCACTGGTTGACTGATTGACAGCCTCGACGAGCCATCGTCTTGCAGGTAGAGGGGAGCTACTTGTTGGGGAGCTGTAGGTGGGGGTGGGCACAGCTCTGTCCCGCCAGGGCCAGGCGCCAGCGTGGCGGGGCTGATGGAGGCTGCGGGTGCGGGCCGGGCTGTGCCTCCCCAGACGGTGGTCCCGCAGGCAGCCGGCGCAGCGTGGCCAGATCTTCTGGTTCTTAGGCGAAGCCCCCACCCCGTTACTCTGGAAATTGCTCTGATTTTAAGGACTCAGCAGCAACTTGTTCCTGTCCTGCTGTGCAGAGGCAGCTGTAGGGGAGGCACCGGGTGGGGTGGGGGTGGGGTGGGGTGGGTGGCCGCCCGCAGGGTCCCTCGGGGGGCCGGATAGGGGGGTCCCCACGCCAGTGAGCGCTCGGCTCTGCTGTCGCCACTTAGGAGTCTCTAATCATTTTTTTGTTTTGAATAATTCTTAACTCGGCGTTCGTTTAGCACTGGGCCCGACCTGGGTGTGGGGAGACCTGAGCCCATCTAGGGGGAGGAAGGGAGAGAGGCCTACAAACACGGGGAAGGAAAAAATGGGGGAGGAGGGTAGCTGGTGAATAACGGGCTGGGCTGGGGGCTGTGTGTGTGTGTGTGTGTGTGTGTGCGTGCACAGAGGGAGGTGGCGGGGGGCAGGCTGAGGCTGTGACCTGTGTGTGAGCGGTGTGGCTGTCAGCTGGGGGTCTGTGAGTGTGTGTGTGTGTGTGTGTGTGCACAGGGGGAGGGTGGTGGCAGGCAGGGAGAGGCACGGGCCAGCCTGACAAATATTTATCGAGCCCTGCTCTGCCAGGCCTGGGGAGGCCTCAGATGAGTGAGCCTGGCCTTGCCTGGAGGCCCCACAGCTCCTGAGGGCAAGAGGGTGTAAACAGTGAAAGGAATCAAGGCAGATGAGCAGCCCCCAGCCAGGCAGGGAGGGGAGCCGGGCGAGGCCGGCCTTCCCCGGCAGCCACACCCCGAGGGGCTCCCTCCCCCTCCAGCAGCCCCCCATCCCTCAGGGGCAGGGAAGAGGTGACCACGCCCTGGGGCCCGGCTGCCTGGGGCTGCGATGGGCTCTGCGGTCCCGGGTTGGGTGAGGGCAGTGTCCTGAGGCAGACACACCCCTGTGGAGGGGGCGAGCCCCGCCCCAGTCACCCCCTAAGGCCGGCAAGAGCCCCGCTTGCCTGGGGTCACCCCTGTCTCCGCCTCTGACCTTGCATCAGCGTCCAGCCCCGCAGGGCCCGGGCCGCCCAGTCCCCTCTGAAGGCTGTGGGGCGGCTCAGAGCAGATAAAGGAGGAAAGCGCCCCATAAACTGCAAACAGCAGGACAAAGGTCGGCGCACTGTGGGCGCAGCTGCCTCGGCCCTTTGGCACAGGAGGAAGGGCGGGCCCGGCGCTCCTGCCCAGCAGACCCTCACCTGTGCCTCCGGGGGGCGGAGGTCCTGGGCGCCCGGGGCCCATTCTCAGAATGGACGCAGGCAGCCAGGCAGCCCCTCCAGGGGCATGAGGACCCCGATAACTTGGCTGGAGAGGTTAGCACAGTGCCTAGAGCAGCCATTTTCAAGAAATGAGGTGATTGTTGGGCCGGGACCCCAGCGGACAGCAGACACGCTGAAGCGGGGCGGCTGGAGGCTAAATCCCCGCCCGCCCCGGCCACGGACCCCCTTCAGAAGGGACGCCTCTACCCAAAGGACTCCAGAGGATTCTAGCTTCTCCCATGGCTCCATCCGCTCCCGACCACTTCCCCACCCTCCTCTCCCAGGTCCTGTCCTCCAAGGTGAATGAGCCCTCCCCAACACGTGTGCACGCACATGTACACACACGCACACACATGTACACGCACACACATGTACACACTCACACGTGTAGTGCATGCACATGCATCTGTTTTCCTCTGATCCCTTCCTTACCCACATTCCCTTAGTGAATAATCTGATATTTCTAAGACAACTAAAGAGCATTTCAGACCCACAAGTGGCCTTCTAAAGTGCTGACGGGAAATCGTTGGCCCACAGGGAAACTTCAGGAGGACGCCCAGGACGGCCCCTCAGAGCCCAGATGCGTCGTCCTGTGCACACGGAGCTGCGCCGTCTGGAATCCGCTGCCCCGACCCTGGAGAAGCCGCTGGGAGCCAGCATCTCTCCCCATGACCATGGCCGAGTCCCTGGGGCCGTGGAGCAGTCTCTCTCCTAGGGGGGCGGTCACAGGGGCCGTGCCTCCTGGGGGGGGGGGTCACAGGGGCCGTGCCTCCCTGGGGGGGGTGTCACAGGGGCCGTGCCTCCTGGGGGGGGTCACAGGGGCCGTGCCTCCTGGGGGGGGCGGTCACAGGGGCCGTGCCTCCTGGGGGGGGGGGTCACAGGGCAGTGCCTCCTGGGGAGGGGGTCTCAGGGGCAGTGCCTCCTAGGGGGGTGGTCACAGGGGCCGTGCCTCCTGGGGAGGGGGTCTCAAGCGCTCTTCTTGCTTTGTTTTTCCCTCTACGAGCTCATAACTGATTCCACGTCTGAAAACAAAAGCTCGGATTTATCTGACGTTTACTCAGCCTGCCGTCGACTCAGCTGGAAGGCACGACATCTACTCCATGCGGCCGGACACGCACCCCCGACTCCTCAGCAGATGCACACTGGCCCAACGCGGGAAGCAGGCAGCAGAGGCCTGGTTCAGCTCAGGTCACCCGGCCGGCGCCTTGTCTGCAGGATGGCCTCACCCAATCCCAGCCTCAGCCGGCAGCCCTGTGCCCTCGAGCCTCAGCTCTGGGACGTGGAGCCCACCCCAGGATCTGCCCCGCCTTCACCTCCGGCCAGCAGAGCCCTGCCCTGGTCCCCTTTCCCAACCCTGCTGCCTGCATCCAGGCTAGAGCTGCAGAGTTTAGTGCACAGGTCGCTAAGACAAAGGTTAGAAAAAGTCCAGAAGGCACTTTATTGGAGCGTCCCCTTCACGTGGGGAGGGAGCAGAAGCCCCACCCTCACCGGCCTGTGAGGGCCTGGGGCTGCCAGTGTGGCCCCAGCACCCGGTGTGGGAGGCGTGGGAAGGGAGCGTCTTAGAAAAAAATAGATTCCTATGTACATGTCCGTATTTATAGCACATAAATTAGGGAGTGCTCTGACCCCTGCCCGCGGAGTCCAAGCGGGGAGGTGGAAGCCAGTCCAGAGAGAGGGGGCCCCCCTCTCAAGCCCCGGGGCCCGCAGCCTCCTCGGCCCATCCAACCTCTGCAGGAGGCAGGCGTCCCCAGCTGGGGTCCAATGAGGTCCAATCAGGCAGAAGGGGCTGCACGTGCAGCGACGGCCAGTGCACAGTCACCTCAAACTCCAGGCTTGTAATTCCAAAAGGAGGGCAGACCGTGAGGCCACCGGCCCCAGAGGCCAGGACGACGCTGAGGGCCCAGGGCCCCTGCTGCTCTTCACGGCACAGGCTGCGCCCTGACGGCCGGGCGGTCCTCCCAGGGGCTGCGCTTCACGTTGAGCGTGGTTGCAGGGTTGGTCTGGCCCTCAGTTCCTGTGTCCCACCACCTCCTCCTCCTTCCAGCCGCTGGAGTTCCTGCCGAACTTGTAGACAAGTCTCCGGCCGTCTACCCGCTCAAGGATCTCCCGCTTGTAGTAGTACCTGAGGGGGACAGGTGGTCAGAGGTGCCAGGCAGAGGCTGACCTGCCCAGGGTCCTCAGGTGACCTGCCTGCTGGGCTCTGGCCCAGGGGAAATGGGCCTGAACCACGTCCCACACAGGAGGAGTCTTCGCTCCCTCACCCGGCTCTGTTGGGGGCACCTGACCCTCCCCGGGACTCTGCATGGAGCAGTGTGGTCTGGGGGCTGGAGGAAACCTTTGTGATGGTCTGGGAGGAAACTGAGGTCCAGAGACAAGCAGCTTAATTACTTCAATGGTGTGGGCCATGGCTAATGCCCTGTTCACCATCAAGTGCCTTTCATGGGACAAGCCTTACAGATGACAGAAATGCCTGTGAGATCAAGTTCAGTATGTGCTGCAGGCCAGTCAGCTGCATCCCAGGCCATCGCTCGTCCACACGAGGGGCAGGCCCTGCGATTCCTCGCCACAGGGGACTCACGCTGGCCTGAGGGGTGGGACCCTGACGGCACCCGAAGCTGCCCACCTCATGGCCCTGCTCAGCTTCTCATAGGTCATGCTGCTGTTCTTCTTCTTCTGGCCCCACAGCTGGGCCACAGCCTCTGAGCGCAGGAACTTGAAGACACCCTCTTGCCGGTTCTCCCACTTCATGAGGCCCTCGTTGAGCTCCGGGTGGATGAGGATGTCACGGATGAATTCCCACAGGTGGGTGCCTCTGGGGGCTACAAGGCCAAGCTCCATCAGCCAGCGGCCCAGGCACCTGTGGCTCCCCCAACTGCCGCCTGGCCCAGCACATGGTCTACTGATGGCTGCCTCCCTCCTTGCCTACCCCACTAGACAGCCAGGGGAGCTCCAGTAGGACCACGTGTCACATGGCACAGAGGTTTAACCTGCTCAAAGACTGATCAACGTCTAGCTGGGATACAAGAGCCGTTGAGACACAGTGGCACCACTTTAAGGAGCTCACAGTTTGGAGGAGGAATGATAAAAAAGTAAATACACCAGTGGGTGGTGAGAGCTCAACAGGAAGGGGACGGAGCTGGCCCCTGCCTGGGGGATGAGGGGCAGCTTCTTGAAAAAATAACCCTAGAAGCAAACAGGCCCCCTGTGTGTGGAGGGGAACGAGCTGTGGGACCCTCCTGGTAGCTCCAGGGGCGGGAGCCCATTGATGGCCTGAGGCCAGCAGGTAGGAGCTTGGTGTGGAAGGGCCACCCCTGCAGAGCCCTCAGGGGGTGGGGCCTCCAGCGGCCAAGCCTCTGTCCATGCCTGAGCCTGCTGGCACCGCCAGCAGTGTGTCCCTCAGGCAGGAAGGCTGGAGTCCAGCCCGAGGCCTTCCTCCTGTAGCCGTCGCTGCCCCCACACAGGACCCCCTAGCCAGGCCTGGCCATTAGGGTGTGACCCACTTGCATGCTGGACCCATGGCCTGAGCACGTGGAGGGCCCCGATCAGGAGGAGAGAGGGCCAGCCGGCCTCACCTCGCCCCCAGCCCAGGGCCCCCCACGATGTGGCCCCCCAACCCTTGGGTGCCCACTCACCGTGCTTGCTCTTCTTGCCTTCCAGACACTCTCGGGACTCTTTGCTCAGCTTTCGGGGCCGGCCCCTTTTCCGCTTCCCGTGCTTAAGCTCCCCCTTCTTGTAGTCAGGAAAGCCGTCTGGTGGGGGTGGGGCAGAAGGTCAGGAGTGGGAGGGCTGGGGGCTGGGGGGCAGCCTCCCTCCAGGAAACCCTAGAGGAGAGCAGGGGAGGGGGGCACCCTTGGGGGCCAGGGGGCACCCTTGGGGGCCAGGAGGCCCCCTCTGCTCACCCCCGGGAAAGAGCTTGCTGTCCGGGGCATCCAAGTCCACGTCACTTCCACCAGAGTCCGAGGCGTGGGGGCTCTGAGACGCGCCAGTCCCTGGGGGGCGGGCCAGAGTGAGCCCCTAGCAACCCGAGCACTGCCCAGCCAGGGCCTGTCCTCTCAGAAAGCCTGGGCGTTGGTGGCCCGTGGAGACCAGGGCTCGGGACATCCGGGAGAGCAGACGCCCGAGGGAGGGCTCACCTGCGGTGGAGACGTCGGAGCTGCCCGGGGAGGGTGCCCTCACGCCGAAGCTGCCTGGGTAGGTGGGGCTGGCCTGCCTGCAGTCCTCGAGCATCTCCTGGGCAAAGGGGCTTCCCTGGTCTGGGGGGCAGAGGTGAGCGGTCAGAGGGGGCCCTGGCTCTCCCAGCTGGGGGCCGTCAGGCTGGGGAAGGATGGAGGAAGGGCTCTCACCGAAGGGCCCTTGCTCGCCGAGAGGCTCCTGGAGGGCCAGGCTGTCCTTCTCCAGAAGCTCCATGATCCAGCTGAGCTCGTCAGGGAAGCTGGAAGCTGAGGATGAGGGGGCAGAGTTCAGAGAGTCGGCACAGCTCCCCTCCCCTCCCTGGGGCAACCAGCCTCCCTGCCGGGGTGGGGGCGCTCACTGAGGTCCCACAGCTGCGAGTAGAGCTGGTCCCCCAGGGGCCCGAACAGCAGGCGCAGCTCCTCGGGTGCGCAGCGGCACAGGGCCGCCCCGTCCAGCTCGCAGCGTGAGAGGTCGATGGTGCCGGGGTCGCATCTGTGCTTCTCCGCCTGGTAGCTGACCCAGTCCAGGACCTGCGCCTTGGACCACAGCTGGGGTTGCTCCCCTAGCCAGCTGGACTTCTCTGCAAGGGGCCGGCACAGTCAAGGGTCAGCCCCCTCTGGCGCCCGCTGGGGATTCCCGGGGTCCCCCCTCCTCCGACCAGGAAGGGGGCTAGCACGCCCCCAGGCAGGTACCCCCAAGTCCCAACACCCCAGCCGGCCCCCTGCCGGATCCTTGCCTGTCCCAGGCTCTTGCCCCAAATGCCCAGCCCCTCCTGAGACCCACCTGTGCCCTCCAGGGCCATCTGCGGGCTGCCCAGGGCCAGCACCAGGTCATCGGCCCCAAAGGTGGGCGCAGGGGGCACAGAGGCAAGAGTGGGGTCGTCTGAGCTGTACATGGTGCTGAAGTAGTTGCTGAAAACGTTGCTGATCTCACAGGTCGCAGCCATGGGGCTCCCTGGGAGAGGGGGAGGCTGGTGAGGCCCGCACCCTGCCTCACCCGCAGGCGATCCTGCTCCCACCAGGCCTGGGGCAGTTAGAGCCCCAAGGGCGGGAAGGTCAGCCTGTCTTGGGACAAGCTCTCCTCCAGAAAGGCTCCAAGGTCTCAGAGTGGGGTGAGAGCATGTGGTGAGCAGGGCACCAGGCCGGGCTCCCTGCTCTGCCCACCGGGGTCTGTGGGAGGGACCGGCCACCACGGCCACTCTGTCCTTCCCTTGCCATCAGGACATGGCCCGGCATTCCCACTTGCGCAGGTTCAGAACCGAGCTCCACCAGCCCCTCCCCATCCCCCGGGCCAGGCGGGGGTCCTACCGTGGCAGCTGAGGGTGTGGCAGGCAGGCTAGGGGCTGCCGGAGGAGGAAATCCAGGGGAAGGGGCCCGCCAGGTAGCCAGGTAACTGAGGCTCCGGCCGCGCTCCCAGGGCGCTCAGTAGGGGCGTTGGAGCTCCGCCCGCACCCGGGCCTTTATAGGCGCCCACGGTAACCTGAGCTGGCGGCTCATTGGCCGAGGGGATTTCCTGGCCTTTAGACGGGGCTCCTGGCCCAGGTGATTTGCATACTTTGTGCCACTTGGCTGGGATCCAGGCCTGCGGTGCTGGGAAGTCAGGCCTGGCTGGTTTAATGATTGTCAGGCCCGTCACCCGCACCCTCTGGGGCTGGGCCCAGGGCAGTGGCCTGGGCGGGCAGCCGCTGGGTGGGCATGTGCCCTCTCTGCTCAGGAAATTCCTCAGGGGGGCCAGGCTGGGGCTGGGTAGAGGGGAGGGGAGGGGACGGGGGTCAGGGCTGGGTCAGGAAGGCTACCTGCAGGACTGAGCACTAGGGGCCAGCAGGCAGGCAGGGCAGGCAGGGAGGGGGCGGAGGTCTGGGGAAGACTCCGGACGCAGGGCAACACTCAGGGCTGCTGGAACGGCGGCCGCAGGGCCCCAGCCATGGGCCCACCGCTGGCAGGAGGCTGGGGGCAAGGTCTCGGCACCCCCTGCCTGCCTGACGCCACCTGAGCCTCGGGGTTGCTGCAGCCGTGTCTGGGAGCCCTGGCGCTGTCAGAAGGACCCCCCACTTCCCTGCTCCCGACAGAGCCGCCTCTGGGGCCGTAAGTGAGGGGGCCAGACCCGCGCGGCTGTGCTTACCCATCTGCCTGGCCCGACCGGTACTGGCCTGCTGCCCTCTAGCGTCGGAGGCCCGGCTCCCTGGGCCCAGCTGGGTGCTCTTCAGGGAGCAGGCCCCATCTGACCCTCAGCAGGGCTCTCAGGGTGGCAGCTGGTGGCCCACAGACTCACCCGGGCCAGGCGGGCTGGTGAAGTGGGGCTGAGGTTTGAATCCCCAGCTGGTGCTCCCCGCAGACGCCCTCGCCCTCCCTGTGGGCAGGGGACCCCTCCCACCCATGGCCCCTCCATGAGCTCAGCCGTAACCACAAGGGCTGTCCCGAGACCACGGAGGCCTGCGTGGGGGCAGCCAGGGGTCGGACCCAGGGGTCTCTTCCATTTCCCACCCTTGAAGACAAGGTTCTGTGGGCCTGATAGCCCTGGGTCTTCTCCAGATGTTTTTTTTACACGTCAAAGATGCAACATCTGAGCACCCCTCGCCCTCCTCCTTGGTCAGCGCCAGGGCTGGGATGGCTCCTGCTCAGTCTCCCGAGAGGGCACCCCTGCCTTACTTTAACCCCCAGGAGGACAGGTACCCCGCTCTGGCACTGAGGTCCCAGCCCCTCCCTCGGCCCAGACGTGGGGGGCCAGGCCAGACTGGGAGGCGGGGAGAGCTCCCCAGCCCTCCAGCCTCCCCCACAGCCCGAGGCACGCCCTCTACCCCAGCCCTGGAATGTGGGCGAACCGGCTCCAGCCTCAGGACGACTCACGCTCACGTGCTCCTGAGCCGGCCCTCCAGGGCAGCGGCGGCCGCGGCTGTGACCCAAGAGGGCCTTGGCGGGGGCAGGCCTGCAGGGGCTGCACAGGACAAGCGGGCAGACAAGCCTTCCCTCCAGGGTCAGCCTGTGAGAGTGAAGGCAGGCGGGGGCCAGGCCAGGGCTGTGGCAGGGGGTGGTGTGGGCCAGGGCCCCCCGGACCCTCTCTGCCTGGACAGAGCCCAGCTTACCTCCAGGATGGGGCAGGGACGATATGGGGGCCCACCTTGAGCTCTGAGAGCAGACGGGCCCCCCCGGCAGGGCGCAGTGGGGGGTGATAGCTCAAGGTGCCTGCTGTGCCACTGGACTCGACCCCGGCTGAGGAAGGGCCTCAGGGTCCACAGAGCTCCGGGGTCAGCACAGAACCGAGGCTGAGCACCTGGACGCTGATGCGGGCACAGGGGTCCTCAGGGTCCTCGGTGTCCCGGGGATCACACATCCTGGGGTCCACACGGAACCGAGGCTGAGCGCCTGGACGCTGAGGCGTCCCGGGGCCACGGCAGTCCTCGCCTGTAACAGCAGCCGGGGCAGCCCTGACCCAGCCAAGGAGACAGTTTGCTGGACAGGGTGGGGGTCCTTCACGGACCTCGCCACCAGTACAGAGCCACAAGAGCTACAGAGCCTGGCTCTAGGAAGACCCACTTGGAGATATTTAAGTGCTTCTCTGTGACCCTCCCCCCACCCCAGGTTGCTAACTGCTTCGATCCCCACTTGGAAATCAATCAGAGCTTGGGCCGAAGTTCTGGGCAGACTCTACTTCTGACCACACACCGAGCTGCAGACCCGGGACCTGGCGGGGCAGAGAAAACACTCCAGGGCTCAGCCATCTCAGCGCCTTACAGAGGGGGCGAGGCCTGCAGAGGAGGGCCTGCCCCCTCTGGGAGCGTGGCTGCCACTGACGTGGACACATTCCACAGAGCCCCATGCAGCCCTGCTCCGCACAGCTCAGGGGCACGCCACCTCCAGCCCGGGCCCCCGAAGGACGGGGAGAACATTCTGCCCTGACCTGCTCAGAACAGAGCAGGGCCTGGGAGAAGGAATTTCAGCCACCAGAATACCTTTCGTTTAAAAATATTTATTAAAATAATGATTAAACCTGAAAAAAGAATCTCCAGAAATCAGCCCTTGGCACAGTATTTCAAGAATCAGCAAAAAAAATTAAAGAATAAAAAAAGAAAGAAAAAAGAAAACCCTTCCTGCTCTCCCGAGACCCCGGTGCGGTGGGGAGGCCTGCCACCCCCAGCCCAGGGAGCAGGGAGGTTCTCGGTCACAGGCTGGGTCCAGGGCCGGCCCGTCAGAGCAGAAGCCCAGCGTCAGGGAACAGGTGCCCTCGTGGGGCCTTGACCGGGAGCAGCTGCTGTGCGCGGAGCCTGCAGAGGCCGGGGCGGAGCCTCTACCTGCCCAGGGGCTCCACGATCTGCTGGACGTAGTGCGCCACGTTGCTATGCAGCTGGGGAGCTGTGGCGGCAAAGGTCTCCTTGGCGAGGGCCTGGGCGGCCTTGCTGCCCGCCATCATGGCGTGGTACAGCGGGAGGGTGTACTTCTGTTTCCCCTGCGAGAGACGGCTCGTGCTCAGGGTCTGTCAGGGCCTGTCGGCCAGCTCAAGGGTCTGCCCCAGCTCCGTCCCGGGGCCCATCTGACAGCCCAGTGGGTCTGCGACCCAGCCTCCTGTTGCCCCAGGGCCCAAAGGGATGTGGATTTCAGTGCTGGAAGGGGTGGGGGGCTTCCCAGACACAAGGCCTTGTGTTCTGGAATCTTCTCAGAGGCCACAGACCCACACGGCTAGGTCTCCACGGTCACGTTCCTGGATATGTCCACACGCGACAGAACCGAGTGGGTGGGCACGCAGGAGGCTCCACATCTCAGAGCTCCAAGAGGTCAGAGGTCCGAGGCAGCAGCACACGGCCAGGACTGCAGTGCCTAACCCTCAAACGGGGCTCCGGAGGACCAGCCGCAGCCAAGAAGGAAGCCGTGCCCGCACATCCGCACCGAACGGTCACACACAGGATGCTGACCCGAGGCGGGAGGCTCCGGGGCTCGGGAGGCAGCCTGACCCAGCCTGGCCCCAGGCTCCTGCCCTGCTCTGGAGTCAGGGAACGACCTCCCCAGCAGGCCGGCTGGCCTCTGAACCCTCAAGCACAGGCCTCCCCAGGTGGCCGGACCCTTTGCTCAGCTTCCCTCGCTTCTCCTAGCCACTGGCCTCTCCCCAGACCGGCCTGGCTGATGCATGACCCGTCTCGCCTCCCTCCCAGCGTCCGGTCAACGCTGACCAGCCCCTCCCCTTGGGCCTCTCCAGCTAACCAGCACAGGTGCACAGACCGGGCCGTCTCCCCCACAGGGCGGCACCACAGCCTGCTCTCGGGACCTGCCAGGCCCTTTGCCTCAGAGATGGCAGCCTGCATGGCCCTGCCCACCGTGTGCCCGAGGGGGACAGGGAGCCGGGGGCACCCACCTGGCTGTGCAGGAATTCCTTCACTTTCCAGAAGTCCTCCTGGTGGTCATTCTTGAGGACAATCTGGCCCCATCGCAGCCGCAGCTCTGCATTCTGGGCGTTTGAGATCTTTGGGTACGTCTCTCCAAGTTTCTTCACGTTCCCTGGAGAAAAGAAACGGGTCATGAAAGACTGCCAGCAGAGCCCCACGCCGAGGAGGCCGTGGCCTCCAGGAGCTCCAGAGTCACGTCTCTGAGGGCTCCAGGCACCCACTCATCCTGAGCCTTTGGGCCCGACGCAGTCGCGCCCTGGACGTGTGCTTGCCCCAGCTCCACAGCTCTTCCAACCACCTTCCCTTGACGTCACACAGAGGGGGCCGTCCCTGGTGGGCTAGTGCTTAAGACCCCGCGCTTCCGAAGCAGGGGGCCCAGCTTCAACCCCTGCCTGGGGAAGTAGATACC
The DNA here is from genome assembly GCF_032452875.1 of Bos javanicus. Lineage (NCBI taxonomy): Eukaryota > Metazoa > Chordata > Mammalia > Artiodactyla > Bovidae > Bos > Bos javanicus. The sequence continues at coordinate 81,186,809 of NC_083883.1, forward strand.
ACATGCCGCAACTAAAGAATTCGAACGCCAAAACTAAGATCCAGCGCAGCCAAATGAATAAGTAAATAAAATAAGCATTAAAAAAAGTATATCAGCGGGCCGGAAGGAAGGTTCAAGATGGACGGGACACATGTATACTTATGGCAGATTCACGCTGATGTACAGCAGAAACCAACATGATTTTGTAAAGCAATTATTCGCCAATGAAAGTTTTTAAAACTATAAGATAAAATGTATACATGTATCATCCCAACCTCCAACAGTCTTCCTCCCCAGACCAGAGCGTGTGCCCCAGACGCTCTGCCCACCGTGCCTCGCACCAGCACGGGCTAGCCGGCTTTTCTGGGGTGCAGCCCTTGGTACTATTTCTGGCTGAGAAGCAACAGGGCACTCGTGCTGAAGGGCGGGGGCCAGGCGGAGCTGCACCCCACCCCACCTACCAGCTGAGTAAGCTGTTGGTGCCCCGGGCTCACAGAGCAGCCAGGGGGATGAGAGGGTGTCACGGCAAGGGAGACTGCCCCGCACAGCCAAGGACCCCGTGAGCCGCTGGCTTCACGCGTGTGGACACTCCACCCCATGCTGGCCCGCCCCCCCCGCCCCGCCCCCAACAGGTGTCTAGAGGCCCGCCCTTTCTCACCAGGAGGGAGCGGGGACTTCTGCAGGATCTTATCCAGGAAGTACACCAGCTGGTAGGTTTTCCAGGCAGAGGTGGGCATGGCATTGATGGCCCTCGGGTCCAGCTCCTCGGCCGCCCACAGCTGGGCCAGCTCCTCAGCCGGCCTCATGAGCGAGTCCCCGGGGGAGAGGTCCGGGAGGTAAGGTGGCCAGCCCGGGGTGTCCAGCCAGCGATCAAACTCCAATCCTGCTTGGCAGAAGAGAAGACCCTGTCAGAACTCCCCGGCAGTGCCACGGCCAGCCTGCCGGGGCTCCCGAGACCTCCCACCTCCATCAGCCCCAAGTGCTCCCCCAAGGCGGACACCACTGCCCACACGGCTACTGCTCTGCGGGGTCCCAGCCCCCGTGACGCCTACAGCCCCGGCTGCCCCCCTTCCCACCTGGGCCTATTCTGTGCAGAAATGAGCCCTCAGGACGACAGGGGACACAGCCCACCCCCACGAGCAGAGCAGCTATGCTGAGGCTCCTGTGCTCTGGGGTCCCGCCCTCAGCAGCCAGGAGCCCCGCCCTCCCAGCCGGCGGGGGAGCTGGCTGGATGGGGCCCAGCAAAGAGCAGGGAGCAGGGGCAAGCCTCCGGGCCACAGGCAGTGCTCGCCCCCAGGAAGCAGGCCTCCCACCGGCTCCCCAGGCAGGGCAGCTGCCCTGGTCCTGCCCAGGGAGCCCCTTGGGGCGGCAGTGGCCTGGGCAGGGCTCAGGATCTGACTGTGTGTCTCAGAGACAGGGAATCCAGAGGGCAGAGAGGAGCAGAAAGGCCGAATGGGGGAAGGAAGTGGGGGTGGCGGAGGTCCTTCTGTGGGGCCCCGGGCCACCCCAGAGCGCCACCCCCAGGGGACACACTGGTCCCTCAGGGCGGGAAGCAGACCCCACCCTGCACAACCTCCTGGAAGCCCTGGGCCGGCTCCTCTGCTCACCCGGGATGGAATCCACCCTCTGTTTCTTCAGCTCAGGGAAAGAGTCCAGGAAGAAGTCCAGGAAGTCGTCAGCTAAGATGCTCTGGAACTTGAATTCGTCCACGTAGGCCTGTGAGGACGAAGGGGAGGCACAGTCAGCTGCCCAGAGCCCCCACTCCCCACCCAGCGGGGCCCCCTCCCCTTGAGCTGATTACCTTGAGGAAGTCGTCAAACTGGCCCTGGTCACCCACCAGGTGGGCCAGGTAGGAGACGAAGCAGAAGCCCTTCTCGTAGGGGGTCTCGTTGTAGGTGTCATCTGGGTCGACCCCTGCAGAGAGCTCTGGATTCAGAGCGACTGACTCCCACCCCCAGGGCAGCTCGGCCAGGAGTGCTCCTGACCCACCCCGACCTGTCTCCAGGGTCTCGAGAGGGATGACAGGAAGAGCCCGGGGTTGCTGTGTTCGTGGGGTCTTCCCAGCCCCATGTCAACCCCCCGTGTGGCCGCCCACCAGAACAATGGGGGTTTCTGCAGATGCTCTGGAGCCAAGTTAACTAACTGCCCATCCACAGGGAGCTCTCCATTGGAGTCAGAGGCTTCAATTGCACAGAAAGGTTTCAATTAGTCACACGTGGAAATAACAATGTTAGGAAACAAAAACCTCGAAGCAGTCACGGGCTTTCTGGGTCACGCTCTCTGTCATGTGACAAACCCCAAGGGGCTGAGATGACCAAGGACAGGGGGCGGCAAAGGGCCTCGAGAGTGACAGGGACCCGGACAAGCAGGGCAACACGGAGGTGCTCAGGACTGGCCGGAGCAGCTCGGAGGGCCTTGGGGGCTCCTCCCGCCCAAGGGACCGGGGTGCGCTGGCGGAGCCGCTAGGGCTCCGGCCCACGGCGGGGCGGGAGGGCCCTGACCTGGCTCGATCCTCACGCGCAGCTTGTTCAGCGGGTGGTCCTCGCCCGTGACGTCCATGTGCTGCCGCAGCAGCGCCCGGCCGGTGGCGGCTTCCAAGCACGTGTAGGCGGGCCCTGTGGGGCAGAAGAGGAGCTGGCACCTCACGTGCGCCTCCCCAAGGTGCCCTGTGAGCCGGGGTGCTCCCCGGAGACCGCGGGCAGGGAGGCTGTGGCCAGCCGACCCTCGGCCTCTCTTCCGCACACCGTCCCGCTGACAGGGGCCTTCTGTGCAGCGTGATGGTGTCTGCAGAGACAGGAGTCTGACCTTCCCATCTGACCGTTCCTATCGACAGGAGACACTGTCGCCAAGCCTTTCCTCGGGTCCCCGGCCTCCTCCTGGCAGGACGGTGCGCACCAGCCACACGCCGCCTGCGAGACGCTCTGCCCTGGGGTGGCAGCCCGCCCGCGTCAGGGCCCAGCGTGCATAGCGCTCAGAGGCCACTGCGGGGCTCCCAGCGGCTGAGACCGCCTGCTCCGTGCCCACTGATGAAAGAATAAACCTCTATACACTTTCTGGGAGGCAGGAGACAATATGTGCTAAAAAAAAAAAAGCCCTTTAAAATGTTCAAGTCCTGACAAGCACGTTTCAAAGAATTTACTGAAATCACCTGAGATACACATGAACCTGCGTAAAGATGTTTACCAGAATATTATTTTGTTGGAGAAATGAGGGACCTCCCTGGCAATTCAGTGGCTAAGAGTGTGCTTCAACTTCAAGGGGTGTGGGCTCAACTCTTGGTCGGGAACTGAGATCCCACATGCCCCTAGGTGTGGCCAAAACAGCAACAACAACAACACCACATTAAGATTTTTTTTTGTTTAAATTTAAAAAAAAAAAATTACAGACCAACCTACAACTGGAGGCTGACGGAATAAATTATGAATTTAAATTCTTCTGCATCCGTACAAGAAAATTTAATGACTCAGGAAAACATTTAACTTTACTAAGGTAACAAAAAACAACAGTTCTAAAACCACGTATGGCCTGATGATTCACACACACACAGAGCTAGTGATACATCGGAAAGGACATCCACCGATCATCTCTGAATGGTGAAACGGCAGGTAAATGTTTTGCTGTGTACTTTCCCATACGTACCAAGGTAGATTTTAATCAGAGAAAGAATAAAAAAAACAAAAAGCACCTAGACACTGTGGGCTTTCAATAAAGAGACGGTGCTGAGAATGTATTTCAAAAGCACGGCTGGGCGCAGTTTGAGGGTCTGCCTTCAGCTGGTTCCCACCTCTCTGCCTTGTGAACACATCAGAGGGGAAAACAGCATCGTACACAGCAGTGCAGGCGGTGAGCGAAGCACCCGGTCAAGGCTGGGACCGGGCGTGGTAAGCGTAACTGTCGTGAGCGGGCCTCCACGGCCGTCCAGGGGCCCCCTGCACCGCCACCCCCGGGACACCCCAGAGGGAGCCTGGCAGGCCCCGAACGGGGAGATGGGTCCCTGCGACTCACCAAACAGAACGGAGGAGATCCTCCTCTGGGCGTACATGGTGAAGCCTTCGTTCAGCCAGAACTCCCCCCAGTTGGCGTTGGTCACCAGGTTCCCAAACCAGCTGTGGGCAATCTCGTGGATGATGACGTCGGCCAGGGAGCGGTCCCCGGCCAGAAGGCAGGGAGTGACGAAGGTCAGGCAGGGGTTCTCCATCCCCCCGAACGGGAAGGACGGGGGCATGAAGAGCACGTCGTACCTGCCAGGGCGGGCGGTCACTGGGGGTGGCTCCCTCCCGTCACCAGTCACCAGGCGGTCCCCAGTGCCCCGTGCCAGGGACTCCTCTCCCAGCCCTTCCCAGGGGGATGAGACCGGCTCCCTCGCACCCAGCTCCCCACGCGGGACTGGCAGGCCTGACGGGGCCTCTTGTCAGGGGGACCTCAAGTCTGAAGACGGCAAACAGAGAGCGGGTCTGCCCCCAGTGACGGGAAAGGTTAAGTCAGCCACATCCGCACAGCGAGTCCCATCTCCGACCCAGCACCCGCCTGCTCGCCGCTGTCCTGAGACGCCCACCCTGGGCCCACCTCGGTCACGGCCACGGCCACGGTGGGTCAGGCTGGCTGTCCTCTCCTCCCCGCCCCTGCACCCCAGGGTGCGGGAACCGCAGACGTGAAGCTCCCGTGACCCCTCACCTTCCCCACACATAGGGTCCAAAGAGCTTCTCTCCCGTTGCCAGAAACTCCTCTATGACTCCGTCATACTCCTCCTTGGCAGCGTCGATGAGGCAGGGCTCAGCCCACACCCGGCTCCTGCGGACAAGGATGCAGAGAGGGTGGCGCGGGGGTTAGAGCCCGGCGGGACCAGCCGGCTTCAGCCTCCCAGGGAGCCAGGGAGCCCATGGGGAGGTGACCTGCAGCAGAGCTGAGGGCCGGCCCTGCCCGCAGAGCGGGCACCGGGAGGGCCCTGGGGGCTCCTGCAGGCAGCAGGCCTCCCCCGCACTGAGCCCCAGCTCCCCGTCTGCCCAGTGTCTTCAGAAACGACTGTTCTTGCTCCGCACCAGCAGCTCGTCCGCTTCCTAACAGAACCTGGCAGGAGGAAACCCCTGGAAGACGTCCCTCTCCTTCTCTGCTCTCCTGCAGCTGCAGGCTGACGTGCTTCCGGTCACCCACTGCCCTGTCCCCCAGGAAGGGAGCCCTTGTCTCACAGGCCCGGGGCTGCCCGGAGCCCGTGGCTGGAAGCGGAGGCCGACGGGCCTGCCCAGCGCTCCCTCTGACCTCGGGAGCGGAGGCGCGTGGCGCTGGTGCCACTGCCGAGCCCTGTCTGCGGCCTGGCGCCCGGCCAGCACCTCTGGGGCCGGCAGAACGAAGGACAGCACTGCCACCAGGAGAGCCACGTCCAACCGAGCCTCCCGCCGCGGGACAAAGCGCCGGCAGACAGGACGATGAGCAGAACCCAGGCTCCCGGTCAACTTCTCTTTGGTTACACCTGACAAACTCCTTATTCACCTCCACTAAAGCCCCCTCCCTTCACAGAGTCGGCCCAAGCCTGGGCCTCTGCATCCGGAGCAGACAGGGGACAGCGTCCTCGGGCCTCCTGGGAGGGAGACGGGGACCGCGAGGCGGGTGTTTCCAGGAATGAAGCGCCAGAGAAGGCAGGGGGATTTGGTAGCGATAAGAAAGCGCACATCGTAGCTAGAAGGCGACCTCCTAAAACTGCTGCCTGAGCTCAGAGCGCTCTCTGCACGGGGCCAGAACACGGCAGGACTGGGTCTCAGCACAGGATGGGAGGGAGGAGGGGGAAAGAGTCCTCTGATGCCCTCACGCCGCACCCTGTGCCGCAGAAAAGCCCGGACTCGGGGCAGGCCGACACTGCCCCAAGAACCCCCCAACAGGCCAACACCGCCCCAAGAACCCCCCAACAGGCCGACACCGCCCCAAGACCCCCCAGCAGGCCGACACCGCCCCAAGAACCCCCCAGCAGGCCGACACCGCCCCAAGAACCCCCCAACAGGCTGACACTGCCCCAAGAACCCCCCAACAGGCCGACACCGCCCCAAGACCCCCCAACAGGCCGACACTGCCCCAAGAACCCCCCAACAGGCCTGCACGCTGGTCAGAGGCCTCCTTGCTTGGAGGTTGGTCCAGTCTTGCCTCCGGGATCTTGGTCTCCTACCTGGGTCCAACTTCAGCCGAAACCAGATCTCCGATGGCCAAGGCTATCAGATAGGACGGGATGGGCTGACTCATCCGGAAGAAGAACTTATTGGGGCCTCGCTCCTCCCAGGCGTCAGCACTCATTACGGCGGTGAAGCCATCTGGGACCTGAGGACAGAGAACACCGGCGAGCTCTCACCTGGACAGAGGCTGCTTTCCATCAGCAACCTGCCCAGTGATGACGGCAGCCTGCAGTCCACCTGAAGTACAGAGGCTTCCAGAAAGTAGGGCTCAACCAATGGGGTTTAGCACAGATAAAACTTTTGCAGGTGGAGGAGTTCTTCAGAGGGTCTGTAAGCGTCCCCGAAAGGTGACCTGATGGAGACGACCATTCCAATCCCCAGGGCAGGGATACATGGTTCCCTCACCTCGAGAAGAGCGGAGTATCTGCACTTCACGGCGGGAGTGTCAAAGCACGGGAAGAAGGCTCGGTTCAGGACGGCCTGACCCTGGGTGTAGACGAAGGGCTTCTTCCTTCCCGCCGTCTGCTCCGGAGCCAGCCAGCACACCTGCGAGGAGGGGCGTGCCGCTCAGAGCCGACAGCCCTGGGGGGCCCCAGGCAGGTACAGCCACGTGGGCTGCAGGGGACTTCCAGGAACAGCTCAGAGCAGAAGCTCTCTCCGGCTGCGTGTTTAATCCCCCTGGAGTCCAGGCCGAGGCCCGATGTCTACCTCCCGGGGCAGATACCACCAAGGGATCACGCCTCATGTGTCCCTGCTGCTGCTGCTGCTAAGTCGCTTCAGTCATGTCCGACTCTGTGCGACCCCGTAGATGGCAGCCAGCCAGGCTCCCCTGTCCCTGGGATTCTCCAGGCAAGAACACTGGAGTGGGTTGCCATTTCCTTCTCCAATGCATGAAAGTGAAAAGTGAAAGTGAAGTCGCTCAGTCGTGTCCAACTCTCTGCGACCCCATGGACTGCGGCCCACCAGGCTCCTCCGTCCATGAGAGTTTCCAGGCGAGAGTGCTGCAGTGGGTCGCCAGTGCCTTCTCTGCACATGTCCCTGGGCTTCGAGAATTCCCGAGCTGCCTCCAGCCCCCTGGTCCTGCCTCCATCCTGTGTCCTCCTCACTGTAGTAACTTCTCACCAAGAAACAAATGCTGAAGAAGCTGTTCTTCAACTTGTGATGAAAGACACAGAAAAGCAGACGCTGACAGCAAGGAGGTTGACTGACAGGTGTTCCCATCCCTGAAATTCACCCTTTCAGAGTGAGTGTTAGGGGCTTCCCGGGTGGTGCCGACGATGAAGAACCCACCGGCCAAAGCAGGAGGATCAATGTGCTTTACGTTACAGGCACTGGCTATGATTCTTCCCCTGCTCCCAATGTTTATTTTGCTTGTTTATTACTTGGCTATACCTGGTCTTAGTTGCAGCATGTGGAATCTTTTCGGTTACAGCGTGCAAGATCTAGTCCCGTGGACAGGAATCGAACCCCAGCCCCCTGCACTGGGACTGTGGAGTCTTAGCCACTGGACCCCCAGGGACGTCCCAGCTGTGATTCCTGAGTTGTCTTCTGTCAGCCCTTAATCGAGGGCACATCTGAGCCATTATTACAAACCCAAACTCTGCCCACAGCAGAGCTTACGTCTAACACGGATGCCGTGTGCAGCTGAGGGGCCCCAGGAGGGTCTCAGAGTGGAAGCAAAACCCCTAGGCTGCACCCTCAACAGCGGGCAGGGTTTAAACAGCCAGAAGGAAGGGAGATAATGTCCAGGAGGCGGAAGCAGCACGGGCGGGCGGGGAATGTGGCTTTCATGGAGCCGGGCAGCTGTGTGTGGTCAAGGGCTTAAACCACAGAGGCGCTGAGACCGATTTATGAGAGGCATAAGGGAGACACGTTGGGAAGCTGGGGTTTTCTTTGCGTGTGTGCACGTGTGTGTGTGTGTGTGTGTGTGCATGCGCAAACTGTAACAAGTCTCACTCAGAGTCCAGTAAGACGGAAGTGGGGGCAGGGGAGAGAGAGACGTCCTGTGCAGACCCCAACAGCCTGGTGCTTCAGCCTGGTGACTGGAGGCCAGCACAGAGGCCATAAATCAGGCCGATACCATTGCCCTCAACATGACGTTACAGAAGTGACACCTTATCTCTATGAACCTCCGTTCAACTTCGCTGGGAAACCGAAACTGCTCTAAGGAAAATAATCTATGAAAACCAAGCAAACTTCATAACCCCAATCTCATCATGAGAAAAAACAGAAGATAAATTCCAATAGAGGGGCACACCACTGCTCAAAACTATCTAAGTCACCAAAACAGGAACATCTAAGGAATCATCACGGCCAAGAGGAGCCCACAAACGCGACAGAGGGACACACACCTGGATTTCTGGATGGGACCCTGGAGCAGAGGACACTTTAAAACCTAAGGCTGCTGTACACCTGAAACCAACATTGTAAATCAACTATAATACAAAAAAGAAAAATTTAAAAGACCCAACACTCTAATAACACCTTGTACATGAAAGCTGCTCAATAAACAAATTATTGAAAATAAAAACTAAGGAAATCTGGAAATACTATAGATTCCAGTTTATAATAGGGTATCAGTACTGGCTCATTAATTGTAACAAGTGTATCCCACTCGTAAGGTGCTAATAAGGGGGGTGGTGGTGGTGGTGTGTATGTGTGTGTGTGTGTTTGTGTGGTATGTGCATGTGTGTGCGCGTGTGTGCGGTGTGTGTGTGGTGTGCGTGTGTGTGTGTGGTGCGTGCATGTGTGTGTGTGTGTGGTGTGTTTGTGTGTGTGGTGTGTGCGTGTGTGGTGTGTACATGTGTGTGCATGTGTGTGTGTGGTGTGTGTGTGCGTGTGGCGTGTGTGTGGTGTGTTTGTGTGTGTGGTGTGCGTGTGTGTGTGGTGTGTTTGTGGTGTGTGCATGTGTGGTGTGCGTGTGTGTGTGTGGTGTGTGTGTGGTGTGTGCGTGTGTTTGTGTGTGTGTGTGTTTGTGTGGTGTGTACATGTGTGTGTGCATGTGTGTGTGCGTGGTGTGTGTGTGTGTGTGGCGTGTGTGTGGTGTGTTTGTGTGTGTGGTGTGCGTGTGTGTGTGGTGTGTTTGTGGTGTGTGCATGTGTGGTGTGCGTGTGTGTGCGCGTGCGTGTGTGTGTGGGGTGTGTGTGTGGTGTGTGCGTGCGTGTTTGTGTGGTGTGTACATGTGTGTGTGCATGTGTGTGTGTGTGGTGTGTGTGTGCGTGTGGTGTGTGTGTGGTGTGTGTGTGCGTGTGTGTTGGGGGTTTATGGAAACTGTCCTATATGCTCAGTTTTCCTGGTAATCTAAACAGTTAAAAAAAAATAAATCCTATTGATGAAAACAAGTATACTGAGCTGGCAGTCAGAGGAACTAGGCACCGTATGAGGACCTATGTAAAGACAACTGTTGTCAGGCTCAGCTCTGTAAACAATGACTCTCATCCCTTCAACCACAATCCCCTACTCATCCTCTTTGCTTGAGTTTTGCTTGCTTTTGTTTTAATGACATGAAGAGAAGACAATGAAGGGGGCTGGCACGACACACAGCAGAATCAAATCCAGGAGACACCGTGGCCCACGGTGACCAAGGTGAGCGCCCCCCGCCCCCCGGACAGCGGAACAGTAACTGTGCCCACTGGGGACCTCCACAGGGCAAAGGACAGCTCTCCGGGGAGCATGGGTGTCTGCCATCAAGTCTTAAATGAAAGCTGTTTAATTCCGAAATTCAACTTCAGGTGCCACTTTTGGTAAGCAAGCCCAGGAGGCCTAATTTTTTCACTTATTGTCCTTAATTTCTGCCCCCAACCGCGAACCAGAACGTAACAGAGCAACCAAACACATTTCCACGCGCTCCACATGTTCCTCTACAGCAAGTTACCCGCAGAGGCCAGGCTTTTTCCTTTGCCTGAGAGGTCAATCCACACTGCTTTGGACTTTAATTTTTCAAACAAATTCTATCTTATGGTTCATGTACGTCCCTAATGGTAGAAGATGGAAAAAGAAATGCCCTTTGAGCCAGTTCTAAGAGCAAAAGGGGAAGTGGCACCAGAAGCGCAGGCTTCCTGGGTGGGCGGGACGCCCGCCCCACCAGAGAAAGGGCTGCGATTCTCACAGAGGGACCCACAAGATGCTCTTTCCAACTGCTACACTTGCCCCACCTCCCCCACCCCGGTTTAGAATTTAAGAGTCAACAGAGAGAAAGCCAATTATTACAAAGCCTGCTGCTGCTGCTGCTAAGTCGCTTCAGTCGTGTTCGACTCTGTGCGACCCCACAGACGGCAGCCCACCAGGCTGTGCCGTTCCTGGGATTCTCCAGGCAAGAACACTGGAGTGGGTTGCCATTTCCTTCTCCAATGCATGAAAGTGAAAAGTGAAAGGGAAGTCGCTCAGTCGTGTCCGACTCTCTGCGACCCCATGGACTGCAGCCTTCCAGGCTCCTCCGTCCATGGGATTTTCCAGGCAAGAGTACCGGAGTGGGTTGCCATTGCCTTCTCTGCTACAAAGCCTGGTCCACCCTAATTCTGGTTTTCACTTTTACTCAAATTCTTTTGTTCATCACATCCAGGAGGAAACAATAAATAGTAAGTGCCCAGTCTCGGAGCTGTTCCTGCCTCGGGCACTAGACGGGCACCTGCAACAATGGGCTGAGTCAGCAGCGGGTAACGAGCCAGCGTCTTCAGGGCTGCCCCCGAGCAGAGCACCACCAGGGCCCAGCCCAGGCCGGGCGCACCGACAGCCCTAAACTCAGCTCGGGAACCGTCTGCTGTCCAGCCTGGAGGACGCAGGGGGCTAGAGACGGCGGGGAGGGGGCGGAGGCATCTGGCTGAAGACCAGCAGGACCAGAGGCGGGGGGTGGGGAGTCACCTGGCCGAGGAGGCGCGCCTGCACGAGGAGGCGCGGGGGCTGCGGGTACTCACCCCGGGTCCCTCGCCGACGCGGTAGGTGATCCGCACCTGCAGGCACTCGCCTGCGGCGCAGGGCTGCGAGAAGCGCAAGCACAGGGCCTGGCCGTAGTGCGAGAACGGCTGCGTGCACACCGGCAGCGGCTCAGGCTCCGGCTCCGGCCGCCCCGGCTCCGGCCGCCCCCGCCTCAGGGCCGCCGCCGTCACGTCCACGCACGGGTGCGAGTCCAGCCGCAGCTCCGTGGCGCCGCCGGGCGCCCGGCAGCGCAAGTCCAGCACCGCCGAGCCGCTCAGCCCGCGGCTGCCCGGGCCTGGCCCCGGCGGCCCGAACTCGGCCCTCAGGTCCAGGTGCAGGTGCAGCAGCTCGAAGGCGCGGAAGTTGGAGGCCGACGCCACGTCGTCCACCTGCGCCGCGCGCAGCGCCCGCCCGCCGGCCTTAGGCTCGCCGGCCGCCATGGCCCCGCGCCGCCGCCGCCGCCGCCGCCGCCGCCGCCGGTCCGCCGCAGGCCCCGCCCCTGCAGGCCTGGCCCCGCCCCGCCGCCGGTCTGGCCCCGGGAAGCCGGGAGCCTTTGCCGCGCACCCGGGAAGGCCCCGCCCCCGAGAAGACCACGCCCCGGAACCGAGCATAGCCACGCCCCGCCGCCAGCCGAGGCCCGGTGACTGCTGCTCGTGCCCCGGAAGGCCCCGCCCCGAACAGACTACGCCCCCTGCAGGTCTGGCCCCCGGCGCTTTTGCCGCGCACCCGGGAAGGCCCCGCCCCCGAGCAGACCACGCCCTTCCCTGACCTTACCCGACTCCCAGCTGTGCACCCTCACGGAAGGACTCTGGACAGGCCGGCGAGCGACAGTTTGACCCACCTCGGCCCGAATTCATCCCGCTGGGATGGCCCCCAGTCCCTGCGCTGAGGTTGCCCGTGTCCGCGTCCACCGGGCAGGCAGCACTGAGCCCGGGGGTCGGGTTTGAGCTCACAAGCTCTGCAGCAAACCTTCCCCAAGAAAGGGGACTCTTTCTGGCCTCTCTGTGCAGTGTGACACAGGAGAAATTACAGCATCTCTTGAGCCCTGGTAACTCAACCGGGGCTCCAGCCTGTGGCCCTTCGTCCTTCCGACAAGAGGTGGCTGTGAGGCTGGTGGGCCGTGTGTCCCCTCTCCTGTGCGGGAGAGCTCGCCGCGCCGGTGACCCTCCCAGGAGCCCAGCTGTGACTAGGAGCCGCTCATTAGCTGTGCTGGAAACTATACCAAGTCGTGTCCGACTCTTTGCGACCTCACTGACTGTAGCCCGTCAGGCTCCTCTGTCCGTGGGATTCTTCAGGCAAGAATCCTGGAGTGGGTTGCCATGCCCTCTTTCAGGGGATCTTTCCGACCCAGAGATTGGACCCAAGTCTCTTACTTCTCCTGCATTGGTGGGGGGGTTCCTTTTGGTGGTGGTGGTGGTGGTGGTGATGGTGGTTTAGTCACTAAGTTGTGTCCGACCCTTGTGACCCCATGGACTGTACCTCCCCAAGCTCCTCTGTTCACGGGCTTTTCCAGGCAAGAATGCTGGAGTGGGTTGTCATTTCTTCCTCCAGGGGATCTTCCCGATTAGGAAATGAAATTTTAAGACACAATGTAGAGAGTTTCCCATAAAGGAAATATGATCCTAGTATGTGCTTCCTAGTTTTACAGTATTAAATACATCTTATTTTTTGAAATGCTTATGGTAGATATTTTGAAATTCCATATATGATCAAAGTTAGTTTTCTTCCTTTTTTTCTCTTTCTTTTCTAACTTACTGGCTAGTGAAATCCAAAAACTTCAGAAAACCACTCTTCTGTGGCGCTGAGGATAGTCATTCAGCACATCTACCTTCAACTTACTCATTCCATTATACGATGCATTTTTGTTGCGCACCTGCATATACCAGCCACTGTATCCTGCATGCTGCATGAAGCAACCAAAGTATTTTTTTTCTTAATTAAATGTATGCAAGAGGGTAAAAAAAAAAAAGAAGAGGGTGACTGACGTTGAAGCTCCTTGGATTATTAGGAGGAGAGTAGATTTAGGAATAAATAAGATTTTTTTTCTTTTTTGGCTGCAGTGCATGGCATGTAGGGATCTTAAAAGTTCACTGACCAGAGATCACACCTGTGCCCCCTGCATTAGAAGCTCAGTGTCTTAACTACTGGACTATCAGAGAAGTCCTGAAATTTCTTTCTTAGGTATATTTTCAAGAAAACCACCTAAAGAATATAGAATTAGTGTAACTCACAAACCCACCAATGGGAAAACATGTGAAAGTGAAAGTGTTGTCAGTCGCACAGGCGTGTCCAACTCTTTGCAGCCCCCTGGACTGTAGCCCGTCAGGCTCCTCTCCTTGGGATTCCCCAGGCAAGAGGACTGGAGTGGGTAGCCATTTCCTTCTCCAGGGGATCTTTCTGACCCAGAATCAAACCTGGGTCTCCCGGATTGCAGGCAGATTCTTTACTGTCTGAGCCACCAGGGAAGCAAGGGGAGAAAAAGAAACAAGCTGCACAGGCTGGTAGTCACCCCAAGCTGGGGGAGGCAGAAGTTTGGGATGGGGCAGAGTTCATAAATACCCAGGTGTAGATTACTTATCAGTTTCTAGCTCACACACCGGGAGATGTACCTTATAGCCTCAAAATACAGAAAGCAAAAATTAACAGAATTACAAGGGAAATGGGCAAATCTGCCAGTGAGACATTTATACATCCTGCCTAGTAATGAACAGATCAGACAAAAGTTACACCGACATAAAATACCTGTACAAAAATGTCACAGTCTTGGGACTTCCCTGGTGGTCCAGGGGTTAAGAATCCACCTTCCAAAGCAGGGTTTGATCAAAGCAGGTTTAATCCCTGTCTGGGGAACTAGAACCCCACAGGCCTCAGGACAACTAGGCCTGCGTGCCCTCACTGCTGAGGATGGGAGCCCCGGCGGGGCAGCCTGTGTGCTGCAGCGAAGAGCCTGCATGCCACGGTGAAGACCGGACATGCCGCAACAAGGACGTGAGGCAGAAGGATTCAGTAAAAACTTTTTAAAAGTCACCATCTTTACCTAATCAACACACCCCTAACTTTGCATTTAACCATTAGAGAAAACACACAAAATTTACCACAGACAGGCCATGAAAAGCTCCCAACAAATAAAAGACTCAAGGGCACACAGAACATTCCTGGAACCACAGAGCATTCAAGTTAAAACCAACACTGGGACCCAGTTCTCCGTGGCTCACGCGCGCGTCTGCACAGCTGCACGACGAGGTGCCGAACACCCTTTGCTCTGGACCGTCTGGTGATGATGCTTGTAGAGACAGCGCCTCGTCTGGAGCAGAGGGTGAGTCAGCTCATCGTAATGGTCTGACGGCGTGCAGGATCGGGTGCACAACTCAAGTCCCCAGGGGCCAGGCTGGCACCCTCTGGCTGACGCCTGCCACGACAGAGACAGGGTCTCACTTTGGAATAAAGGGAGTCATGCTGCCGTGTAGTGTAGTCTGCGTGATGCCTCTCTCAGGGCAAAGAGAAGGGTCCTACTGCCCACTGCAAAAGCTCAGGGTCCTCCCCTCCAATGCCACCCAGGTCCACCCATGTATCCTACCGTGTAAGACATGTTCAAGCAAGTTCTCAAGACAGAAAGATGAGGCCAGAGAGGAACTTCAGTTCAGTTCACTCAGTCAGTCGTTTCTGACTCTTCGACCACATGGACTGTAGCACAGCAACTCCTAGAGTTTACTCAAACTCATGTCCATTGAGTCGGTGATGCCACCCAGCCATCTCATCTTCTGTCGTCCCCTTTTCCTCCTGCCTTCAATCTTTCCCAGCATCCGGGTCTTTTCAAATGAGTCAGTTCTTCACATCAGGTGGCCAAAGTATTGGAATTTCAGCTTCAGCATCAGTCCTTCCAAGTCAGGACTGAATTCCTTTAGGATGGACTGGTTGGATCTCCTTGCAGTCCAAGGGATTCTCAAGAGTCTTCTCCAACACCACAGTTCAAAAGCATCAGTTCTTTGGCACTTAGCTTTATAGTCCAACTCTCACATCCATACATGACAACTGGAAAAACCACAGCTTTGACTAGACAGACCTTTGTTGGCAAAGTAATGTCTCTGCTTTTTAATATGCTGTCTGCTGCTGCTGCTAAGTCACTTCAGTCGTGTTTGACTCTGTGCGACCCGAGACGGCAGCCCACCAGGCTCCCCTGTCCCTAGGATTCTCCAGGCAAGAACACTGGAGTGGGTTGCCATTTCCTTCTCCAATGCATGAAAGTGAAAAGTGAAAGTGAAGTCGTTCAGTCATGTCCAGCTAGGTTGGTCATAACTTCTTCCAAGGAGTGTCTTTTAATTTCATGGCTGCAATCACCATCTGCAGTGATTTTGAAGCCCAAAAGAATAAAGTCTGTCACTGTTTCCATTGTTTCCCCATCTATTTGCCATGAAGTGATGGGACCGGATCCCATGATCTGTTTTCTGAGCGTTGAGTTTTAAGCCAACTTTCTCACTTTCTTCTTTCACTTTCATCAAGAGGCTCTTTCGTTCTCTTCTCTTTCTGCCATAAGGGTGGTGTCATCTGCATATCTGAGGTTATTGATATATCTCCCAGCAATCTTGATTCCAGCTTGTGCTTCATCCAGCCCAGCATCTCATGATGTACTCTGCATATTAAGTTAAATAAGCAGGGTGACAATATACAGACTTGACCTACTCCTTTCCCGATTTGGAGCCAGTCTGTTGTTCCATGTCCAGTTCTAACTGTTGCTTCCTGACCTGCATACAGATTTCTCAAGAGGCAGGTCAGGTGGTCTGGTATTCCCATCTCTTTCAGAATTTTCCAGAGTTTGTTGTGGTCCACACAGTCAAAGGCTTTGGCATAGTCAATAAAGCAGATGTTTTTCTGGTACTGTTGCTTTTTCGATGATCCAGTGGATATTGGCAATTTGATCTCTGGTTTCTCTGCCTTTTCTAAATCCAGCTTGAACATCTGGAATTTCATGGTTCATGTACTGTTGAAGTCTGGCTTGGAGAATTTTGAGCATTACTTTGCTAGCATGTGAGATAAGTACAATTGTGAAGCTGTTTGAACATTGTTTGGCATTGTCTTTCTTTGGTATTGGAATGAAAACTGACCTTTTCCAGTCTTGTGGCCACTGCTGAGTTTTCCACATTTGCTGGCATATTAAGCGCAGCACTTTCATAGCATCATCTTTCAGGATTTGAAATAGCTCAACTGGAATTCCATCACCTCCACTAGCTTTGGTCATAGTGATGCTTCCTAAGGCCCACTTGACTTCACATTCCAGGATGTCTGGCTCTAGGTGAGTGATCACACCATCGTGGTTATCTGGGTCATGAAGATCTTTTTTGTATAGTTCTTCTGTGTATTCTTGCCACCTCTTCTTAATATCTTCTGCTTCTGTTAGATCCATACCATTTCCGTCCTTTATTGAGCCCATCTTTGCATGAAATGTTCCCTTGGTATCTCTAATTTTCTTGAAGAGATCTCTAGTCTTTCCCATTCTGTTGTTTTCCTCTATTTCTTTGCATTGATCACTGAGGAAGGCTTTCTTATCTCTCCTTGCTGTTCTTTGGAACTCTGCATTCAAATGGGTATATCTTTCCTTTTCTCCTTTGCCTTTTGCTTCTCTTCTATTGAACTTCCCTGGTGGCTCAGATGGTAAAGCATCTGCCTACAATGCGAGAGACCCGGGTTCAATCCCTGGGTTGGGAAGATCCTCTGGAGAAGGAAATGGCAACCCACTCCAGTACTCTTGGCAGGAAAATCCCATGGACGGAGGAGTATGGTAGATTACAGTCCATGGGGTCGCAGAGTCGGACACGACTGAGCGACTTCACTTCATTTCACTTCTCTTCCATTCACAGCTATTTGTAAGGCCTCCTCAGACAATCATTTTGCCTTTTTGCATTTCTTTTCCTTGTCGATGGTCTTGATCCCTGCCTCTTGCACAATGTCATGAACCTTTGTCCATAGTTCTTCAGATGCTCTATCAGATCTAATCCCTTGAATGTACGTCACTTCCACTGTATAATCATCTGTGCCATAGTCAGCTCCCAGTCTTGTTTTTGCTGACTGTATAGAGCTTCTCCACCTTTGGCTACAAAGAATATAATCAATCTGATTTCGGTGTTGACCGTCTGGTGATGTCCTTGTGTAGAGTCTTCTCTTTTGTTGTTGGAAGAGGGTGCTTGCTATGACCAGTGCATTCTCTTGGCAAAACATTATTAGCCTTTGCCCTGGTTCATTCTGTACTCCAAGGCCAAATTTGCCTGTTACTTCAGCTATTTCTTGACTTCCTGCTTTTGCATTCCAGTCCCCTATAATGAAAAGGACCTCCTTTTTGGGTGTTAGTTCTAGAAGGTCTTGTAAGTCTTCATAGAATCGTTCAACTTCAGCTTCTTCAGCATTACTGGTCGGGGCATAGACTTGGATTACTACGATATTAAATGATTTGCCTTGGAAACAAACATAGATCATTCTGTCATTTTTGAGACTGCATCTAAGTACTGCATTTCGGACTCTTTTGTTGACTATTATGGCTACTCCATTTCCTCTAAGGGATTCCTGCCCACAGTAGTAGATATAATGGTCATCTGTGTTAAATCCACACATTCCAGTCCATTTTAGTTTGCTGATTCCTAGAATGTCTATGTTCAATCTTGCCATCTCCTGCCTGACCACTTTCAATTTGGGTCCACACAAAGAAAAGGTGTGCTAGAAATGTAATCAGTATAGACAAAAAAAAAATCAATCTCACTTTTAATTGCTCTGACAGAAGTTGACACCTTTTTTCCTGTAAAGGGCTAATATGGACTTCCCTGACTGTCCAGGGGTTAAGACTCTGAGATCCTGCATGCCCAGAGGCCCAAAAAAAAAAAAAAAAAGAAAGCAAACATTTCCTGGCTCGTGCATCTCTGATGCCATCACTTAATGCACTGCTCGTATGGGCTCAGTCACTGGCCACGTGAAGGGGCAGTGCGGTCGTGCTCCCGCAGGGCCCTCTATGGACCTGGGACCCTCATGTCATTTCGACGCATCATGAAAGTGTTGTTTTCTTTCAATGATTATAAAAACTTTAAATCCATTATTTGCTCACAGATCACACAGAAAGAGGCAGCAGGGTGAATCTGGCCCACGGGCCTCGGTGGCTGCCTTTTGCTCTAAGACAACTGGCCGCTCGAGGCACAAGCAGCTGCTGGCACCGTGCACTACAGCCAAGCACCGCAGGGTGGCGCAGCGGCCGCGCTGGCCGATGGATAGCAGGTCCGAGCGTGGAAACAAGATGGGCTTCACTCAGCTGTACCCACGTGTTCCAGCCTGACTCAGAAATTCACTATTTCATGCCAATTTCACACACAGTGGAAGATACTAAGGAAAAATGAGAGAAGCAGATGGGATCTTTCTCATGGGCGTTTTAACCTTGAAACTGAGGAACTGACTCCATTATTCCAGAAAAACACCTAGAGAAAAATTCCTTCCTTTCTGTATGTTTCCGCGTTTATCTTGGTAATTAGAACAAATTGGGTGATTTTACCTTTTATTCTGGGCTCCTGTACACCAAAATTAGTTTCAGAATATTTATTAAACATTTCAAGTCAGTATTTTAAGATATTAGAATCTATAACCTACCTGGTTTCTACTATTCTCTAAACTTTAAAATAATCACATCTTACAATGCTTATCAATGGATTTCATAAACTTCAATTTTATTAGAAAGCAGGGGACAGGTGACCAGGCAGGCAATGGTAAAGTGTTGTAAAGTCAGTCATAGAATCTAGGTGCTGGGTACACACGTGTTCACTGTGAACCCCAACTTTACAGGTTTGCTATTTTCATTGAAAACATGTTGGGGGAAAGGAGGAGGGGGAATCCGAATCACCAGGAAGCAGCCAGCAGGGTACACGGGCGGGGGTCAGGGGTGGGCACGGGCGTGTCCACCGATGGATGGCCGGAGGACACGCTCCCCTGCCTGGAAATGACGGCACCAGCCTTCCAGGAGGAGACTGAGGGGTGACGCTTGCCTTCCCCCTTGCCCTCCCTCCTCACCCCCCTATCTCTGCACTGGACATGTGAGAGAGGGACCCACTGCCCTCTGGGCCAGCTCCAGCGGGGGCAGGGATGGGCAGGGGGCAGCCAGGCTTTCTGAGAACAGAAGTCCTTCTAAGCCTGGGGCAGACAGAGGTATCCACGGGAAGCAAGAAGCTGGGAAACAACCAGGAAGGTTCCGGTTCCCACCTGCCATCCTGCACGTGGTGGGATCAGAAAGCACTGGTCTTTCATCCTTTTCAAGACTCTTCTCTTCCACCCCACCCCTCATTCTAGAAAATTCATCCGTACCCAAGATCAGTTCAGAGATGCTGAGATGACCAGTAAAATGGAAAAACATGCCAGCATCACACACACATACCCCAGAGACTCTGAATTCACAAGCAAGGAACTTGCTTTCCAAACCGATGCCCCATTTAAGAGGAGTTTTGAGGACCTTAAGAAACATAAAGCATCTTCCCTACATGCTCTCAGCTTTGAACTGTTCTTGTAATAAAGCCTCCTTACATTTACGCCTGGAAGTTAAACCAGCTACAGATCGAAAGACAAACCCCGGATACTCACAAATGGCTAAAAAGTACAGCATCGTCAGTCACCAGGAGAACGCAAGTCAGAACCACAATGAGAGACACGTCACAGGCACTGGCCTGGCTGTAGAGGAAAAACGCTGGCGAGAGTGTAGGAAAGCCGGAGCCCTGCGCACTGCTGGTGGAAATACCGCGTGGTGCAGCGACTACGGGAGAGCGTGGCGCTTCCTCAGAAGCTGAACAGAGTTACCACACCCACGGCAGTTCCACTCCTAGGAATGTGCCCTGAAGAAAAAGGAGCAGGGGCTCAGGGAGCCGTATGCCCGTGTCCACAGCAGCATCATTCAAATGTCCGTCAACGGAAGAATGGAGAAATAAAACGTGGTCTCTGCCTACAATGCAGTATTGTTACTCAACCGTCAGAAAGCATGAATGAAGTCCTAAATGAAGAGCAACACAGAAAGAAAATCCCACAGGTCCTGCTGACATGAGGTCCCCAGAAGAGGCGGACTCGCAGACGGAGCGCAGTCCTGTGCTACCAGAAGCTGGGGAGTGGGGCGGTGGTTACCATCCCCCAGTTTCTGCTCCTGCTGCTGCAGAAGTTCTGGGACACTAAAGGCGGTTGATACACTGTATTTATATTCCACCAAATTGTACACTTAATGGTTAAAAGAAACATGACTTCCTGTGTATTTTACCACACAAACAAAGCTCAACCCAGGATGAGTAAATTAAATGCTTGCTACATATGTAGCACTGAGCTCACCACACAAGGCAGTCACACCAGGCAAGCAACGGGGAGAGAGCCACAGCCTGCCTTCTGGAAGGCCACGTGGCATTTCCACCACCAGTAAAGTGGCCGATTCTGAACAGCCCATCTGTCTTCTAGTCCCAGCCAGACCCCAAAGGACACCCTTACAAAGATCAGCTTCAAGGACTTGTAACACACTAAAAACCACCTGGACTTTATAAACTTTCCAGCAACAAACATCAGACTTCTCCAGCGCTGTCAGCTGCTCCGTGAACCTCTGACACAGAGCTGGATTTACGGGAAGGAAGCTTTGCTGATGATTAAGAATCGAGACCCAGCAGCCTCGAAGGCGAAGAGTTCGCGTCTTGCCGCCAACACCCGTGAACCAGGACGCAGCTGCACCCGCAGAGGGAAGGCCGAGCGGCGCCAGCCGGGCGGTGCGCGCTGTGCACCGACCCACAGGCCACCGCGCCTCGTGCCGTCTTCAGTGGAGTCTGCCTTGTCGGAATTTGAGGATGAAAAGTAGAAGTCTACAACTCATCCTAAAAGAGAGAGCAACCTCCAGGCATTTTTTATTATTTGACTAACAGAGCAAAGCCAGGCCGAGAAGCCCCCGAGGAAAGTCACGCTTTGTGGCTGTCTGCCGTGCGGTCCTTCATCTTCTAAGCACTCACTGTATTTCCTTCTAAGGATTTTAGACATTTATTTCGATCACAAATGCAATCCAAGTGTGAATAAATAAATGTATTATCTTTTAAGATTCCCACCCCACCCCACCCGCCACCCCGACCATGTTCCTTTAAATAGAAAAAGGTGCTGAAAGTCTCTTCACAGCCTGTTTGGCCACAGCTGTCCCCCCTGCGGTTTTATAACCAGACTGAACCTGGTCTTCTGACACCCTTCCTTAGACTGAGCTCACTCTGTAGAAGTCCGGGAGGGAAGTCCTACTGGTACTGCCGATACTCCCCGAAGGGCGAGGCTGGTAACTGGGCGGAAGGCAACTGGGAGGGGTCTTCAGCAAACGGAGGACCTGCAGTTCAGAGAGAATTTAAACGCCACCTAAATACTATGTAGTTTGAAGGAACAAGTCTCTGTAGCGAGCAAATCAATCAACTCAAAAAGAAATCCTGCTACGTTCGAGCTGTAATCGAACGTTTGTGGGGCTGCTCGACTCCCACGAGACCGCCTCCTTGGTGTCAGCATAGGCAGCCCCCCACCCCACACCCGATAGACGGCCCTACACGCTCCGCACAGTCAGATGGACTAACGACAGCAAGGGCAGCACGCCAGCTTAAAGCAACTGCTGAGCGAGCCGCCGCATCAAGACCGCACCAATCTCTCACCTCCTGACATACTTTTCAGTAGCTATTTAAAATTATTTTCACGAAGTTTAAGTACCTCAGTCATTTTTCAAGAGAACTCAGTAATACAATCTATACAATGACGAATGTAAGAAGCAGGTTCTGCAATGGGAAGACAGGCCCGCCCCGAGCTTACACAGATGCCAAGCACAGCAGCTGGTGCTGCCTCCCTGACCCGAGGAAGAACATGGCTCATTAAAAGAAAGCCTGTAGCAGTGGCCATCACCCCACTTCCCCTGGGAAACGAGAGCAAACTGAAGGGCGGGAGGAAGAGGCCAGGGGGAAAGAGGGCTCTTTCCAGAGCTCCGTTCACTCCAGTGATTGCTTTTCTTCACTCTAAAATATCTGTTCATTCCAGAAAGCTGAAAGAGACACTGGGTGAAAAAGATAAACCCCAAATAATCCTTGTTACCATTTGGATAGTTTTATTTTTTAAGAATTTTTTCATGTAAGTTAATTGGAAACACACAATTAACTTTCCTAATACTTCCGCCCCCACAAAGCTTTTTGGAAACATCTGGGTCTAAGATCAAAAGCATTTCCTTCAGCTATTCCTTCTGAGGACAGAAGCCTAAAGCCAAGGAAACAAGGCTAGATCCCACAAGATGGTGTGACTGACATCTCCTTATGTCAATTTCCGAATTCCTGAAAATATGCAACTTTTCTGATGTTTTATGCGAAATCTTTCACACTAAAGCGTCAAACTGAAAAGCAAAAGCAAAATCACAGTAGAGTATTTAGAAGCGATGGTGAAAACAGAAGGGAGGCGCGAAGCCAGGGCCGCCTGGGTCACCCACTGGCGCGCTGAGCAGGCCTCTGGGAGCAACGCTGCCCCAGAAGACCCCGCATCAGGGAAACCGAACCGAGGAAGCTGTGACCAGCTCTGAGCTCTGTGCCAAATATTTTCTGAGCTCCAAAAATAACTTTCAACTCCCACCCCCACCCAATGATCCTGTGTCTTTCTGCTGCCTTACGACGTCAAGGAATATTCCTGTTTAGACTGCTCGAGTTTTCTAATTCCCAAGAACCTGCGCATGTTGACTGCAGAGCAGACCCCGCCTGGCCACGTCATGGGTGCTGGTGGCCCAGCTGACTGCCCAGCCTTCCACGCTCCCCGGCGCTGGACAGGAGAGGCAGGCAGCAGCATGCCACACTGCCAACTTCAACAGCTCTCCCTGCCGGCTCCAGAGCGAGCCCCCAACCAGGGGTCACCTGCCCTCGAGAAGCACCACCCCCAGGTCTCGCCTCACTCATCTGAGCATGTGCCAGACCCTCGTGCCCACTGCCGCTGGTGGCCAGCGCACACAGGCACGCACACACACAGCACAGGACACAGACTGACCACCGTGCCCCTCTCACAGCTGAAGGACCTCCTCCACGCAGCTCTAAAATGAGCAGCAATTTCTTACAAGAAGCAGACGAGCGCTGACAAGGCCCGGGAACTATGAACAGGATCAGGGCAGGCCATCCGCCATCTCGGCGAGCACCGTGCTCCTCTGAACACAAACAGCGCACTGCGCCCACACTGACCTTTGCAAACAGAACTGCCCCTGCGCCCACAATCCTCGCCAAGCTCAGCACACGCAACGTAATGTGTGGAGCTCAACCGGCCACATTTTAGCAGGCAGAATCTGTGTCATTCCAAATGCCTGAGCTGTGTGCTAACAGAGAGATGACTCACCGTTGGGAAACTGTGCAGACGCAAAGCGTGTCAACAAGATGCCAGCCCCTTCGATGAGAGCCAGGAGAACGCCACCCACGGCAGCCGACCCGACCATGGCCACTGGCCCGTCTGAGGGCATTGGTGAGGGGAGAGACAGAGATCCAGGTTAACATCAGGCACACTGATGGACAGACCTGTCCACAGGCGAAACCCAGCTCGCGGCCTGCTTATACAAATAGAGTTTTACTGGGACAACGTGCACGTGCGCTCACGTGTGGTCTGCAGTGGCTCTTGGGTGGGACGGTAGAGTTGAGGCTTGTGACAGAGGCGTCACAACCCACGATGTGCACACACTCGCCACCTGGTGACCCCGCCCACCCCCCAGGCCCAGAGGAGTTCCGGGTTGCTCTAACCCCAGGGACCCGGAAGGTTCTGTGCTCTACGCTCCTAACAATGCTGTGCGGCAGGTCCATGACTCATTGCAGACTGAGGAGGGAGAGGCCCGGTCACAGCTGGTCAGTGGGGAACTAGACCGTGAGCAGCTCTGACCACGGCGGTTACTGGTCGGAGCCCCAGGTGCTCGCACGCTCAGCATTCCAAGTAACAGATCCTTCCACTTTCCCCAGCTCACACTTGCACCCACACTAAACCGACTGACACAAGGCTCGGTTCAGCTACTACAGGCGTGCCGGGGTCAGATGGCCACCCCCCACACACGCATCTTACTTCTTGCTGCCAGGATGGCTCCGGTTAAGGCACCGCTTGTGATGGAGTTCCAGGGGTCTTCCTTCCCTCGGACCTGAACCATACTGCAGTCAATCATGGAAAACAGGCCTCCCCAAACCGCGAAGCTACCTGTTTATAAAGAAACAAAACACATTTCATTGTTCTAATCTTACATTTTAAACTTTATAGTCAAAAACAAGCTTAAATAACAACACTCACTATATTAGAATTCTCGCACTCTAACTAAGGACTGAACAAGAGTCAGAATGCTGGTCTTTTTAATAAAGCTCGGGCTGTATCAGTGAGCAGCCACGGCCCGAAGCCTCAGCAGACCGGGCTCTGCACTCAGAGCCACTTTGGCAGAGCGTGTGCGCCCGCCTTCCGTCCTTTGATACAGCTTCCCCTTTCATCTCTTCCTTCTCTTCAGTCAGAGCCACCAAGCACCTGCTCTGTGAAAATCAGCAGAGAGAGCACAGAAGACGCCCAGGCCCTCTGCACTGTGTCACGGGCGCGAGTCAGGACACACCCAGAGCAAAGGGCAACGCGAGTGGTGAGAATTATGGAGCTGCGAGGGATGGAGACTGCCTTCCCCACTCCTTTCCACCCTTTACTCCTCTAGCACGAAGCTGAAAGCAACCCTCAGTCGTCAGACCACTTCACACTGAAAGTCTCCCTAGACGGTGACTAGTCCGTAAAGTGACAAGTAGCGCAGGCGCGAGCGTGGACGTGCACACAGAATGCGGGAGGGGACACCGCGGCCTCCACTGCCAGCGCCTCGGGCGCAGATGGTAACGGGCCATCCAACTGCACACAGAATGCAGGAGGGGACACCTCGGCCTCCACTGCCAGCGCCATCCAACTGCACACAGAATGCAGGAGGGGACACCGCGGCCTCCTCTGCCAGCGCCTCACACAGAATGCAGGAGGGGACACCGAGGCCTCCTGCCAGCGCCTCCGGCGCAGATGGTAACGGGCGATCCAACTTCTTTGTGCTTCACTTTGCAAATCTTCTAACATGAGCACACAGCGTGCACTCCACAGAAAGGGCTCTTGTACTTACTACAATGTAAAAAGTAAGAAAAACAACCTGAGGAGCCCTCGTGCTGGGATCTTGCACCCTCTGAAACCTCCGGATGCAGGGGTGTGCTGACCAGGGACAGGGTCTGAGCCTGATCAGCAGACCTCTGTTCTCCCCTGCACGCTACCACCAGTCAGCTGAGCAACAGCCTGCTCACCGCTGGCCCTGCACCAGACACCCCAGACGACAGGACTGAGTCACCCCTTCCAGCTCAGGGGGCCCTGCCCTGCGAGAGATGACGCCCAGGCATGTCAGTCACCTGGCCACACTCAGACAAGGCCCGCCCACTCCACTCCTCCTCAAGGTCTGAACCTCCCACCCCAAGGATGCCTGCCGGAGTGAGCCAGGGGCTGACTAGAGTGGAGACTGGTCCACGCAGACGGGGGCCTGAGAGGGCAGCCGCGGCCAGAGCAGGTGAGCAGGGTCCACGCGAGGGGCACTCCCAGGCACGGGGGTCCGTGTGCCCATGTGGAAGGGTGTCGGGCAGTCTGACCCTGGCCCTGGTCAGCCCACCCCCGCGTCCAGAGGTTTCAGAGGGTGCAGGATCCCAGCACGAGGGCTCCTCAGGTCGTTTTTCTTACTTTTTAAATTGTAGTAAGAGAGAGGAGAAAGGAGAAGGACTCTGCAGGCCTGGACTGCAATCAGGGCTATCACTGTGAACCCGATTTCCAACACAGACAGATATACAGAAAACAGATCTAAACGTGAGTGCGTACGTATGTGGTCAGAGGGTCCACGTGTATATATGTAAATACACAGGACGCTCCTAAGAAGGCCTGGGAACGGCTGCAGCCCACAGCAACGATGCTAGGGTCCAGCATCGTACTTGGAAGTACTTCCAAGTCCTGTTCTCAACGGGAAGGAAGGGCTGACTACACTCGGGGCGAGTCCAGGTGCGCAGATGGGCTGGAAGAATGGGGACGTGTCAAAACATCTCGGTTCCGCTCTGGAAACAGAAGACCTTTCAGGACACAACTATGGCTTTCCCACGCTGCCCTTTCCAGGAGCTCGACTGGAAGAGCTCAGTCTGTACTCCCTGAATTAAATTCCAAGTGCCATCCCGGTATTTGTATTTATTTTAAATGTTTTTTAGTTAATTCATTTTTGGCTGCACGGGGTCTTCTTCGCTGGGTGAGGGCTTTCTCTAGTTGTGGGGGCCCCTCTCTAGCTGCCGTGTGTGTGGGGCCCCTCTCTAGCTGCCGTGTGTGGGGGGCTCCTCTCTAGCTGCTGTGGGCGGGGGTCTCCCTGTGGCAGCTTCTCCTGTTGCAGTCTGGGCTCTAGGTACACACACGGGCTCAGCTGCCCCATGCATCCCTGACCAGGGACTGAGTCCACGCCCCCTGCACTGCAAGGCAGATCCCTAACCACTGGACCACCAGGGAAGCCCCGAACACTGTACATTATTAACTGATGTCCGTACTAAAGTCAGGTTTCCTCAGTGTTTATGTCCGTTTCCAGTCCCACCACATGTTCAGCTGTCACACGTCCTCAGGTTGATCCTGTCTGTGACAGTCACCTGGTCTTTTGTTCACTGAGAACGCATGTGATGGAAGCAGCCTCTCAAGACCCCTGTCAACGCCCGTAGGACCTCTGCGTTTACTGAAGGTCGGCTGGGGTGTGTGCTTGTTCACCACTTATCACCCCTGAACAGCGTGGGAACCATTAGACCAGAGGAGAATGAGTCAATGTACTCTCCAAGGTGTCCAACTATCACAGGGGGAAGAACAGGAAACAGATACACCATCACTTCAACCTTGGAGCCTCCATTTCCTCCATTGGAAGACAGAGTAACATTACTTACCCTCTGTGTTGCTGTGAGGGCTAAATAAAATAAGAGAACACTTGGAGAGTTCAGCACATGACAAGCACTCAGTAAACAACACAGGCCAGCTACCACCTTCTAAAGAGAAAAAACGCTATAAAAACAGAGTGAAAGAGAGACCATCTCCTCTGCTGCACAGACTGAGGGGAGGCTTGGTGCTGGCTCCTCTTTCGTGCTGAACGTGGTCCCTTCAGCCTGACGGCGTCTCTGTAAACGAACATAAGCTTCCAGCTTTCCTGCCCTCTCTCCTCCCAGTTTCTGAGTAACCAAGCTTAAAGAACGCGATGAACATCATCTCCTCCACTTCTGCACAGACATCCAAAAAGCTACCTTTGGGGAGGAGCCCCACCAGCGCCATCAAGCTCTCGTGAACCCAGCCTTCCACTCATACCCTCATCAGCTTCACGCTACCCTAGACACGATCACTCCAGACTCACAGACTTAAGCTGTGGACACACCGTCTTCCTTCTGGATAAGAGGGGAAAACAAAACAAAGACAAACAGAAACAGAACACCACCAAGCTTCTGAAGAGCAGAGTGCCACCTGGATGCAACAATTTAAGTTAAGATAAATCATAAACCAAGACCCCTCAGAATGGGAGAAGCAGTTATTTAGACCTAACTAAAATCACTAACTCGTAAAATCTACAAAAGAAAAGGGAAAAAAAATAAAAAAACAGAGCTTCATCCTCAGAAAAAAAAAAAAAACAGGGAAAAAAGCGTTTGGAGTTCAAACAGCAACACTCTGCTTACCTCCCAACTGCGGAGCCCTGGTTTTAATAGCTGTCAAACTCCCTCGTAGTCTGTGGTTTACTCCCTGTAAGGAAACAAAAGGAGATGTATTAGGAGAATAACATGTTTCCAACGCACTGACAGGCCCAAGTGATATTAGCAAATAGCAATCACGTGATGGTAACATGAGACTGGTCACCCACTTACCACTGGAGAATTGCGGAAGCCTTTGATTGCCTGGAAGATCCCACCGCCTATGGTTCCCATTGTAAAGGCCCCACCGCAGTCGTCAACGATGCGCCAGGGGCTGCGAACAGGAAGGAGAAAGGATACAAGATGAGCACGGTTCTCATTTACAAGCCACAGACCCCCTGCTGACCAGGGACACACCAGATTCCAGCGCAGGGCGCACGGCCACCAACCGGCTGGCCCACGAGAAGGATCGAAGACAGAGCTGCTCCGCCCAAGTCCTCTAAGCTGAGGGAGGGAACCGGTTTCAGCTCCCTACTGTTCACAGCGCTCACTCACTCACTCAACTGCTGGTGCATCTACCCTAAGCTGGCAGGGTGCAAAGCCAATTAACAAGCGTTAGGAAATTACACTGTAACCAAACGGTGACCCAACTGCCTCACCATCAAGCTAAGCTCTCCAGAAGGAGCAAAATTTAAAGCTGAGACACAAAGAATAAGGCTTCAACAAGTGCAGAGGAAGACACACTATTTAATATTTAAATTTTAAAACTTCTTTTCAGGTTTACTGAGTCCACGTTAGCACTTGGAACTTTAGTTTGTATCAGATCCACTTAACACATTGGTAACCTCTAATATCTGATTGTTAGAGGTTAAATTTGTAAACCTGGTCTCCAAATGCAGCTACCTAACTCATGCAGCACAGTGACATCTGATTAATTTGATCAGTGGAACAGAACTAATATTCCAGGAATCTGGCTTACTAAAAACTTAGTCTGTGAATGGGAATCCCCTGGTGGTTGGTGGTTAGGACTCAGTGTTTTCACTGTGGTTTTCACTGTGATGGCCCCGGGTTCCATCCCTGGTTGGGGAACTAAGATTCTGCAAGGCATGGCCAAAAAAAAAAACAAGTCGGTGAATAATCCAGTTCATAAATGTCTTTTCTAATCTCAAGGGTGAAGTGGGCAATCCACCTGCTCAAGTAAACATGTGAGTTTAGTGCATCACTGCTGCTGAAGAATCTGAATAATTTCTGACATTGCCAGATAGAAATACAAAATCCTGAAGCTGAAACACCTTGTCCTCTCCAAGCCTAATACAAATCAGAGGCTGGTACAGAATGACCACCTCATGTGACAGATATCCAACTGTCAGCCTGATGCTTCTGGGCTGGCTACCCCAGGCTTCCTGTAACGAGCCTGAAAGCAAAATCAGCAGATGCAGACTCTGGGCAGGTTCCACCCACAACCCACTAATCAGAGCCTAAGTCAGCACAGCCCTGGGCAACCTGGCTTCCCGCTGAAAGATGGAGAAGCTCTGAGACTAAAAAGGGTTAGGACGTTGTCCTCAAAATGGTAGAAACACTAACAGAGGTGAATTCCCTGGTGGTCCAGAGGTTAAGACTTGGTGCTTTCACTGCTGAGGCCCCAAGTTTGATCCCTGGTTGGGGAAGTAAGATCCCATAAGCTACTTGGTGCAGCAAAGGAAAAAAAAAAAAAAAAGACAAGGGAGAGTCACTAACTTTAAAAGGTTAACGATCCTATAATCAGAACGGAAATGAGCATTTAAAAAATCAGTAAAAAGCAGCAGGATTCAGATCAGAG
Source organism: Bos javanicus (assembly GCF_032452875.1). Classification (NCBI taxonomy): domain Eukaryota; kingdom Metazoa; phylum Chordata; class Mammalia; order Artiodactyla; family Bovidae; genus Bos; species Bos javanicus. The sequence continues at coordinate 81,216,349 of NC_083883.1, forward strand.
AGCAGCCACAGTATTGCACAAGATGATGTCTAAAACAAACGCAGGATGGCAACAGCTTCTGAACCATGTCTGCGGAAATCAGTGTTCCCTCAGGGATGTGCCAGATGCACAAAAGCAAAGTTGAACCCAGACCCTAAATATAAATGCCAGGCAAACACAGGGCAACAGGGACCAATAATGATTCACAAGATTAAAAGTTAACATTTTTTAAATATCCAATATGGTGGGCTTCCTGGGGGCTCAGTGATAAAGACACAGGTTCAATCTCTGAGTCGGGAAGATCCCCTGAAGATCTACTGGCAACGTACTCCAGTATTCTTGCCTGGAGAATTCCATGGACAGAGGAGTCTGGCGGGCTAAAGTCTATGGGGATGGGGACGCAAGGAGTCAGATAAGACTGAGTGCGCAATAAATGGTTTGGGCAGTTTATAATGCAAATAACCTTACTTTCAAGAAAGCCAGCCTATTTTCTTATGAAGTGAAGTGTTAGTTGCTCAGTCATGTCCAACTTTTTGCAATGCCATGGACTGCAACCCACCAGGCTTCTCTGTCCATGGGATTTTCCAGGCAAGAATACTGGAGTGGGTTGCCATTTCCTACTCCAGGGGATCTTTCCAACCCAGGGATTGAACCTAGGTCTCCTGCATTGCAGGCAGATTCTTTACCATCTGAGTTACCAGGGAGGCCCTTATAGAGTGCCTAATCTTTTAACTTTGCAAAAGAATATTTCTGTTTCCTCTCCATTTTACAGATGAACAGAGGCTAAGAGATTAAGCACTTGGAGCAAGATCATACAGGTATTGATAGAATCAATTTAAATACAAAAAATGTAGTACTCCAAAACCCCCAAGTTCTTTCTACCACAGGCCAAGGGCTTCTGAGAACACGTGATTAAAGAGTAAGATGATGAAGTACCTATGACATACTTAGGACGGGACTAAAGAGCCTCCTGATGAAGGTGAGAGAGTGAAAAGCCTGTCTTAAAACTCCATGTTCAAAAAACTAACAAGAGCATGGCATCCGGTCCCATCAAACAGATGAGGGAAAAGTAGAAACAGTATCAGACTTTCTTTTCTTGGCTCCAAAATCACTGCAGATGATGACTGGAGCCATGAAATTAAAAGACACTTACTCCTTGGAAGGAAAGCTACGACAAACCTAGACAGTGCATTAAAAAGCAGAGACATCACTTTGCCAACAAAGGTCCGTATAGTCAAAGCAATGGTTTTTCCAGTATTCATGTACAGATGTGAGAGTTGAACCATAAAGAAGGCTGTGTGCTGAAGAATTGATGCTTTCAAATTGTGGTGCTGGAGAAGACTCTTGATATTGAGAGTCCCGTGGACTGCAAGATCATCAAACCAATGAATCCTAAAAGACATCAACCCTGAATATCCATTGGAAGGGCTGAAGCTGAAGCTTCAATACTTTGGCCACCTAATGTGAAGAGCTGACTCACTGGAAAAGCCGGTGATGCTGGAAAAGCCTGAGGGCAGGCGGAGAAGGGGGCAACAGAGGATGAGACGGTTGGATGGCATCATCGACTCAATGGACATGAGTTTGAGCAAACTCCAGGAGCTACTGAAGGACAAGGAAGCCTGGTGTGTGGCCGTTCATGGGGTCCAAAGAGTCAGACACAACTTAGAGACTGAACACACTGAATAGAGAATGGGAATTTAATATTCCATAAAATCTTTAACCCAACAAAGTCAAATATTTTCCCCTCCTACCACCCTGTGTTTATCACACCGAGGAGAAAGTGACAGCAGAGCTGAGCCCCGCACACCTGAGCACCAGCAAGGAAGGGGGACCACTCTCTTGGGAGAAGATAGATTTAAAGAGCTGGGAGGCCCTGACACATACACTCTGTCTCATTTCAGAGAGGATAACAGCACAAAGCAGCGGCATGGCTAGCGCAGGCAATGTCACACAGCTGGAGAACACCCTGGTTCCCGCTCTTGCACAAGAACTCAAATAACAAGATTTGATTTGTCATTCAGGACCCCAGAAGCCTTAAACCGTGTGAGTGCCTGACTCCTCCACGCTTTCATTCCTAGGACAGACCTCGCTAGGCGCCGAACGGACGGACCGCTGTCGGCGACTTGGAGAGCACACTACTCTCCCTGTTTTCCCGGGCGCGGCGCCCCGTCCCCACCGCCCGGGTCCCCCTCCACCGCCCGCTCCCCACCGCCCGGACCGCAGCCGCCGCGCCACGCGGACCCTCCCAGGACACCGCCGCCTCCCCTCGCAGGGCGAGACGCGCGAACGCAAGGACGAGCCCAGGATCGCCAGCGGGCAGCGGGGATGCTCCCCACACGCCGCCGGGCAGGGGTCGCGGCGACAAAGACGAGCCGGGGCGCCCTCGAGCCGCCGCAAGGTCACCGGGAACAGCTCCGGTGGCCCCAGCCGGCCGCTCACGTCCGGGCGCCCACGGCCCCTGGCGCCGCCCAGTCCGCGGCTGAGAGCGGCCTCGACCCGGGGGCCCGGGGACCCGGGGCCGGCGGCAGCAGCGGGGCAGGCGGCAGGCAGGCTCACCAGGGCTCGCGTGCGTACTCCTCCATCTTGACTCCGCGGCTCCGCGATGCCGGGCGAACAGAGCGCGGCCTGCCCGGCAGCGGAAGTGATCCCGGGAGTAGAGCGTTAGATTCTGCGAGGATTGGCTCGCCGCCTCCTGCTGAAGCCAATCGGGGCCGGGGACTGAGCTGCGAGGCGGAAGGCGGGGCTCCGGGCGGGGCGGGGGCGGGACCCCGGCGCAGGGGGAGGTGCTGAGGGGCGGGGCTCCGGGAGTGGGCGGGGCTCCGGCGCAGACGGTAGGGTGGGGCGGGGCGGGGCGGGGCGGGGCGGGGCGGGGCGGGGCGGGGCGGGGCGGGGCGGGGCGGGGCGGGGCGGGGCGGGGCAGGGCGCCAGGTACGGAGAGGTACCCATCACTGAAGTCACCCACCCGGGTCTCTTCGCTGCTGCTGCTACTGCTAAGTCATTTCAGTCGTGTCCGTCTCTGTATGACCCCATAGACGGCAGCCCACCAGGCTCCCCGTCCGTGGGATTCTCCACTCAAGAACACTGGAGTGGGTTGCCATTTCCTTCTCCAATGCATGAAAGTGAAAAGTGAAAGTGAAGTCGCTCAGTCGTGTCCGACCCTCAGTGACCCCATGGATTGCAGCCTACCAGGCTCCTCCGTCCATGGGATTTTCCAGGCAGGAGTACTGGAGTGGGGTGCCATTGCCTTCTCCGGGTCGCTCCGCTAGGGCTCCCCTAACTCCCGGACGCGTTTCTTTGTTCTAGCACCTGGCTGTCAAGTGTGAAGTAATGCTACCTACTTCGTCTGGGTGGGTGAGGCCCCACCGACTCCCCGGAGCTCCGTGAGGGCAGGCAGTGCCCAGGTCCTTTGACTCTCAGCGCCGGGAAGTAGTGGATGTCCCTTAAATGTTTGTGATAATCTGGGACTCTGTGACCCGTGGGGGTTTCTACACACCAGAGCATGAGAAGGTCACCCTTGGGAAACCGTTGCTACAAGCAGGTCTCCTGACAGGGCTGAGGCAGGACTGCCTCTGGAGCAGGGGTCTTCGCGCTCCAGGACACTGAAGGTACAGCTCCCTCCCCCCTCACTTGAGCAGATTGTCTGCTCTCCAGGGTAACAGCGATGTATTCAAATTGTGTCTACTTTATTCAAGTTTCTGTAGACAGTGAGCTCACAGACTGACGGCATCTTGTGTGGAGGATGCAAGAGAGACGCCTTCTCCACACTCACACCTGCAGAGGGATGCACGTTTTCAGAACCGACATCCCCCCCAGTGGGTTGGGCTCCAGTGAGCCAGAGGATTGGGGGCCTCAAGAGCTCCACCCAGCAGGAGGTCACCACCCTCAGCCCCACCTGGCCTGATGGCTGTGGATGAGTGAGGCTGGCAGCACCTCCGGCTCTGGGTCTGGGACTCTGGTCTATGACTGGGGCCTGATGGGGGTTTAGGCTGGGCAGGAGTTGGGGAGGGGAGGCAGGCTCTTTTCTGCCCTCTCCCCCCTCCCCCTGCCCTCTTTTCAGGAAGATGTGTACCCTCTGTGCTCTCTCCTGGGGCTCTCCTCTGCCCAGTTCCGCTCCTCCCCGGAGTGTGGGCCAGGCCAGGGGATGGCTTCAGAGACAGAGTCTGCTTCTCCAGAGGAACTTCCCACCTCCCCAACGAGAAGGAAGCTGGGGAAGCTGTAAACTGAGTGCGCACAGGCCAAGTGCTCACAGCATTTGCTCGCTTTGTGTGCATCATTGTATTTGGCATCTTTAATAACTCCATAATGCTTGCAGTAAGTATTCTTTCTCTAGGCACTTCTAGGATTCTTGTTTTCCATTTCCTGCAGCTCAGAAAGGGTAAATAACTCACTCAAGGGCACACATTTCAGATTTGAGCCCATGTCATTCGACTCTGGAGCCCACGGCCTTATCTGCCACACTATACTGCCACCCAATAGTCCTGAAAATGTGACTTTCCTGGGGTCACTCAGTCCAGCTGAGAGCACTCTAAGCATTAGTTAATTGCTTCTAGTTCCCTGTCCGCCACATGTACCACATCTTTTGGGCAGAGTTTGGGGTCCCGGGCCTTTCCTCCCTCTGGTATTGTAGTGCTGGGTTTTCTCTGGCGGCTAGGCCGTCCCATAATCCCGTCACTCTTTGATTAGGAGGCTGTGAGTCCTGCCCTGCAAGTGTGGAAGCTCTGCTTTGTATTTTGAGTTTAGAACCTGGAGGAAGAGACGACTTCTGAAACCAGGTGCCCTGGGCCGAGTGACCCTGCCTCAGGAGAAGGAAGCGTGCCTCGGGGCTGGACAGAGCCGCTTTCATCTGCTCCATGGAGAAGCTGGCTGGGATGGCGCCAGAGCTGGGGTCACAGAAGACGGTGCCTCTTCTGGGTGGGAGAGAGGCCCAGACAGATGGTCGGGGGGTGGGAGCAAGAGACACTTCTAACCACACGGCTCCCGGAGCCCCCCAGGCCAGCCCAGGGCCTCAGTGTGCCCACTGGGGGCTGCCTGACTCCCCACAAGATTAGTGTGTCTCCCTGGAGCTCTGAGCAGTTGCTTCCCCTCTCCTGTGTTATTAATACTTTCCCTTATAGCACATGTAGGCGTTTTTACCTCAATCGATTTCACATTTGAAAGAGAATGACCGCACTGGAATTATTCTTGTATCTCTCTATAGGGCCTGGTCGGTGGCGGGGGGAGGGAGAGGGATATAAACATACCAGCCTTGAATGAATGAATAAGTGAATAATGAGAACCAGGTGGAACGGCGAGTGTGTACACACATGCGGGCATATGCACGTGTGCACACATTCGTGCGTGCCTGTGTGTTGAGGGTGGTTTTTGCTGAAGGTCGGAGAGACAAGGATGAGAGAGGAGGTGGGATACGGAGAACAGAACCCAGACCCAGAGCAAACGTGCGTGATCGTGACCCCCGTGACCCCCGCAGCCGGTGACGGTGTGCTCACTGCCTGTCAGCTGTACTGACCAGGCGCCTCACATCTGATGCCCACAGCCACCTCCGAGGCTGGCACAGTGCTGTCTTTATTTGACAGATGATGGAGCTGGATCTCAGAGGAGGAGGTGGCTGGCTAGAACCGGTGTGGGGTGAGCAGTGGGCCCAGGACCTAGGGGACCAGGTCAGCTGCCCGGGGAGCCTGAGCGTGAACCGTGAAACCAGCCTCTTGCCGCCCTTGTGCTTCTCTTCTGAGACATTCTGTGAGCTCTCCGTTTTCTAATAAATTATTTGAAAGTATTTGTCTGTTAACTGTCTTCACCGCTAGACTGGAAGCTCCAGGAAGGCAGGGACACACTGGTTTTCTGTCTTTAGTCACACCCCCTGCTCTTAGACCCGGTCCTGTTACGTGGTCAGCACTCATCAGCACGTGTTCTGAAAAGAAGGAGCCCGGGGCTCTGAAGCCCCTGCCCCCCTCCCCTCTCTCCTCCGCACTCCAGTTCCACCAGCCAGCCGGCTCCCCCGCCCAGCCTCATCCCAAAGTGAGACTAGTGGGCGCTCAACGCCAGGGCCGGTTTTTCTCCCAGCTGGTCACTGGACTCGTTAAGTACCGACGTGTGGCTGTCTGTCTCTGGCTCAGGGTGGGGCTTCACCAGGGAAGAGGGCAGCCGCCACGCGGTGGTGACACCGGGACTTCTAGAGGACTTTGTGACGGGGATGGAATGTCCCTGCGTCTTGTGCAGGACGGCAAGATGGACACGCAGTGAAAGCACTTGAACGAAAGCTGCCAGGCCGTTGCGATAGGATCCCTCTTTTGACTGCCAGAGTTGAATTTCCCTGAAGACACACCACACCGAGTCGTGCTCCGGATCTCCACGTGCTGGGGGCCTGGGGCTCCTCCTGACGCCCGCACAGGAGATGCCCCAGCAGAAGAAAGGGCAGACCAGCAAGGGAGGTTGGAGGCCTCCTCCTCAGAGCTTCTGGAGGCCGACGGCCCTTTCAGAAATCCCTGACTCCTGCACATCCTGCTTTCTCCCCCAAACACTCTGTTTTCCATCTGGGAACACAGAGGACTTCCTTCGTCCCTCTCTCTCAGGAAGTGGCTGGGGCAGCCTGGAGCCTCTGATGCCGGGCCCACAGGCTCCTGGGCAGAGGAGACTGGGTGGGCGGGGTGGCTCGGAGTTTCTGGAATCGCGTCCCTTTCCTGGGGCTGCAGAGCTGGGGAGTCCCCAGCACATTACCAAATACAGTAGAAAGGAGGCTGTGGACCACACGCTGACCACAGCGCCGTCCACCCTGGCGGGGCGCCACGTGTGCCTCGAACAGGGCAGGCCTGGCCAGCTGCTCGGGGAGCCTGGGTCCTGCCTGCTCTCCTGGCTCTCTGTGGCTCTCTTCTGCTCCTGCCAGCCTCCACATTTTTGTATCTTTTTCTCATTGCGTGGCCCCCTTGTCTTTAAAAGGCTAAATGCTCTGTACTAAATTTGGTCACACAGCGCTCCAAGATTCCCTGGAATGTCCTCAAGTTTCAAACAGCTCTGACGGAGGGGCGGCCCGCCCCCGCCTGGGGATTGGCTGCTCCTCCCGGGGCCGGGCCGTCGTGGGGCCTTATTGGCCGCTGGCGGGACCAGCCCAGGTCCACTAGCCCTAGGCTCCCTGCTGCAGCTCCCAGATCACACTTGGGCACCTGTGTGGGCCGGGCGGGGGGAGCGCGGCCTGGACCACCGGGGTCTGCTGCATCCAAGCCAGCACGCAACCTGTCCCAGCCCACCCGGACCCCTGCCGCCCCACAAGAGCCGCAGCCCACCTCTCCAAGATGTCCAAGGTAGCCAAGTATCGCCGGCAGGTGAGCGAAGACCCTGACATCGACAGCCTGCTGTCCACCCTGTCCCCCGAGGAGATGCAGGAGCTGGAGAAGGAGCTGGACGTGGTGGACCCGGACGGGAGCGTCCCCGTGGGGCTGCGTCAGAGGAACCAGACTGAGAAGCCGTCCACGGGCGCGTACAACCGGGAGGCCATGCTCAGCTTCTGTGAAAAGGAGACCAAGAAGCTCATCCAGAGGGAAGCGTCCGTGGATGTGAGTGGGAAGGGGGTGCGGTGGGCGGGGGAGGGGGCGCGATGCGGCGGTGGGGGCGCGCTTTCCTGGGAAGCAGACTCCCTGTTGGCAGAGCACTGTCGCCGCCTGCACCCCTCTTCGCCGTCTCCTGGAGCAGAGGCCAGGTGTGCCTGGGCACCAGCACCCACGCATCACGTGAGGCTGCTGGCTGCCTGGGGGCGGAGGCACCCTTGGGTGGGCTCTGTCAGCTGCCTCCTCCTGGCTCCGCACACCTGGCTGTTTCCTCCCGTTCCTCCCACCCTAGACCTGCCAGCCCCTCTTAGTGGAGCAAGGCTCACTTTCCAGCCCCTGGCTGCCTCGCGGCCTGTGGACCGTGTGAGGCGACAGGTCAGCTGGGCGTCCCAGGGTGGGCTCTGCGCCTCCACCCACGGCTTCCGTCTCCGTCCCAGGGGCGTGGGGTGTGTGCTTTCTGGAGGGGCCTCTGGAGGGGGCAGCCCCTCTTTTGGGGGTTGGGCCGCTTGGCTGCAGGATGAGCTGTTTCCCAGCCTCTGGGTGTTCAGCGGCCGGGAGGGGACAGAAGAGGGCAGGGGTTGCTGCTGGCTGTGTCCGCCGCTTCGGGCCGGCTTCCGCAGAGTGGCGTTCTGTTCTCCTGGGTCTCTGCCTGTGATCACAGCGGGGCTTTCCTGGGACGAAATAGCCTGGCCTCGCCGGAGGGTGACTTTGTCCGGGTCAGGAGTGTCTGGTGGGAGACCCTGCTCAGCGACCCCCGCCCACCTCTTTGTGCGCCCTCCGCTGAGGGGCCCGCCCAGCTGGGACAGCAGCCACAGAGCCCATGGAGGGCACGTGTGGCCCCCTGAGGGTGGGGAGCTGGGGCCCCATCTCTGCCCTGCTCCCCAGCCTGGGCTCAAAAATTTGCCAAGATACTGGGAGGGCGGGAGCTGTTCTGTGTCATGCAGAAATATCAAATCGTATGCTGGGCACCAGGAACTAGCAGAGCAATAGCATCTTAGGTCAATTATACTTCAGTTTTAAAAGTCGGGGAGCCTAAGGGGAGCCAGGAGCTTATTATCTTGGGGCAAGGTCCAGGCCCAGCTCTGTGGTGCTGGGTAAATGCTAAAACCCCGAAGGGAAAGGCGGCGGGGTGGGACATGCTGCAGGGGCTGTGCCTCGAGGGGCTGTCGGGACCCATGGGAGGGGAGTGAGGTGCCCCTGGCACTGGTGCTGCTGTCCAGGCCCCGCTGGGCCCCTCAGTCCCAGGCCCTGAGCTCTGAGCCCACGGCTGCAAAGGTCTCCGGCCGCACAAAACAGTCCTGATCCGAAGCAAGGCGTTCAGGCCGCAGAGCCGGAAAGGGCTCCCATGCACCTGGAAGTTCCTCCGGCGGGAGCTGCCCATCCTGGCCGGCCGTGGGCACCAGGTGGACACTCGTCTCGCGGGCAGAGCCCGAGTCGGGGGACACGGTGGTGCCTGGTCGGGGAGGTGCCCCTGGGCTGTTTACCTTGGGAAGAGGCCCTCAGGCCCCCAGCGCCTTCTCCAGGCTAGGCTCCTGGAGGTGGGCAGAGTCCCCTGTGTCACTTGGGGGTGGGAACATGGGCAGGAACCTGGGGCATGGTTTGGTCAGCACGCTCAGCCAAACAGGAGCCTGGTATGAACGTGGCTTTAAAATACCCAGTCTGAGGACCAGTGTCCCTCGCTGGGACCTGCCTTGGTCTCCTCATCCCCGTCATGGGGGCCAGTGTGACCAGCTGGTCCAACTCCTGGGCCAGTGTGAAGCCAGAGGGACTGAGGCACGCAGAGCACTTAGCGAGCTGGGGGGCCGTGGACACGCGGTAACCGGCGCTCTGACCTGGTCAGCTCGCCGGGTCAAGGGGCCCGGGAGCTGGGGAGCCAGCTGGAGGGTCAGGGGACTGGCGACCGGCGGGCGGGGCAGGGCTGGGGTGCCTCTGGAGGAGAGAGTAAGGCGCCGACTGCAACTGACCTGATGACAGTGTTGAGGCTGTGGGCGTGCTTGTGAAAGGATGCTTGTCTTCTAGATGGGAATATGAAATACCTACGGGAGAAAGCCTGCTGGGGTCAGGGAACTTGTTTCAAGGACTGTGGCAAGGGGACTGGGCAGAGCATCCACTGGAGGACAGGTGCGCGTGCCGGAGCTGCTGGGAGACTGCGGGGCGCTGTCGTGTTCGCCTCTCTGCTTCTGTGGGTGTGCTTGAGATTTTCTGTAGTAAAATGGTGGCCGTTTTTTTTTTAATAGACAGAAACCAAGAGTGGAAGGCGGGCCCAGCCTGCATCCTAAGCTCTGGCTCTTCCTGAGACAGGGCCCTGGACAGGGCCCCCAAGTTCTGTACGCTGGCTGTCGGGTGGGGTGGGTCTAGGCTGTGGCAGAGACCTTGCTCTGCTTCTTCCGCACCGCCTGCTTCCTCTGGGTCAGCTCTCATCTGTCCTTGGGTCTCAGGCGCCACAGCCTCCAGGGAGTCTTCCCTGATTTCCCCCGCCCCCCGCAGGGTCCGGCCCCCGTCTGATCTGAGCGATCCAATCCCAGGCGTGCCCACCTGATCCCAGCCCATGCTGCCCTCCTGCCACGCTGTTTCTGAGTCTGCCGTCTCATGCAGCTCCTGTGGGTCTGAAGGACAGGCTAGCTCTGTCTGGAGAGCAGGGGTCAGCAGGCCCCTCCCTCCCCTAAAGCCGGGGTGTGGGGGGGTGCCGCCCCTGTCCTCCTGCCCAGGTAGGAGATGGCCGGCAGGTGTGCAGCCAAGAGTTCAGTGAAACCCTAGTCCCAGCTCAGGTTTCGGGAACCGGATCCCACCGGTCAGCTGCGTGCTCTCTTTCCTTCCCGAGGGGGAGGGGACCTCCCACCTGCCCCTTCGCACCCCCACGTGGCAGGGCCGGGATTAGCACCTGCGCTCAGCCAGGAGCGGGCAGCTCAGCTGGCCTGGAGGAGGCCTCGGTGGGTTCCCCCTTGGGGTAAACTCCAGAACTGACCGGAGGCCCCCCGTGAGCCACTGCGCCCACGCCTCCACACTCACTCGGTCGCTGCCCCACAGCCCCCAGCTCCAGACTCAGTCCCCCTCAGTGTCCGCAGTACCCCCGCTGGGGGATGTGGAGGAGCAGGGCGGCCCCAGCCCTTAGGCTGCCCTTTGCCGAGAGCCCTGGGTGGCACGGCTCCTTGCTTAAGGAGATTAACCCCGATGGGTACACAACCAAAATAGCCTGGAGGCCAGGCAGAGGGGAGGAGAGGGGATAGGAGGCGGGCACCAGGCAGGCCCAGGTCCCACCCTGGACCGAGAGCCGCCTCCACCCGTCCGGGCTGAGAAAGAGCCACTGACCATTTCTTAAACTAGGTGGTGGGATCCGGGTGAGTTTGTTTTAATCACTGTTCTCACTCATGTGTTATGTAGTTTCTTCCGTCTATGTAGAATATTCAGTTTAGTGAATTTTGAGCAAGTGAAGCTTGCTCACAGCCTTCGACTGCTCCTGGGGGCTGCTCCTCCCCAGCAGGGGTTCAGCTTGGTCCAGGGGATAGAGGGGAGGGGGCAGGACCACGGAGATCTGACGCTGGAGAAGCCCAGCAGTGCTGGGGGCGCAGATGGGCAGAGTGGGATGAGTGTCCCACTGGCCAGCAGGAGGTTGCTACCAGCATCGGGCAGGTGGGGGACTCAGGGTCCCCAGGGTGGGAACAGAGCCCACACTCACCGTCTGCCCCCCACCCAGGAGGCCGGAACATTTGTGTCAGACCACAGCTCAGCTGGGCCCAGGGTGCTCGGAAGACGGGATCCAGGCCACTGCGCTCACAGCAGCCGGGGGAGCAACAAAGCATAGCTCAGTGGAGGGGGCGTCGGGGGGGTAGTTACTGCTCGACGCCTGCCAAGTTGGATGAGCAGGAGTAGTCTTTCCAGATCATTCTGAGCTTGTTTACTAGATCGCTTCTGGTGTAGCTGGTGAAGGAAGAAAGGGTCTGGATTCGGAGTCTGTGCCCCCAGGGCTGACTGGGGTGGGGGGCGCCGCTGGTGTCTGGAGCCCGAGGGGTCTGGGCGTGACTCTGCTCCGGCCCCTGACCAGCTGGAGAACTCAGCTGCTCCCCTTAGGAAGGGAGCTCATACTCAGTGCTCAGCACTTCCTGGACCATCAGTGTGGCTCCTTGAGTCAACAGCGTTACCTGTCAGATGACCTTGGAGGGGACCGTGACCTTGGAGGGACTGTGATGGGCGCTGGACATGGCACAGAGACTTCCCCTCCCCCCCAATCCTGCAGATTTCAAGCCTGGGTTTGCGCCAGATCAACTTTTTCTCAATCTCTCATGAGGTCACACAATGCCCTGCTGGGGGCAGCGAGGGGCTGAGGGTCGGTGTCCGGGAGGCCAGTGGGAGGAGAGTGTTTCATCACTTCCTGCCCCCCCCCACCCCATGGCCTGGTTCCTTGAGCCTCTGCCTAATTATTTCATGCTCAAGGGCCGAGTCCCAGGGCTGGATGCGAGTGGGGCGGGGGAGCTGGAGGAGGTTTTGACTGTGAGCCCTCCTTGTCTCTGGGATCCCTGCAGAAAAGACCCCCTGGTTGTCAGGACGCTGTTCACAAACAACTAGGAATTGGACACCCTCCTGCCCACACCCTCCGCCCCTCTCCCACCCCCACCCCCAGGGGGGTCCTCGGCCCTCCGCCTGTCACATCCTCAGCCTGTCTTCCACGTCCCACACGGGGCCAGCAGGACCCCTCCTGCCCTGAAAGGAGGACCATCCCAGCACAGAGGGTGGCAAGCTGGACGTCAGGGCAGGATCTCCAGAGGCAGCTGGACTGGGGCTCAGACCTGCCCTTTGCTCTCTGAGCCCGGGATGCTCACCCACGAGACAGAAGTCATGCCCATCACCAGTCACAGAGGCACGTGGCAGGCTGGGGGCTGGGGAGCTGGAGCTGGGGCTGGGGGCGCCACCCTCTCTCCAGTCCCTATAGGCAGGGTTCACGGACCGTGTTTGTGTTTCTAAGGGGGCAGGCAGATTCCACCACATCATTAACTCTCCAGCAACCACGTGAGTTCCTAGCAGGCACTTTCTAAATCCTGGGACACAGTAGTGAGGAAGACGGAGGGGCTGTGGTCCTGAGCTCATGTTCTAGTGGCTGAGATGGACAGTGCTTGTACAGACCATTCACAGCATCTTCACACAGCACAGGTAACATCTGTTTGTTGTAAAGAATGACCTAGTTTTAGGAAAGCGTGTAGGACCGACCTTCTTGGTGGGGGAGATTCCAACCAGGCACCAGGGAGACATCGCCCAGAGGTGACAAGCAAGCAGGCAAGGGGTGGACTGAAGGGTCAGCCACAGGCGATCCAGAGGATAGGGCAAACGCAAGGCCTGCAGCGGGAGCAGGGACAGCCGTCAGAGGCCAGCCAGGCCTGTGACTGGAGTAGGGGAGCCCTGGGCCAGGGCATGGATGAGACTGGGAGTAGACTGGGTTCAGGTGAGGTGGGGAGGGGCTCAGGCGGTATAGGAGGGTCAGGCAATGCAGGAGGTTCAGGTGATGCTGGAGGGTCAGGTGAGGCAGGAGGTTGAGGTGATGCAGGAGGTTCAGGCAATGCAGGAGGTTCAGGCAATGCAGGAGGTTCAGGTGATGCAGGAGGTTCAGGTGATGCTGGAGGGTCAGGTGATGGAGGAGATTCAGGTGATGCAAGAGGTTCATGTGAGGCAGGAGGTTCAGGCAAGGCAGGAGGTTCAGGTGATGCTTGAGGTTCAGGTGATGAAGGAGGATCAGGTGATGCAGGACGTTGAGGTGATGGAGGAGGGTCAGGTGATGGAGGAGGTTCAGGTGAGGCAGGAAGTTCAGGTGAGGCAGGAGGTTCAGACAAGGCAGGAGGTTCAGGTAATACTGAAGGTTCATGCGATGAAGGAGGGTCAGGTGAGGCAGGAAGTTCAGGCAATGCAGGAGGTTCAGGCAATTCTGGAGGGTCAGATGAGGCAGGAGGTTCAGATGATGCTGGAGGGTCAGGTGACGCAGGGCATCACAGGTCAGCCTGGGGAGCTCCCGGTGTTGGAGGGTTTTGAGCAGGGGAGAGATGTGATCTGATCTCAGTTTTTGGAAGCATCCATCATTCTGCCAGCTGCATTGTCTGCAGGAGGACAAGATTGGAGCTGAAGGGTCTGGCAAGAGCTCAAGGATGGTTTGGGGAGAAGTGCTTAGATACGGGAAATGCTCTTCAGGTAGCACAGCCAGCCCTGACTGAACTTTTGGGGTCCAGAGAGGAGTGGGGGGCCCAGTCCGGTCTGACCCAGGGGTACATCTGGTGCTGTTTATTGACGTGAGCTGGGATTTGAGGTGAAGGGTGCTTGATGAGTTCAGCAGACCCCACAGGGAGTGCTGGGTCGGCAGGTGCAACTCCGAGTCGGAGTCTGGGAGCCCGAAAGGGGAGGTGATGCCGAAACTCCTGAGCCTGGAAGAGGCACTGAGGGAGCAAATGTGGGCCAAGGACCCTGTCCCTCCAGCAGGGACTCTGACTCACCAACGTTTCGGGTGCTCGAGGAGGAAGAGGGGCCCTGAAGAAGCCTGGGGAGGGAAACGGGCTCACGGGCTTGGGGCGGGCGTACCCGCTGCTTCCGTTCCAGCTGAGAGACGCAGTAAGAGGAGAACAAGAGGCGCTGTGATCACTGGCAAGACGGGAGCCACCAGCAACCGGACAAGATGCGTGCGCGGGCACGACTGGGGGCTTCCCTGGGGTCCAGGGGTTATGACTTCGCCATCTAATGCAGAGGGGTGTCGACTCCATTCCTGGTCAGGGAGCCAGATCACACATGGCTCTGGGTCAAAAAAACAGAGCGTAAACAACCGAAGCAGTATTGACACAAGTTCAGTAAACACTTTAAAAATGGTCCACATCCAAAAAAATCTTAAAAAATAAAATAAAACAAAGAGTGGACTTGAGGAGGATGCAGGGAGGGGGGAGGCCTGCAGACAGGACCTGAGAAGCTTCCTTCCGACAGGAAGTGAAGAAATGCGCACCAGTCAGGGGTCAACATGGATGCCAGGAGTGTTTGTTTAAAAAACGGGCTGTTACAGCGTGTTCTGTGCTATGAGGAGGGTCGGTAGTGGGGGAGACCCTCAGGCACATACGTACTGTGGGGTGGGGGGTCGCCTCCCACACTGAGGGGGCACAGCGCGGCGAGTGTGGGGAGCGGCAGGGGGCTCGGCCTCTCATGTGTGGCCGGGTGCCCGTGCTGCTCTGGGGGGCATGGGGTTGCCGACCAGGGGCGACTGGTGGGCAGGAGCTGGGAGGCTGTGGTCAGAGGCCCCGAGAGAAGTGCTCAGTGGTTTCTGTATGCCAGGAAGACACGAAACGCCCCCAACGGGAAACCCGGCCTGTGAGTGCCAGCAGCACCAGCTGCCAGAGCTGCCCCCAGGCCCAGCAGTCCATCGCCTCCAGGGCACTGATCCCTGTCTCCAGGCCACCATGCCCAGTGGTGGCCAGGGGGGTGGGCCAGGCCCCAGGCTCCCTCCCTGCCGGACGGTCACTAGTACGCAGCCTCGAGGGAGCTCCGAGCCTTAGACAGCTTCACTTTCTTTCTTCCTTTTATTCTTCAGCATCTTGTCTATGTCTTCTGGACAAGAATGGAGTTTTTTCTAGCATGTTTGTATTGAAATATAAAATACATACAGAAGTGTACAAAACATGAATACAGACTTCCCCGATTCTCACATAGTGAGCAAGAGCCAGTGTGAGAGCCAGCCCTCCTCCCTGCCCCGAGGATTTTGCGCGCTTAGAATCATATTTTAAACTGTAGAGTGCGTCCTGTCATCCATCTTCACATTTGTGAGACAGCCATGCAGCTTGGTTTGATTTTCACCGTCACTGCCGTATCTCTTTGTAAGAGTTTACCGTGATTTACTTGTCATTGAGCAGTTGACGGGCGCATGGCTTGTCTCCACTTGGATGGTGTTACAGACCATGCTCTTATGAACACTTTTGCGTGTTTTTGAGTGCCCCTATGATTTCATTTCTGTTGGAGACAAGCCTACAAGTGGAATTGCTGGAACACAGAATGCATAATGGAGTTTCCATCTCTTTACTGGTGAATGGAGGTGATCCTACTTAGCCTGGAGTCTCTGAGCATGGGGCAGAAAAGCTTGCAGAGGTTCTCACCCAGTGATCTGTGGACGGCAGGCATTTAGTCACGCGATGGCCCTGGCTGTCACTTCCCCGGGAGCCCATCTTTGAGGGCAGCCGGATGCCTTTGCATCCTGGGGCACCACCTGCCTCATCCCAGGCCAGGCCCTCTGCTCAGACCTGGAGCTGCACTGAGGCCCCTGGACTCTCTCGGAGAAGGAGGCCTCTTCATCCAAGGCAGCCAGACCCGCCTCCGCGTTCAGACCCTTCAGCTTCACCTCCTTCCCCGTGTAGCTTCCGTCTTAGTCATTCTCAGCGTCGACCTCGCTTTTCACTCTTGGTCCCTGCCTTCCGTCACCCGCCTGGATGAGACTCACCCTCTGGCCCGCCTGCCCAGCTGCGTCTCAGACCTGGAGAGAACCACACGGCGGCTGTGTCAGGGTGTGTCAGGGCCACTGTGGGTGGAGCGTGGCCTCAGCCAGGCCCTGAGCCCCCTCTGTACTCCCTCGCTTCTTACAGAGTCAGCCTTACCCCAGCGCTCCACACCCCCCAGACCCCGGGGTTCCGAGCAACTGGAAGCCTTCGGGTGAGAATAGCCTCACGTTCCTCTTCTGCTTCCTCCAGACCCGTCGGCTTCTGAGGGCGTAAGGGCCCCCACCTCCCGTCTCACCCGGGAAAGACGGGCCAGCTGCCGGCTCCTCCAGCACCCTGCGCCCCACACGGCTGTCTTCTCTCCAGGCCTGCTTCTCTCTCTGTCTCTCTCTGTGTTTCTGTCTCTGCTCTCTTCCTGCCCGCCACCCCCACAGGACCTAGGATGCGCTCCCCACCCCCTGGGCACCCTCCTGGGCACGTTGGCTCGGCGGGTCTGGTCCGTGTGCTTCCTCTGCCCCCCGACTCCGCCTCGCCCCTCGATGCTCAGACCAGCCCTCTGGCTTCCTTTCCTCTCCAGCTGCTCCCGCCCACCTTCCCTGGGGTCCAGACTGCGTTGTGCGCAGGGCCTTGCCCTCCACCCGGCCTGCCTGCCCACTAGCCCAGATCTCCATTCTGAGTCCAGATGGTTCACTTGCCTCCTGGACTCTTCAAGTGTCTCAAGTTCAACTGGTCCAAGAATAAATTAATCATCACCGCCCTGGAGCCTGTGTCCCCTCCGCCTCTGTGCTCTGCTGAACAGGGGGTTGCCTCACTCTCTGCTGTGCCCCCAGTTCTCCTGGCAACAGAACCCTGATGCCCTGGCCTCCCGGCCCCGTCATCCACCCCGCTCCCCACCCCCCATCCCTCCCCACTCCTCTGTGTGCAGGGCCAGCTCCACACACACCCACACACAGCCGAAGGCTGAGGGGACAGAGGAGGAATGAGTGAGTGCCCTTCTCTACCTGCTTGACGGGACTTGCAGAAGTTATCAATTCATCTGTGCTTTTTGGAGATTATTGGAAAACATGACTTTGTGTCCAAAGCCTCAAATGGAGAGAGACTTGGCGTGATCCGTTTTTTCCAGTTCCTGTAACAATCTGTGGAGTCATCCACGAGTTTACCCCCTGGGGCCCCCGCGCCCAGAGAGGCCCAGCCCTGTGTCCCCCTCGGTTTGTTCTGGACAGAGTGAGCCTCAGCGACTCAGTTTTAACTTCCATTCTCTCCTTCTCTGATTGTCTCTTACCGCCCCCCCCTCCCCCGCCCCAGGGACCCGAGGTCACAGGCTGCATATTTAGCCAGACCCACCGAGTTCTCCTCTGATCTCGGGGCCCCTGAGACACACTGAAGAGGGGATTAGCGACCAGCTCCACGTTCAGCCGGCTGGGCTGTCGGCACCCGTCACCGGCTCGTCCTGAACTGTCTGCAGGGCCTGGCGCTTTGCCTGTAGACCCGGAGCAGGAGGCGGCTCCTGCAGAGAAGCGGCTCCAGGCAGGCCACCCCAGAGCCCAGCGCGGCCTTGTCATGGCCTTGCAGGCCTGCCCACGGAGAGGCTGGGGTCCGGACATGCCGGTTCTGACCCAGGCAGGCACGCCGTGCCTCCTGAAGCCAGACGGTGAGGCTGGAGCGAGCAGGGAGCAGGCCCTTAGAGACGAGGATCAGATTTCCCTCCAGGGCTCTGCAGGAGGACCAAGCCCTGCAGACAATTAGCCTCACGACTATTTCCTCAGTTCTCCCAGAGATGCTAAATAGCTGGTCCCGATCTAAACACAGAGGAAAGAAACTAATTCGCTACATACGCTGGACGCCTCAGGGCATTCTCCTGCAGTCCCCACGGACGTGGGCGGACGATTTGCCTTGACCTTTGATCTCTGCCCCAGAAGGGGTGAGCTGTTTTGCTTGTACCAAATGTCCCCAAGATGGATCATCTCCCCTACTCCAACGGCAGAGGACTCCTCCTTCCGCGCCCTGCCCCTGTGCACTATTTGGAGATCATGCGCACTATTGCTGAGCCACCAGGACAGCGTCCACTAGTGACCCAAATGCCGAAGACACCAGTGTCCAGCGGCCGGGGTTCCTGCGAGTTGGGGGAGGCGGAGGCTTTGTGTTTTACTCCCTACCCTGTCACTGGAGGTGCTGTTTCTTCAAAGAATAATTTATTTTAAACTTTTTATTTTGCACTGGGTTATAGCTGATTTACAATGTTGTGATAGGTTCAGGTGGACAGCAAAGGGACTCAGCCGTGCGTGTGCACGTGTGCACGCTCCCCCACTCCCCTCGCAACCAGGTTGCCGCAAAACATCAGGCAGAGCTCCCTGGGTGCTGTGCGTGGGGAACCGTGCTTGTTGGTTATTCACATTAAACACGGCAGTGTGCACCTGTCCGCCCCAAACTCCCTGAGTAGCCCTCCCAGCATCCTTCCCCCAGATCTCTCCCTGAGTAGCCCTCCCGCCATCCCCCCCCAGATCCCTCCCTGAGTAGCCCTCCCAGCATCCCCCCCCAGATCCCTCAGGCTCCTTTCCTGACCCTGTGAGTCTGTTTCTGTTTCCTAAGGAAGTTCATCTGTGTCATTTCTTCACAAGATTAATTTATAATTGTGGTGTCATAAGGCTTATTATGCTGCTGCTGCTAAGTCGCTTCAGTCGTGTCCGACCCTGTGCGACCCCAGAGATGGCAGCCCACCAGGCTCCCCCGTCCATGGTATTTTCCAGGCACGAGAACTGGGGAGTGGGTTGCCATTTCCTTCTCAATGCATGAAAGTGAAAAGTGAAAGTGAAGTCGATCAGTCGTGTCCGACTCTGTGCGACCCCACAGACGGCAGCCAACCAGGCTCCCCTGTCCCTGGGATTCTCCAGGCACGAGCACTGGCGTGGGTGCCATGTAGACGATATCAAAACACAGGGGAAAGAGAGGAAACAACCCGTGACTCCTGCCCCGTTAGCTCAGCGAGGCAGCTGTGGTCACGTCTCGGGGGCAGGTGTGCGCACACGTTTTCTTTTGTCGCTGAGGTCACTTCATGCACAAACACACACACTCACACGTGTGGTCTCCTGCTTATTATTATTACTCTTTGCTCATCACTTGATAGTCGTCACTTTCCCACATCACTAAAAGTCCTTCCTGAACATCACTTTCAGGGCCATTACCCTCCATTGTCCAGCTGGGCTGAGCCATTTGCCTATATTTGGACATTTCCATGGTTTCCAATAAACGCACTTTCCCAGTCCCCAAGTGGATCCTGGACACAGGCTCCTTCCCTTGGCCTTTGGCGTCCGTCCCTGGAGACACGGAGCCAAACCCCAGGATAAACAGAGCTGTTCACACACTGTTCCCAGCTGAGCCCCGTGGACAGATGGGCGAGACAGACTCGGGAAGGAGAGGAAAAACAGCCTGGACGCGGGAGACTCTGGGGCTGATCCTCGCCCCAGGATAGGAGACGAGCGGCTCCCCTGAGCTGTTGGTAGAGGCTTGAGGTCCTGCCGGGCGGCAGCTGCTCACCCCGGGACCGGGTCGTCTCTGCAGTGTGAAGGGGCAGCCGCCCACCCTGGGACCGGGTTGCCTCTGTAGCGTGACGGGGCGGGCGAGCGGGCTTCTCTCGGTAGTGGGAACAGAAAGTTGTTCCTACTGACAGAGAGGACAAGGTTCCAGCCTGGGAAACTGCAAGTGTGGGAAGATGTCAAACGGGACACCCTGGACACCCTCCTACTTCTGAGAACCCAAGGGCCCCCCAAGGCCCCAAAGCCCAGGCACCAGTTCCCACCCCAGAGGAGCAGAGGATGGGGTCCCGGCCCCGCAGCCGCAGGCAAGCTCTGGGACGTCCTGGGACGCCGCCTACCAGCCCCAGCCGTCTCCCACGGGCTTCCCCACACACCACCTGAGTTCCCTCGCATCAGTCTTGCAGTGTAGACAGGATAGGCAGGGTTTAGCCTGCTTGTCAGACACAGGAGCCGGGGCCAAGGAGGTCACCCAGCTGCGACGAGGGAGCATCTCCAGTGTTTCCTCCTGACTTCACGTCAGCAGGAGAAAGAAGCCTCTTGACCTCCATTCAGGGCCTTCCCTCGAGCTCGGTGCAGGCGGTGTGCCTGCCGTGGCAGGGGCTGCGTCTGGACCTGCTGGCCCGGCCACCTCGCCCTCAGGGGTCCCGGGTGGGCTCCTCCCTGATGCAGACCCAGAGCTTCGCCAGCTCCCACCCACCCCTAAGGCCCCCCAGCTGTGGTCGCTCCACTTGCCCCTCCCGTGACACCGGGTCACTGAGGGTCTTTAGGAGTCACACGAGCCCTTGTTACTTAGGCTTTGATGCTCATCACAGATGGGGAGGAGCGGAGGGAGGAAACCGCCCACACCGAGCAGGTGTGATCACTCTGGACTGGCCCTGCTCCGCATGGGACTGGTCCCCGTGCAGGCTGGGGCGGAGGGCGACAGTCATCAAACTCCTAGGGCTCAGTGGGGAAGAGAGTGTGAAGCATCTCATCAGGAATTTTATAGTGATCACAGGTAGAAATAATTTTGGGATGGGTTTAAAACATTCATTTTTATTGATGCTTTTAAAACACAGGATTTATTAGAAAATCTTGTGATCACCCCTTCCTGTGTGTGTCCCTCGGGCATATCTTCACAGAGACGAATCTGCCGTGGGCCGGGTGCGCACATGTGTGTGCCCACTGGTGCGTGTTCTCGGGATGCTGGGAAATGGCAGGATAGGATTGATTCAAGGTTGTTCAGTCAATGCTCAGAAACATCGATCTGTAAGGTTAGTGACTGCCCCTTCTAATTCAGGGACACTGACACTTCAGCACACACATTATTCAAGTTCACTTTGCTTGTTTTCTTTACTTTTTTCAACGTGGCTACTAGACCATCGAACGTCGCTGGTGTGACCCCCATTATGTGTGCACTGGATTTGTTGCCGTTGTTTAGTCACAAAGCCGTGTCCGACTCTTCTGCGACCCCGTGCTGTGGGATTTCCCAGGCAAGAATATTGGAGTGGGTCATGGGCTGGTCTAATATAGTATTTTCAAAAACGGTCCCAGGCACATAGGCTCATTTTATATATTCAGTTCTTTGTCTAGTCTTTATCCTTTAGAAATGAAAGCAAGAGGAGATAAACACAGTGTGTAAAATAAGATTTTGTTCAGTATAACCTTTCTATCATTGTTTCTGTGATTAAGAGGAAGACCTCTTCTAATTATCGTTAAATTTTTATTGTGATAATTCATATACCATAAAATTCAGCCTTTTAAGTGTGCAATTCGGGGGTTTTTTAAACTAATTCACTAAGCTGTGCTACCGACTCCATTCCCTAATTCCAGGATATTTTCGTCAGCCCCAGAATAAACCCCGCACCCACCGCAGCTCCTCCAGCTTCCTGCCCCCAGATCCCGGCGACCCTCCCTGTCTCCATGGCTCTGCCTGTCCTGACGGTCCCTGTAACGGAGACGCACAGCACGGGTGGTCTCGGGGGCTGGCCCCTTCTCCTTACCGAGCTTTCAGGGCTCACCTGCGTTGGATACAGCACTTTATTAGTCTCATGGCTGAACGGTACCGGCTTGTGTGCGGACAGCGCACTGAGTTTGTCCATCAGCAGCGGAAGGATGTCTGTGCTGTCTCTGCTTCTGGCCTCTGTGAGCTGTGCCGGTGGTGAGCATCTGCGTGTGCTCTGGCCTCTGTGAGCGGTGCCGGTGGTGAGCATCTGCGTGTGCTCTGGCCTCTGTGAGCGGTGCCGGTGGTGAGCGTCTGCGTGTACTCTGGCCTCTGTGACCGGCGCCGGTGGTGAGCGTCTGCGTGTGCTCTGGCCTCTGTGAGTGGCGCTGGTGGTGAGCGTCTGCGTGTGCTTTGTGCGACGGGTCTGCGTGGACTGAGGCTGTGTGTCACCTAGGGCTGGGCTTGCTGGGTCAAAGGGCGATTCAGGGACTGCCAGCGGCCTTCCAGAGTGCTGCAGCATGAGCTGACTTTTCCCGCAGCCATCCTAGCTGGGGAGAAGCTCTCCTCAGCGGCTTTGCTGACCTCAGAGGACACAGGTTGACTTCAGGAGACAAGGTGGCCTGCCCTCGAATGCCCGCCCTCTTCCTGGCCCTCCTCCAGTCGCCCCTCATCCTTGTGGCTTCACTCTTGCTCCCACATTTGCCACCCCCAGATCTGCCTCTCAAGCCCAGGCCTCTCTCCCGAGCCATCTGGCTTACAGGTCACACTGGGTCATCCTGGACCAGGAAGCCATCATTTCATGTTCCCCAGCCCCCACCCCACCCCCACGTCCCCCATCCCCCACCCCACCCCAGGTCCCTATGCCCCCCACCCCACCCCTACGCCCCCCAGCCCCCCTACTCCATCCTCCTCCAGATGGTTTAAAGCATCACCACCTCTCCAGCCAACTGAGATGGAAGTCCTGACACCAGTCCCCACTTGACCAAAACTTGTCTGCTATGCTGAGTGGGCGTAGAATTCGCCTCCTCGTGGGCACTGCTCAGCCTTAGCCCAGGTCACGTCGTGCAGAACTGTCTCCCTGGCACACAGGCTGACTGGCCCCTCCCGTGTAAACATGCGCCTTTCCGTCGCCTGTCCTGTGAGGCCCACGCGTGCAGTCTGGGGTCTGCAGTGACCTGGCCTCAGGGTGCAGTTCCGGGCTCAGCCTCTCCAGGTGTAAACCCCCAGGCGCGCTGTGCCCCGTCGGACCGTCCCACAGGAGCGTCCTCGCCTGCCTCCTGTCCCAGCCAAGCCTCTGCAGGGGTTCCCTGGGAGGCTCCAGTCCCATCCCCTGCATGACGAACAGCGAGGCTCCCGTGTGCCACAACTAAACAAACAGACTGGAAAACTAAGTGGCCCTCGCCAGTGAGTTCCGGACTCTCGGGTTCAGCCTGCCGGGGGTGGACGTGGGCCCGCGGGGCAGAGGGCAAAGCCACTTGTTTGTTTCTACAAGCGCTTCCCCGGTTTCTCCAAAAAAGGGTTTGCTACAAGCTTCTTGCCATGAGTCACCAGACCAGTTGGCCAGAGACTCAGGTCCCTGAGGACCGCAGAAACACCAGGCCGGGCCTTCAGGGTCGAGGAGCCGTGGCCAGACCCTTGCTTCTGCCCAGGAGGGGGCTCCGAACCGTCCTGGGGGGCGTCCTGCCTGGGGCCGGCCCAGCACAGCCATGGCCCCCACCGACCGGAGCCCCCTCCTCTGCAGGGAAGCGCCCGGTGACACCAGACGGGCCCTCCCTTCTTTGTGAGGCTCTCGGAGCTCCTGGCAGGGGTCAGGCCCCAAAGTTGCCCCGGGCAGGTCTCCCTGCCCTGGTTGGCAGTTCCTGTCTCTCTCATGGAGTGCTGGCCCTGAGGACACTGGGCAGCCAAGGGGTAGAGTCTGCTGAGGTGCTCTGTGTGAGGGCCGGGCCGCCCCCTTTTCCAGAAGCTGCTCTCCGTCCCTCCACTCACAGGGCAAAGTGGATGCAGAGCTAGCCTGGCTGCAGGCTAGATGGTGTAGACAGTGCCCTGGGGCCCAGGTCCACAACCTCCCACCATCCGGGGAAGTAAAAATGAACTGTTTGCACTGGCCTAGGAGGCGGTGCCCACACCCCTCCAGCCCTTCTGGGAGGCCCGATATTTATCACTGACTTCTTAATCACTGGAGCTGGGCCAGGCAAGGGTCGGGCTTCATGGAGGGTCCCGGCACAGTGCGGCCAGGCTGCGTGATGCGGTCACCGGCCACCTTTGTCCACCCACCCCCCGCCCCTGGCCTAAGGTATCTCGGCTTTTGCTTTTTTCTTTTTCTATGAAACTGAAATATTTATTTGACAGCACTGGGTCTTCGTTTTGGCAAGTGGGTTCTAGTTCCCCAGTCAGGGATCACACCCAGGTCCCCTGCATCGGAAAAGCAGAGCCTCAACCACTGGGCCACCGGGGAAGTCTCGGAAACGGAAATATTTAAAGGCAATTTATTTTGTGTGTGAAACAACTTTTGTTTTTTTTCCTGATCATAAAAGTAATTCAGACCTTATCTGTTTGTTTGGAAAAATGTTAGACGGCCAGCTCCTAATACACACCAGATAAACCTGGCGGAACTCAAGGGCTGTACTGAGACCCCTCACGGTTAAGGTTGGGGTGAGAGATTATCAGCAAAGAGGAGCAGGAGCCTTCCGGGCAGTGGGAGCAGCTCTGCAGAGGCCCATGGCGGTGGCAGGTGGGCAGGCGGGGGTCACGGTTTCTCCCATGGGGGCCGATGGGGGGCTGGAAGGTCCGTGCCCAGAGAGGCCCGAGGCTGTAGTGGGAAGTGGGACCTGGGGAGGGCAGGCCCTGGGAGCGTCTGCAGCGACCCTGGTGACGGCAACAGGAGCCTGGACCAGAGGTGCACGAGGGGGCTGAGGGGTCGGGGGTTAGGCAGTCGAGGCAGGACCTGGCTTGGGTCCAGCGACGCCCCTTCCAGCTAAGCTCAGGCTCCTGGAGGGTCCCGGTCAGGCAGGTGACCCGCCTCACTCTTGCCCACAAACCTTCCTTGGCAGTGATGGGGTGAGAACTGTCAGTGGAAGGCGGCTCCAGCCCAGAGGGGAGCCCCTGGGAAAGCAGCAGGGAGCCAGCCGGTGGGCGCCTGGCCTAGGGGTCCGGTCCTGAGGTTCACGGGTCTCGTTTGGCACACTTGGTCTCTCCCCGCTGCTCTGCCTTTCGGACAAAGCGGTAAAGGCTGAGCATGAAATGTCAGATGGAGTAGGGTGGCTGTCAGGGCCCGGCCTCTGGCCTCCCACTGCGCCTGGGGTGGCTCCTGTTCACAGGCTCCTTCATGGCCGTCCTGGCGGCAGCTCTGAGCTGCTGGCCCATCTGCCTCCCAGCTCCCACCTTCCCCCGGCTCTGAACGTCCTGGAGACTGGGGCCTAGCCAACCCAGGGCCTCTGGGCTTCTGCTGGGCTGGGCCTGCTTAGGGGAGGCCATGAGGAGCACAGCGGCCCCCTAGCTGTCTGTCTTTCCACAGGACTGTGGGCCCCCTGTGTCCTCGCCCAGCAGCCTGCCTCACTCTGCCCACATGTCAGACCCATGGCCTCAGTGGTTCTGGGCTGCAGGAGTGGCGGGTCAGGGTCCTCAGGACTGACCACCCAGCCCCGGTCATCCCGTGTGGCCCTCCTTACGCACACAGGCCCTGGGCGTTTCTGTCTCAGCGCCCGCCGTGTGGGAAACTAACACAGGAGGCGGAGATGGGGGCACAGACCCACTCCTGCAGCAGCTGAACAAGAAGCCCGATGGCTTCCGACCTTCGTTCCCACCAGGCTGCGTCCCCCTCTTGCCAACCTACCTTAGCAGAGGCCTGGGCACCCCCCCAGTCTAGACGAGGCCGTGGGCACCCCAACAACAGTCTAGCAGAGGGCATGAGTGCACCCTAGTCTGGCAGAGGCCGTGGGCACCCCCCCCCAGTCTAGACGAGGCTGTGGGCACCTCCCCAGTCTACCAGAGACTGTGGGCCCCCCTAGTCTAACAGAGGCCATGGGCACCCCCCTAGTTTAGCAGAGGCTGTGGGCACCTCCCCAGTCTAGACGAGGCCGTGGGCCCCCCACCCAGTCTAGATGAGGCCGTGGGCACCTCCCCAGTCTAGCAGAAGCCGCGGGCAATCTCCAGTTTAGCAGAAGCTGTGGGCACCACCCCCAGTCTAGCATAGGCTGTGGGCACCGCCCTCCAGTCTAGACGAGGCGTGGGCACCCCCCCCCCAGTCTAGAAGAGGTCATGGGCACCCCCCCAAGTCTAGATGAGAAATCCAGGGGGACCAGGGATGGGACTGCCCCCCGCGTGTCCCCCACCCCTCGGCTCCTTGGGGGACTCCTGCCCTGCCATCCCCACACCCCAGGGCTGACCCTCCATGTGTCCCAATCTTGGGAGCCCAGGTACGTCCTGTGCTTTGGCCACTCCAGGAAGGGTGGCGAAGAGGCACAGGAGATCTGAGCTTGACTGCCAGCTCCCCTCGCTCCCCTCCTCCAACACGCCATCCGCAGAACCTGGAAAATGTTAGCACTAACCCCCGGAGCCTGCTCACCCTGTGCACACTCTGTTCAAAAGTGGCAAGTGCTCTGTGTTTATCTCTGAGGCTCTATGGTGATGCGACGGTCGTTCGGGCAGACACAGGCTCATGGGGACAGTGCGGCCCATGGGGATAGTGCAGCCCGAGACCCTCAGGGAGGCCATCCCAGGTGAGGCTCCCGAGTGTCCTCCTGCTGAGCCTGAAGCTCAGCTCACTCTGCCTGCCTGGACAGACAGCTGGACAGAGTGCTCAGGAGTAGCTGGACGGACGGCTGGTGTCAAGGCCTCAGTGCAGAGTTTGGGAAGCAGGATGCTGGGTGGAGGGGAAGAGGTTCAGACCCCAGGGCTGGAGGCCTGGCCTCCACGGGGGACTGTGTGGTCTTGGGCTTCAGCTTCATCTTGTGTGAACTGGCGACAATGACAGCCTCACGGAGCCGCGCTGGGGCGGGGGCAGCCACCGTCTGGACAGCGGGTGTCGGAGGTTCCCTGGCTGAGGGTTCGGAGAGCAGGGTGTGTGTGGGGGGGGCGACAATGCCCTCCACACGTGACCGAAGCTGGGAATGCTGCCAAGGTCCTCACTGGCAGGACACTGGGGGTCCCCCCCATCCTGGCCGGGCAGTCCCCAGGTGGCCCTGCTAAGCCCAGCCCCTCCAGGGCGGCCCCTCTGAGCCCCTTGCCCGCAGTCCCTGGGCTCAGAGCCCGCCAGGCTCCAGGATGCCCTGGCACGAGGCTCTCCTCTGTGCCCGAGGGGCGCGCATTCCAGGGCAGGCCCGCGGGTGGAGCCAGCACACGGCCTGTCCACCCACGGGCGGCAGGCTGGGCCCAAGCCCTCCCCTGGGTCCACGTGGACTGCTAGGGGACGATGCCCCCAGCCGCCCTCCTGACAGGCCCTGACCCGGTGCGGCCTCGTGCCGGGAGCTGGGAACGTGGGGCATCCCGGGCCTCAGACAGTGAGGGAAGGCTCCATGACCCACAGTGCGGGGCCCAGAGCCCAGCCAACCATGGAAACCCCACTCCCTGCCCCGCTTGCGGGGGCCAACCAGCTGCCAGTTACGGGCTGGAGCTGAGCATGTGTACAAGCCCTGAGCGCCCCAATTATGCTTCCAAGGAGAATGCCTGCCTTCCCTGGGGTCCCCCAGCTCCAAGCCGGTAGGGTTTCCTGCAAAGCCAGCGAACACTGCCCGTGCAGCAGGCAGAGTTTTTTCCACAGCCCCCGGGCCTGCGGCTTTATCCAGGAAGCTCAGCTGTGGCAGAGCCACAGTTCGGTCCAACGAGCTGGCCTCGGCCTCCCCTGAGGCTCCTGCCCACAGACCCCCAGGGACATGGGCACCTCCGCCCCCCCAACCCCCAACCCCAGGAGCACCCGGAAGAGCTTCCCCCAAGGCAGCGGACTCCCTCGGAACTGAACTTCGGGCGAGCCCAGGCTCCCGTGCCTGGAAAGCAAGGGGGCTGGAGGGAGTGAGCACCCCAGGTCCCCATAAGTCCCAGCCCTGCGCTCCCCCTTCCTGTGGTCACATCAGCCTCCAAGGGAGCTGCCCTCCCAGGGGCCAACAGGGCCCCCAGCCTGTGGCCAGCTCCCCCATCGCCCCCGTCCTGCCCAGCTCCCCCATCGCCCCCGTCCTGCCCAGCTCCCCCCATCGCCCCGTCCTGCCCAGCTCCCCCCATCGCCCCGTCCTGCCCAGCTCCCCCCATCGCCCCCATCCTGCCCAGCTCCCCCCATCGCCCCCGTCCTGCCCAGCTCCCCCCATCGCCCCCGTCCTGCCCAGCTCCCCCATCGCCCCCGTCCTGCCCAGCTCCCCCATCGCCCCCGTCCTGCCCTCCCGAGTAGACAGAAGACCCTGACGGCTGCAGGGACTGACATCGGGGTCCTCAGGGGCCAGAGCCTCCCAGGAAAATGGGGTGGGGCGGACATGAGCCCAGCTGTGAGACCCCGAGGGGCTGGTGGGGAGGGCGGGAGCAGGACAGGAGGGAGAGCTAGGGCGGTTGAGCTCGGAGCAGGAAGGCCCCCGGGTGCTCTCCCAGGGCGGTGGAGCCAGAAGCAGCCCGGGAGAAGAAAGGCTGACATCTAAGGCGCCCTGCCCTACCCCGAGGCTGTCAGCGTCCCCAGGACTTCGGTGAAGGCTGGGGACAGGAGCTGGCAGTCGAGTCCTTGCCCCTGACACAGACCCTCAGGCCCCCACGGCCCTGGGGACACAGAGCGTCTGGGCAGCGTCTCCGGGTCCTGCTGGGAGGGAAGGGCAGTGGTCAGCCTCGCGGCCGTGCCCCGCCTGAGCGAGCAGAGCTGGTCCTGCACCCCTGCACTCCCACTCGCTTTGGAGATGTTCCCCAGGCTCTCCTCCCTCTGGGGGCCTGCAGACGTCTCCTGTAGGTGTCTCGGGCCAGGACCACTCCTCCTCAGGGGACAGGTCACAGGAAGGACAGAGAGGACCTGGGCTTGCAGGGCACGTGTGGGTGGCCAGGCCTGAGCGAGGGTGGCCATGGGCAGAGGAGGGCTTGGCCTCTGCCCCCAGGGTTCTCACCTCTAGGGACCTCCTGACAGACAGGCTCCCTCTGTCTCCTACTTTGGCAGTGCAAGTGGGAAAGGCTCCCTGTCCAATCAGACAAGACTCCAGGAGACAGGGCAGCTGGGGCCCGAGGGTCACAGACACTGCGTCCCGCCTGCCGGAGACCTGTCGCCGGGTCCTGGCCAAGCGAAGGTGCAGACCAAGGGCCTGAGGGACTCGGGAGCCAGAGCTGCTTCTGACCCTGACCCTGACCCACTGCAGGCCTCTGCCACGCTTCACAGGGCCTCAGAGTTTTTCCGAGGTCATCCTTTCCACTCTCCTGTCTCCAGGAGGAAGTCCCAAATCACCCCCGTGGCTTCCCTCGACCCGAAAGCATCACTGCCTAGCCTTGTTCAGAGGCCTGCAGACCTTTGCCCATGGAGGTCCCGTCCCCCCACCCCACCCTCCCAGTGGAGGGGCCGGGGCAGAAGCACAGCAGGATGCACCCCCAGCTCTGGGCTGGCTTCTCCTCAGATAAGCGGGGAGGAGCTGCTGCCCAGAAACCAGCCCTGCAGGGCGCGGGCCACTTCTCCTTTTAAGGCAGCATCTGCGTCCTCAGCCCCAGCCCCATCATTCCTGACTGTGTGGAGGAAACGATGATTAATCAGTAACCCCCGCAGCCCCCGCCACCGCCTGGTTTTCATTAGGTTCTTTTTAAAGGGCTGGTGCAGCCCCTCTGGAGCAGACACGCAGCAGGACCCAGTCCAGGAGGTGTGGGGGAGCCCGTGAGGACAAAGGCAGGGGGAGTCAGAACACGGACCTGCTGGGGGCGGGCGTGGGCACCAGGAGGCAGGCTCATCCCTGCTGGCAGCGGGGATGGGGGGCTTTGCCCCACAACCCCTGGGGAAGGTCGGAGGTTACATCAACTTGGGGGCCACTAGTGAGACAGGCTGCAGCCTGGGTTCTCCTAAACACGGGGTGAAGCCAGCCAAGCTATCTCTCTGGATCCCCAGGTCCCCCTCCCTAGGTGAGGCCCGTGAGCACTGTGGGAACTCTGGGGGCAGCGGGCAGCAGGGCTGCCCATCTGGGGGCCTCACCTCCGTCTGGGGCCAAGGGCCCCAGGCCCAGCCTCAGCCTAGGTCTTCGAGTGGACAGCATCTGTGATGGAGCCACTCTGAACCTGGGGGGCCAGGGGGCCAAGGAGCTACCTGGCCAGGCTGTAGGTGGGTGGTCTGAGCATCCTAAAAGGGTGACTGCAGACACCCCCCACACAGCAGGCCCCTCGCCCACCTTGTATTTGCAAGCTTCTCTCCCCCTTTTGAATCAAGGCACGGTCACACCCGTCCTGCCCAGGCTGAAGCTGCTCTAAAGGGTCACCTGGTTCCGCGAGCCCAAGAGTGAGTGGGTGGAGGGGGGGCCTCCGGGCTGTGCGGTGACCCAGGCCTGCGGGGCAGGAGGAGGGAGTGTGCATTCCAAGGCCCTGGCTCACCAGGCCCCATGCCGCACAGAGGAGCCAAGGATGCCGGCTTCTAAATACACCCCGGGCCAGTCCCCTGAGGGCTGTACTCGCGGCCCAGAACACACTGTTTCCACGGGACCGAGCAGTCCCCCTCTGGGGGCGTGGCGGGGTGGGGAGGCTCAGAATGCGGTGGTGGGCTTCCAGCCCCCCAGCGGCTCCTAGAGACAGCACATGTCCCAGCAGTCAGGCCATCGTCCCCCTGCTAAGGGCACGGGGCATCCAGGGTGCCAGCTGCTCTGGAGTCCATCACACTCAAACAGTAAGCCTAATAATTCATCCTAGGCAACTCAGCTGCTCCCATGGCTCTCAGAATAAGGTGCTGACTTCACGCCCCTGCCTCCAGCTCAGCACAGTGGCCCCCCACGCCGCCCATCTCAGCAGGACCCGGTGGATCCCAGGCTCCTCACAGACAGCAGTGGTCCTTCCTTAGCAAAGTCCTTACTGGGAAAAGAAGGGAAATAATGTGGGCTTCTCAAAAAGCCATATATATGTGATATAAAGGAACATCCCATATTGTTACCGTCAGACCACAGTCTTCAGGTTATAAATAACCAACCCCTGAAAACTTCACAATGTCTATACAATTTTTTTTTTTAAAGATGTCATATGCACTTGGTTTGCTTTTAAAATAGTAAAT
This sequence comes from Bos javanicus, assembly GCF_032452875.1. Lineage (NCBI taxonomy): Eukaryota > Metazoa > Chordata > Mammalia > Artiodactyla > Bovidae > Bos > Bos javanicus. Next base: position 81,246,951 of record NC_083883.1, read on the forward strand.
GAAAACTTAATAAGGTCACCTGGAGAAGGAAATGGCAACCCACTCCAGTACTCTTGCCTGGAAAATCCCACGGATGGAGGAGCCTGGTGGGCTACAGTCCATGGGGTCGCAAAGAGTCAGACACGACTGAGCGACTTCACTTTCCCTTCGTAAGGTCAGCTGAGTCAGGAGGTTAACTTCCTTCAGGTAGGAATGCTGGTCATAACAGATTTGATTTTCTGTGGATTCTGTTTCCCTGGGCACTGCCAGCTAGGTCGTTTGTCATCTGAGGTCACTTAGAATCCACACCTGTGGCGTTTTCTGGGTCAGCGTGAGGGGTGCAGGGCTGTACCTGGGTGGGCTGCCCCCCTGTGCCCTGTGGACGGACTGGCTGTCCCTGTTCTCCACTCTGGATTCTTACAGGCGTCTCCTGATGAAGGTGCTTCATGATAGCTCTGAAGGAAATTTCTAAACAATAAAATGTGTGTCGCAAATGGAAAACAAACAAACAAAACCACGGCCTGGGAACCGCGTCTGGGAACGCGCCCCTTCCCTCCTCTGACCCCAGGCCCGGCTGCCACGCTGCTGGGGCTCGTGGGGACTGTGGGGCGCAGAGCCCCCTCCCCTCCCCTCTCTCGGCTCCCGAGCTGGGCAACTGGGCAGAGCGCCTTCCAGGGCTGAGATAGGAGGCGTGGCGACCATGCCTTGACTCAAAAGGGAGAGATGTGCTCGAAAATACACACTTCTTTGTTGTTGGGTTCCTATTTCTGCGAAATGAGGATGGTAGGCAGGATCTGTAAATATCCCTAACTGAGAAAACAAAGCACGATCGGGCCTTTGTTGCTCTCTCCAACCATTTTTTCCTTTGGAAAAGTCTTGGCTGTAAAACCCCAGGACCTGAGACTCACTTGACCTCCTTGGAGCCAGGCAAGGCCCCGGGGCTCCTGCCCAGAGCACAGGAAACATGGATGCCCATGAACCCAGAGATCAAGACAACTGATGTGTGAATGAATACTGTAAAAAAATCAAGTGTCATGCAAAAAAATCCAAAGATGGACAAAAGAGTAAAATCTCAAGGAAACATAGCAGCAGCCTTGGGGACGTTCCCCTTTGCCTCAGGTTGCAGCAAGACCGAGCAGGTCCCCCATCCCAGCTGCCCGAGACAGAGAGGGTGGCTCTGGGCCTGAGGTCTGGGGGTGAGGGCTGCAGCCTCCAGGGCTCCCTCCGGGACCTCACAAGGCGGGGTTTTGAGTCCGATGTCAGCGGGGGGCTCCGCACGCGACCCCAGCCCCACAAGGGGCTGTCAGCGGAGACCGTCCGGAGGTCCCCACACTGTCCCTGGGCGCCTTCCTCTCTCTCTGCAGCCAGCTCCTCATGTTTATTTTTCTTTTCTGCATTCTTAGGAGGGCAAGCAAGTGGAGACCAAGACAGATGCGAAAAAGGGAGAAGACAAGGGTAGAGATGCTGGCAAGAAGCCCCTGGGCCCCAGACGGGACTCAGACCTGGGGAAGGAGCCCAAGAAGGGTAGCATGAAGAAAAGCATCTCAAGGGACAAGGACGAAGCTGACGGCAGGAGTGCAGAGAGGCCCAAGGAGGAGAAGCTCGTCAGGGGCCTGGAGAAGGGCAGGGTCAGGGCCGTGGTGGACAAGAAGGAGGCCGGGAAGGAGGGGCCGGCCGCCCCCCGGAAGGACGAGGAGAAGCAGAGGACTGTGAGCAGAGACAAGGGCAAGAAGGGCGAGCAGCCCGAGGCGGCGAGCAAGACAGCAGCGCCCGAGAAGGCCAAGGGGCCGCGGACGGGCGAGGACACCCGGGCGGAGGCCCAGGAGTCGAAGGGGGGATGCAGGGACAGGGCCGCCAGGCCAGAGGACGAGAAGGCCAGGAAGGAGGAGCCCCACGAGGCAAAGGCCCCCCGAGAAGACAGCAAGACCCCAGTGCCAGAGAAACCCACCCCTGGTGCCCCTGCGAAGCCTGCCGATGGGCCCGCCAAGGCCGAGGAGGAGGCGACCCCCAGCATCTTCGATGAGCCCCTGGAGAGGGTGAAGAGCAACGACCCGGAGGTGACTGAGGTGAACGTGAACAACTCGGATTGCATCACCACGGAGATCCTGGTGCGCTTCGCCGAAGCGCTGGAGTTCAACACGGCCGTCAAGGTCTTTGCCCTGGCCAACACGCGGGCGGACGACCACGTGGCCTTCGCCATCGCCATCATGCTCAAGGCCAACAAGACCATCACCAGCCTGAACCTGGACTCCAACCACATCACCAGCAAGGGCATCCTGGCCATCTTCCGGGCCCTGCTGCAGAACAGCTCCCTGACCGAGCTCCGCTTCCACAACCAGCGTCACATCTGCGGCGGCAAGACCGAGATGGAGATGGCCAAGCTGCTCAAGGAGAACACCACGCTGCTCAAGCTGGGCTACCACTTCGAGCTGGCCGGGCCCCGCATGACCGTCACCAACCTGCTCAGCCGCAACATGGACCGGCAGCGGCAGAAGCGGCTGCAGGAGCAGCGGCAGGCGCAGGAGGCGCAGGCGCAGGAGGCCCAGGCGGGGAAGGCGCTGCTGGAGGTGCCCCAGGCCCGGCCCCCCGCCCGGGGCTCCCCCAGGCCCTCCCTGCAGCCACCCCCCAAGGCTGCTCCCAAGAACTCGCCGGGCAAAGGGGGTGCCCCGGCCGTGCCCCCTCCACCGCCGCCGCCCCTGGCACCCCCACTCATCATGGAGAACCTGAGGAACTCGCTGTCCCCGGCCACCCAGCGGAAGATGGGCGACAAGGCCCTCCCCGCCCAGGAGAAGAACTCCCGGGACCAGCTGCTGGCAGCCATCCGCTCCAGCAACCTCAAGCAGCTCAAGAAGGTGGGCGCTCCTGGCCACAGGGCGAGGCTGGGGGGTGGACCTGCACTCCCTCCAGGGCGTCTGTCCGTCCTCCCAGGAGCTTCCTCTAGCCCGTCCCCCATGTTTCTCCCGCAAGTGGAGAAGCACCTTCAGACACTTCCTCAAAGTCTTCCCATTCCCCAGGCCCACATGGCCTTTGTTTTAGAGGGGTTCTAATCCCCTCTTAGAACCAGTCAGGCCCTAGAGGTCAGGTCACCCCAAAGGTCTTCAAGAGATCGTCCGTCCCTGGAGAGCCGGCTTCTCAAAGCTCCTCCTCCAGGCTGACCCCGCCCCTCCTGACCAGGTCCCTCCTGAGACACAGTGCAACCTCGACAGTCCCCCCAGTCATCGGATGGCGTCAGGTTTTTACAGAAAAGGGAAAGGGCCTCCTCTGCCTGCAGCTCCTCTGTTTGAGAGCCCAGGAGGAGAGGAGGGCAAGGCATCCCAGGCCCCCCTGGAGCCCCCTCCTCTAAGCCGTCTGCTCTGCCCTGACAGGTGGAGGTGCCCAAGCTGCTGCAGTAGGCCCGGGCTGCCGGCGCCGCCCGCCACGCCACACCTGCCCAGGCCCCGCTTCCCAGGGCCGCACGGACCCCGCCCACCACGCCAGCTGCCCTGCTCTGGACATCCCTGCCCTGCTCTGGGGAAGCTGGAGGCCGCGGCCACTCCACGAAGGGTATCTTCTCCCCTCGCTTCTTTTCTTGTCTCTGGCGCTCTCCACCACTGTCTCATCCCTGGAGCCGGCGGTTCTGGACGAGAAGAGTCCTACTAGCACGTGACCGAAAAGACGACACCCCTGGAGCCTGAGTGGCTGGCCAGCTGCCAAGGCCTAGGAGCTGAGAGGGGGGGTCCCTCAGGGGTCATGCGACGCATGGGCCCACTGCCCCCAGGGCCAGGATTCAGGCCTCTGAGGAGCCCTGGGGGCAAGCCCACTGGGCTGGTGGCTCCCTGTGTGGGGCAAGGGTGTAAGACTGGAGGGCCAAGGGCTCAGGGGAGAGGGTGGAGGCGCTGAGGATACCCCAAACCCCTCCCCGCTAAGCAGAGGACTTGAGGGGCATGGCCTGGTGGGGGGTGGGCTGCGGCAGGGGGAGAGGACAGACAGCCGCTGTACCTGAAGACTGGATGCCAAAGCAGACGTTCCCTCACACTCACCTGCTGCTGTTCAGATAGCTGTGATCTGTCCTCCGTGAGATTTTATAATATATACGAGCCTTCAGCTGTGAGTGGCCGTGCCCACCTGGGTGCTGTCCCCAGAGTCCTGGCGCTGACCCCTGCTCGGGAAGCGCAGACTCCCCACCCTGTCGAGCCGCCCACACGGGAGCTCCTCGCAGGGGCCGGACTCAGTCAGGGGGTCCTGCCCGGGGTCCCTGGGCGCAGCGCCGAGGCGGGTGGCGGAGCCAGGGCCTCAGTGGCCACATGAGGCGAGCGGTCCGCGCCGCTCCGCGCCTCCCGGTGTGGGCTGGGGGCCGGCGCCCCGAGCAGCCCAGGTCAGGAGGGCCGAGGGTGAATGACCGCGGGGCAGTGCCCAGCGGGTGTGCCCCCAGGCCCGACTCCCACTGCCTGGATGCCAAGGGCGTCTCTCCGCTTTGGAGCTGCCGCCGGGCCTGGGGCCTCGTCCCCCGCGTCCACCATGCGCCTGACCCCGGGAGCCCAGTCAGGGCCTAAGGCGACGCCTGCGCGCGGCCCCCGCCCCTGCCCGCCTGTCCGTGACCTACGGCGGACACGGCCGGGCCGGAGGGTGACTCCAGCCGGCCGCACGGCCCCGCGCGGCGCCCAGGGCCTCGAGGCCCCGCCGGGCCGCCGCTTCAGGGCACGAGGCTCCCGAGGGGACGACCCCTCACGCTGTGCCTAGGGGTGGGTGTGGGGGGCCAGGCCCCGCCCTCCGCGCGCCCTCTGTCCCTCTCCCGCCTACGTCGTCCCCTACGCCGATGACGTCCCCTTGCCCCGCGGCTCCCGCAGACCAATGACGTCACCCTTCCCGCCCCCTCCCCCGCAGGCCGATGACGTCACCCTTCCCGCCGCCCCCGCAGGAGAATGACGTCCCCTCCCCCGCCTCCCCGCAGGCCGATGACGTCACCCTTCCCGCCGCCCCCTCGCGTCCCTTGCAGGCGGATGACGTCCCCATCGTCGGGCGGCGGCGCGGCGCCTCCTAGCGGAGACGCGGCCGGGCCTTGCGCGGCGCGCGGACAGAGGGCGGGCGGCTGTACCGAGCGCGGCCCGCCCCGCGGGAAGGCCGGGATGGCGGCGGGGGCCGCCCTGGGATCAGCCGTGTTGAGGGGAGGGCTCGCTAGGCGGGGCCGAAGCCCTCGCTGACGGGTCCGGACCCAAACCTGGGCTGGGATTCCCAGCCGCCTTACCCTCTCCGCACCCCGCCCGGACGGGGGCGGCGTGTACGGGCCCGGGGTCTCCGGGCTGCAGGGCCCCTCGGCCCGCTGGCTCTCGCAGGAGGCCCGGGCCGGGCCTAGGGCCCAAGGCCGCTCAGGCGGCTCCTCTAAGAGGCGAGAGATCCGAACGCGGGTCACCCACCAGGACCACCCGGCCTGGGGAGCCTAGTGGGGGCGGCCCGCTGGGGAGGTGGTAGAGGGGCAGGCGCTGCCCGCCCCACTGGGCACACTTCTTCCGGCCTCCCCTGCTCTGCCCATCGGGCTCTCAGCTTCCTCCCGCTCCTGACCGCCCCCGCCCCCGCGCTCCGCTGTCTTGCTAACCCCTGGCTCCCGGCCCTGACTGTACGTTCCAGGCACCTGGGCCCTAGCCCGCTCCCCGCCATCCTCTTCTGGACTCAGGCTCCCCGGCACCGCAGGCCTCGCTGACCCCAGGATGCGGGCCCTTCCACCTCCGCTTCCCTGACCCCCCAGCGTCCTGCTGCTACCTCCGAGCTGAGCAGGACCCCCACTTATACCACTGCTGACCCAACCCCTGAGGGTCACGGCTCCTTCTACCCAACACCATCTTGTAGGGCGACTGCCAGTTTTCAGGGGTGCTGGGGGAGCAGCTGTGCCCGGTCCCCAGGTGAGGTGTTGGTCCCAGGAGAGACTAGGGCGGTGCCCTGTTTACCAGCTAGACAATGTGAGGGGCCTCCTCTCTGCTGCCACCACGTGAAAGCTCCACTCCAGCACGATTTCCCCTTTTTCTTAAAATTCTCTTTTTTGCAGTGCTTTGCAGCAACTTAGCAGCAGCAGCAGTTAATTGATTGGAAATGTTGGAGGGAGGGGGTAGGGGGCTCTTATTGGGATAAACTGTCTCCCATCCTAGACTATGGAGCAATTTCTAATTGGCCCCAGGCTGCTGACTTAAGGAAGCTCATTCCGGATGGCATGGCCCTGCATTCATTAACATCTCATCTTTCAGGGAAATGCAGAAATTTTGTCCTGGAAACCTCCACCTCCCAGCTTCAGGACAGAGAGAGGGGCTGTCCAAACCTTGGGATGACTTGGTGACCCCTCTCCCAGCATGCTGGCAGAAGCTATGGCCTGGAAGCCAGGACACCCGCGGCCCACCTCTCGTCCCCATCCTCGGGAAAGGTGGACTTGCAGCACAAGCTTCCCCTTCACCCAGGTCAGGTCCAGAGGCAGAGGTCTGGCCCCGGCCCCAGAGCAGCTGGCCCAGAGCCCCCGCCCTTAACGTGAAAAAAGTCTCCAGCGGGCCCTGAGCGCCACCCGCACAAGGGCCAGCCCTCCAGACAGGCCGAAGAGCCCTGAGGCCTGAGGCATGGAGCCAGCAGGTTGCAGTGGGGCCGGAGGGCAAGTGGATGGAGGGGAGGGGACTGAGAGAGGGCTTGGAGGGCTTAGGGGCTTTCCAAGCTGACTTGGTGTTTTCCCCGAGTGAATTAAAGTCTATCGAGCTTCCTTTCCTGGATCTGTCACCAGGCCAGGGGGCGGGAGGGGACCGGCCTGACACAGCAGAGGCACTGAAGTGGGCCTGGGGGTCTCGTGTCTTGGGCGCCTGTGATGCTCTGAGGCGGCTGACAGCACCTGCCCAGCCGGGCTCCTCTCAGCTGCTGGTCCAGGGAAGGCCCTCTGACGGGGAAGGGCAGCTCCAACAAGCTTCCTGTACCCCTGAAGCAGTGCCCTCATTCTACAGATGAGGAAGCGGAGACCCGGCAACCTTGGGAAACACACCTAGGTCAGTCGGTGGGGGACAAGCGCGAGTCCAGGTGTCTCAGATAGGTGGAGGGAGGTGCCTCTCACGCCGGACCCACGTGTGGAATCTGGGACCAGGAGGACCCGTCCCCCCACGGTGGCAAGATCTGCCTCCCCAGCTCTGGCAGCCTGGCAGCCCTCAGCCCAGGGCTTCTGCCTGTGCTCGGGCACCGGCCCTGCCCTCCCCCACGGAGTCAGGAGGTGTGGACGGCCCAGCGGAGTTATGTCACCACGGCTTTAATCCCCCGGAGCGCGGCCCGTGGGGCAGCCGGGGAGGTGGGGGGGGGCTTCTGCCCGTGGCTGGTGGAGCCTCCCCACCCCCAAGTCCACGGCAAACAGGAGGGGCTCAGGCTTCCTGGCCCCGGGTCCTGGGAGGAGAAGGGCTGGAAGAAAGCAGGGGCCATGCAGGCTTTCCCGCCCTTCCCCCACTCCTGATTAAAAATAGTCCACATGTCCCAGGCCCTCCCCACCCACCCCTCAGTCACGGCCAAGTTCCAGCTCAGCTCCTGTTCCTCCTCCCTGGGGCTCCATTCCCAGAAGGTCTCAGAGCGCAGCTGGGCCTGGGGCCTGGCAAGCAGACGCCCCTGCCCACCCCCTGGGCCGGGCGGAGGCTCAGCCTCCTGAGGGACGGCAGAGACGCAGCTGGCTCCTCAGGCTCCGGGGTAGGAGGGCTGGGGTGGCACGTACGGGGGAGGAGCTGTAAGCCAAGGAGACAAGGTGAGGGTCGGGGTGGCCCAGGAGTGCGCGAAGGAACCCCAACCCAGGCTGCAGGACCCCCAGGGCAGAGCAGGCAGGAGGCGGGGCCCACTCACCTGCAGGGTTGTAGACTGGGGGTCCGGCCGGGTAGAGTGGATACTGGGGTGCAGGACCGCTGGGTGGGTACATGAAGCCAGGCTGTGGGGGTGCGGGGCCGGCTTTGGGGTCCTGGGGGTATGGGTACACAGGCTGCACAGGGACGCCTGTCATGGGGATCTCCTGGCCTGGTTGGGGGACAAGGACCAGTACTCAGGGCACCGCCTCCATGGGACGCCGTCCCTGCCCCTCTGCCCCAAGATCCTGCTGCTTGGCCGAGTCCAGCAGGGCGCCCGCAGGTGGCCCCTGCTGGTTGGTCTGGGTTCAGCAGTGTGCCCACTCAGGGTTTCAGAGACCTCCTGGGCCAGACAGCACTGGCCTGGGGGGCGTCCCGCCCTGCCCCGGCCTAGCAGAGCTGCCCCCGAGGGGTCCTCTCACACTGACCCCCACACAGGGTCACCGTTCCCACACCCACCAGGCCTGGGCCTGTGTGCAGGCACACGATTTTGCACACGGAGCGCACCCGACATCGCTCACGCTCCAGGCCCGGCCTGCTGTTTCCTGAGAGCCATGTGCACGCACACGGCCCAAGCTGCAGGTACATCCGTGTACCCAGGGTTCACACGTGTCCCTGCGCTCTGGCTTCTGGGGTGACGGGCGGGCAGGTGTGTGTCCAGAGGGGCCCGCTGCTGCCAACCACACCTCCGGACCTCTGGTGCCCTCCGAGGGCACCCCCGCCCCTTCCCGCGTGGACAGACGGACAGACGCACCTTCGAACGGGCTCTGCAGCTGCTGGCGCCGGCGGTAGAGGTAGCAGCAGGAGCAGAGGAAGCAGCAGATGGTGGTGGCCACTACGGCCACGAAGAGGATCACGGCCGAGGCGATGCCCGCTATGGTCTTGGGACTTGGACAAAGAACAGGTCTCCTCACCTTCCAGCCTCATGCGGGGAGTCCTCGCCACACAGACCGCCATGCTGGCTTGGACCCCCGGCCAGAGAGACGCGGGGCTCTGCCCGCCCCGCTGGGGAGAGCTTGGGGACCGCGCTTCCCTGAAGGCTGGGCAGCCTCCTGAGCAGCGGCCTCCCTGCAGGGGCTGCTGCGTGCACCCGAGTCCAGGACTGAACAGCTTGGACTCCAACACAGGAGGCCTGACGGGCAGAGCTCCTTTCTCAAACCGCGCTCGGTCACTGCCTCCCCATACATGTTCTGTATGTCAGCGTCTCCTCCTCCCAAAACAAGTTTGAAAGCCCCTTTTGTGCGCCCCCCTTAATGAGGAGGAAACAGTGACCCACCCGGCACCTGTCCTCCCCAAGATCACACAGCTGGTGAGCGGCGGACTGGGGATTGGACCAGTCCGGCCAGAGGCTGGAGCGCCGCTGGGCCAGGGGCTGCCCCTGCCCCCGCCCTGCACAGGCCCGGGCGGGGGGAAGGGCCCGGCCCAGCCCCAGCCCGCGATGACCACATGACGGTCACCGGCCGGCCCCTCCTGGAGCTCCTGCGCCCTGGAGCTCCAGCCCCGCTTTGGGCCCAGGCAGGGTGTCGGCTGAGAGCCGGAGGGGGTGGGGAGGGGACGCCGGCGCCCACCTGAAGGCCAGGCAGTGCTTCTGCTGCCTCTCGGTGATGAGCAGGCTCAGGTCCCGGCAACAGTACCGCTGGTAGCAGGTCCCGCAGCAGAAGGTGAAGAACTCGCAGTTGAAGCCCGGATGCCAGGAGCCATTCCGGTCCAGGTACCACAGGCAGTCCTCGCCAGCCAGAGCTGCGGGCAGCGGTGGAGGTGCCCAGTGGCCAGCGGGCCGGGTTTCGGGCCGCCCCAGCCCCACTCCACTGCCCGGAGCTCCACCCTGGTCCCTGCGCCCGGAGGCCTCGGCCTCGACCCCCAGGGTCGGGCCCCCCGTCCAGCCCCCGCACCTTTCCCACGGACCCTAAAACGCCGAGGCTCCGCCGGGATCTCCCGGGCGCCCCCGGGCCGCGCGCCGAGGCCTCCCGCCGCGCCCCCGGCCCTTACCCAGGGGCGCCCCCAGCACCAGGAGCGCGACCGCGGCGAGCGGCGCGGCCCCGCGGAGCCCGGCGGGCGGCATGGCGCGGCGCGGCGAGCGCGGGGCGCACAGGACGACGCCGCCGCCCAGCTCCGCGGGCCGGCTCGCCCGCCGGCTCCTCGGCTCCTCTCCGCCTGCTCGGGGCGGGGCTCGCCGGCCTGCGCCGACCCTGCTCCCGCGCCCCGCCCTCCGGGCTCCGCCCCGGCCACGCCCCTCGCGGGGGTCCGGGTCCGAGCCGTCCCCCCAGGCCGCCCCGCGCCGGCGGCCGCTGGGCCCTGCTGCGGAGGGCCTCTTGGCCCTCGGCCCGCTAGCTGCCTCGCCCGTCGGCGTCCCCGCCCCGAGAAGCCCTGCTCCTGGTGCCACTTCCGAGCGCTCAGGCGCAGGGGCCACCCCTGACGCAGGACCTCCTCTACCCAGCGTCCAGCAGGACGTCCTCCGCCGGCGGCGGGGAGGAGAGTCGGGGGCCGGGAGTCACCCCGCCCCCACCCCAGAACACAGGGGCCCATTGAGAGGCTGCTCAGAGCAGCTTTGTCCCCGCGGGCCGGCAGACTTGGACCCTGCCAGATGCGCTGGCTCCCTGAGTGCCCCTTCCCCCCACCGAGTGGCCAGCTAGGGCCTCCCAATACGGATGGCAGGCCGCGGGGACCACCTGGGCCCGTCCAGTCGGATGCCCTTGGCAGTGGAAACCTCTTTCTTCAGAGAGCGACCCCACAGAGAGACTACGGTAGTGCAGAGCATAGGGTGGCCCCTCCAGGGGTCATAGTCTCCTTGCACGTTTGTCAGTGGCTGTGCCCCTGCTCTGGGGGCACCTGACCAGGAATTTGCAGGGCCTAAGCTAGGGAGAAAATCCAAGGCCCCCTTAGCCCCTCTGCGTGCAGCCCTCAGGGTGTTCGGACAGGCCCCTCCTTTGCGGCTCCCCAGAACCCCATGAGCTAAATCAAGCTCACTGGTGTAATCAGTTCATTTTATAGACATAAGCTGGGACTCAGGGCAGTTCAAGGATTTGTTCAGGTAACAGAACCCGTAAGTGGGAGAGGCAGTCTCAATCTAAGTGGCTTCACCTGCTTAGTGGGTGACGGTGTCTGCAGGTGGTATATCCTGTAAGGGTTATACCTTAATGTCCAAAATATACAAAGAACTCAGACAACTCAACATAAAAAAAAAAAATACCCACAGAAGACTTGACTAGACATTTTCCCAAAGAAGATATATAGATGGACAACAGGCACATGAAGAGATGCTCGGCATCACGAATCATCAGGGAAATGCTTCAAAACCACAATGAGGTGTCACCTCACACCTGTCAGAATGACAGTCCTCAGAGACAACAACCAACAGCTTTGTTGGTGAGGATGCAGAGAAAAGGTTCCCACCCTGGAGCGTCGTTAGTGGGGATGTGAATCGGTGTGGGTACTGGAAAAAGTACGGAGGTAACAGAAAGAATCACCGCCCATTTCGGCCAATCCCACTCCTGGGTGTTCACCTGAATGCAAATCCACTAGTTGTAAAAGACATATTTCAAAAGACATACGCACCCTTCCGCTCACTGCAGCATTATCCACAATAGTCAAGATATGGAAGCAACCTAAGTGTCCAACAACAGATGACTGGATAAAGATGTGTACGGATATACAATGGAATGCTACGAGGCCATAAACACGACCTTCATAGTGGTCCAGTTGTTTAGATGCTGTACTCCCAGTGCAAGAGGCCCGGTTCGATCCCTAGTCAGGGAATTAGGTCCCATGTGCTGCAACTAATTAAATATTTTTTAAAAAGAACGAAATGTTGCCATTTCCAACAGCAGGCTGGACCTGGAGGGTGTTATCCCTACGTTAAACAAGTCAGAGAAAAACCAGTAGTGTATGAAATCACACATGTGGAATCTTAAAAAAACAAAAACAACAAAACCCAAATGAGCAAACATGAAACATGAATAAGAGTTGTAGATACAGAGAACCCACAGGTGGCTAGCAGAGGAGAGTGCGCTGCATGGAGGCTGTGCATTACACTGAGCACCAGGCTGTGGAGTGCAGCGTGCTCAGTACAATGAGCGCAGTGGCAAGTCACATAGTGAAGTCGGCAACACAGCAAGGTGTGGGGCTCCCTGGTGCTCAGTGGTAAGGAACCCACCTGCCAGTGCAGGAGACACAGGCTCAATCCCCGATCTGGGAGGATCCCACATGCAGCGGGGCGACCAAGCCTGTGCACCAACTGCTGAGGCCGAGCCCACGCTCTGCGACGAGGCCCCGCCGCAGTGAGAAGCTGAGCCCAACAACTGGCGCGTAGCCCCACTCTCCCCCACCAGAAAAAAGTCTGCACAGCAACGACGACCCAGCACAGCCAAAAATAAATCTTAAACAGAATGAAGTCTCGAGTGCCCATCACGAGGATCCATCAGTCCCGGCGCTCCCACCCCCAGCAGCAGATGGCAAGTGTCTCCAACATCGAGGCGTGGAGGCCCAGCAGAACCTGAACAGGCTGGGAAGGGCGGCGGGGGCAGGCGCGGCCCTGTCCTGCCCCGTGGGTGCTGGCGCCTCCAGGAGAGCAGAGGCCAGGAGAGGGTCTGCTCCTGCTCAGGACGTGGCTGCTCATCTGATGGGGGCCGGGGGAGCGGACGTCTGTCCTGACAAAGGACGAAGCCATAAATGCCGCAGAGACAGACGGATGGATAGAGCCCCCAGCTCCCCACACCCGGCAGCGCGTCCACTTGCTGAGTGCAGGGACCATGTGGCCCCGTGCTCCTTGCAGTCCCCAGCTCTCACTGTGGGGGCTCGATGGGCAGATGGAGGGCTGTCTCTTCCTGCCCTGCCCCAACCTGAGCCCAGAGCCCATCTGATGGGGGTCTTTTCCAGCATCCCTTCTCTCTGTGCCTTTGGTTCCTCTTTCCTTAGGAAACAAAACCTCAAGTCTCTCCTATTAAAATGAAACAAAGCGAAGTAAAACAAAATGACCTGTTTCCCAAACCCCCTCTCTTTCTGTGTCTCTGCTTTCCACCCTTTTTTCTCCACCTAGTTCTCCTTAAAACTTAACACGCCTGGTTCTAGCTCACCAGGACAACAGTGATTTTCTGACTGCAAAATTCTAGGAAAACTTTTCAGCGCAGATGATGGGAGGTGATCAGACAGGTCAGAGGGGAGAACAGGAGCGGGGTAGGAGGGGGTGCTGCTCCTCAACTCGGGGGGCTGGAGCCTGCGCCTGCGCCTGCGTGCTGAGCCGGGCCCTGGGCTGGAGGAGAGGGAGGGGGAGGCTTGGGTGGGAATGCTGGGGACTGGGGAGGGGGTTGTACAGCCTGCAGGGCCTTCCCGCACCTTCTGTGGGCAGATGCGCAGCAGCCTTGCCTCCCCAGCGGGTCTCCAGGCCCCGGGGTGGCCAGGCTGTCCCTGGGCCAGAGGGGACAGGGCGTGGAGGGTGATGACACCGGTGATTCCGCAGGTGAGTGTGTGCCAGCGTACCCACGAGGCACCGGCACTAGAAGAACTTAATTTGCTCTGTTCCCAGGCTGGGGCTCAGAGCTGGACTTCTGTGACTTCAAAGCCCAAGCCGGTCCACTCGTCCTTCTGCCTCTCGTGGATCAGGTCTGAACCGCTCCGAGCCGGGCCTGGTGTGTGGGCCACATCCGTGGGCAGACCTCGGGGTGGGAAGCCGGGCCAGCAGGAGTGGGAGGAGCGGGACCGTGACCCAGTTTGGGCCTGGCCCGGGGCTTCAGCCACAGCGTCTGCTGAGTCATCCCACGGCCGGGCTGAGTGGCCGGCTGGGCCTCCTCCCATCCGCCTGATGCGCCTCTCCAGGTCAGGGCAGACCGAATGGCATCCCCGGGGCCTCCCTTGCCTCCCGGGGCCCTGGGCCCTGGGGCTCCCACCTCTCCTCTTCAGGAGAGCCCCATGGACACCCTGCCCTCCCTGCCCCGCGGGCCTCTGTCCACCCAGCTCCTGCAGAGAGAACTACACTCTTTCCTCTGATGCAGTCTCATTGCACCGAAGGAACAGGCTCTCACTAGCCCCCAATAAACACACATTCCTCCTTCATCAGGAGGCTCTCCTGGTGTCCAGTGTGACTTGTACTTGCTGTGGACAGAAGGCTGTCCCTGGCTCAGTCCTTGGGGGCGGGGGCACGGGGGCAGCCTGGCAGGAAGGGCGCCAAGTGTCAGGCGTCTCTGCGGGGCCCAGGGGGTCTGGGCCGAACCTGGCAGCCTCAGGCCGTGGTGGGGCAGCCACTGGCTGGCTCTGGGGCCGCCAGCCAGTGGGGCCTGGGGGGGTAGCCAGGTCACCTTCAGGTGGCACCTTCCTGGGTCCGTGGCCAGGCCAGCTGGGCAGGGCGGGGGCCGACGAGCGCTATTTTGGGAGCCGAGGGGAAGAGACGAAGGAGGCTCTGTTTGCAGCTCTTCTGTCTGCCCACTCCCTCTCCTGGGAGGTCTGTGGACACGGGCGTCCGCCCGCACTGACCCTTCCCACTGAGCTCTATTTTCAGCCGAGACCCGCGTGAGCCCTCTGCGAGGTGAGGATGGTGGCTGTCCTTGCGAGGCTGGCTGTGTAGGGCTGGGCTCGGGTGCGGAGGCTGGCGGTGCACTGGGGGCTCAGCTCATCACTGCCCCACGCCACCGGGCACAAGGCGGCTGCGTTGGAGTCCACGCCCCCGGCGCACGGCTCCCCAGGATGGACTGGTCACATCTGCTCACCCTACGTGGCCCCGGGGATGGAGAGCAGGGCCGGGATGTGCGGGGTGGGGTGCCTGCTCGGAACCTCCGGCTGGGGCAGAGGAACCCCGCCCTGTGGGCTGGAGAGGGCCCCTCGGGCCTCAGCTTCCAAACTTGGAAGTGCAGGGGTTCAGTTGGACCCCCTACAACTGCAGGTCAGCCGGCTCGGGGGCTCTGGTCCTCTCTCTGCGTGTTCAGTCGGAAACAACTTGCAAGAGGGCCCTGGCAGGGCCTCGGTGGACCAGCCTCCTGCCCAGGGGTGAGCCCAAGGTCAGGAAGGGGAGCTGGGCTGAGGAGGGACATGGCCCCAAATCCAGGGGGCAAGAAATGCCACACCTCTTTCCCTTCCGTCACTTTAGGTCAGACAGTCTCTCCTCCCAGCTGGCGAGCAGTTCAGGCCGCGGTCCCTACAGCTTGCTCCCCTGCCAGCCGGGGTCACATGGTCTCAGGACCTCACACAGTGCAAACTTGGGGGTGGGCTCTGTCGAGGGCTCGGGGGCCTGCACGTCCAGCAGCCTCAGTTTGTGTGACCCAGGCGCAGGGACCCGCCAGGGAGCCCTGATGCTCAGCCAGCATCGGGTCCCCAGACTGCTATCCCCTTCCTTCTGGGAGCCCTCTTCCTTCTCTCTCCCTCCCTCGCTTCCCCTAAGACCCTGGACCTAACCTCAGTTCACTCGGGGTTTTAACCTAGCATCCAAAAGCAGGTTATCCTCAGAGTTCTGCTTTCCCCCTGCAAAAGCAACTAAGGCAAGGAAATGCAAGAACTCAGCCAAGTTCCCGGAACAAGTGGAGGGGCAAAAACCTAGTGAAAGCAGATTAAGACAGCTCCCGGCAGCACCAGGTCCCTGGGAAACGCTCCGCTCATCAGGTGGGACGCTGGAGCCATTCCCGCAAAGGCTCCCCAAGGCCCTGATTCAGCAGCAGCAGCTGTGAGGTGAGCTGAGTCACCCTAACCCAGGGAGTCAGGAAGACCACCCCACAGAGGTGGGGCAGCTGGAGGGCGGGGAGAGGACACCCTCCCGGCCTGAACCTATGGGCCTGGAGTCCAGCCCCGTCTTCACCTGCAGCCACAGCCCCGAGGCAGGTCGAGTTCTGAGGAGGCAGGACGGGAGGGCGGTGCTTCCAGCCCTGACTATCTCTGCACCTCCACCTGCAAAGGGCATGGACAGGCCCCTGCTCTGCACGGCCAGGGCCGACCCTGGAACAACACGGGTCTCCACTGCACAGCTCCACAATGACGCAGGCTTTCTCCACCAGCAACTCCAGGGCTACCCCGCCCCTCGTCCCGCATTGGCTGAACCTCGGATGCAGAGAACCTAGGCCCACCTCTAAGTTCTCTGACTGCCCACGTCCCTCACTGTGGTCAAGGATCCTCAGTAGAGAATCTAGGCGAGGTCACAGGTGACAGGGCAGCCCTAACGTCGCGTGCTTCTGACAGGTGGGCGGCTGCCAGCCACTTCCCCCACCCGCCCCCCGAGAGAACCCCCTCTGCCCTTCTCCTCTGGGGCAGCAGGCACTCAACCCAGAACTGATGTATCTGGTCCGGTCCCCAGGCCCACTGTGCTGCTTAGCATCCCCAGCTAGACTGGCTCCTGGTGGAAGGGGCCCTGCACGTGAGGGGCTTGGTATTTGCTGGAATGCCATGGAGCCAGGAGCTGGCTGTGTGTTCCCATCTCCTTAGTGACCATGGGCCCACTGGGCGCCTTCCAAGTACAGGCCCCTTTAGGCTTCCGGAGCAGAGTCCTGTCTGCCCGAGTCCCCCAGCCCTTTGAGCCTCTCTCCTCGACCTGACCTGAGCCCACTGCTTGGCCTTCCCCCTGCGGACGCGCCGCCTCTGCCACGCAGCCCTGGCTGGGCAGCAAGCTGGGACACAGCGCTTGGGCCCGCAGCAGGCACAGGAAGGCCAAGGTGGCCCAGCAGGGCTCCGGACGCCGTGCCCTGACCCCAGCCTCAGTCTACACGGGGGTTTACAGATGCAGGGACAGTTCCTGCCACACCGCCCGTTACCGGCACAGGATCGTGCAAGCACTGCTCTATGCTCGGGAATCCTGGGTGTTTTCACAGGGACTCTTATCAACCAGCACCTTGGAGAACAAGCTTACATAGAGGTTGTGCCCACGTTTGCTCTGGTAGAGATGCTTGGATTCTAAGTTAACAGCCTCCCCAGGGACTCCCTGTTACCTGAGAACCTGATCGGTGTCCCCGTCCTCGTCCAGCACGTACTTCTGTAAATGGCCTCAAACCGTCTTCTGGAAGGTAAGGTGTGAAATGACCCCTCGTCGGCCACTTACAAGATGGGGGCTGAGGGCAGAGCGCCCTGGGCGCGCCACAGACCACCCACCGGGCTGCTCTGCGGTCAGAGCTGGCGGCCGGTTGCCGCCTGCTGTCCTATCTGGTCTGTCAGTAGAATCAGACGCTGAGGCCCATCTGGCGTCACACTCCAGCCACCCGCCCTTCATGTCGGTCCCTATGGGCCGGCGCTCTCGGGGCGGAAAGGGAGCTGGGCTCTCACGTCCTTTCCGGCTCCCAGTGTGGTCTGCGCCCCCCTCCCCTCCTCCCCACCAAGCTCCCTGAGGCCCAGCGTCCCGGCCACAGACCTTGATGTCCTGGCCGCTCTCCTCCAGGGTCAGGGCGCCCATTTCTCGACTTCTCACCTTGAACCTCCAGTCCTTCTAAGCAGGCAGCCCTGCCCTTCCTACCCGGAAGCTAGTTCTCTTTGGCCAAAGAGATGGACACGAAGGGGGAGTCAGAGGGTAAGTTCTCGTCAGGACCACTGGCCTCCGGGAGGTCTTTTCCACTCCCTGCCGAGTGGATGCATCCCCTGAATGCACTTCCTCGTCAACAGAAGGGAAACATTATCTGTGCACCTGCCGTAAAGGTGAACGGGAAACAGGAAGGGCCTGCACGTCAAGGGCTCCAGGGAGCGCAGCGGGAGAGGCCGGGGCCGGGCTGGCAGCCCCGCTGGGAACCTGCCCCTCCAGCTTCCCACTGGGGGCAAGGTGGGCGGGAGGCACACCTGATGACACTGAGCCTGAGGCTTCCGCAGCAGCCCCGGGGCCCTTCCCTGAGAACTAGTCAGCTGCACTTGTAGCCCACCCCTGCTGTGAGACCACCGCCTTAAGGAACACTCCGCAGCTATTCAACACGGGCTCTGGTACGGGCACGACCAGAAAAGGGGGCGCAGGGCCACTGGCTCCCTCCCAGAATCTGAGCACGTAGCTCCGTCTCTAGGAGGCCCTTCCCAGAGGCTCAGCTGCACAGTCCGCGGGGCTGCACCCGGCCCCGGCCCCTCACCTCGCTGCTCCTCTGAGAGCGACAGGAGGCAGCACCAACATCAGAGAGCATGCAGACTGCACTCGTTTGTAAAGATCACTTTACTCTCCTAGAAAAATACACATTGCAAATGTGAGGGCCACAACGTCCCCACCTTAGAGGATTCCTGAGGGAGAGGGACAGCCTCAGTATCAGGCTGTGTGTGGGGCGTGTGTGCAAGAGGCATGTTAAATATGGTGGGGGCAAGTGGACTTTTAAAAAAATTTGTTTTTCCATTTTTTTTTTTTTTTTCTAAAAAAGGAAAACCAAATCGCCATCTGTCTGGCTAACCTCGTGTGCGTGCATGTACGAGGAACAGCATCAGGGAGGGGCTGTCATGCAATGAGGCAAAACCAAGACGGCCTTCTTGGACGGGGACTCTCAGGGTTGCAGGAGGAACAGGGTCCCTGGGGGGCTCCCCTCGGCCCCGAGACAAGTGCATCAGTGGATGAGGGCAGAAAGCCCACTTCTCTGCGAGGGGAGTTGGAGCGGAACACATCAGATGGACTATGAGACACCAGGTCCGTCCTAGAAGACGAACGGTCGTGACTTCCTGTGCTCCAGGTGGGGGCCCACAACCAGGAACGCGATCGTGCCGGGCAGTGTGCTCTGGCCTGGCCGGCAGAGGCCTGGAGCGCAGAGGGGCTCAAGTGGGAGGAGCCGGTGCTCCAGCGCACGCTCCGAGAGGCACAGGCCACCAGGCCTCGACCGTCAGCGTCGCCTGAGGCCGCTACTGCAGGCTGAGAAGAGAGAGTCCCAAGGCCAGGAAGGGCTGCACGCCGGGCACGGTGGGCGGGGTTCCCCTCAGATGCCGATGGTCTGCAGCACCCGCCTCTCACTGTCGCTGAGGTGGCCCGAAAACATCACATAGCAGGGCTGCTGGGCGAACTGGCAGAGGAAGTCTGTGAGGTAAGCCTAGAGGGCGGGAAGGGAACGCCTGAGGGCTGCAGCCAGGGGGGGCCGGGCTCTGGCCTTCAGACGAGAGCCCACACCCCAGGGTCCAGTCTCTGGCGAGGTTCAATCCAGAGGCGGAGTGCCACAGGCACTTCCCAGGACCACGCCTCACATACTACCCTGAGAACGTGCCACTCTGAGGACTCTGACCATACAGCTGCAGGAAGCTGGGTTCTAGCACTGAGTGAACCTGAGGAGTGAGGGAGAGGGGAGGGGGCACCTGGGTGGGGAGGGGCATGGGGGGGAGGGAGAGGAGGGGGCACAGGGGGGAACACAGGCACCGGGGTGGGGAGGGGCACCGGGGGGCGAGCACAGGCACTTCGGGGAGAAGGGCACCAGGGGCAAGCACGGGCACTGCAGGGGGAGGGGCACCAGGGGGAGGAGGGGGCACCGGGGGGAGCACGGACACGGGGGGGAGGAAGGAGAGGAGGGGGCACCAGTGGGGGGACACCGGGGGGGAGGAAGAGGAGGAGGGAGCACCGGGGTGGGGAGCAGGGGCACCGGGGGTAGGCGGGAGCACCGGGGTTGGGAGCACAGGCACTGGGCGGGGGGGGAGGAGCAGGGGTACTGGGGGGAGAGGAGCACTGGGGTGGGGAGCACGGACACTGGGGTGGGGAGCACAGGCACCAGGGGGGAGCACGAACACTGGGGGGAGGAAGGGGAGGAGGGAGCAGCGGGGTGGGGAGCAGGGGCACCGGGGGGAGGAAGGAGCACCGGTGTCGGGAGCACAGGCACCGGGGGGGGGTGGGGGGTGGAGCGGGGAGCACAGACACTGGGGTGGGGAGCAGGGGCACTGCGGGGGGAGCACGGGCACTGGGGGGAGCACGGTCACCGGGAGCCCCTCACTCACAGGGCACCGTACCTGCAGGTCGAGCTGATAGAGCGGGTCTGTCAGGGCGTCGGGGTCGTCCTCCTCGTCGTCCTCGTAGTAGTCCTCCTCTGCAGAGACACGCGGGGGCGGGATGGGAAGTGTCACCCACGAGGCTGTGCTCAAGGGGCACAAAAACCCAGGTGCTGCCCTTCGAGGACACCCCCACCTCCTGGCCCCGTGTGTGTACGGCTGTTATCCGCACTCACCGTATTTACTCGTGGCAAGAATGTCGGACAAGAGCTGGCCAGCCAGGCCGTCCTCCTCCTCCTCATCCTCCTCGTCCTGGTCCTCCCACATGTCGTTGGCGTCGTCTGCTTGGAGATGAGAAGCAGCTGGCACGCGCCTCCCCTCCCACCAGACTGGCCAGGACGGAAGGCCCCGAGGGTCCCTGCACCACGCCCCTAGTCCCAGGGAGAACCAGGCGTGAGCAGACCCTCCCGGCAGTCTGCCTGAGAGCCGACTGTGCTGGGGGGCGGGAACAGGCTGAGAAGCCCCCAAGAGAAGTCAGCCGGGAAGGGTGGCCTCACGTCAGGCAGCTCCTGGGAGCCAGCCCCACGCAGGCCTGCAAGGCGAGCCCCAGAGCAGTGGGTAGGGAGCGTGTGGGGACGCAGGGCACCTTGGTTCCACTCGGCGGGGGCAGCCTGGCGGGCGGCATTGGCCTCCATGACGCTGGACAGCTCGTTGATGATGAGCTTCAGGATCTTGACCAGCAGAGGGATGTTGGTCCAGCGCTCGGGGTCTGGGGAGGAGAGAGGAGGCTGCCCTGGGCTGCTCCCGCACAGCACTGCACCCAGCACTCCACCCCCAGCCACACGCGGCCCCGAGTGCGTGTGTGCAGAGTGCTCAGGCGTGTCCGACTCTGTGACCCCGTGGACGGTGGCCCCACCATGCCCCTCTGTCCATTGGACTCTCCAGACGAGAATACTGGACTGGGTAGCCATACCCTCCTTCACGGGATCATCCCGATACGGGGACGGAACCTGGGTCTCCTGCACTGCAGGCAGGTTCTTTACCACCTGAGCCGCCAGGAAGCCCCCCAGTCATGAGGCTCAACGTTAAGATAACTTCATTGTACTCTACATCAGTTTAGAGGTCAGGAGAGATGAGAGCCTTCAGGGGCTAAAGGGGACGAGCTGTGTCTGTGAGAAAGCTGGGACACAGGGGCCTGAGCAGGTCAGAGCGCCGCGAGCCCCAGAGACGCAGCCTCAGGGACAGCGTGGGGAGTATGAACCTGCAGTTGGATGGCAGCCGTGACAGACATGGACGCAGGGTCCCGGGCCCAGAGCGGGCTGGCCACCAGACATCCTGTCCACTTGCAGCCACAAGAGGACCACACACGCTGTGCCCCTGCTGCGCGGGAGGAACCCATCTCTGACGCCCCTTCTGAATGCCCCCCAGGTGTCCTAGCCCAGCGGGGGTGGGGCACGGCGTCACGCACTCTTGGCCGACTTGGAGCGGGTGCGGACGCCCTCGTCGGGGCTGTGGAGCTCCTCGCCCTTCACGCGGATGTCCTGCAACCGCCGGTCGTCGGCGGTGATGCCGTGCTGTAGCAGCTTACACAGTGCCACGGAGCTGCAGGGAGAGCGCGCTGTGAGCCGGCCTCCCCGGGGACGCGCCCGACCGCGACTGGGTGGGAATGCGCCTCCGGGCCGGCTGGGGGAATGCCAGAGTCCGACTGAGGGGCTCCCGTTCCTAAGGGCGGGTGGGTGAGAACAGCTCTTGAGCAAAGCCACATGGACGTCCACCCTGGAAGGCGTGGGGGGCGGTGAGAACAGGGGGTAAAGTCCAGGGTAAATTGTTAGAAACCTGGCTTTAAAAACAAGAGGAAGCCAGCAGCAGCCCTCAGGCGGGGCCGGGGAAGGGCTCTTGCCAGGGAAGATCCCGTTTTCTGGAGATTTCAAGATGGCAGCTACTCGCAGCTACAGTTCAGCAAGAAGGAAGAGGGGCCGGGAGCGTGGTGGGCAGTGGGGCCGGGGGGAGCACGAGGCCCACCTGACTTTGCCCTCGTACTGCCCGTAGAAGAGGTGCTGCCGGCTGGTCCACTCGGCCATCACGAACTCCAGGGCGGGCTTGCCGGTGGGTCCGGGGAGGCTGCACAGGAACTCCAGCAGGGGCTCCAACTGTGTGTGCACCAGGTGAGCGAACACCATGATGAGGGACTAGGGGACAGGGGACAGCGGCTCAGGGACCCGGCACACAGGCCCAGGGCCCCCCGCGGACGCCCCCGCACCTGCATGACGCTGAGCGTCTCGGCCTGCTGCATCTTGCTGAGGACAGCGCGCAGGATCTGGTCCAGGCTCTCGCCCAGCTCCCGGCCTGCCCGGGCGATAAGTGTGGACACCAGGCGGCCCACGAAGGCGGCGGTGAACTCAGAGGTGCGGGGGTCCAGCAGCTGGCTCACCACCTGCATGACGTACCACAGCCCGCTGTGGCCCTGCTCGTCGCGCCACTGCGCCACCTGCTCCAGCGTCACCGACACATAGGCCCGCAGGCACTCGCCTCCGTTCTGCAGACACGGGCAGCCTGTCAGCGCCGGGCTCCAGACCCATACGCACACACCCTCCTCCCAGCCCCTCGTGGGAGCCCAGACACAGATCTCTCATCAGAGGAGGAGCTTCAGCTGCCAGGCTCCACCTCTGGTCCCGGGGAACGCAGCTGAGCTGCAGCTGAGACAGGCCCAGGTCTGGGGACAGAGCAGACCACTGCCTCGAGCCTCCCCAGGTCATCCCTCTGCTGACTCTACTGACGGAAGAGGGCTTCTCGGGGCCCGAGCCTACACGGCTGGGATCTCTTCTGCTGCTCGGACCCCACGCCTTTGAGCAGTCGGAACCTTCCTGGTCCTCCGGACAAGCACAGATGGGAGGGGTTTCTTTCTCCAAGGCAGGAAACGTCTCAGCCTGCTGCTCGTGCGCCACGGCTCAGACACCCACGCGGAGGTACCTGCATGGTGGCGTTGTCGTCCGTGTGCAGGGTGCACTGGGCCACAGCGGGGAAGGCCTGGCAGATGAGCAGCTGGGAGAGAGGGGGCTTTGTGCTCCGCACCACCGTGGTCAGGATGTCGATGGCCGTCTGCAGGAGACAAGTCAGGCTGCCTCAGGGGCGGGAAGGGAGGGAGGGGCCCACGGGCCTGCCCACCCACCCAGAGACACTGAGGCCCTAGTGAGAGGCCCCACCGTTCTGCGCCCAGGGACACCCCTGCCCCGAGAACACATCACGGCTGGTCAGGGGCGGCGTAGGGCCATAAGGACGAGGACGCACCGCACACAGCCCCGCGGGGATCTTGTCCGCGGGTGCCTGCATGATGCTGACCAGGGTGGGGATCAGCCGTGTCTGCATGGGGCCCTGGCAGGCCTCGATCTGGGACAGCTCCTTGAAGACATCCTGAGACAGGGAGGCCACCACAGGGTCTGGGGAGACAAGACACGAGCGCTCTGTCCACGCTGCCTGCCACTGGCCCACACCCAAGCCGCCAGCTTTTGCCTGACCTTTCACCCGGACCTGGGGCCCGGGGCAGCCGCTGGGGCCTGGGAGGCAGCATGTGTGTGAGCTGACAGAGTCGGGGACAAGTCAGCAACAGCTGCTCTGAAAACAGAACCTGCCTCTTTCCCTGGGACAAATCTCTAATGCCTATATTCCTGTGAAACATGGATTCATTATGAGCCCAAATGCTTAGAAAAGCAGCCCCCACTGACAGCTTGTTAAGAAGACACCACCGCCTCAGAACTGCCTCACACTGATTTTTCCGGGTCCCACATGTTGAGTAGGACTGCATGTCATCTCCTGGGGGTGCTCCCAAAGCCACTTGAGGCAAAAGAGAAGACCTTCAAACAGCAGAGCCTTGTGAAGAAACGGAACTTTAGCTAAACCTGCTTCACCTACCTAAGAAAAACAGAAACACCCTCCAAGGGGCACTCAATGTGCCGGGCGCTAAGATGCACTGTCTGTAGCAGACGAGAACTGCAGCCCACTCGGGGGTGCACGGCCATGGCAGCAAACAAGCAGCAACATAGCCCCTGGGGGAGGCCGCGTGGCGGGCAGGGAGCGTGCAGGGTGGAGTCCTCCTTAGGGCACGCTCTTGTCACACAACGAATCAAGTAAAACATCCACTCCTGCTCAGTTGTTTAAGTTACGTCCAGCTGTCAGTGACTCCACAGACCATGGCCTAAAACGTCCAGTTGACCTCACATTAGTACCACCCCCCTTCCAAGCGTCAATATGCATTCTTCAGGTATAAATGTCCTCAATGTTTTTTCTGATAATAAAACCAAAATCTGGGATTCTATTCTACGAGTTTTGGAAAACAATCTATTTACTTACTACAAGGTGAGCACCTCCCTATGGCTTTATTTCTTTGAGACTGGATTATTAATGGCTGCACAGCATTCCATTTTATGGATGTAATTAATCTCTAATTATTTCCAAAGACTTGCTACTACAGAAAACACACTATGAACACCTGATCCTAGACCTCTGTCTGCCTCTTCTTCTTCAGCTCCCCTCTAATCCTAGTTCTAGGCCTCTTCTTTCAGAAAGCTTTTGATTTTGCTGCTCAGCCTCCCACCTCACTGCTGGCTCTTTTCTCCAGCTCCTAAAGAGAGCAAGTCACAGGCGCAGGCTCTCTGCTGTCTGCATCTACACACAAGCAGCCTCTTGCTAACTCACGGTCCCCTCTGCCCTAACACACAGCCCACGAGACTCGGGGGCATCCGCGCGGCCCCGCCCCGCGTACCGTTGCTGTACTTCAGGAAGATGGCGATGGTGAAGGGGCAGATTTTGCTCTCCATGCTCGCTGTGAACTCAGGGTCCACCGTGCACACGATGCACAGGGTCTCCATCACCAGGTTGAGGACCTCGGAGCTGAACTGGGCTGCGAGGTGGATCAGGCCGTCCAGGATGCTGGGGAGGAAGGGCTGCAGCACAGCTGTGCTCTCCGAGACTTTCAGCTGGTCACAGTAGCTGGGGAGCGAGACAAGCAGATGCTCACCAGCAGGCCCGCTCTGGGCTCCCCAGTCAGTGTGACCTGTTACAGAGTTCATGAAGCTACTTCTAGAGTTCACTAGACTTTTACATCTTTGTGTAGCTTTTTTTTTTTCTTTTAGAATTTTCAGCACCACCATTTCTATGTTTTCTAAGGTATTTCTGCTTTGGTCTTCACGATTTCCTTTAAAATTTCTTTCATCCCATTTTGTTATGAAATCCCAGTCATAGCTATATCCAGATCATTAAGATATTAAGTCAAATGCATTACGCTTCCTCGGACTACAGTTTTAGGCACATTCCTCAGATAGATAGATATAAAGATATAATATGTACTTTTTTGTTATCTTCCAGTTAGTGTTTTTAAATCTCTTCCAATACAACGGTTATTAATAGTAGACTATTCTTTTACTTTCAAGTTATGAAAATTTTGTACTTTTTGGCAGTTTTTGCATCCTAAAATTACATCAATTTATAGAAACATTTTACTCATACTTACAAATTTGGTGTACTATTTGTGGGGTTTAGATGTTTGTTTTAAAACAGAAAGACTCACAGACTTTGAACCTATGGTGACAGGGGCAGAAGGTGGAGAAGAGGGATAGCGGGAGTTTGGGATGGACATGTACCCACTG
The DNA here is from genome assembly GCF_032452875.1 of Bos javanicus. Lineage (NCBI taxonomy): Eukaryota > Metazoa > Chordata > Mammalia > Artiodactyla > Bovidae > Bos > Bos javanicus. The sequence goes on from NC_083883.1 coordinate 81,272,209, forward strand.
CTGTACTGAAAACAGATAACCAACAAGGACCTGCTGCGTAGCACAGGAAACTCTGCTCAGTACTGTAATCATCTAGATGGCAGAAGAGTTTAAGAACAGACACATGTACGACTGAATCTCTGTGCTGACCCCTGACACTAACATAGCACTGTTAGTCAACTACACTCCAACATAAAAATTTTTTTAAAATTTACCTTAAAAAAACATTACACATACTTCTACCTCAGTTCAGTTCAGTCGCTCAGTTGTGTCTGACTCTTTGCGACCCCATGAATCGCAGCACGCCAGGCCTCCCTGTCCATCACCAACACCTGGAGTTCACTCAGACTCATGTCCATCAAGTCGGTGATGCCATCCAGCCATCTCATCCTCTGTCATCCCCTTCTCCTCCTGCCCCTAATCCCTCAGCATCAGGGTCTTTTCCAATGAGTCAACTCTTTGCATGAGGTGGCCAAAGTATTGGAGTTTCAGCTTCAGCATCAGTCCTTCCAATGAACACCCAGGACTGATCTCCTTTAGAATGGACTCGTTGGATCTCCTTTCAGTCCAAGGGACTCTCAAGAGTCTTCTCCAACACCACAATTCAAAAGCATCAATTCTTCAGCGCTCAGCTTTCTTCACAGTCCAACTCTCATATCCATACATGACTACTAGAAAAACCATAGTCTTGACTAGACAGACCTTTGTTGGCAAAGTAATGTCTCTGCTTTTCAATATGCTATCTAGGTTGGTCATAACTTTCCTTCCAAGGAGTAAGCGTCTTTTAATTTCATGGCTGTAGTCACCATCTGCCGTGATTTTGGAGCCCCCAAAAATAAAGTCTGACACTGTTTCCACTGTTTCCCCATCTATTTCCCATGAATTGATGGGACCGGATGCCATGATCTTCGTTTTCTGAATGTTGAGCTTTAAGCCAACGTTCTCACTCTCCTCTTTCACCTTCATCAAGAGGCTTTTGAGTTCCTCTTCACTTTCTGCCATAAGGGTGGTGTCATCTGCATATCTGAGGTTATTGATATTTCTCCCGGCAATCTTGATTCCACCTTGTGCTTCTTCCAGCCCAACGTTTCTCATGATGTACTCTGCATAGAAGTTAAATAAGCAGGATGACAATATACAGCCCTGATGTACTCCTTTTCCTATTTGGAACCAGTCTGTTGTTCCATGTCCTGTTCTAACTGTTGCTTCCTGACCTGCATATAGGTTTCTCAAGAGGCAGGTCAGGTGGTCTGGTATTTCCATCCCTTTCAGAATTTTCCACAGTTTATTGTGATCCACACAGTCAAAGGCTTTGGCATAGTCAATAAAGCAGAAATAGATGTTTTTCTGTAACTCTCATCCTTTTTCCACAATTCAGTGGATGTTGGCAATTTGATCTCTGGTTCCTCTGCCTCTTCTAAAACCAGCTTGAACATCTGGAAGTTCGCACTTCACGTATTGCTGAAGCCTGGCTTGGAGAATTTTGAGCATTATTTTACTAGTGTGTGAGATGAGTGCAACTGTGTGGTAGTTCGAGCATTCTTTGGCATTGCCTTTCTTTGCGATTGGAATGAAAACTGACCTTTTCCAGTCCTGTGACCACTGCTGAGTTTTCCAAATTTGCTGGCATATTGAGTGCAGCACTTTCACAGCATCTTTCAGGATTTGAAATAGCTCAACTGGAATTCCATCACCTCCACTAGCTTTGTTCGTAGTGATGCTTTCTAAGGCCCACTTGACTTCACATTCCAGGATGTCTGGCTCGAGGTGAGTGATCACACCATCGTGATTATCTTAGTCGTGAAGCTCTTTTTTGTACAGTTCTTCTGTGTATTCTTGCCACATTAACCTCTTAAATCAATAAACATTTACTAGATGCTGCTCACCATGTCCAATGGGATACATTATAAAAATACATCATCCAAGTCTTTATTTCTGTTATCCATGGAATGGTAACAAGTCAATAACAACACTGTTTCTGTACGTTAACAGAACCCGGTGCAGAGACAAGGCCCTCCCCAGGTTCTCAATGAGTGGTTTCTCTTCGTGTAATTTTCAGATGTCTCGTAACATCTGTGTCAGCCGCTGGGTTCAGAGGTCATGGTGACCAGTATACCTGTGGGCTTGGGCCTCAGGTCTGACCACTCCCTGTTCCTAGCTCACAGCTCCTTGATGCTCAAGGCCACTGTGCTCTGCACCACCCCTCCTGAAGAGTGGGCTGGGCAGACACTTGCGCTGGGACTGACTGGGCCCACTCCTCCCAAGGCGGCCACACTCTAATAAGTGTCAGCACAGCCTGGCAGGTCAGAGGGGCCGCCCTGTGTGCTCAGACCATATGGGATCTTCTACGCCATGCTGAAGAGGTTAAGCTTTACTCTGGAAGTCAGTGTGTCTCAAAGTTTTTTTTCTTTCACAAACCACTTCTGACATCTAATTTCTTCTTTCCCCTAGAGTCTTCAGGGGAACCAACACCCCAGGAAAACGCTGTTTGTGTCCAGTGGCCTCATGGATCGCCTGGCATGCTCCTTCTCCTGGGTACCTTCATCCCAGAGCTTGAAGAGCATAACCAGGGCCAGAGAGTTTCCATTGCAGCAGCAAAAATACAAGTACTCAATTCTAGAAAGACCAGTTTGAGAGCTAATAAAGATGGCAGCAGTCTGCAGTTGCAGGCAGCAAAACCCCTCGGGGGCCCCTGCAGGAACTCAGGCAGATGCTGAGCACACACAGGGCAGCTGGAGTGGGAGGGGGGCAGCGGGGGAGGGGGAGAGGAGAGTGGGGAACCGAGCTCCAGAGGCAGGGGATGGTGTCTCTGGAAGAGCTCCGGAGGCAGGGGCTGGTGTCTCTGGGAGGACAGAGCTCTGCTTTGGGTGCAGGACCCACAGGTGTGGGGTCTGCACCTCTATGGTGACAGGGACTGCAGGCAGGGGAGGCCTGCAGGTGGTCGTTAGGAGGCTCAGCAGTGGCTGCTGTTAGTCTTCAGGTCCTCACGCCTGTCCTGGTACAGACAGGAGCACACACGTGAACCTGGAGCTGTGGAGAAAGGTCGGCACACATGTGACTAGAGAAATGTGGCCCACGTGTAAGGATCTGTCACCAGTATCCCGCACAGGAGCGCTCTGAGGCAGTGTGCACTACGATGGACAGGAGGCGGGGCAGGCTCAGGGATGCGCTGAGGACAAGCTGGGCTGAGACTGGCTGCAGAACTGAAGAGGGCAGGGCCGCACGTGAACCCTGGCTGAGGACAGGCACAGCGAGGACCCTGCCCTCACAGGAGCTCGCCCCCCGGGGTCCGCTCTTCCACACGTGACGCACAGCTCTGTAAACGTGGGCCGTGCCGTTTCTCTGCTCTGCGTGTTCATGGCTTCCGTCAGTTCTCCCGGGACAGCGGCTACACCTTTCAAGAAAGCCCTGCCTGTGTAGTCAGAGAACTGAAAGTTATTTAAAAATTAAAAAAAAAAAAAAAAGCTTTCTTCACGTATTTTTTTCTGATTATAAAAGCAGGATAAAATGTCAGCTTCTCTCAGCGTTACTGCGGCGTACTCCATCCACGACACGGTGAGCACGAGCGCTGTGGCACCCGGATGCGTGTCCACACCGCACAGGTTTCCCCTCATCCACTTTCTCACCACGTCCGTCCCCTCAGGCTCCCCTGCTGCTGGGAACGTGCAGTCTCCACTCTCCGTTACACACAGCGCAGGCGCCGACAGTCGCGCTCCATGCTGGAGCCTCAGGCCTGACTCATCCTGGGACGACAGCGAGCTCCCTTCCCCCTTCCCTGCCCGCACCCTGACCCCGGCCTTCTGCTCTCCTTCACAGCAAGTCTGGCCTTTCCAGAAGCCTCCAGAGGGAGGTGTGTGGCTCAGCTCAGTCAGCACAGTGCCCTCGAGGTCCACCCGGCTGCTGCAGACGGCAGGCTTCCCTTGCACAGCTGAGTTCCGTCCACTGGACACACATCACCTTTGCCCACTCCCCACCGATGCCCTCAAGCAGCTGCCACAGCCCGGCTACGTGAACAGCACAGCAAGGAGAGCGAGCACAGGCATCGGTTCAAGATTGTGTTTCATTTCCTCTGGTTGGATCAAATGGTAGCTCTATTTTTTAGTTTTTTTAAGACCCTCCATACTCTTATCCACAGTGGTTGCACCAATTTACACTCCCACCAACAGTACAAAAGTGTTCCTTTCTCTCCACTCCCTCGTTAATCTTGTTATCTTTTTTAAAAATATTAACTAGCTTGCTTATTTCTGGCTCTGCTGGGCCTTCACTGCAGTGTGTGGGCTCTCTTTAGCTATGGCGTGTGGGCTCAGTTCTGGCACACAAGCTGAGTTGTCCCGCAGCACATGCAATCTTCTCGGACCAGGAATCAAATCCGTGTCCCCCTGTCCTGGCAAGTGGATTCTTATCCACTGAACCACCAGGGAAGTCCTCTTCTTGTCTTTTTGACACTAGCCATGCTGACAAGTTTGACATGAGAGCTCACTGTGGTTTTGATTTGCATTTTCCTGGGACCTAGTGGTGTTGAGCACCCTGTCATGTACCTATTGGCCACCTGTGTGTCTTCTCTAGGAAAAAACGTCTTTTCCAACCCTCTGCCATTTATTTTTTACCAGATGGTTTATTTGCTATTGAGCTGTATGAGCCTGTTAAATATTTTGCATATTAACCCCTTATCAGATAAATGGTTTGCAAATATTTTCTTTCACTCGGTGGCTGCTGCTTCCTTCGGCTCCCGGCTTCCTGTGCTTTTAGTCTGATGTGGTCCCACTCATTCACTCGGTGGCTGCTGCTTCCTTCGGCTCCCGGCTTCCTGTGCTTTTAGTCTGATGTGGTCCCACTCATTCATTTTGCTTTTGTTGCCTCTGCTCTTGGTGTCAAATGTAAGAAGTCACTGCCAAGACCAGTGTCAGAGAATTTAATCTTTAGGTTTTCTAAGAGTCTCGTGATTTAGGTCTTAGTTCAAGTCTTCATTTTGAGCTGACTTCAGTATATGGTGTAAGACTGTTGCTGTTCAGTCACTAAGTCACGTCCGACTCTTTGCGACCCCATGGACTGCAGCATCCCAGGCTTCCCTGTCCTTCACTATCCCCCAGTTTGTTCAAACTCATGCCCATTGAGTCAGTGATGCTATCCAACTATCTCATCCTCTGTTGTTCCATTCTCCTCCTGCCCTCAGTCCTTCCCAGCATCAGGGTCTTTTCCACTGAGTCAGCTCTTCCCAGCAGGTGGCCAAAATAGTGGAGCTTCAGCATCAGTCCTTCCAGTGAATATTCAGAACCGATTTCCTTTAGGATGGACTGGTTGGATCTCCTTGCAGTCCAAGGGACTCTCAAGAGTCTTCTCCAACACCACAGTTCAAAAGCATCAATTCTTTGGCGCTCAGCCTTCTTTATGGTCCAGCTCTCACATCCATATATGACCACTGGAGATGGCCTTGACTAGACGGACCTCTGTTGGCAAAGTGATGTCTCTGCTTTTGAATATGCTGTCTAAGTCTGTCATAGCTTCTCTTTCAAGGAGCAAGCGTCTTTTAATTTCACGGCTGCAGTCACTGTCCACAGTGATTCTGAAGCCCAAGAAAATCACTGTTTCCATTTCCCCCCCATCTACTTGCCATGAAGTAATGGGACTGGATGCCATGACTTTAAGTATGCTTTTTGAATGCTGAGTTTTAAGCCAGCTTTTTCACTCTCCTCTTTCACCTTCATCAAGAGGCTCTTTAGTTCCTCTTCACTTTCTGCCATTAGGGCGGTATCATCTGCATATCTGAGGTTACTGATATTTCTCTCAGCAGTCTTGATTCCAGTTTGTGATTCATCCAGCCTGGCATTTCGCATGATGTACTCTGCATATAAGTTAAATAAGCAGTGTGTAAGATAAGGGTCCAGATTTTCAAATACCATTTACTGCAGAGCCTGTCCTCCCCCCGTGTGTGTTCTTGGCTCCTCTGTCATAAAGTAATTGGCCTCAGAAGTGCAGGTGTACAGCTGGGCTCTCTATTCTGCTCCATGATCTTTGTGTCTGTTTTTAATGCCAATACCATCCTATTTTGATTACTATCACTTTGTAATACAGTTTAAAATCAAGAACTGTGATACCATACAAATTCTGGAATTGTTTGTTCTATTTATGTAAAAAATGCCATTGGAATTTTGAGCGGGACTACACTGAATCTGTAGATTGCTTTCGGTAGTTTGGACATTTAAATAATGTTCATTATTTCCATCTACGAACATGAAATATCTATTAGTTTGTGTCTTCAGTTTCTTTCCTTGATGTCTTATAGCTTTATGTGTATAGATCTTTCATCTTGGTGACTTATGTTTATTCTTAGATACTTTATTGTTTTTGATGCAACTATTTTTTAAATTTCTCTTTCTGATAGCTCATTATTCTTTTCTAACTGCTCTGCTCAGGAATTCAGTACTATGTTGAGAAGGAGTGGTCACAGTGGGTACCCTTACCTTGCTCTTGATCTTAAGAGGAAAAGCTTTCAGCCGTTCACTGCTGAACATATTAGCTGGGGGCGGGGGGGGGGGGGGGCGGTCATATATGGCCTTTATTGTGTTGAGATGTGTTCCTTCTACGTGCTTTGTTGAAAGCTTTTGTCATGAAAGGGTACTGAATTTTGTCCAGTGCTTTTTCTGCATCTATTGAGATATTCACATCTTTTAATTTTTCATTCTGTTAAGTGGGTATTGCATTTATTAGTTAGTTTACGCATGCTGAGCCCTTTGCATCCCAGGGGTCAGCCCCGCTTGACGGCGGTGTGCTGCCCTTCACGGTGCCACTGGGCCGAGTTTGCTGGCGCTGTGCTGAGGGCCACACTCATCCGGCACACTGGCCTGTCGTTTCTTTTCCTGAAGTGTCCTTGTTATCAGGGTAATGCTGGCCGAGAAAAATGAGTATGCAAATGTTCCCTCCTCTTCAGCATTTGGAAGGAGTCTGAGAAGGGCTGGCATTTACTTCTCTTTGAACATTTGGTAGAGCTCACCAGTGGAGCCATCTGGTCCTGGGCTTTTCCAGTGGCAGCTTTCTCGTTACTGACTCACGCTCCTCATCAGCTACTGGTCTGTTCAGATTTTCAAATTCTTCTTGTTCAGGTTTGCTAGGCTGTATGTTTCTAAGAATTTATGCATTTCTTCTAGGTTAAGCAGTCTGTTGGCACACACTGGCTCTCCGTGGTCTCTCGCGAGCCTCTGTCTCTCTGTGGTGGCAGTTGTGAAGGCTCCTGCTTCGTTCGTATGAGGGCTCTCTCTCTTCGTTTTAGTCTAGCTATAGCTTGTCAACCGTGTTTAGTTTTTCAAAGTACCAGCTCTTACTCTCATCAAACTCTTCTAACGTCTCTCTGGCCCCCACTCATCTGTCGCTGCTCTTGCCTTCCTCCTGCTGCCTCTGGGCTTCATCTGTTCTCTTTTGAGCTCCTGAGGAAGGAAGTGAGGTTGTTTGAGATTGTTTTTTCTTTTTTTGCTTTAATGTAAGTGTTCCTTTGTTAGAACTCCTTTTTCTGTATCCTGTAAGTTTTGGTATGTTGTATTTCCATTGTCATGTGTTTCAAGACATGTTTAGATTTCTCTTTTAATTTTTCCTTTGACCCACGGGTTGTTCAGAAAAGTACTGTTTGATTTCCATGTATCTTTGATTTTTTTAGCTTTCCTACTGTAACCAATTTCAAAAGTTTCCTCCACATGTGACTGGAAAAGACACTCGATATGATTTTCACCTTAGATTTACCAACGTTGGCGTCACGGCCTGTCCTGGAGCACACCCCATGCAAGCCTGGGAAGGAGGTGCGCTCAGCTGCTGCTGGATGAACTGCTCAGTAGGTCTGCTGGGTCCATCTGGGGGAAAGTGTAGTTTAGGTCCAATGTTCCATTACTGATTTTCTGTTTGGACAAACACCCCCTGTAAAGGGGATGGAGTATAAATCTGCTGTTATTGTACTGCTGTCTGTCTCTCCTTTCGGATATGACTATCTGCTGGGTGTACTTAGGTGCTCTGATGGCAGACGCACGCACATTTGTGACCGTCCTAGTTTCCTGATGAATCAGCCCCCTTATAGTATGATGGGCGGTTTCGTGTTACAGCTTCTGAATTAAAGCCCACTTGCTGATAAAAGCACAGATTCTCACTCTCTTCTGGTTTCCACGTCACGTGGAGCATCTTTTCTCCTCTACTTTCAGCCTGTGTGTCTTAAGACCTGTAGCCTCAACTGGTTCTTTCTTCTAATCCATTCAGCTAATTTGACTTTTAATTGGAGAATTTAGTCCATTTATATTTAAGATAACTTTTGTAAGTGAGCCCAGTTTACTAGCTGCCATTTTACTAACTGTTTGCTGGCTCTCCTGTGGTCCCATTCCCCATTGCCCCTCTGGCTGTCTTCCTCTGTGAATGGTGATCTTCCAAAGAGAAATGCTTTCCTTCTTTTCTCTTTACTGTTTGTGTGTCTATCACAGACTTTGCTTTGTGGTCACCATAAAGCATTGTACAGACATAAAGAAACTCTACTCCTTTACTCCCATCCGTTAATGTCTCTGATATCACAATTTAACCTCTTTTATACTGTGTATTCATTATAATGAGGACTTTCCTGGTGGGTCAGACAGTAAAGGGTCTGCCTACAATGCGGGAGACCTGGGTTCATTTAGCTGGTTATTTGTAATACTTTCATATTTTACCCTTTAGAGTCAGGTGGTTAACACCATCATATCACAGTATTAAGAGTATTCTGAATCAATAATATACTTACCTGTAGCAATACATTGTATATTTTCACATTAGTAATATGCATCTTTTCATTTCAGCTTGAAGAATTTCCAGTGTTTCTTGTAAGGCAGGTCTAGCAGTGAAGAACTCCTTCGGCTTTGTTTGTCTTGGAAAGTCTTCATGTAGTCTTCACTTCCGAAGGACAGCTTTGCTGGGTAAAGTATTCTTGGTTGGCAGCTTTTTCATTCAGCACCTAGAATGTATTATTCCACTGTCTCTTGGCCTGCAAAGTTTCTGCTGAGAAATCTGTTGCTGGCCTTACGGGAGCTTCCTTGTATGAGCAAAAGGTTTTTGCTTCTTAATGCTTTGAAAATTCTGTCTTTGATTTTAGATAGTTTTGTTATACCATTTGATTCAAATGGCGTCTATTTGAAACGAATGGATCATTTACTGGATAACCAGAGAAGGCAATGGCAACCCACTCCAGGAAAATCCCATGGGTGGAGGAGCCTGGTAGGCTGCAGTCCATGGGGTCGGGAAGAGTAGAACACGACTGAGAAACTTCACTTTCACTTTTCACTTTCATGCATTGGAGAAGGAAATGGCAACCCACTCCAGTGTTCTTGCCTGGAGAATCCCAGGGACGGCGGGGCCTGGTGGGCTGCCGTCTATGGGGTCGCACAGAGTCGGACACGACTGAAGCGACTTAGCAGCAGTAGCAGCATTATACTGTGTCTTGAAGATCACCTTGGACTGAAATTTTGGGGTGAAGTATATTAGCTTTATGACTAGGAGGTGCAAGTCTCCTCTCAGATTTGGGAAGTTCTCATGCATTATTTCTTTAAAAAGGCCTCTTCCCTTTCTTCTGGGGCTCCAATCATGCATCTACTATTTCTCCTAAAGGCACCACTGGGTTCACATTTCCTCCTTGGTTTTCATTCTTTATTCTCTGTCATCCTCTGACTGGAAGGCCCCATCTTCTATTTCACAGACCTCTTCTACCTGATTCATTCTGCTACTGATGCTTTCTATGGTATCCTTCAGCTCCAGAATTCATTTGTTATTTTTTTATGATTTCTCTCTCTTGGTTGAATTTCTCATTTTGTCTGTGAGTTGTTTTTCTGATTTCATGAAGTTGTGTTTTTGTACTTTCCTGCAGTTAATTGAACTGCTTAAAATGATATTTTGAATTCTTTAACAGATGAATCACAGATCTCCACATCTTTGGGGCTGGTTACTGGAGAGCGACTGTGTTTCTTTTCTGACGCCATGCTTTCTTGGTTTTTCAGGTTCCTTCATGTCTTTCATTGCAGTCTTCACATCAGAGGTAGCAGTCAGCTCCTTCAGGCTGTAGTGACCAGCCTCTTACAAGTGCCCGGTCCTGAATTTCTCACCCTGGTGCCGGGCTGGAGCATCCATTGGGCTGTGGATTTCAACAAAGGCTCCCCCATCTGTGGGTAGCTGTCTCAGTCAGTGTTCTCCAGGAGTTCCTGGACCACTCCTCGATCCAGAGCTGGGACAGCCTGTGCTGCTATAACCTGAAACACAGGTTGGTGAGATTCCCCATGGCTGCTTGGTGTACGGTGATGATGACAGAACCAAGTCAAATGGAACCACAGCCAGGACTGTGGTTGGCAAATCAGCAGACAGGATGTGAGCCTATCTTCTCCAAACAGCTCTCTTGTCCTCAGGCGGCTCTGGCTTGGACAGATGCCAAACTGTGGGTGCAGGAGGGACAGAGCGAGGGCCCCTTGTTCAGGCTCCTCTGACAGCCTGCACCCTAGTGCCCTCTGAGGACACACAATGATGCCCAGCGTCTCAATCTGCTTCAGAAGGTCAGGAGGCAGTGCAGGCGGGTGGAAGAGAAATTGTGTTTTTAGGGTTTCAAGCAATTCTTAGGACTCAACTGAGGCTCTCAGATTTGGACTTGAAAACACCCCTGCAAACACCAATGCCTCTCTGGTCTGAGGAGGAGCACAAATAAAGGACTACCTGAGCCATGAGCTGTGAGAAAGGTGCAAAACTGGGGAAAACACGCAGTTTCCAGGCCATATTATCCCAAGTTTGGTTTCTAGCACAGATACCATCAGTCAAGCAGGCGGGCTGGGCTCTCAGCCCGCTTCTATGCTATGCTCCACTACCGTGCAGCCCCAGGCAAGTCAGGTCTCTCTCAGAGCCCAGGTTCGGCCCCTCTGTGGGGGAGGGAGCAGTCCAGATGGTCCCAGAACTGGACTGATTTGAAAAGGAAAGAGGAGTAAAAACAGGACACATCTGGGACTCACAGAAGCCCTGTCCTGCCAACATTCATTCTGCAGGAGATCTTCGTCAGAAATTTCCGAGCGACAGGGTGAACAGGTAACTGCTGTTTGGGACTTCTACCCTGAGCAACTTTCTCTTAAGACAGGTCTGCTTGCTCTAAGGTGGCGTACTCACCCCCAGATGGCTCTCACTGCGGAGATTCGAACTGATGGGGGTTGTGTCTCATGAAGACCACTAACCGTTGCCTGAAGAAACTGCTGGATCAATTCAGGGGACATAGCAACTGTAAAGCGACTGGCAGCCCAGAGGGCCCGGCCCAGGAGGAAAGGAGACACTGGGGAGGAGAGAGAGCAGTCAGGGGCAGGGCACGGCACACTCCAGCTCCTCGCCCCTCCTCCCAACCCCCACGCCTCGGCATGCCGCAACAGGGAGGCACTGCCTCACACACACACAGCTAATCAACAGGAAAAGGAGGACTGGAAAAGACAGAAGCAAATGTGTGACCTATGGCACAGAACCTAGAGCAGTCTCCCAGATTCCCAAGGTACATTCTGAACATTCCTAGACTAAAAAGACATCCCAGCCCTGACCCCACCCCAGCTCTCGCCATTCCTCATGCACTGCTAACCAGCTCTCTGGAAGCTTCTCCATGGCCAGGTTTTCCCTACTCTTGGACCAACTGGAATATTACAAATTACATCTCTGTCATTCTCTTATTTAAAATGTCAATAAATTCCACAGCTTACCAAATAAAGTCCCTCGGATCAGTGCCTCTGGCATCACCTCCAATTCCTCTCTGTGCCTCCAGACTCAGGCATGCAGCCCACCCTAGCTGTCATCTTATGTTGCCATTTCTGTGCTTGGCTTTTAAGCCAACACACTCACCTCTCCTTGCATTATCTAACCGATCTCTTGGGCTGAAGTAATCCTAATTGTCTCTGAGCCACTTTAATCTCACGTCATCAGCTTTCTAACATGAACTCTATATATATATATATGTATATATATATATATGTATATAAATATATTCAAATATATATACACTGATATTCCAGCCACCGGGATAAGGATTACTATGCCCTGCCTATTATTAAGATGTTTGAGAATAGAGACTATACTTATTTAGCTGTCACAGGGCTTAACCTTGTTACCTGTACAATAAACATTAGTTGATGGGACCTATTCAACAGAACCTACCAAACTGTGCCAGGTAATTACATAATAAATTACATAACGGAGAGTAACAATTCTCAAAATACGGTCCTGGAAGTTACAAAAGTGAAACATTTTCGTAGCAAAACTAAGACAACGCTCAACTGTTTCAGTCTCACTCCCTGTGGAGTACACAGTGGTTTTCCAAAGGTTACATGACGTGTCCCCAGGGCTCTAACAGCTAATGGGATGTATGCTTGCAATTCTTATGTTCTGAAAGCTTCTCAGTTTTAATTTCTAGTATGTCAAATAATGTCACATGTGACAAAAAAATCTCCTTGGGGTTACTGATAATTTTTAAAGGTGTAAAGGGGTCCCGAGACCAAAGAGTTTGAGAATGGCTCGTATAGAAAAGCTTTGCTATGGCAAATTCTGGAAAAAATATGCTGGTGGGTGTGAGAAACTCCAGCACTGTCATCAACATGTAATCACACTGTGTGCGTCAGGGGCCAGGCGCTGCGGGATGGAGGGTGTGTGACAAGGCTTCCACTCGCACACGTACATTTCAGCAGAAGAGACAGAAACATTCACCACGCTCAACAGACTGCACACATGGTAACTGCAGAACAAAAAGGAGTCTCCTCAGTGGGTCTGAGATCACAACGCTCAACTGCTTAGTTCTATGACCTGTGACTCAGAATGAGAGAGGACCTAATGACCTCATTAGAGACAGCGGAGAAGATTCTCCAATGGCTTAAGCTACCCAAAGGGCTAACTCAGGACAAGGACACAGGACAGTGCACTGGCATGGCAGGAGCAATGAGGGCCCCACGACTTAGGCTCAGAGAGGAAGCAGAGACTGAGCTGGGGTCTGGCTCTCAGGAGCCGCTGTCCCGCGGCCACAGCCCTGTGCCCCGAGGAATGGGCTCCATGCAGTCGAGGCGGTTCCTTTTAAGGCTAGCAGTGATCACGGACGTGAGAGCAGAACACTTTAATTATCTAGTTAGAATGGTTTTAGAGAGAACAGATAGTTTAAGAAAACTGATGGGAAGCAAACAGAGAGGATGAGCCTGACACAGACTGCCTGAGGGTACAGGGGGCTCTGCATTCACAACTCCTGCCAGAGTGCCCCCTGCACAGCAGCCACACTTGCGTCCTGTTCAGACGCCAAACGCCACCCCGGGCAGTGGGCGTGAACCCGGGGGGCAGATGTGGGAGAGTGGTAAGGAATGAGCAGTGAGGCCGCCCCAGACTCAGAGCTGCTGAAATCTGAGTCAAGGTCCCCGGGCAGTGCAGAGTCAAAGGAGCCCCAGCTCCAGGCTGCAGGAAGAATTCCACCCCAAGGTTTACCTAAGTGAACAACAGAGCTGAGACCCCCAGAATCCTGCTGTGCTGAAACACACCTGAGAGGTTGAGGTCTGCAAGGACGACGCCGGTCAGGAAGCCGTGCATGTCGAAGGGGATCCTGCCGCTCTTCACGCTGTCAGTGACGATGGACTTCACCGAGCCCAGGGCCAGCATGCAGGCCTCGTGGACCTTCCACCTGCCAAAGGGACCCCATGGCCAGTCACACAAACCCCCCGCCAGAGACACAAGCACTCGAGGGAAAGGCACTTCAGCAAGCCTGACCCTGAAGGGCACTGAGCTACTCTTCCAATCTAAGCCTATATCTGAAAACAGTATAATTTAACAGTAACAGGTTTTTCTAATTAAAAACAAAGCAAAAGCCCTTCCTTTCCAGGCTTTTTAAAAAGGAATAAAAGCATCGAACCAACTATCTTAAGGAAAAACTGCTCTAGAACAGGTGATTCAAAGCCAGGACGCCTGCCCTCACCCACCGCCCAGAGGGTGCCCCCACGACGTGGCCCGCCGCCCCCTCTCACCAGTGCTCAGCGCCACTGCTCTTGGTCTGCTCAGCCTCCTGTAAGTGCCGAGCGGCCGCAGCGGCCAATGCAGCCGCGCTCTCATTCTGGAAATCAGAGGCCACAGCCTAGGATGAGAGGAGAGGTGCCAACGAATATTTCTGTGCAAATTAAAACCATAAACTGCATTGCTGTGCATGTGGCTAACGTGATCAGATACACTCATAATGCAACCCCGAGCTGTATGAAGGTCTCTAAGTTAAAGCAGCACCCGTCTCTCTGCAGAGGCTGAGCTCTCTAAAGCTTACAGAATGGATGGCTACATTCTGCAGAGCATCAGGGGTCAATGAGAGACACAGCTGTGGACAGCAATGGACCAGGTATTTATCTCTGGGAGGTCAACTTGGAAAAGCAGAGCTAATCTACTAAGTGACATGCCGTGGCCCTCCTGAGGTGCCTTAGAAACACCAAAGGACAACAGACTGCCCACCAACAATGAAACGGGAATAAGTGTATCACCAGACAGGCAGCAGCTTCTCCACAGACCTCAGGCTAGAGACAGCTCTGTGCTCCGGTCAGAGCCACAGGAGACGGGCAGCCACCGGGACGTTCACCTCGCAGCAATCGAAGCTTTCAAATCTGCCAGCCTCTAGTCTGTGCTACACACAGACCCTTGCTGAAGACTGAACTAAACCCAAGAGTTCCTGATTCAAACACCCTCTCCCATTAGAACAACACGCCCCGCACAATTCTTTCATCAATATTGGCATGTAAATCAGAACCAGACCAAGGACTTTAGAATTCCTGTGTCTCAGACTTCACTTGAGATGCTCTGTGTTAGTTCTCAGTCACCTCTGACTCTTTGCGACCCCATGGACTGTGGCCCACCAGGCTCCTCCGTTCATGGAATTCTCCAGGCAAGAAGACTGGAGTGGGTTGCCATTCCCTTCTCAGGGGATCTTCCTGACCCAGGGATTGAACCCGGGCCTCCTGCGGGGTTGCAGGCAGATTCTTTACCATCTGAGCTGCTCTGTTACCCACCCCAGTCTGAGGTAAAGCTGTCCAAAACCAGTGCTGAGCAAAGGCTCGAGGGAGGTCTAGAACAAAGAGGAGAAGCCGACGCCGTCAGGACCCCGGTGAGCGGGTGTCGGGGCAGCCCTCTCACCAGCAGCAGGTCCTGGGCCGCGATCCTGACGGTGTAGGAGAAGGTATCGTCGTCCTCGTCTTCCACAAACTGCTGGGGGTTGGCGGTCCACACTTTGATCTGAAAGAACGATGCGGTCAGCTCTGTGAGGCTCCCTCTTCTAGTCCACACACACGGGAAGATTCCAACCTTCTGTTTTTATCTTGAACAGAACGCTACTCTTTCTGATGCAAAGAAGCAAACCCTTTACCAAACCATGCAGCTACGGCCGCTGTGGAAGGTGGCTGACTGCTGGCCCCTCCTACTGCCAGTCGGCTGTGACCCCAACAGGCCAATTTGCTGAGTCTAGTGGGTCTGATGGAAATCCAATGTGAAAATCATGTCAATTCCTAGGACACAGTGGCATTACCATATTTTTAATGCTCTCTTCTGGTCTAATGACTCTCTGACTAGGCTAAGGATCTGAATGCTGTGTCTCACTATCTACAGAGAAAGGCCAGGCTCTTCTTGCTATCACACCCTTGGTTAGGGGTCCCCTACAGATACCAAAGTGAGAGTATTCTACAAGTCCAACTACCTACCACAGAAGCTGATAAACCCCAGCACCCAGGGACTTGGCAAAATGATGTGAATGAAATCACAGCTTTCCTAGCACTTCCGGTCACGTTGCTCTTCAGGTATCAGTTTTTAGAAATTAACAGATGCCTGACCCAGACCCCACACTGAAGCTGCACTTGCACGCCGCTCACTGACTCCACCATGCAGGTACCTGCTCCTCAGTGATCTGCATGTAGAGGATGATGTAGTAAATCAACTCAGGCAAGGCCTTCTTGACAGTGCTTTTGAATTTGCTATTTTCCAGGAGAGCGTGGACAAACTCAAAAATGCTAAAGACGAGGTTTTCAAAGCCCAGGACTTCACCTACAGGAAGTACGTGAGAGAAGCTCTTAGTGGCAAGAAGACATAAAGAAGCACAGATGCTGTGAAGGAACTACACCACCTCTGTGAGCAGGGGTCAGTTAAAGCACTCGTGGGAATGGAAGAGGCCCAGGGGATCAAAGAAGGGAATTTTGGGTACTAGGCACTCTTCGGTTTTTCCAGCACAAAAACCAGGGAATTCCCTGGTGGCCCAGTGGTTAGGACTTTGGGCTTTCACTGCTGAGGGCCTGGGTTCAATCCCTCATTGGGGAATTAAGATCCTGGAATTCACGCAGTGGAACCAAAAGAAAGAAAAAAGAATCTGAAACACTGAATATATTTTCCACTGAGAAATTCCATGATTTCGTAAGACTTATGCAAATGCTGACGAGGAACAGATTACAGATTTTCAATTTTTGTTTCCCCACATCTAATCCACTGACAGGAAACTCAATGAGAACATTCTCAAGAGAGCAAAGCCTCTAATTTCCTGCCTTTGTCCTGGCTCCCTTCTCCACTACGAGGTATACGACCAAACGCGCTACATACCGTCGGAGTCCACAGGATCCTCCACTTCCTCTGTGTAATTGACTTCTGTCCTCACATAAGTATGATGAAGAGTAAAGAAACAGAATTTGCAGTCTGCTTTGCACACATTCTACAAGGGGACATGACACACTCCGACACTACGAGTCGATACTTTAAGAAAGTGGAAGCACGTGAGTGTGAGGCCCGAGGCTCTAGACCCCCAACTACAGGGGTGGCAGGCCCGCCTCTCCCAGAAAGGATATAAGGCCGCACTCTCAGTCAGGGTGTTCCAAACAATGGGCAGAATCTGCTGCATGGAGGACACCATGTGCTTTGGGAAGTTTTTCACCAGGGCTGTCACTGCCTGAGGAGTTACAGGAAAAAACCCGAGAGTTACAAGTGAAACGGGAGAAAAATTACTGGTGTCAGACCACCCTGCAGACTCCCAGCACCCCCAACAGCAAGCACTCACCTTCAGGACCTCCATCTTGAACCCACTGTCTGACGTGGGACCGTCTGGGATCTGCAGGGCCTGGACAAAGGCCTCTGTGAACTGCTGCACCACGGGAAAAATCAGGACTTTGGCTGCACCCTGAAGGCAGAAATTACGATCAGTCCTGGACTCAGCCCGAATCTATGGCATCCAGGCACATGGCACCTCCAGACCCTCCAGGCTCAGGCCCTCGTCAGAAGGGTGTGGCCACACGGTCACTGGAGGTGTCCCCAGGGTCTGCCGTGTCCTTATTCAACACTGGCGGCTCCTCACCAGGAGCTCCTCAAACCACTCCTGATTCCAGGGACTGGTATTTCTTAGTTAGGCTGGTCCCACACAGGAGGCAATGAAAGCGCAATAAAGCCCCGGGTGCCAGCTAGGGCGAAAAGGATGCAGGACAAGATACCAGGAACAGACAGACTCAAATGAAAGGAGACCCAGATGCACATGGATGCTCACTGCATCAAAAGCACGGCTGCTGCGCCCAACACACCCGCCAGCGTCCAGGGCAGGCCAGCGGCCACGACAGAGGCGCGCTCACCTTCTCCAGCTCCTCCATGTTGCAGATCATGTGGGCACAGGTGGTGAAGATCTCCACGGCTCGGGAGCGCGTTCGGATCCCATACACCTGGGAGCGAGTCACAGCGGGGCTGTGAGGCTAACGTGCGTGCACGTGTGACTCAACTGTGACCACTCAACCCTGACCTGGGCACAGATTTATTTAATCCACAGAATAGAAGGCAACACAATGTGAGAACTTACTAGAATCAGCCGTGTATAGAGGCCCCTGTGGGCTAATCTGACTGAAAACATGAAGCTGGGTACACCTCGGAATCCCAACACAGTGTAGTGCTTTCAAAATACAGCCCCTGGCTAGGGATGGGGAGGAGCAGCGAGGCTGAAACATCCCCCAGTGGGCAGTCATCAACCCAACACACGCAGTAAGGCCCATGGTGAGCAGTGCGGGAGACTATCCCCGACATGCGGCTGAGGGGGCAGGCGGGTGGGTGGCCCCAGAGGGGCCTGAGCAGCCTCTCGGTGGCAGCTTGGAGCTCCAGCAGCCCCTCTGCTCTCCCCAGAGGCCTGGCCTCCCAGTCGCAAGGGAAGGGGCCGAGGCTCGTCCGACGCAGCCCTCGGTCAGCTCTTGTCTTCAGGTATGGGATCAGCAGCAGACACAACAGGCTCCCGAGAGCCAGGGCCGCTCTCGGCAATGCGAAGACCCTACCTCGGCCATGGTGAAGATCTTGTACATCTCTGGGAGGATGACGGGTGCAACCAGTGGCATCTGCGTGTCGGTGACTTCTCGAGTGAATTCTACAAAGAAAGGAGGCAGTAAAAATAACACTGCTTTATAAAGACATTCGTGTGACAACTGCTGGACTGCTTTAGGGAGCACGCAGGGAAGATGCTGGCCAGGAGCCCTACCCTGGGGCAGGGAAGCAGCGTGAAGCATTTGTTAGAAGGGAAAGGAGCACCGCAGGGGAAAAGGAGCGCACACCAGACTGTGGAGCGCGCGGCCACTGGAGAACCTGGGCTCAGCCTGGCCTGCGCCCGGTGCTGGCACCCAGGCGCACCCGGGGCCGCCTCGCCGGGTTCCGCCTTCAGCACCTGCCCCCCTGAAGCCGCCGTGACACAGGTGAGACAGCCTGGGAGACACCAGGGCCCCGCTCCAGCCTGCACATGGGGACGACGGCGCCGACCAGGGTCAGGCTGCTGCTCAGAGGACGAGCAAGGGGTCGCTACCCCGTCAGTCTGGCCATCGAGCCAGACTTTCCGTTTGCGTCCAAAACCTCACGAGGCGCCGAGGCAGCAAGCTGAGCTCTGAAACGCATCACTGAAAGTGGAACACAGGACCCGAGCCCGCGTCCGCTCACTTGTCTGCTGCTTGACCAACTGCATTTTGTACTCTGATGCTCATTCTTCACTTTACAGCCCTTCATGTAGTTAAGTCCAAAATAAGTTTTCTGAGGGCACTCATCAAGTCAGAGAAAGTGCAGGACGCCAGCAGCTGCGTCTCCAAAGCGCTTTGAGACGAAGAGGGAACCAAGGCCTGTGTGTCAGCGGACTCAGCCGTGACAGCTGGGCCTGCGCTGCCTTCCCACAATCAGCCTTGATTCTCATGGATGAACAGTGAGTTTAATGGGAAGCTTTGCTAAACCAGGCAGACAGGAGCAGGGCCTTGAACAGCCCTGACGAGCCCCTTCTCCTCCCGGCCTCCTGCCCACCCATGGCACCCTGCGCCCTGCATGTGCGCCTCAGCGGCCCCCAGAGCGCGATCCAACCTCATGGAGCAGCTCCCTGGTGTGAGGTGGCGCTCTCCACCCACATCTGCTGCCTCCAGCACAGTGGCATACCCTGCCAGCTCCTTCCCTGCGGCCTAGTGCAAAGTCATCTCACTGAGCAGACTCCCCCAGTCACACACAGCGAGGGCTCTGCAGTGAGACAACTCTGGGGACACAGACAACTACCTTTTCTTCCAGGTTTTACAAAGAGCAGCTGAACTTTGTGTTGGCAGACAGGGAAGGAGTAGGCTTCCTTTCCTTAGCAGAAAACAGATCTGTTAATTGATATTTTGGCATCAAGAGGCTGTGAGTAAAGAATCCTAGAAAGCTCACTCCACAGAAGGGTACGAGAGGCCACCTGAGAAGTAAGCCACACGGAGAAGCAGAGCCATGAGCAGGGAAGCCAGAGTCCGAGCAGAGAGCGTGTGATTTTCTCAGCTGGGTGGCTGCGTGTGCCATGAGCACGTGTCACAGGTGATCACACAAGTGTACCCAGCTGGGCGGTGCGACGAGACAGGGGCGTGGGAGGAGGGGCATGAAACGCAACTCGAGGAGGGGCTGCCTTTGGACGCAGATCTGGCACAACCGTCAGTGTCAGACTGCTGCCGTGGCTCAGCTGCTCAGTCGTGTCCGGATGTTTGCAACCCCATGGACTGTATCATTCCAGGCTTCCCTGTCCTTCACCACCTCCTGGAGCTTGCTCAAACTCAGTACTAAATGAACTTGTAAAACTGGGCCCCGATGCCAAGTTTAATAAAGCAAGACCTGTAGAAACACCGTTCCTAACTAGGTAAGAATACCTGTCAGGAGAGACGGCGGATCATGGAGAAGAAAAGATACGAAAACCTGTAAAGGAGAGGGGACCGTGCTTTCTGACACGTCAACATCCAGCGGCTAAGGTCCAGACAAGGACTCCCTGAAAGCAAAGCAGAGGCGGCGGGAGCAAGCAGGGCAGGATCTGCAGAGGCGGGGCTTCCGGCCGTGTCGGGGCTGGGGGCGCTGAGATCAGGCCTTTGAGGGACTGACAGAGCACCGTGCTTAGAAGAGCTCCTCACCAAACCTCTCGGGACCAAAAGCTCAAGCATTTCTCTCAACGGCTCACACCAAAGACTACACATTCCCTAAGCTGGCCAAGTGAAGGTCCTGATTACATCGTGTGACTGTTTTTATCTTCTTTCCACATTCCCAGAAAAACTTGACTACTCTTATCTTTGCATTGAACTACGTAGAAAATACTGTGTAATGATGATGACAATCACAACAGCTACAATCTCTCGCAAACCTGTTGTCCTGGCATAGGACACCTCACCGAGACGAGCTCACCAAAGCCACCAGAAGCCCTTGCCAGGTGAACAGTACCCTCACCTGAACTTTACACACCAGGAAAACTCAGGTTCAAGAGATGAGCAGGTCGGGTCAAGGTACAGCCAGACCGTGAACTGCAGTCTGCACGCCGGACCGCCACGCGTGACCCTCTCCTGAGGGGGAGGGTCCCTGACGTGGGAGGGCAGCATGGAAGTGAGAGCCGGGAGGAGTGGGGGCGCATGGGGTCCAAGGTCCGAGGCCAGGCTGCGGAGCCCGTACCTGTCAGCACCCGCATGGCACCGTGGACGGCGTTCACGTCTCCGCTCACCAGCATCTCCATGAGCAGGTTGAAGAGCTGCGGCCAGGCCTCGGGCCAGTCCCAGTGTGCGATGGCCGACACCGCATAGGCCACGCTGGACCGCACCTTGCTTATGGACTCCCTCAGGCCGTTGGGCAACAGTTCCCGGATGACTATCTTTGCCTGGAGAGGAGAGAAGCCCGCCTGCGTCTGACCGGGGTGAGAGAGCAGCAAGTCGCTGCCCAGTTCATGTGCTGGAAAAGCAGCGTGGGGGGGACACTGCACACCTGTGCAGAGCCCCACACACACTGCACCCCGAGTCACCCCCGGCTCCACACTCACACTGTCCACGACAGGAACCACCAGGCACATGCGGCCATTTAAAGTGATGAAAACTAAATGAAGTTAAAAACTGAGCTTGTCAGCCGCCTGAGCCCCATCTGAAGCGCTTGGCACCATGCACGGAGAGCAGCTGTCCCAGACGGCGCAGGCACGGAACACTCCACTGCGGCAGGTTCCAAAGGGCCTCAGCCCTGAAATGTCACAGGGCCCAGGACGGCTGCACAGCACTGGACCGGGGAGGAGCGCTACCTCATGCAACCCGCAAACAACTCCCTGAAGCTGGAATTTTATTAGATATTTAGGAAACTGAACCTCAAAAGTTATACTTTTAGAACGTTTTGTAGCTAGTAAAAGGCGGGCTGGAATGTGAACAAGGTCCACCTGGCACTCGAGCTCTCTCATCTGCAGCATGTTGCCCAGAATGGCAGCCGCCAATCACTCCATCCCCTTCTGCCCGGCCTCGTGACAGCCCCAGCCTCCTACGATGGCCCCTCAAACCTCCACAGCGAGACAAGTCAAGTGCCTCTCCTCACCCTTTCTGTGGTCTCAGGAGGCCTGAACTTCTCCGACTGGGCACACCAGTGAGTCTCCACATACTGTTTCAGGATGACTGATGCCAGCTGTGAAGGAAACAAGCCAGGTGGGAAAGCAAGGAAAGCCTTTCTTCACACACACACCTATACACAGGGCCTGACACACCCATCTGAAGCCTGTCCAAATCTGGTGCAAAACTCTAAGTTATTCATAAATTGGCCTTACCCTTTCACTTTCCCATAAAAAAGTTTTACCACCAAGTAGAGAGAACTTACTTATAAACGGGGCCAGTCAGTCTTGACTTACCTGACGGATCGCCAGTGCCCCCTGGGGATCGACGGTCAACTCTGCCAGGTGGACACCGAATTCTGGAAGAGAAAATTCCACTGTGAGTCTAAGAACACCCAGGAAAGCCATGGCGGTTCACTGAGCTCTAACCCTGATGCCAACAAGAAAGATCTCAGAGTCTGATTCGGTGTCTCCAAAGGTGCTGGTGACCGCTCAGACCAACTTCTCTAGGAAAGACGAGCGGGGAGCCTGCAGCGTGTGCTGCTTGCCGTGGGCAGTCCCAGCACCTCTCACTTCCCCCGTCACTGCGCCCTGTCTTGCCCTTCAAGGTGGCAATAAACGCAGTGTCTAATCGAAAACTGGTGCTACCTAACCCCAAAGAAAACTTAAAAGCTGAGACTTCAGGAGTTGCCCAGATCTACGCCATCAGGTAAGAGATGATTAAGTCTAAGAAAATAGGGTCTTAACAGGCTTAGTCCTAAAAACACAACCATTACAAGCCAACAGTTTCTAATAAGCAATGTAAGTGGTAATTTCAAAATGCATACTGGGGGCTTCCCTGGTGGTACTGTGGGTAAGAACCCTCCTCTCCACACAGGGGACATGGTCTGGATCCCTGGTCTAGAAGACCCCACGTGCCATGGGGCAGTGAAGCCCGTGCTCCCTGAGAGACGCTACTGCAACGAAAAGCTCGAGCACCACAACCAGGAAGACCATGCGGCCACGGAGACCCAGCACACACACGCACGTGCGCACACATAAGCATATGGGGAGGCTGCCACGCTCACTCCCAAGTTAAAATTTAGATCCTTCAATGCAATCCCTGTCAAAATTCCAATGACTGTCCTGTAGAGACAGAAAAACCCATCCTAAATTTCATATGGAATCTCAAGGGATCCCAAATAGCCAAAACAATCTTGACAAAGACCACCTGAACTGGAGGAGCCACTCCCCACTTTCAGAACTTGCTACAAATCGACAACAATCAACAGTGTGGTGCTGGCACAGAGCCAGGCACACAGACCAGCAGGACAAACTGCCAACGCGCAAAGAGTGGTCTGCTCGACGACGGGCGCTGCGACAACTGGGACAGCTGCGTGCGGAGGGCTAACCTGAGCCTCAGCTCACACCACACACAAAAATTAACTCAAAACGGCTCAAGAACAGGTGGGATCTTAGCTCCCCAACCAGGGACTGAACACAGGCCCCCTGTCCTGGGAGCACAGAGTGTTAACGCATGGACCACCAGAGGAGTCTCCTTGTCTGAGAAAGTCTTAATT
This sequence comes from Bos javanicus, assembly GCF_032452875.1. Lineage (NCBI taxonomy): Eukaryota > Metazoa > Chordata > Mammalia > Artiodactyla > Bovidae > Bos > Bos javanicus. Next base: position 81,295,576 of record NC_083883.1, read on the forward strand.
CTTCAGCTTTAAAGGTTAACTTAGCGGATAGAGAATTCTAGGTGGGTGATGTATTTTCTATGATCACGTTAAATACTTCACTCCACTCCTCTCCTGCTTGTATGGCTCCTGAAGAGCCGTCCAGTGTAACTGTTAACTCTTGTTCCTCCACAAATAAGGAACTCTTTTCCTCTGACTCCTTTTAAGATTGTCTCTTTCTCTTGGTTTTCTCCAGTTTGAATATGCTAGGCACAGCTGTATTTTAGTCTTGCTGGTCCTAACTTTTGTCAAATTAAAATTTTAAGGTAGTCAAATTTATCAATCTTTTGCTGCCTTTGGATTTTGGGCCATAGTTGAAAGCCTTTCTTTATGCCAAAGATAAAGAAAAGTTTTCCCATACGTCTTTCTACAATTTTTCTGGTTTCTTTTTAAACATTTAGGTTCTGAATCCCTTTGCCGCTTACTTTTTGTATGGTGTGGGAATGGATCTAATTGCAACTGCTCCCCACGCAGCTGTCCCAGCTCCTTCACTGAAGGTCCGTCCTTACCGCCGTGTTTTGAGACGCCACCTTTGCCAACACTAAGCTCGCAGGTGCTCGCGTCTATTTGTAGACTCGCTGCCTTATTCCGCAGTCCTACCTGCCTGTCTGTGCGCCAGTGCCGTGCTGCCTGTTTCGACTGTAGAGGCTGCAGGTGAGGTTTCAGCGTCTGCTGGAACTAACCCCTCTTCCGTTTGCTGCTTTCGGTGTTTTGGGAGCTACTCCTTCCACGCTTACTTTTTGGTGACCTTCAGAATCAACCCGTCTCACTCGTCTAGAAGGCAGCGCTGTCCTATCGAAGGACAGCTCACCGTCCTATTCGTCCATGCCCGCTTTTAACCCTTTCAGGATGGCTAGCGCTGCCCCAGGAGTTTTCCGCATAGTTCCTGTTCATCTCACTCCTGGGCACTTATTCTTTTTGTCGCTATTGTAAACTCCTTAAAAAAAAAAACAAAATCACTATATCCTCTAGCCTTTTACTGTTAGCGTATGTGAAGGACACTGATTCTGGGTTTTAACTTTTTTGTATCTTTAATTTATGCTACCTTACTGGATTCTTACTCATTCTTATTACATGCTTATTTTAAGCTACAATTACTGATACAACCCTATGGCACTTGAGTCTCACTCAGGAAAGGAGAGTTCGTGCAAGACTAAAAAAGCTGCCACATTCTTTCTATAGCAGTTACTAAGTCATTAAATCACACGCAAACAGTTAAAATCTGCAGAACTACCTCTAAAGACACCGAAGTCCATTCTAATTCTTAGGGTTAATCTGGCTAGTTCAGTCTCTGTTAAGTTTCATAAAACGCATTTTTACTAGAACAAACAATAGGTCCCTACAACCCAAAGATATGGGAGTCAACTTTCCCAATGGACTAACATAGATGAGTCAGACTGCTTGGATACTGACCAAAGCTCAAGCTGAGTGGGAGAAAAACCCCTGAAGTGCACGTGTGACACCCACAGAAGGGGGAGAGGGGAAAGGCGCCTGTCAGGGACCCCACACGCCCTCTGACCTCAGATCCTCGGTGTGTAAACGGGCGCTAACCTGACGGCTCCAAGTCGGCTAAGAAGCTCGGGATTCTCTCCCCTGAACCCTGTCCGCCGATCCTGGTGAGCCTGTGTGAGGCCCTTCAGAACGTCTGTAACACACTCGCAAGTTACCTGGGACACACACTGTTTTCTTTTAAGGCATCATTTCAACAATGGTTGCACGGACCACTCTGATGCGGGTATTAATGTCCCCACCAAAAGTACAAGGTCTGGATCACCACAACAGGGACAAACGAGATCAAGATAAACAAAATCTTTAACCACAAGGTGTGAAAAAGAAAGATACTGAGGTATAAAATGGGGCATTTTTGAAAGGACTTGGACCTTGAGTGGAGACTATAAAGCTTAAGCCGGTCTGAATAATGGCCTCCCAACGCAAGCACAGATAGAGGTGGGGCGCTCACACTGAGGCTCACAGAAGGGAGAAGGAACCAGGCCTTTCCCACCAGCCCACCCTGCACCCGTCAGAAAAGCCATTACTGCAGAAAGACCAGGCGAACTACACAGGGGCCCTTTCTCACCAACCCAAGAACTGCCAAGCCCACTCTTTTTAAAGAAGAGCTTTGTGTGAACACACGCTTTCCATCCAAGGCCATGAGGAGGTGGTAGTCTGGTGAGGGTCACAGTAATTGGGAGCTCTTTACTCAAACATAATCTTTAAATTCATCTTGTCCTGGAACCTATCAAAGATCACACCCCAATTTCCACCAATCACCGTGCTTCACACATCGCTGAGATTGCAGTACAAGATGGTGAGAGGAATAGACCACGAGAAGGTTAAGATCCATGTGGGGGCCCCAAAACCTACGTCAGCCAGGGGATTTGTACCTACAACCTGGTTCCACAGAGGATTTTGTCTGCAAGTTTATTTCCTCCACAGAAGAAAGAAGAGGCGTGAAAGTTCAAAAAGATGACTCTCTGCTCAAAAGCCTTAATGGAAATAAAAATCTTCAAAGAGTATCACCTAAGGACAAATCTTTAAAGTAGAATGGATAAACAGAATAGATTTTCTTCACCACAGGCTCCCAGAGTTTCAAGGACAGTGTCATGATCAACTTTGCTTTGGAAACCCCAAAAATTCAAAGACAAAGAGCTCATATGCATTAGGTTAAAGGGGGATATAAGAAGGAAGATAGCAATTTTATTTAACCTAATTTATTCTAGACTACAGGCTTCCGTAGTGGCTCAGACAGTAAAGCGTCTGTCTGCAATGCAGGAGACCCGGGTTTGATCCCTGGGTTGGGAAGATCCCATGGAGAAGGAAACGGCAGCCCACTCCAGTATTCTTGCCAGGAAAATCCCATGGACCATGGAGCCTATACACCCATTAGAAATATAGGCAATCTGTCACAATAGGAGTTTCATACTATAAGATTTAATTTTATTTTCAGTTAATCTTAATCTACTTAAAAAACCATAAGTGTGACAAAGTATGACATTGGTGCTGTGCAGATGGAGAACTCTTACTCTATAAAAGTAACACACAGGATGAAACGCCACGAAAAAACCCGCAAGCTCTCTGACTTACTTTAAAACTTATCAATACCATTGCCTTATCCGCTGATGACTTCTGTGAAGTAGGAAAAACTCCTATTTATGGATATTCACTTAACAGAGATAATGTAGTAGTTTTTGATGCACTGTAACTAAAGATATCCATTAAAAAAAAAGTATTTTTATTTTGCTGTGTGTTGGGGGATTTTCAGTTTTGCTGAAATTAACGTAATTTCTTCAAAAAGCATGAGAACACCTGAATAACTTACTCTGGGATGATTAAGGCAAGGAAAATACAAGAGACACAGACAGGCATAGCTCTCTTACTTCGTCTTGCTTGAAAAGGACAAATACAGATTAAAGTAAGATTCAATCTATGAACTTAAGCCGAAGAGGGACATTCTCAAGCAGGCTCTAAGAAGTCAGCTTTCTAAAGCCATTTTCCTTAAGAAATTGCATGTCTCTGGTTCCCTTTCCCAAGACGAGGAAGGACAGGCCTGTGAGCCTGGGTTCACACCAACTCCAAGAGGGGCTGGATTCACCTTTAACCCGACCCCACAAGGTGCCTCAAACCTCCTTTGGAGGAAACCTCTCGCTCTCTCCAAACCACCCTCTGGCCTTTCAGTCTCTGTTGCCCTCTCTGGTTTTCCCTGCTCCCCTTTCTTTCACTTCACCCCACTAGGCAAAAACAGGATCCTTCTACAACTTGGCTTAGAAGGGAAGCTCCAAGGACAGCATGGAGGAGAAAGGATAAGCTGAGAAATACAAGCTCCTGGTCTCAAGGGCCGACTGGAGACTTGAGCTGGACGGTCAGGAAAGCTCCTGTTCCAAGAACTGGGGACCAGCTTATCTGGGAAGGAGGGAGTCTCTGGGGAAGCCCCCTTTCTCACAGGACTGTCACAAAACCACAGCTGAAAGGAAAAAGAAAACTCCACCACTGGCCTTTTTCCGAGCGCGGCCGCCTTCCGCGGGGCTCAGTGCCCGCCACGCGCCCAGGAGTGCATCTGGATCCTGGAGGGGCTCCCTTCGCAGCTGACAGTGCTTACGCTACACTGCAAGAGAGCCAGAAAAGCGCTCGTGAGAACCAGGAAGCAGACCTCAGCCCGCAGGCGCCGGAGACGGAGTAACACAGATGGCTGGGCAACAGGAGATGCCAGGAAAAGCGCGCGAGAGAATCCCCCTCCCCAGCTCAACACAGCAGTGGTGGGAGGAAAGGAAAAAATGTGTTTTCTGTGACCTATCTGCTGGCAGCAAGACATAAAAAACTAAGTCAAGGCCAAATGTCTTCATTTCTAACAAGAAGAAATACCTAAAAGAAGAAAACCACCTAGGCTCTCACGTCATATAGCAAGTTTACCATCTGCCCCGCAGTGCAGGGGGCGTGCGCTCAGCCCCGGTCAGGGAAGTAAGACCCCACACGCCACGCAGCCACTAAGCGCGCGCTGCAGCCAAAGGTCCCCAACAACAACGCGAGGACCTGAGTGCTGTAACCGACCCGACACAGCAAAATGAGTAAGTGTCAAAAGGAAAGTCGGTACTATGCTGGCCTGGAGAATTAAAGCTTACGAATGAAAGCAACACATTCCAGCACTCAGGTGATGCTGCTCTCAGAGGAGAGGAGACAGAGAAGAAAAGAAGGAAACAACTGTGTTCTGAGACATAAAAACAGGCCGAGCATAAACACACCAAAAATGAAGAGCTGACACTCTTCAAAGTTACGATCGTGGTGCAAGTTGCGCGCGCGCGCACACACACACAGAGTTCAAAAAGCTGAGTAGAGAACACCAGACTTTGATGTAAGTGACCTTCAATAGTTCACGAACTTTCCTTCTTTTAAATTACCATGTTTATAAGACGCGTGATATGATCCCACCTATTAAATAAAATGGAATTAGAAGAACACTTGAACAGATCAAAAAGACTAATTCCTACTTTACGGAGGCAGAACTAAATTCCTACAAACACTGTTGATAAAACACAAAATCGCAACCTTCCTAAGGAGACAAAGGGCACCAACCATCTGCTGGAATTGTACTGTGCAGCCCGGGACCCTCCAGACTCTGAAGTGCTAAGCGTCTCAGGCTGGCAGTGCCGTCTGAAGAGGGTGGCTCTATGTCCTCCGCCCGTCAGCCCTGTTTACAGGCTGCACGAGTCGAGAAGGCTTGCTGGGTTCCCTCAGGTGCCCAGTGACCGGGGAAGCAAGACAATCACTCCAGCACACCAGGCTGATGTGAACAGCCCATCCTCATCCTTTCAAAGCTAACTCACTACACGAGTCAGGTGGATCTCTCAAACACATACACTTTTTTGGCTTAAGAGAACAGACTCCCATACTGGAAAATCTGGGAACTGGTAAGCGATGAGTTATTTCCTGGAAAATACCTGCTTGCTGGCTGAATGACCCAGATGTACCTTGGGTTCCAGCACCTCAATTTTCCACGATAACTGCTTCTTAAAATTTCTTCTATACCAGACTCTGCTCAGAGCATGACGACCTCTTATCTGTCTACTTAACATGGACTTTACAACTGACCTGTGTCTTCCCCCCCAAATTAAATGAGAGATTCTTCCACTTAATCTCCAAGACTCAGGGTCATCACTTGGCAGCCAAGGAAGGTAGCAGACTGTCTGTCAAAGAGAGCAGATGCCGGGACCAGCTCCCACGTGAGGCAGGAATAAGTGGCTCATAAAGACAGTGTCCTGCCACTTCACGGCAGATAGATGGGGAATCCGTGGCAACAGTGGCTGACTTTATTTTTCTGGGCTCCAAAATCACTGCAGAAGGTGATTGCAGCCATGAAATTAAAAGACACTTACTCCTTGGAAGGAAAGTTATGACCAACCTAGACAGCACATTAAAAAGCACAGACATTACTTTGTCAACAAAGGTCCGTCTAGTCAAGGCTATGGTTTTTCCAGTAGTCATGTATGGATGTGAGAGTTGGACTATAAAGAAAGCTGAGCGCAGAAGAATTGATGCTTTTGAACTGTGGTGTTGGGGAAGACTCTTGAGAGTCCCTTGGACAGCAAGGCGATCCAACCAGTCCATCCTAAAGGAGATCAGTGTTCATTGGAAGGACTGATGTTGAAGCTGAAACTGGGTGTTCATTGGAAGGACTGATGTTGAAGGTGAAACTCCAATCCTTTGGCCACCTGATGTGAAGAGCTGACTCATTGGAAAAGGCCCCGATGCTGGGAAAGATTGAGGGCAGGAGGAGAAGGGGACGACAGAGGATGAGATGGTTGGATGGCATCATCAACTCAATGGGTTTCGGTGGACTCCAGGAGTTGGTGAGGGACAGGGAGGCCTGGCGTGCTGCAGTCCAGGGGTCGCAAAGAGTCAGACACGACTGAGTCACTGAACTGAACTGAAAGACAGTGTGGCTATTCAAGGGGTCTAGAAACAACCATGTCTGGTTGTCATCCAACCTTGGGCCTCATGGAACCAAAAAAGGATCAAAAGACCACAGATAATAATAGATAGCAACTCCCAGATTTCCCATTAACGCCCAAGTTTTAAGGAAGTGTATTTCCTAGGACCAGAGAGCAAGGTTTCTCCTACTAGTATAAAACTAGAGCAGGAAGCAACTCCAAAGGAGTGGAAAAGATTCATTCATTTGCAAGAACAGCTGCTCACCTTGGCCTGCAGGGTGTTCTAATGCTGGGAGCAAGGCCCTGCCCGCTTCACCAGGCCAGACAGCTGGCTGAAGCCTGGCTGGGAAGCCACGTGCTCTGTTTTCATTAAAGAAGAAAGCAACCATGGAAAGGAAACACGTGAGAATGAGAATATGAGACAGAAGGTACTCTGCACCCAATGGCAAAACACAGCATGTCAAACACCAGGAGAGGAAGAGAGAGAAGCAAGGCACTGCTTCTGAGGGCGGGATCGCCACCCTCCCTCAGAAACAGGTTACTGAAAGGGATTTCTCTATAGTTTTTACTTAACAGGAATTAGAATATTTGAAAACCTAAATAACCTCCAAAGGGTCCAAAGTACTGCATTCAATTCCACAGACTCGATATAGCCCGGCACACTACATCCCACAGCTGCGTCCACGCCTTCCTACCGGGCCGCCAGCAGCACCAAGTCTCTTCACACCTCCAAGCACGTTCCCTAAGTTATGCGGGGGGTTTGTGTCAATCTATTCCCATCAGTGGCAGCGATCAAATGCAGAAATTCTGCCCTTCTGTTTAATTTTTCACTTTGGGATCCAAAAAGATGAAGTAAGAGAGCAGAACTGCAAGAAGATCTCAAGATGATGGCTGACTCTGCCTAGATGGGACCGTCTTGCTGGCTGTGGCGGAGGGGCCCAGAGCCCAGCTGCCGTGGGACAGCTCTAACAGGAGCCAGGCTCGCCTTCCCGAGGGGCATTGGGCACCCTGGTGCCACCCAGGGAGGGCACCACATCTGCAACATCACTCAAGTAGTAACCTAAATGTGACAAAGTTCCTCTGCTTCTTTCTCCTTCATACCCAAGGGAGGCAGAAGCATTAGTGTGAGTAAAGGAATTTCACCTAGTAGGCAGAGATGACTCCCGCAGATCAGTCTGCACACGGCTCTCAAAGAGCTTTCTCCTGCCCAGTGGTTGCTCCTCTTACAGGGTCTGACATTCACAAAACAATGACAGTTAAAACTGGGCCTTCAAAATGGTCCTCAACCCCCAAAATCCCAGATCTCATAACTTAGGTTTTCAAGAGCTTTCTCATGCTGTGGGAGAATACAAAATTAAATTTATGGGAGCTCTGTGTTAAATTATTAAAACAAAAACAAACACAAAACCCTCAGTCCATAGGAGGGCCAACTCCCATGGCCAATCTGAGAGGTTGTGGGGCCGTCCTGCTGAGCTCCGGGAGTCCGCAGGTTTGGAGTTTTGCCCACGAAGCCCCGACAGGCCAGCCGTGTTCCCGACAGAAAGCTCGAGCGGATTCCCCTCCTCGGGTTTCAGGATCCAACGCTCGTCGGAGCGTGGCTGCCCCGGGGCCTGCAGAAAGGCCCGCTCGGCAGGAGCTGGCGGACCACCTCAGACCAAAGGCTCGTCTCGTTCTCCATCACTCCCGAGCTCCCAGTAGAAGGAGGGGGACAAAGACACAAAGACAAAGGACGGCCGGCCCCTCCGAACAGCGCCGGCCGATCGGAAGACCGGCGGGGACGCGGCGGGGCGGGGAGGCGCCCGCACAGAGACCGACTCCCGGGGACGCGTGCGGAGGCCCCGCCAGGCCCCCGGCGGGCCGCGGCGGCCGGGAGCGCGCCCCCAGCCCCCAGCCCCGAGCCCCGGGCTGCCCGGAGCCCTCCGCGTCGCCGCCCAGTCCGGCCCTCCAGGCCAGGCCTCCCCGGGCCCAGTCTCCGGCCGGGGCTCGGGCAGCGGCCAGCGCGGCCCAGACCCGCCGCCCTCACGGCGGCCCGCCTCACTCACCCTCCGTCACCTCCAGCACCTTAATCTGCTCCTCAGCGGCCGCCCGCACCTCCTGCACCGGGGACAGAATCCCGGTGAGCGTGTCCACCAGCGCCTCCTTCAGCCCCTGGGCCACCGGCCCCGGTAGTCCCGAGGCCGCGCCAGCCGCCGCCGCCGCCATCTTGCCCCGCGCCGCGCGCCCGCCCCGCGGCCCGACCCGCCGCCGCCGCCGCCGCCGCCGGACGGCTCCCGCGCGCGGCCAATCCGCAAAGCCGCGCCTGCGTGCTGGCCGGCGGAAGCGCGGGGGCGGGGCCGCGGCCCGAGCCTCCGGAGACAGCGCCACCTGCCGCGGGGACGAGAACTGCACTGTCTCCACAGGAACCGGACCCGGTGGCGGAAGAGGGGCGGCCAGCTGCCAGTGCGCAGCGTCCGCTGGAACGCAGCCCTGACTTCCCCAGGCACGGATTCCTCAGGTGTAAGACACCACGTCAGAAGAGGGCGGGATGAGGATCTGCGGACACGGCTTTAGGGAGAGGATCCGGATTAGCGCCTACTTCAAACCAACCTCTTTTGCCCCCAAACAAGCGAGTTTTCCTCTCTCAGACGGGAATCCAGAGGTCGGGGGAAAGACTCTGAAGCGACTGGCAGGAGTGCGTTGGTTTTTCAGGTGGGTGAGTCCAGCCTCAAGGACTGGGCCAGGAGAGACTGCCGTGGGAAAGGGCATTCCTTCCAGAGTAAGTGCTTATATGACTATATGAGAGTAAGCCCTATTAGTTGAGAAACTGTAACTTTTTTCCAAGGAAATTATGGCTGGACCTTAAAGAGGTGGAGGGATGAGTAGTTAATATGGCCCTCCCGGGCCAACCCGGGGCAAGTCTCAAGGTGTAGACACTCCTGAAGCCTGAAGGACTGCTGAGAGGGGTTAGCAGTGCAGGGCAGGGCGCTGGGTTCCTGTTGGACCGGGAGGGTCAGAGCCAATGGGAACAGGCATTCGTTAGTAAGCGGTTCAGGTTAAGCCCCTTAAAATGTTTCTAGGAACCATGACTCAGTCCCAAGCAGCAAAGGAAACCAGCCATCAGTTCCTAGCCCAGTTCTAAGACTGCGGAGGCTACGTTGGCCGCAGGGAGAAGCCACCTCACCCGAGTATTCTTCCGAAAGAATGATTCCTTCATTACTTACATTGAGAAGAGCTCTAAACCCATTTGCCACCTCCTATTAGATGGCAGAACCCACTCCATCATTCTTGCCTGGAGAATCCCATGGACAGAGGAGCCTGGTGGGCTACAGTCCATGGGGTCGCAAAGAGGCAGACACGACTTAGTGCCTAAACCACCACCATTAGAGGGCAGAGGTGGCTTGTGTCACGGGCACAACTTTGTAGGGGAAAGATGTCCATTTGGAGGCTGCAGTTCCCCAGTAAGAAAGAGGCTGTTCTTTCGGTGGCCAGGAAAAGCAGAATTCCATTAGAACAGACGTCCATTAGACGTCATGTCACTTTTACCCCCAGAAGAAAACTTAGGCAAGTCCGGAGAGGGGTCTGTTTTCGAACATCGTGGCAGTGGATGGAGAATGCCAGAGCCTCCATGTCTGCACTGGACGTTTCAGGCTCTGGTGAAGGACGTTGGTCCAGTATGCAGGCAGGACCCCGAGCCACCCCAGCCAAGGGGGCCGAGGGACTCCTGCTTAAGGACCGAGGAGCAGACATCTGGGCAGGTGGGTCTTAACTCTGGGTTTGGCAAATGACCTTCCCCATCAAGGCATGGACCAGAAGATAAATGAGACAAAAACCAGACAGAGGGAGCTAGAGAGAGCCAGCGGACAACGCAGGAGATAACTTTATTGAAACGCAAATGGCATTGAACAGGTGACTTGCTGGGAGGAGACATGCCTGATGGACAGAGGACCCAGGTGAGAGGGCTTCTGGCAGTGAGGGAAGAAGGCCTCATCCGCTGGCCCCGGGATGGATTTAACTGTCAACTGACTTATTATTTAAGACAAATCACCCAGCTCTCTCATGATTGTTACCGCAATTATGTATAAATACAACGGCTCCCTTTCTCTACATCAGATATGAAAGGGGGTAGGTTGAAAGAGGGGAAGACCAATGATAAAAACTAAAATATGAAGACACACACATATCCTGGTTTGGGGGTTTGTGCCCAATAAATTAAAAAAAAAAAAAGTGTTGTAAAGATCCCTGCCCACCGTCCACCGGAGGATCGCCATGCATTTGAGAAACAAAGGCTCCATCACACAAACAGTGCTGTCTAAAACAGGGCAGGTGAGAAGGACAAGGAGAGGAACCCAGCAAGGGCTGGAACTCATTTGAGGAAAAGGTTGTTCTGTTAAAGAAACAAAAACAACAACACTTAGGAAGCGGGAGACTCCTGCACAGCAGTGGTCTGGAGACCGTCTGGGACAGGGAGCTCTTGCCTTCTCATCTGTGTCTTCAGTCTGGAGACATGGCAGGGATGCAGGGAGATCCGCAGATGAAGAACCCGGCGGGCCGTGGGGTGACTTCAGTGCAGGCTTCACGCCTTCCTCAGGCTCTCATCCTCCTCCAGGCACTTCGTCCCTGACCCCAGGAGGCCCAGTGCCAGATGGGTCTTTGTCCCCCACCCACAAGCGCTCTCACAGGGCAAAAGGACTAACTAAACAAGGCCAGTTGTACACACATCTCCCCCATGGCCCCATCTGTGAGTTTGGGAAAATACGAAGCTCTTTTCAGTTAAAAAAAAATTGTTTTAATCGGGGGAAAGATGGACGCCCCGAGGGCCCTCTGCTCATCTCTGAGAAGGCTGTCCTGTGGCCAGGCAGGACCAGGGGTGGGGCGGGCAGAAGGTTCTGGCAGGTGCCCTTTAGAACTGGGACAAGGGTGAGGGGTGCTGCCAGGACAAGCTTCGTGGAAATACAGATCAGACTTTTAAACTGCTCTCATCCCATCAGCAAAAAGAGGCCGAGTTGAGAAGTAGCACCCAGCAGTAGACACCTGGAGGAGGCTTCCCTCCGCGTCCCCTCAGGAAGCCCCCTGGAAATCTCAGAGCTGTGATATTTTCCCCTGGAGGTTGTGTTCTACGAGGAAATGCAAGCATTCCCCTAACTTCTGCCCCAAAGCACACACTCTTTCTGTTAAATAAAAGGAAAGACAGAATCATGCGGACACGTGAGAAGACCTTGAAACTAATGTTAAGTCTGAATTTTACCCTAGAACCTTATTTGTGGTCCTAAAGCCCCGGTGTGGGGACTCTGGTCCTTGGCTTTCCCTGACACAGTGAATTGAACCTGTAGTGTCCAGCACAATTACCAAGAGGGTTCGTTAAAACAAAACTCGCCGGGCCGTCTCCCTGGTTTCTGATTCAGTAGGTCTGGGACGGGGTCTGAGAGTTTCATTTCCACAAGCCCTCAGATGTTGCCGACACTGATGGTCTGACACAGATACAAGAACTGCTGCTTTAAGAAATGAAAGAGGTGAATCAAAGGACCGATGTTGACTTCCTTCCACGACCATGCCCGTCACAGAAAGCTCTCCAGACACAGCCATTAAGAGACCCAAAGGCCAAACTGGGAGGACCCAGTAGCACAGGCTTAATACCCCTGGCCTGGCAGCCCTGCAGCTGCTGGGTTTCTCTTGGTGTGTGCCCTTACTCTCAGACTGCGCCGTCTCCCACAGGGTCTGTGACGGGAGTATGTACTCCAGGCTGGGCTGACAAGCACACGTGGGCAGTGGGCAAGCCAAGGCGGTGGCCCCCATGGCTCTGACAAGGTTGACTGAGGGTTCATGAATATATAAAGCTCCTTTCAGTTATAAAGGGCGTTATTCTCAGGCTTTGGTCATCTGAGAACAGTGTCCCTAAAACCATTTTCTTACTGTGGCCTCTCGGGTGGGGCCATGGGCCAGAACTCAGTAGTATAATAGTTATCCAGTTATCATAGGACAGTTCCAGTGTTCCAGCAGCAAACCCTCTGGAAAAGTACATTTCATGCCATCAGTGCACAGGCAGCGGGGTGGGGGTGTTTATAGAGTCTCCCTACCGGCTTCTGCTTAGCTAAGGCCCAGGCGTAGGGAAGGAAGCACGAGGAGAACGCGATCAGCCCTAGAGAGAGGGCTGTGTGAAATGTGCAGTGAGGACAAGACCAGCTTCCTTTCCCAGACACCCTGCAATAGAGGGTCCCACAAGTCTCACTCTCACAGGCAGCCTTCGCCTCTGTGCAGGGCTCCCGTGTGAGGTGTTGCTGGGAGGGGGCTCTCTCCTCCCTCTGGAAATAAAGTGACCTCTGAGACTGACGGGGTGCCCCCCCTGAATACTTGGGGTCTTGTTGCAAAGAGCTCGAAGTGGAGATGAGATTAGGCCCAAACCAGGAAAAGCGGAAGAAAAAAATTTTTTAAATGCCTATGTTGTCTTAGGTCCTCAAGGAGGATGGGCAGACTAGTTGGTCATTCAAAACCAAAGCTTAGCCTGCGGACCGCTAGGGACTCTGCGAGGGGACCCCCAAGACTTTAGCCAGCCTCCCACTTCCCAACACGCAGATCACGCAACAGAGACGCCGAGACTAGACGCGCAGAGATAAGCACCGCGGAGCTGCCTCGGAAGATGCGACGGCGGCAGCCAGCCGCTCCCGGAGACACACACACAGACAGCGCGTCCTCTGCCGGCCTTGACACCTCGCGCTTTATTTCTGGTGCCTAAGCAGGAACGGAGGACAAACACACTGGACAAAATGCGGTGGTCTCCTTCATCCAGAAATGGGGGCCGTGGTTGCACCTCTGCCCGGAAGTGGGGCTGGGCGCTGAAGCACATGGTCTGCTCGCCAGATGCGGTGAGGAGAGGAGCTGGGGGCAGGAGGGGGCGGCACCCAGCCCAGTCCTGGAGGGGCCGGGTTTTCTCAAGGTGCCGGGATGCGAGTTTAGTCCTGGGACCTGGCCGTCCCTTTCTGAGGGGTCCCAGCGTCTCAACCAAGAAGCAGGGGGACCGGTGGGAGAGGATGCTGTGGATCTGCGCTGGCCACTCACTCCAGGGCAGGGGCGGAGGGCGGGGGGTCGGCTTCAGAGGGGCCTGCGTGAGCGCCGAGGGGCCTAGCACCGTGAGGAGGCTTGGCCGGCCGCAGTCGCCACGACTCCTGGGGGATGATGGACGCCCACAGCCAGGGGCCCAGGTGGACAACTGGAAATGGAGTCCAGACTCCAGAGGGACAGCGGTGGGTGGTGCCCCCGCGCTGGCCGGGAGCCCACTTTCTGGAGGCTGGCAGCTGAAGAGCCAAGTGCAACGCCGCCGTTGGCTCTGTGGGCCAGGGCTCAGAGATGAGGCGCAAGAACCCGAGGCCGCCAGGGCCAGCCTGCTGAGATCCAGGCAGACTGCACCGTGGCCTCCACGCTGGCCGGGGAGGCAGGCATCGCTCCGGGAGGTCTGAGGCAGTTGGAATGGAGGAAGGGGGTCACCCCTTTCCTTTTTCTCAAGTAGCCAGTAACACCCAGGACAGAAGGCACCGGCCGGGCAGCACCGAGAACAGAGATGGGGCTCAGCCCTGGGGGAGACGGCGCTGGAGCCAGAGCCGGAGCCCAGCCCCGGGTCGACAGCCAAGGTGGGGCTGAGAGGCCAGCGCCCAGGGAAGGCCCACCTGGCGGGGTGTCTTCTCGTCCTTCCAAGCTGGGACGCCCCGCTCCAGGGCCGCCTCCTTCTGCACGGCAGAGACCTTAAGGCAGTGATGTCAGCACCATCCTTGGACAGACAGCCTCTTCCCACAGGAGAATTGCATATTTTCTGGCAGGGTTGGGGTCTTCACAGCTCTAGCAGCATTAACAGACATTCCCTTCAGCAGATAAGATCCGTCATCCCTGGGAGCCACCAGGGGAATTGCAGAAGCCTCTGAAAGGAGCAATCTGACCACCTTTTGGACCTAAGTGAACGTCTTCTAATAGGAAGATTCAGATGCAGTTGCTCCTTGGTTTGGTGGGACAGAGAGATCCAGGTTAGTGGTTATTGTGCCTGTAGGTTCTGATAAGAGTGTGTGCTACTTGGGGCTCCAAAGAGCATCACAGATCCCTGGTCTGCAGAGCCCAAAACCACAGCCTCGCCAGGCAACCCAGTGCACTGGGCAGTTAGTCGAGGGCTTCTTTATGGCCAGCTCCTGCGGTTTGGACGCCATTTCTCAGGTGATCCTGAGGGCCCACAAGATAAGATGTGTGTTTAGTGGAGATAAATGTTTCCTGCTAGACAGTGAGTGTAAGGACTCACATCTTCTTTTTTTATACCTAGTGACTGGTACACAGTAAGTGCCCAATAAATGCTTGTCCAATGAAGGAATTAGCACTGCCAAACCTTCAGGGCAACTTCTGCAAAAGGTGGATCCCTTTCGAAGGCAGATCTTTGCCACCAAATCAGACTCCTTATATTCTGATTGGGAGCGTCTCACTTGGGTGTCCACTCCTAAGTGAATCTTCGCTTGTTCAGAACCAACAGTAAAAGCCAGCCAGGGATTTTGGATTCAGTTGGGCAAAGCAGTTGCCATCAGAACAGTGCATGGAGGGGCTCCACAGGCCACAGACAGAGGGAGATTTCCAGTTTCCAGTTTCCCTCCAGTCCACGGGGAAGCTCAGCTGAGGTCTTCTGTCAGGATGGGCCCACGTTCTCCTCCAGAGACTGGCTGCCATGCTCCAGGCAAGATGTGTGGCACTCGAGGTCCCTCCTGTCCCACTGCTGAGCTGGCACTTCAGGTCCCACGAGAGCCCCCAGAGTGCCAGACACGGCTGCGTGGCAGGCGCCTTGCGGGTGCCAGTTGCCTGGCATTGGATTCTCCACAGGGCGACCTGGAAAAGCCAGAACAGCCCCAGGATAAGCAGCTTGAGCATTTCATGGACTTGTGAGGGTACAGGAAAACAAGCCGAGAAAGAAGAGGAGAATAAATAGGCAAATGAGAGGGAAAAATGGAAACAAAAACAAAAATAAAAAAAAAGTCGGGTTTATTGACTCGTGTGCTAACGTAGATGCTGTGAGCAGAGCCGGCGGCGTTTCTCTGAAGGCTGCAGTGGCGTCCTCGTGGTCTGGCCGCGCCTCACGTGGGTGCCGTGTCTCTGGTATCCCCCATGTGTCGAGAGGGGGGGCGGGTAGCGCACCTTGCAACTGGACTTCCTCCCTCCAGCTTCATTTTTTCCTTTTTTTTTTAAACCTTTTACAGATTGATTTAAACGTTGTAAACCACCTGCTTTTTTTTTCCTGCAGCCTGATCTTGGGGGCAGGGAGAGCTGTTGGCAGTGGCTGGAACTGGGCAGGGTCCGAGGGAGGGTCCAGGAGCCGCCGCCTCCCAGAAGACTTCCCCCGGCGAGGCTGTGTCTCTGAGCCGTTCGTGAGAATCAGGAACTACCGCAGGCTTGTCTGATGTCTTCTGAACCCCTCCCCAGAAAGCCCAGGAGTTTGTAATTGAGACAAGAAATCAAGGAAAAAGAGCCAGGATCATCTTCTCCTCAGAGTCACCAGAGGAGACTAGGAGATGGATCTGGGGACGCGGGTCCACCCGCCAGTCCCACAGGGAGTTCTCCAAGGTGCAGCACCAGGAACCTGCCCCTTCCTCCACGGCCCCTCCTGTCCTGGGGCTGGAGAGCCCGCGCTGGGAGGAAGCAGGGCAGAGGGGACGGCACGGCCCTGTCCCCCGCCCCGCTGTCCCGTGACTGGCTGCTGGGCCCTCAGAGCGTGGCCTGGAGGCTGGGGTCCAGGATGCTCTCTCTGTCTGGAGACTCGATGTAATTGGCAGCTTCCTGCAGTTTCAGCAGCATGGCCATCTAAAGAGGGGCAGAGAGACAGCTAAGGAGAGTGGGGACTTGCAAGTGGTGGAGAACCCAGGGAGTGCAGGGCTGGTTCCACCCTGTGTGAACCCGGCCCTGGGGAGTGAGGGGCGACTGGGGGTGGCGCACGCTGTGACCTGCTGGCCACTCCCTGGAGGGTGTGGGGGCCCCAAGGCCGCCTAACAGCTCTTCTCCAAGAGGCTGCAGCCCAGGGGGCTAAGCGCCGAACTCAGGTGCCATTAGGACCTGCTTCTCCCCAGGCCCGCCCATCTCTCCAGCCTCGCCCACCCCATCCCTCCAGCCCCGCACCCCTCCCTCCCCACCCCGCCAGGCCTGGCCTGGATGCCAGTGTCTTCACCTCCTGCCCTGGTCCTCTCGGCTTCCTCAACAGGTCACAACTCTGACCCCCTCATTCAGCTAAGGAAGCATCGTTGTTCCAGCCTTCTGTTTACACGATTAACACTGTCCTGACTTAAAAGCCTTTTTGTACAGAGAACACCTGTTTTCTACAAGGTCCAAATTTAAATAAAATGTATTAGGATTAAAGTAGAACGATCTCCTACTGGCAGTGTAGAAGTGCAAGATCTTGGGTTTGTGCATGTGTCCATCAGATCAGATCAGATCAGATCAGTCGCTCAGTCGTGTCTGACTCTCTGCGACCCCATGAATCGCAGCGCGCCAGGCCTCCCTGTCTATCACCAACTCCCGGAGTTCACTCAGACTCACGTCCGAGTCAGATGCCATCCAGCCATCTCATCTTCTGTCGTCCCCTTCTCCTCCTGCCCCCAATCCCTCCCAGCATCAGAGTCTTTTCCAATGAGCATGTGTCCATACCATCTGCTAAACCGTCCTGCCAGATGGCTTGATGACCAACACCCCCTCCTGCAGAAGGAAGGGCCGAGCCTACCACATGTGTGACTCTGCCAACATTGAGCTGGTTACCTCCTTGTCATAGGCTTCCCCTCAGTGATTAAAGAGGGGAAGGGTCGTCTTCCATTTTTATCCTCTAGTCAAAGCCTGCTCATATCCTTGGTCCATGTTCTGTATGGAAGTTTCAGGGTTTGGGTCATATGTTTTGGGTGTCAGTTCTCTTTGTTACAAGCACTGTAGATATTTTTGTAGTTTGTCACCTGTCTCAGCCCGTTTTTTTCTTTTTTAAAAACTATTTATTTATTTGGCTGCACTGGGTCTTACTGGCCACACACAAACTCTTAGCTTCAGCACGTGGGATCTAGTTCCCTGACCAGGGACTGAACCCGGCTCCTGCCTTGGGAAGGCGGAAGGAAGCCCCTCAGCCCACTTTCTAAGAGCTCCTGGAGTCACTGCACCGTGGCTGTCCCCAGGACGACCCCAGGGAGCAAGGACAGGAGCAGGACCAACATCTATGGGTCCCTGGCTCCCCCGCTCTGCATGCTGTTCCCACCTGGCCTCTGCCGGATACATCCGTTGCTGGTGGGCGACACCGCTTAGCTCAGTCTGGGGTTCTGATGGTCAGAGCTGCCACCAATGGCCTCACGTTCACCCCGGCCTCTGGGCCCAGCAGGGTGTGGACGAGGCTTCCGTTCTGTGACACCCTGACTTCCGCCTTACAGCGGCCTCTACTCACCAGTGGGTCTGAGTCCAGGGAGCTGGGGGTGCTGTCCTTGACTGTCCTGTCCTCTGGGGGCGAGGCAATGCTGTGGGGGCCCACGGTGGGGGGCGGCAGGTGGTACAGCTTTGACTGGTCTTGTTGGGCTGAGGGCCAGGGAAGAGTGTCCCGGACCCACTCCACAGGGTCCTCCCAAGCGGCTTTCTGCCCGTGAACCTGGAGAGGAAGGAGCAGTGTGATCACTGGTGAAGAGCCCGCGGGTGAGCAGCTCCTGATGTGTGTGCCGCGTGCGCAGTCCCTCAGTCGTGTCCAATCTTCTCGGCCCCGTGGACTGCAGCCCGCCAGCTCCTCTCCATGGGCTTCTCCAGGCAAGAATACTGGGTGGGTTGCCATGCCCTCATGCAGGGGATCTTCCTGACGCAGGGATCGAACCCTTGTCTCTCGCGCCTCCTGCACCGGCAGGCGGGTTCTTTACCACTAGCCCCACCTGGGAAGCCCCCTGAAGTGTCTATACTTCCTCAAACGTAAAGCCATGAAGTTTGGATTCCTGTAGGGTTTTGAGTTCCCCAAAATGGGAAATAAAATAACTTGGCATAGGTTGGTAGAAGCCGTCTTGTTTGTTTTTTCAGTTTTGGCCACAGCACACGCACGTGGGCCCTTAGCCCCTCACCCAGAGACCGAACCTGCGCCCCAGGTGCTGAAAGGCGGAGTCTTAACCAAGGGCCGACGGGGAGTCCCGAGACCATCTTGGAGAATAATTTGGCAAACTGTATTAAAACTTGACATGGACCCCACAAGTCATATGACCCTGCAATTTTACTTTCCAAGTAAGAAATTTCAGTTCGGTAATAATAATACCTTTTGAAAGAAATTTGGGCTTTGCTGAAAGGAGATATCATCTGTGTAAAAATGGTTTAAATTACAAAACTGTTAATAATAACGCAAAATTAAATGAAAATGGTGACACACTGCATCTCTGGAACTCTCCCACATCATCAGATGGTGTGTGTCACACCGACACGTGACTCTTATGGATAAAACATGACCACTGGTCCAGTCACCACGTCACCGGTCAGTGGACCAGTGATGAGTATGCCCTAATTCACGGGTGAGAAAACTGAGGAGGTTTTTAAAAGTGACAGCTGCCTTTTGCACAAAGTTCTTATTCTCACTTTTACAAACGTTTTCACACATTTCATTTGACTTCAAAACAGAGCGAATTTATACTGTCTCCTTTCTTACATACGAGGAGTTTAAAAAGGTCAAGTAACTTGACCAGAATAACATTTTTATTAGTAATTAGTAATGACCTAAAGCTATAATAGGATTTTACTTAATTCTTAACTCAGTTGTTTCTCTATCTGGCCAAATCCCTAGGGAGTGGTTTGAGTTTGAAGGAGACTCAGAGGCCGAGGACTGGACACACAGCCCCAGGCCAGTGGTCGTTAGCCGTTTGCTGGGCGCTGGCCGTAGGCAGGAAGGCAGCACGGTCTGCATAGCGCCTCGCCCGGCCTGTTAGGAGGAGAGCCTAAAAATCTCAGGGGCCGCGTGTCGGACTCTGTCTCCACTCTGTGAGGTGGGCCAGCCTGGCCTCGGTTGAGCAGGGTCCAGGGTGGGCTCACCTTAATGCCATCCTTGGCCCCTTCCTGTAGGTAGGGGATGATGGAATTGTTCCACAGGTCGATGAACCAGGTCCGGAAATCCTCGATGCCGATGGGGCAAGACAGAAAGAAGCAGGGACCTGGCAAGAGAAGAGGGCTGTGAAGACGGCCTAGAGCCTCACTCCCTGGCCGTCTGCCCCACTGACTCCCTAATACCAGGCAGAAGGCCTTGGAACTAGAGCATGAAAGAAGCACAGGGCTGGGCTAAACTGAGATCATGGTCAAGACAGTGGGAGCTGACAGCCTGCTGCAGCCTCAGAAATGATGCTTCTCCAGGTGGATGGGAGGCGGGGGAGCCAGAGGCAGCTTTCAGCTCCCCTAACACCTCCTCTGCGTCTTCTCAGAGATCCTGGGGAGTGTGGGTGAGGTCAGGGCTCTGACAGCTGGCGCAGGCAGGGGGACCACACTGGGCACTTACTCAGCGACCCACGGCTCTAAGGCTGCAGGCGTGGGGCCAGTGAGTGCTCCACACACTGAGGGCATGGAGGGAAGGGACCCACGCCAGGCATGGGGCCAGTGAGTGCTCCACACACTGAGGGCATGGAGGGAAGGGGACCCACGCCAGCCCCGCCCAGGCGAGGCGCAGGCTGTACCGATGAGGAAGTCGGAGGTGCTGTGCTTCTCCAGGAAGGTGTGCAGGTGGTACCACAGCTTGGGCACCCAGTCCAGCACCCGCAGCAGCTCCTCCCTGTTGGCGTTGATGTCGCCGTCCGACTCCACCAGCTTCCTCCTCAGGTAGCGAACCAGGAAGCCGTTGGCGGGCTCCACGTTGTTGGAGAAGGTCAGCATCCTGTGGCCAGGGATGCAGAGGGTCGGCGGGGGCACTGCACGAGGGTGTGTCAACTCCGCTCCCACCCGCCCTGAGCCGCCTGCCTCCCACTGATGCCCACGGGTCTGCTGAACTCAGGGCCGAGGAAGAGCTGGCGCTCAGATCAGTGACCCTCTCAGGTAACCATCGGACCCCACTGGCCTGGACGAGGGGTGTGTGGGCAGAGGCTGCACCTCTTCCTGTGTCAAGGGCCCTTCTCCCTCTGCAACGACACGGCACACACCTCCTCTCCCAGCCCACAGGGCGCTGCTACTTGTCTTTCCTTCTGCTGTGCCTCTGGCCAGATCCCGGACTGAACTGGTTTACAGACTTGGGGGCATCTGGAGGCCCATCCAGGGCCATAGATCTTACCTGAAGCTCAGGTGCAAGCCGTGATTGGGTGTCATTTTTACTGGTTGATTAGTGGTACCAATAATATAGGGACTGCGGGAAGACAGAGGGAAAAGACTGGCTTAGACCTGTCTGAACACTGGATTTCTGCCGTGTGCTACCCCACTCTGGGGAACACCTGGGGTGGACTGGGCTCCCCCCGCCCGCCGTGGGGAGTCTGGTCCTGACCCCAGCTCACCATTTGTGGTACTTGCAGGTCAGGGCCCCATTGACCAGCTCGCTGATGGAGCCTGCCTCACTCAGGTCATCCAACAGGATCACCAGGGGGACGTCCCCAGTTCCTGTTTCCCGGTCTATCTGGTTGGCCAGGTTGGAGAGATACAGCTGCAGGTCCTGAAATGAAAGAAGGGGGCGGTCAGCACTCAGGAGCAGCGAGCCCCCGGACCAGCCTTGCAGAGGAGGGTTTCAGAGGAGCTGGGCTGGTTCTGGATCCCGGGAGGGGCCTTGGTTCCTGTGTGATGCGCTTGGACCTGGGACTGCAGAAGCCACCACCCCAGCCCCATCAGCAGTGGCCCCTAAACCCCTCAAGGTTGGGGAACACACTTGTCTTAGATAGCTGTGCACAGGATCTGCACTGGGAGCCACCCGAAATGGACGCGCCTCCCCGTGGGGCACAGCACGCAGCGACCTTGGAGAGGGACCTGGCAGGGGCTCAGCACAGCGTGTGACAGTTCCGAGGGCTCCCCTAAAGGACGCCAGCCCACGGTCAGAGAGAAGTTCTAGAAAGAGGCTGAGAGGAGGCAGAGGAGAGACTGACAAGGCGGGCAGAGGGCTGGTGGGACGTGAGAGGGACCGAGCGCCCCGGGGAGGGAGGAGCCTGGATAGGGCTGCCGCGGGGGTAGGGCAGCACGGTGGAGCAGGGAGGTCCGGGCGAGCGCGGGCACCTTGCAGGACTGCTGGTGCATGTTGAAGGTGCTGACGATGCCCTCGGTGACCTCTCGGCCAGAGCGCTCCACCAGGTACTCGGCCAGGCGGTTGGTCAGGTAGGTCTTGCCGGTGCCGCTGGGGCCCGAGAGGACGAGCCGCCGGTGCTTGAGCAGCAGGCCGATGTAGTGCTGCATCATGGGCTTGGGGATGAGCGTCTCGAACACCAGGCTGTCCACACACTTCTCCCTGAGACCTGCAACATGCCTGCCTGTCTGAGCCGGCGCCCCTGGGCCCAACAGGACCCCCTGGGCTGGCTCTGATCACGCGGGGCAGGCCGTGTGCTATGGGGGTGGGTGGAGGGGAAGCCCAGGTGGGGCAGAAATGTCCTGTGAACACGTTCCCTGGGACGAGTCCGGAGCAGGTGAGCCTCTCTTGTGTTTCACGGTGACCTCCACCCTGCAGCCCCTCAGCGAGCTCCTGCTCCAGGAATACACGATGGACCGCCTGACAGTCCCCCTGCACCCCACAGCCCTGCGCCCAAGGGTCCGGGACTGACCTTTGAGGGAGACCACTATGTTGTTAACCCCTCGGCGGCAGGGGGGCAACTCTGGGGGCTCCGCGTCCAGGAGCCGTTTCACGTGGCTGATGCTGTAGCCGTGGATGGACTCAGTGCTCAGTCCCAGCGTGGAGGCCGGGTCCATCTTAGAGATGTAGTCCTGACGGGAAGGGAGGCGGAGAAAGAAGGTGCTTGAGAGGGACGAGGAGGAGATCAAGACCACAGGACGAGCAACGCTACAGGGCACAGCGACCCACGAGGAAGGGGAGGAGCCGTCTGTCTCCTGGGGGCTTCTGCACAGAGGCTCCGAGGCCCGGGCCCCCGTGTTCTCAGAGGACCGGCAGCCCCTGAGCTCCTGCACCTCTTACCTTGAACACCTGGAAAACAGCGCCGTCCAGCAGCTTCCAGTCAACCTGCCCGCTGACCTTGCTGCACCCCAGGAAGAACTCCTGCTGCTTCAAGTCCTGTGAGGCCAAGGTGGGCGGCTCAGGAGCCACGTACGCTGGGCTTGGGGGTCCTCAGAGCCAAGGCTTCTTGGGTGGAAACGACGGTGTCACGCCCCCCAAGTTCCTTACCCCTTTGATGATGTGCTGGGGGGGCATCCTCACCACCACCCGGAGGGTCACCTCCTCCTTTGGGCCGCAGGTGCTGATGCCATCCATGGGGGACAGGTCTGGAGGTGGGGACAGGAATGCTGGTTGGGGGGCACCCCAGACTACCCTACACCTTCTGCCACTCCCCTTTCCACAAAGTCTTTATCTACCCCAGAGAAGTACCAGGAGTCCAAGCCCAAAGAGTGAAGAGGGTTTCAGGACCACAGCGATCCTTGGTGTCTCAGGACTCTGGCGTCGGCTCGCCGCAGCACTGGTACCTCTCTGACCCCGGAAGCCGCACCAGAGTGCGTGAGGGGGGAATACCTTCCTTCTTTTCACCCGCCCAGGGCCTTCGCCCCAACAGGTACCTGTGTCTGCGAGGCTTGGGCTGAAGGAATGGGTGAGCGCCAGGCCCAAGGAGCGACGAGGGGAGGGTAGAGCCGAAGATCCCGGGATCTGCCCAGGAGCGGAGCCCGCCGAGGGGCCTGGGGCCACCTTCAGCCGGTCGTTCTCTGCTTTCAGCAGGTCCACCTCCAACTGTGGCGAGAACAGGCGGGTCTGGAGCCTCGGCCGCAGGGTCCTGCAGACCCGCCCCGCGCTGCATCCCTCTCGCAGCCAAGGACCCACGTCCCTTCCCATCCTGCAGCCCCGCCCCTCCGCGTATCCCCGTCCTGTGCTCCATCCCGCAGCCATCCCCGCAACCCGCCCCGTCCCGCGGCCCCGCCCCTCGTAGCCCCGCCTGGTTCTGCGGCCCCGCCCCTCCCGCAGCCCCGCCCCGCCCAGGACCGACCTGCATGTTGTGCATGGTCTCCCGCAGCTGGTCCAGCTGGTGGGCCGAGTTGAGGGCTTCCAGGCGGATGTCTGTGAGCTTCATTTCCTTCTCCCACAGCTCTGAGCGCAGCTCGGACACCTCCTTCTTCTCCGGCTCCTCCTCCTCGCTGCCATGGAACAGCCGGGCGTGGGGGGCCGGGGGAGCGGGGCCCCTGGAAGTAGATGTGGAGCACTGGGCGTTGGACCCTGAGCCCGCGGGCGGCCGTCACTGGCCCCACGGCCTGGGGAGGGGGCTACAGTGGGGGGCGGCCTGGGAACACTTACTCGGGGGCGTCGGTGCCCGCAGAAGACGAGGTGGAGGACTTGATGGAGGGTGAGGCAGTCTCGGTGGACGCGTGCTGCAGTTTGGGGGACGAGGGGGCGGAGGAGTCGGGCGTGGCGATCTCCTCGATGTCAGAATAGGAGGAGGCTGACTTGGGCCCCTTCTTTATACTGAAGGCTTTGTTGAAGGAACTTCGGAGCTAAAACAAAGCAGATTGGGGAGAGAGCTGTGAGGCCAGGCCCTGGAGATGGGGAGGTGGGAGGGGGCTTCTGAGACACGGGCCAGAGGAAGGGATGTGCGGCAGTGAGCACGCCCTCAGGAGGGCTTCTCTGGCCTTGTGACATGAGGGTGGGAGGCTTGCCTAGGGACTCAGGCTGAGTGAGTAAGACTCCCCGCACTGTGGGAACGTCCTGGGTTTTTTCTCCCCCTTGGGGGCTCCCTGCTGTGAAGGGACGGAGGGGACCCCCGGGGCACAGGGTGTACCTCCTGGTGACCCCATCCTGCTTTTTTCAGCAGATCAGCAATTGCTTAGCCTGCAGCCTGGCTCATTTGGGCCTCAGGACCCACCTCTGAGCTGGGCTTATCAGATCAGAGCCTACCCAGCAGACAGGGACAACATGATTCCGTGAATCAAAAGACGGGAGTGAACCAAGCTCCTTTCACTGCCGCCCGCGCTCAGCACATTGCAGGATACAAGTGTTTTCGACCATGTCCACTCAAGTGTGCCAGAATTAAGGGATACTTCCCAGCATTTCCTCCGAGTATGCAGGAGGAACTGGCTTGGTCTTGGGTGCTGACGAGCTGGATGTTAGGGATGCGGGAGGCAAACCAGGGATCTGCCCCGCGCCCGTCACATGCATCCATTCAGCATGCACACACACGCAGGGACACGGAGATGGAGCTGCAGCCGGAGACAGAGTGCGGAGGGCCAAAGCAGACCAGATCGCTGGGACGGCAAGAGCAGAGCGCAAATCTGAGGACTCTTCCCAGGTGTCTCCTGGGGCTCAGGGCAGCTGTGGGTGGTGGTGACGCAGCAGGGGCGTGTCGGGGTCTCTACCAGGAAGGACATAAGGAAGACCCATCTGGCTCGATGGGGGTGTGAGGGGGGAGTGTGTGTGCAGGGTTGTGCCCTCTCTGGGTAGTCAGGGCTCAGTGTCAGAAGCGCAGTTCTCTGTGGAGATGGAGACCTGGGACTAGGAAACGAGCCTCCCACTTTTGTCTCGAACCCTTGCGTCTCAGGAGACCGTGTGTGTGTCCACGTGTGAACTGTGACCTCCATCTGCAGGCCCCCCACCCCGCTGAGGTCATGGAGATCCTAAGTGGGAACAGTGCTCTGTGTGAGTCTGTGTTTCCAACGCAGAACTGCTGGGCAGAGGGACTGTACGGTGCGATGTGGTAAGGGATGCTGGGGTCAAATGATGGAGCAAGACAAACCAGATTCTGTCCTGAGGGACATCTCAGCACGTCTCCAGTGAGGCCGTGCGTGTAGAAGGCAGCACTCCTCAGATCTGAGCATCTCGAGGGGCTGGTGTGAAACTCGGGGCAATGCCAAGCTATGACTCAAGTTTCAGTAATCATCCTGCCCCCCATGACCCTTGGACAGGCTCTAGGGGACGGAACCTCTCCCTGAACCTCCCGCTTCTGACCGGCGTCTGCAGGAAGCACTGCTCTCTGTCCACCAAGATCCCACCTCGATTCCACCTCCAGTGGGCTCCTGCCCCGCTATGACACTCTGCCTGCCTCCTGGGACAAGCCGTCTATGAACTCCCAGAGCCTCGCTCACTGAATTAACAAGCATTCTGACACCACTGGATTGTCATCAGTCTTATATAGACTATTTCTGTCTACCTGGCAATTTCCCAGGCTCTTTGAGATCACAGATTCCATGTTTTGGAGAAGGCAATGGGAACCCACTCCAGTACTCTTGCCTGGAAAATCCCATGGATGAAGGAGCCTGGTAGGCTGCAGTCCATGGGGTCACTAAGAGTCAGACACGACTGAGCGACTTCACTTTCACTTTCCACTTTCATGCACTGGAGAAGGAAATGGCAACCCACTCCAGTGTTCTTGCCTGGAGAATCCCATGGACGGAGAAGCCTGGTAGGCTGCAGTCCATGGGGTCGCACAGAGTCGGACACGACTAAAGCGACGCAGCAACAAATTCCATGTTTCCTACCCTCAGACACCCAGCCAGTGTTGGCATAGGGTCCGAGTGGACTTCATGGGTCTGGTTTGTCAGGGTTCGCTGTTTATTTCTGACATTTATACCCTAATCCCCGAAACCCCTCTGTCAACCCCACGGCTGCTCGGAGGGCTCAGGCTCGGGGGTGATGTGAGGTCCCACCCCTCACCT
The DNA here is from genome assembly GCF_032452875.1 of Bos javanicus. NCBI lineage: Eukaryota > Metazoa > Chordata > Mammalia > Artiodactyla > Bovidae > Bos > Bos javanicus. Next base: position 81,321,744 of record NC_083883.1, read on the forward strand.
CTCTCGGGCTCATTTTACTTCAGAGCTAAATCTGCAGGCCGCACCCAAGCTGACCTGGCCTCTGGCGAGCGTGGTAACGCTCACCCCCTTAGAGCCTTCCGTGTGGGGGGTCTAGGGCTTGGTGGAGCGAGGGGCCAGGGCACACTGTCTTGGCAGCCTGATGGGCACTGTCCCGTTTGGCTGCTTTCGTAACAGGTGGACTTTGGCACCAGGGGAGACGGGAGGGGGCAGCACCCTCCCACTGCCCCAGCCAAACCGCTCCTCTGTCCTCCAGGGGCGGCCGTGGGTCGACATGCAGGGAGGGTTAGGGGCTTGGTGGAGGTGGTCACGGTTAGTTTCATGAGTGGTTGTCTCTGTTTAGGGGGAAGGGGTTGCTCTGGAGAAGGGGAGGGTATGGCAGAGGCAAAGAGGAACGGGGAGGAATGAGTGTCTTACCTCGTAGACCTGGAAAAAAATAGGGATTTAAGTCAGCATTTTGAAGGAAAAAAAAAAAAAAGAAGCAACACTTAATCACTCATTTCACACAGCGGCCCGTCTGGACTACACCACGCTCTGTGCACAGGCTCACTGGGTCGGGCCAGTGGGTGGGTGTGCCCCTGGGGCTCCCCTCCTCCACATGGGCAGCAGGGGGCATGGCGATGTCGGAAAGGGCACCCCAAGTCAGCTTAAGGTTTTCTGGGAGATACGAACAGCTAGAACATCTCTCTCTGGACCAGTCAAGCAGTGCAACAGTTCCTTTTGGAGTGATCTGGCAAGTTCCACGGATACCTCTCCAGGAGCACCTCAGATGAGTAGCTCTGTTCATAACATCTCTCCACAGTATGGGAGGGGTGGGCACAGGTAGGCCAGTCCCTCTGAGGACCTCCTGCTGCTGCTGCCCACCAGACATGTGCAGGGCTGCAGGGGGTGGCTGGCGGGGGGAGACCCTGCTCTGGGCGGACACCACCCAGGGCTCCCATCAGACGGGACTCTAGCGTGGCAAGTTGGGGGAGGTCAGCTCCTGTGCTGCAGTGGGGTGGCCCCCGGTGGCCCACACGGCTCCCCCAGACCTTCACCTACCCAGCTCTTCTTCTTCTTCTTCTTGGCGTCGGCCTCCTTGCCACTGCTGATGCTGGAGTGGCTGGTGATGCTGTTGAGGCTCGAGATGCTGTCGGAGGAGTTCTGCCTCTTGATCCGGAGCTCTGGGGGCCAAGCACAGGGGCGGACACAGACCCAGTGGCTTTAAGGCAACGCTGTGAGGCTGGAGGCCGGGCTTGCTGCAGGAGGAAGGGGAGGAGGAACCCACCTCCTCATCCACATCCTTCACTTGTTGGGAGCATCCTCTCCACATGCCTTTGTTGGGTGTCAATCATATTTCAACATAAACAAATAAACAAGTAGGAACCGATCCCTGTTCTCAAGAAGCTGCCGTCTAACAGGAGAAAGACCAGCACAGAAACCAGTGCCCTTGGTTCGAGCAGCAGGGATGAGGGGCAGCCCAAGCCTCCACTGTCCCCCAGGCTCTCACTGGCTGCCACCCTCGGGACTTGCTTCAGAAATACTGGCTGCCAATACTGGGAGGAGGCGGGGCGCGCAAGGCCAAGGGCCTTGCATTTAACCCAAACGGGCTTTAATTTCCCTTTTAATCTGATGGGCAGAAAATCTCTTCAGCTCTTGGAAAATGTCTGTAACAGCACCGAAATGCCCTCCTCTCCTACTTCAGGTAAGGAAAGGGTTAATAAAGGAGGCAGCCTTTGAGTGGTGACAGAACAGAAGCTCTTCATGTGGGATGTGGAGAAGCCCCTGCAAAGGCTGCGCGGGGAGCACTGGGGTTTGGGTGCGGGCACAGCGAGGGAGCCGGGCCAGCCGGGTGGGCGAGTCCTGGGTGCCCCTCACAGGACTGTGCCGTGTGCCACAGGTAAGGGGCAGTGGAGTCTAAGCAAAGGCCCCGGGGGATCAGATGTTTTTTATAAATTAATTCAGTTGTTTTTGGCTGTGCCGGCCTTCGCTGCTGCCTGTGGCTCTCTCCGGTTGCGGCGGGCAGGGGCTGCTCTCTAGTCGCAGAGGCTTCTCCCTGTGCTGGCTTCTCTTGTTGCAGAGCGATGGCTTAGTTGCCCCGAGGCACGTGGGATCTTCCCGGGCCTGGGATGGAACCCATGTCCCCTGCATTGGCATGTGGATTCTTAACCACTGAACCACCATGGAAGTCCGAGGATTGGATTTTTAAAACCTTATTTTGAAATCGTTACAGATTCACAGGAAACTGGGGACAAGCGGGCAGGCAGCCCTGTGCAAGGCGCGCGGGCCGGCGAGCTTTTACTGTAAAGGCCAGAGAGCAAACATTTCAGGCTCTGTGGTCGGTTGATCTCTCTTACAACTGCTCAGCAGTGCTGCGTGGTTTTAGAACAGCCACAGACGACACGTGCATTAGTGAGCGTGGCTGTGTGCCAGTAAAGCTGTATTTGAAGGCAGGTGGTGAGCCAGATTTGGCCAATGAGCGATGGTCTGCCAACCCCTAGTTTGCATTTTCCTCCAGAACACGTATTGCTTTTGTGATCAATTTAATTTACAATTAGTCAATTATAAAATAAAATGAAAAGCAGCAAAACAACTGTCATGATACCTGAAGATCCAGTTAGTTGTGAGCCTATCAATTAAAATTTTAAAACATGCTATATAGTACTTTTAAGAGCAAAGGATATGCTTTAGAATCAGTCTTCAGAGAAAAAGTTAGGAAATCTTTTGTGCCTTTAAAATTTCGTGCCATATGCATGTGTTACTATCTATACACCAAATAAAGTTAGGCATCATTGCGTTAAGCATTAGTTCTGTGAAGGCTCCTAGAAATCCTGACCGAGCTGGACCTGGGTCAACAAGAAGGACCACATGGAAGCCAAGGGCGCTCCACACAAACGTATCTGAAGTCAGGTTACTCGGGAAACCAGAAGCAGCTCAGCGTCCCAGACCTGTCACTAGGAGCCGTGTTTGAGCAAGTTGCCTGTCTTCTCCGGTCTTACTCTGAACTGCAGAGCACACTTTGTAGGGCTGCTGTCTGGACTAGATGAGCTAATGTAAGCAGTGATCAGAGCGGGGCCTGGGGTCCTGCAGATGCTCCTGAAGGCTGGCTGTGTCTGTGGCCAAGTTGGGCAGAGAAGACAGGAGAAGCGACGGGAGACGTGGACACAGCGTACACCAGCGAGAGGTGGTGCTCCTTTCCTGACGGTTGAATACATTCTCTTTCCCTCTCACTTGCTTTTCTGAAATGTTTCAAACTCACAGAAACACTTAAAACCAAGGCTGACCTCTCCATTGAGCCCTGAGATCCACTGATCTCTGTCTCACTTGAAGGGGAGCTTCTTTCCCCACAGAGAACCGAACTAAGCATCAAATGGCGTCACACACACGCCTGTGCATGCACACACGTTGTCCAAGTGGAACGTGCTAGCTCTTCAGAGCAGCTTTAGGTTCCCAGCAAGACTGAGAAGGTACAGAGGTGCCCCACCCCCCCCGCCCCCACGTGCAGGGCCCCCCGATCGGCACCCCCACCGGATGCTACACCTGCGGTAGCCGACGCAGCCGCCCAGGCATCTCAGCACCCCCAGAGCCTACGGCCTACACTGGGGTCCACTCAGCGCCACGTCCTGGGGGTTCAGACAGACGGACAAGGACCTGTGCCCCCATCACCACGTCCTCCAGAGTGCCGCCGTGGCCCTACGGATCCTGTACCCCGACCTGGCCACCTCTACTCCCCACCCCACCCTCTCACCGCCCCGAGTCTCGTCTTTTCCACAGTGTTCTACAGCTGGCGTCACGGAACACGCAGCCTTCCCGCTGGGCTCTGTCACTGAGTAACGGACACTTAATCCGTCGCTGTCATCGTGCGGCCAGATCACTCAGTGCTGAGTGATAGTTCATCGTCTGGCCACCGCACGGTTTACTCATACACTTGTCCATGCAGGGCAGCTGGGCTGCTTCTGAGTTTTGGCGACTGTGAATAAAGCTGCCGTAAACATCCACGTTTAGGTTTTTGTGGGGACGTGGTATTTCTGCTCCTTTGGAGAAATTTCAAGGAGAGCGACTGCTGGGCCGTACCCACTCATTAAAGTGCTATTTTAACAACGGTCTGTGGCAGTCATCTGAGGTCCAAGGAGAGGGTCCCTGGTCTCCCTCAGTCCCTTGGGTGGTGGGGGCATGTCCCTGCCACCCCCCTGCTGACTCAGAGGACCCTCGCCTTCTAGAAGTTGCCTGGAACATTCTGGGGACACAGAAACCCTGCAGTAAGTCTCCTTCCAGCCCAGTCCTGCCACTGCCCAAAGGTAGGGGGCCTACCTTTGGGTGTGGCCTCTGAGGCATTGAGGGCCCCTTGAATGACAGCCTGCGCCTCAGAGTTCTTCTTCTTCAGAAAGTCTATGGTTTCCCGTAAGTCCAGCAGCTCAGTGTCCTAGGGAGAAACGGGAGTGGTGTCAGGTGGGAATGGGGCTCCCGCTCTGTGCGCTGGGCCTGACGGGGCGGGCAGGACAGGTGTGTGCTGGGGCAGGGGAGGCCTCACCTTCTCCTCGGCAGTCTCGGCCAGGTGCCGCAGGCGGCAGGTCATGCTCACCAGGCTCTGCTCAAAGGCCGCCACCAGGTTGGCCTGAAAGAGATGGGCATGGGATGCCTCAGGTGCTGGGGCGTGGGGGGCGGCTGGGCTGACTCTGGGGGTCTCAGGGAGGACCAGTGCCAACCAGCCTCGTGGCAGCCCTTAAACCTTGCTTCCCACTCTGGCCTGAAGACATGCCTGGGGCACAGACATCACCATGGTGGGGTGGGTCTCTGGAGGCATCTAGAGGCCCGGCTGTCCCCCGCCCCCGGGAAGCTGTCCCCTCTGGAGCCCTGGCTCTATTCGGTGTCATTCCTTGCCCAGAGCCCGCCACGCCCCAGAATGGCCTGGACTTCTCCCCAGCCCCGCGCCCCAGAGCCTCTGTTCTCGGTTCTCCCTGCTTTTCCCCCGACAGATGCAGCTCAAGGCCCTCGGGGCAATTCCGTGTCTGGCCGCTAGGTGTCAGGCCTGCTCCACGGGAGCGAGGGGTCCCCATGAGGACTTCGAGGCAGGGAGGGGTGAGGGGCCCACAAGGCAGAGAGGAGGGGGTCAGGCGGGGAGGGCAGAGCTCCAGCTCTGCCAGCTAGGGGGCTGGGGAAGTGGGAGCTGAGGCTGCGATCAGAGAGGGCAGGCTCACGGAGGAGAAGGCCAGCCTTGGGGGGCGTCTAAGCCAACTGTGACCTGGGGAGGGAGCGGGGGACGCCCCTCGCAGAGCTCTGAGACCTGCGACCCGCTTCCTGTCGCCCGGCGTCTGCCTCCCTGGGAGCGGACCCTAGGATTTGCCCCTGCCCTCAACAAGCCTGGAGGCCTCTCGGATCCAGGGAGCAGGGCCCCCATGTGCTGGACTCCTGCCTTCCCGGCCCGGGGCCCCTCTTGCTTGGTGTCCACCTTCCTACCCATCTGTGGACACGGGTCCCCTCGCGAGAGGCCTTCAGACCCCAGCTCCTTGGGCCCACCCCAGCCTCTTTGGTCTGGGGCTCCCTCTCCTTGGGGGGTGCTGCTGCCCACCTCCACATTGTCCCCGCCCACTAGATGGTTCAGATGCCCTTGGCCAGGGCTCAGCTGGGGGCCCAGAGAAAGGCTGGTGAGAGGGAGGGCAAGGTGTCCAGACTGCCCCTTGTGGGCAGCTGGGGAGGCCTGGGAACAGGGCCCAAGGTCTGGAATCAGGACCTGAGGACCTTCCAGAGCGTTGGCGTCGCAGCTCCCACTGAGGGCAGGGCTCCGACCCTCGAGGCCAGGCTGCCTCCGATCCCCAGGAGAGTTGGATCTCTCTCAGCCAGGGGCACGTCCTGCTCTGAGAGTCACCCTCCAAGTCCACAATCCGGGCCCCCCCGGAGAGTGTGGCAGTGACAGGGTGCAGGGTCAACAGGTCAGACGCGCTCCTGCTCTTTGTCCCTGGGGCCCTCAGACAGGGACCCCCCAGGCCTGCGGGTGTGATGGCCTTGGCGGGCGTGGGGCGCGGTCCAAGTAGAGACGGATCTTGTTTCTCTCACTATTTTGTGTCCCAGCTGCGGGGAAAGGCCTGCCAGGGGCTGCACACAAGCTGGTGAGGAAACACTGACCACTGGAAGCCTGGGGAGGGGAGACAGGGACCCGGGTGTGGGCAGGATGCAGCCGCAGGGACGTGCTGGGGACGCCCGAGCTCTCGGCGCGGTCTCAGTTCCATGGGAGACCCAGGCCGGACAGCTGGGCTCCCCCGGGAGGAAGGGGAGAGAAAAAACCAGCGGAAACTGCAGACACGGCCACTCTGTGCAAACGCTTGGAAGGCTCCGTAGATCCGGCTCAGCTGTTGTTTACAGCTTTTGGGGGAAAATGGCTCTTATGTTCTCTGTTTGCAGCTTGGCCGCTGGGGAGACGCTGCCGTGGCCTTGCTCGGGGCTGCTCTGTTTCTCCCCATCGTGCGGGGTGGAAAAACTGAGGCCACCAGAGACTTGGTCTAAGTGGGCGGACTCTGGCAGGCTGAGGGAAGGGATGAGAAGGCGGGTCCCCAGCAAAGCTCACATCCTGAAGAGTTGAGGCCACTGTGGCCAGGGGTGGGGGCTGGCTCCTAAAGCCTCACCAGCTGGAGCTCCAGCGCCCAGCCTGGGGCGGTGCAGGACAGGGTGTGAACAGACAGGGCACGCCCCAGGCGGGGCACAGGGCTCCCGGGAACCTCCGTTAATTCTGACCCATGACTAACCACCACTGTCTGAGCAAGGCTGCTTCCTCCTGCACACACAGCCACTGATACAATCCTTTCTCCAGCGAGTTCACAGGCATCACACGGGCACTCGTCCACGCCCGTGAGTTAGGGTGGGGGTGAAGTGGCTGTTTACAAACCCGCAGACTTGGGGGAGGAGAAGCCAGCCCCCAGTCCTCTGCGCCCGTGTAACTGAAGCCCAGGGGACACACGGGGAGACCTCTTCGGATGGACTTGTCCAACTGGGGCTCACACAGCTGCCATCACCCGGGCCCACCTCTGGGCACTCACATTGGCCGAGAGCTGAGAGGTCAAGGTGGCCACTTTCTCCTGGGACGACTCCAGTTCCCTGCGAAGCTTTCGGATTTGCTGTGGAGGGAGAGAGAGGCACACTCACGTTGGCAGAAGGGGTGGGAGGCGTGGGAGGAGGGGGTGCGGGGTGTTAGGAGGCAGAGGCAGAGGTGGGGACCCTACCTCAGACTGCATCCTCTCCTCAGCCTGGAGAAGGAGCCCAGAAGCGGGGGAGAGAGAGGAGGCGGTTACACGGAGGAGAGAGCGCACAGACGCGCAGCGGCAGGAAGCGGGGCGCCAGGCCCTCACAGGCTCAGACCCCAGGCCAGCGTTTAGTCTCCTGCCAGAGCCGCGTCACCCGGGGGCCCAGAGGGAGCTGGCCTGAAGACTGACCTCGTCTCCACCGACTGCAGGACGACCCAGCCCCGCCAGGAGCTGCCGTCTCCACACACCCGGAGGGTCCCGGACGCTGGGGTTGCCCACCTGCCCTGCCTGGCACAGAACCCAAGACCAGGGCACCCTCTGTGTCGCAGAGTTGCTCAGGGACTGGCTGAGGCCAGAAGGGCCCGCCCAGTGCCCTGACGTTCAGGGGCTCCCACCCGGCCCCCCGTGGCACAGGGTCCAGGGTGCTTACTGAGGAGTATGTGGACGAGGCGCTGGAGGCCAAGGAGAGCACAGAGCCGTGAACTGCAAGAGAGGCAGTGCCAAGGGTTAGCAGAGGGCTTGGGGACGCGGGGCGGCCAGCACAGGGCCCGGCGGCCTGGCCCAGCAAGGACTCCAGGCCCGCTCAGAACTGCTCTCCCCCTCCGAGGGTGGGGGCAGGAGAGGACATGCCCCCGCGGGACTCAGAGTCGCTGCAGCAGAGCTGCTCAGAATGAAACATAATCCTGCCTGCGCCTCCTTTTCTCAGTGGGAGCCTTGTGGATGAGAAACCCCCAAGTGCAAGACACTCATTGTGACCCCGCGATCAGCACGGCAGCCCTACTGAGAGAACTGAATCAAGGCAGCTGCGGGAGCCCCGGGACGAGCGTTCTGAGGTCCCCAGGTCTCCCCGCTGGAAAGCCCAACTCCAGATTTGACCACACACCAGAGCGCGGCCCTGAAGCTGGTCTTCGGAATGCTCTGAAAAGAGGATGGAGAAGCCTGCTCTCTGAAGGGCTGGAGCACCAACCCCACGTCCCTGCCAGCTCCGTGTGGGGTGGTCCTGTCCTCTGACAGGGTGGGGGTGGGGGGGACAGCCACTGCCCTGCCCACCCCCAAAGGCCCTGGCCCCGAGACCCTTCAAGGCCTGGGAGGAAGCGCGGAGATGGCCTGGGGGGATGTTCTGTGAGTCAGACACTGTGAGGGGCGGTGGAGGCGGGCGGGCCAGGGGACCGGTGGAGCAGGGATGAGCGTGAACCGCGCAGGCGTGAGGTCTCACCGTCGTCCGCAGGGTCTCGGAAGGATCCTGACCGGATCATCCCCTTGGGTCTCTCTGCCAGGGACAGGGTGCTCCCCGTTTGGGAGCCGCTGTACAGCTCGAAGGCCGTCTCGTGGGCGGGGATGCTGTTGGAGCGGGTGATTCTCGGCGTGGTGGCCGCGGTGGGGCTCACTGGAAGGACAGAGTGGGGCAGGCGTAGGGAGAGGCGATGGGGGGGCGGGAGAAGAGGCAGGGGCGTCGGCCTCGGTCCCAGGGCACCGGGGGCAGAGGTGGAAGGGAGGAGGTCAGGAGAGGAGGAAGGCGTGTGTGCTGGGCTGGGTGTGGGGAGCAAGGCCTGGGGGGGCCCTGCGTCTGAACCAAGGGTTCAGAGCGCGGCCTGTGTGAAAGCCCGCCTGCCCTGGAGACAGGGCTGGGGGTCAGGCTGGGGGCCTGGCAGCTCTTCCAAAGCCTTTACCTCGCTCGGATGTGCCGATGAAAACGGGGCCCCGTGCTTCCCTAACACACAAAGGGTGGCCTGAGAGTTCAGAGCAAGACCCAGATCTGAGCGACGAGGAGAGTCAGCGAGGGGAGCCCCCAGTGGACACGCCGCTCGGGTGGACCTCTGGGACACGGCGGCGCCTGGCCTCAGCCTGGCCTGGGGGTCAGAGCCCCGAGCACTTCAGAGGGCTGTGTAGCCAGCCTCTCGGCCTGCCCGCCCGGAGGGCTCCACAAAGACCCGGGCGGAAGACCTCAGCTCCCTCGGGGCCCCTCAGCCGTGAGCTGACTGACGACCACAGCTTGGCCGGCCCCTCACCGGGCGGCCCCTCTCCTACGTGGTCCCCGCTCTCCCATCAAGAGCCCTGCGGGGACTGGTTGACCTCTCCTCAGCCGGCTTCCCTCCTGTGGCAAGACGATCCCACCCTGGTCTGCTCAGAGGCCCGGTCGCCTGCAGGTGCGTCCCAGGACCTCGGGCTGGGCCAGCTGCCTTCCCGCAGAAGCTGGCAGAGGAGGAAGCCGCAGGCCGGGCCGGGCGCCATCCCTGAGGGCCCCTGGCAGTCAGCTTCCAGGAGCCAGTGCCGTGAGCCCTGCCTGCGCCCCACCTGTCTCCAACCAGCCGCCCCCTGTGCTTACAAGCTTTCCCTTGCCCTCAAAGGCCAGAAGCGTGTGGCCAGCACGGGCTCACTCGGCCCTGCTCCCGGGGCAAGCCCAGCCCCGGTGGGGGCAGACCCCCTGCACCCAGACGGTCCCCCTCCAGCCCCCCAGCAGCCTGGCACCGAGGGTGGCACACGGCGTGGGGGGCAGCTGCCTTCGGGCTTGAAGCACCAGTTTCTGCTCTTGGCCGCGGTTCACGGCCTTTCCAACACTCAGACTGCTGATGCTGCACCAGCTACACCGTGTCCCGGGGCTGCCTCTCAGCTCCAGGTCGCGGCGCGCTTGGCCTTCAGGCTCACACAGCGTGGGTGAATGCAGGCTCCGCGACCCAGTCCGCACAGGTGGACTCAGCGTGAGGCGGAAGCCGAGGCCCCCCGCCCTGCCCCCTGGGCGCACGGCGTCCCTGTGGTGCTGACCAATGTTGGTGAGCTGGCCCTTGGCGCTCAGGGACATGGACAGCGTGGGTGGCGACGGCAGCTCCGACTGGTCGTCCGACTCGGGCAGCCCCGCCGCGGCGTGGGAGCGCCGCCGCTCCTTGGCCTCTTCCTGGGATGGCAGCTGGTACCTGAGGGTGGCAGGAGACAGTATGGCTGGGCGTCAGCCACCGGGGCTGGGGGCGGGCGGCGGCAGGAGCAGCCAGGCCGCCCTCAGGGGCAGTGGGAGCAGCGTCTGCCCCCCAGCGAGAGGGGCTGGGGGCCGGGGTGTCCCTGCAGGGCTCCCCAAGGCAGGGCCGAGGCGACAGAGCAGGTGCCAGGGCGCCCTCCCTGAGGCTCGGGACACAGGCCGGGGCTCCAGGCACGGGCTGCAGGGCCTGCTGCTGGGGGCAGAGCGACCCAAGGCCTGGGCCAGCAGAGGCCAGCATGAGGTCACACGTGGAGACTCTCCCCCTGTCACCAGAGCAGTGCCCGGCTCCCAGTGGCGCTCGGGCAGGGTGAGCCTGGGAGTGGGCCCCAGAGGAGGCGGGGGGTGGCAAGCACGGCCGGGGCTGGCGCAAGCACGGTGGTTAACTCAGGCCAGGAGCCCCACGAGCAGGAAAGAAAACACACATGAGGTAAGTTACCTGAGCCCCTTCTTGGGGAGAGTGTTCCGATCCCGCTGATTACTGTGGGGGAAGAAAGAAAGCTCGTGGGTTCAGAGTTCAGGACCAGAGGCTTGACAGACACGAGACAGGGCCCCGGGCATCGCTGTGAGCCCCTTGGTTCCACAAGCACAGGGCAGGATGGCCCTGGCACCCCTCACGGTCTGAGAGAGAGTTCCGAGATGCTCCATGTTTTTCCCCGATGAGCTTTGTTTTTTGACCAGGGATTGAACCCACGCTCTTGGCAGTGAAAGCGTGGAGTGTAACCACTGGACCAGCAGGGAACTCTCTCTGACTTGCTTTTCAGAGATCACATTAGGGGGACATCCCTGGCAGTCCGGGGGTCTCTCTACACTCCCAGTGTGGGGAGCTCAGGTTCAGTTCCTGACCAGGGGGCAAAGGTCCTGCCCGCTGCAGAGCATGGCCAACGTAAGTAAATAAATACAGATAACTGTTCTCATAAGATGATACAATGGGACATGGAAAGCAGCATCTGACATTACAGGAGTGACTTAGGGCCAGGAAGGAGAAGCTTCAGTCGACAGGTGAAACCCGCCAGAAGGTCCTGGAGAAGTCCGCCAGCATCTAAGGCCTGGCTTCCCATACAGGAGGTGAGAATCGGGATCAAAAGACAGAAATGAAAACCTGTTCATCCACAGTGCGAGGGGCAGACAGTCTTAACCACACAGACGCTGAAGCTCATGGAGTGGGAAGCTGACTTGGCTGCCTACCTGTCCAGCTGCCCGGCTCTGGGGCTTCCGCTCCAGGCCAGCTCCTCAGCGTCCTCTGCGGCGGGGGCGGTGGGGGGAGTGGGGCCGCCGGGGGCAGGGGTGCCGCTGGGGAAGGCGCCTGGCAGGCTCATGGGCATCTGCAGGGACTCCATGCTCCGGTGCAGTCCCGAGAGCTTGGGGTACATGCGGGGCTCCTTGGGGACGCCGAAGCTGCTCATGAGCTCCAGGCCCTGCGAGAAGCTGGCCGAGTTGATGTTGAGGATGGGGGCTGGGCTGGGGGTGAAGCAGGAGGCGAGGGGGCCCCCGGCGGCCGGGCCCGGAGTGTGCAGGTCCGCGGCCTTGGGCGCGTGGGCGTCGCTGGACGCCGGCAGGTCCAGGCTGTTGGAGTTGACCTTGTCGAGGTTGGCAAGGGACGGCGGCTTGATGAAGCTCTTGGCTGCAGCCCTGAAGAAGCGAAGACAAGACAAACGTGTGGGCTCCAGGGTTAGGGAGGCAACGGGCAGCTGGGACCTGGGCCAAATCCTTGTCCTCTTCAGCGCTCTGGGGCTCTGAGCGCCCCTGAGACCAAGGAGGACCCTGACCTGGCATGGCGGCGCAGGCCACGGTGGGTGGGGTGGGCACACACAGAAGATGTACCTGAGTGGGGTGGGGGGCAGCTCTGCCAGCTTGGGGGCCGGGGCATGGCCCGCCTGGCTCCGGGGCGTGCTCTCAGGGGAGCCGACGCTCTTCAGGGACAGGCCGTCGGGGCCCAGCGCCTCGGCCTTGGCCTTGGCCTTCTCCTTCTCGCGATCCGTCTGGTTGACGGGGGCAGGGGCGGCCCGCCCGCCAGCCACTTTGGAGGGCTCCTTCAGCCTGGAGGGCGCCAGGCCCGCTGGCTTGCCACTGAGGAGGCTGGGGTCGATGCTGCTGCTCACAGGCCGGGGGCCGCCACGCCCGCCGGTCACGCTCATGGAGCTGGACTTAGCTGGCCGCGGCAGGCTGCGGTACTGGATGTTGGAGCGGGCGCCCGGGGCCAGGAACCCGGGCTCTGTGCTGTTGGACACGTCCAGGCTCGTCTTGCGCCCATTTGCCGGCTTCACGGGGATGCCTGAGGACTTCTGGGCCTTGCCGAGCGTGGCCGAGCCCCCAGTCTGCACGACGGTAGCCGTGCCCGTGGCAGGAGGGGGCTTCTTGTAGCCGAAGGACCCTGAGGTGGACGGGCGTGCGATGCCTGAGGGAGGCTTCTTGGCGTCGCCCAGGCGGTCGCGGCCGGCATCCGAGGAGGAGCGTTGCAGGCCCGTGCTCTTCACAGCCAACTTGGCCTTGGCGGCGGCCTTGCCCTCGGGTTTGCCTGTGGAGGGCGGGCGCTGTGAGCAGGGGAGGGCCAGCGTCTGCCCCCTGGGAGGAGGGGCACAGTGGGCTGGAGTTAGGGGTCCCCTAACTAGGGGCGATCGGGGACCCACGGGCCGAGGACCCTTCTGGGCAGGCCTCGCGTCCAGCTGTTCAATTTCTCTTGTTTTTTGGTGTTTTCCGCTCCCAGGCTAGGAGGTCCCAGTTTGGTTGAAATCACAAGATGATCAAGAAGGGCACACGTCTCATAACAGGTCACCAAGGGCCCGCCCTGGGAGCAGCAGCACTCTGACGCTGCCAGTATCTCCCAGGATGCCACACGGGCCCCCGGGAGGTGTGAGGACGTCACCGAGATCCCAGGAGAGGAAACCACCGGGCAGTGTGGGAGGCGGGTCGGACCAGGCCCCTCCTGCCCTGTGTCTGGGCTCAGCCTTCTACGCAGGTGGGGCCCCTGCGCCCATCTGTCTTCCCTGACTCAGGACGGTCTGGAGACCCGCCGGGTGACGTGCCGAAGCTGCATGCAGGCTGCCCCCCCCACCTCAGGGGTTAAGGGCCCAGAGGACAGGAGCCACCAGGAAAGCAGGGCGGGGCCCTGGGCCCTGTCCCCGGGCTCACCTGCGACCTTGAGGGCGCTCTGGGCCGTGTGGGTGATGGGCGAGGTGACGGCCACGGGCGGGGTCTTGCCCTTCTTTAGGGGCCCTGGGGGGCCCAGGCCGGCCGGCTTCTTCAGCTCCCCGGCCTTGGACGCGTCATCGCAGCTCTCAGGACGCTCCCGCCGCCACTTGGACGCCGCGGGCTCCATCTTCAGGCTGCCGCTGTCATACTCCAGCTTGCGGGGGGCCTTCTCCTCCGACTCGCTGAACCAGCTCAGCCCGCTCTCCGCCAGCGAGCGCTTCTCCGAGTCTGTGCGCAGCTGGAGGCGAGAGAGGGCAGGGTGGATGCTCAGCGGGACAGGGAGGGCAGGGACAGAGGGCGAACGGGTGCTGAGGGGGGCCCTCCTCTCCAGGGGGACTCGGGGACCCAGGCTTCCGCCTGCACCTCAGGCCGCTGGAGAGCACAGCACTCACAGGCACCCTCCAAATGGGCGTGGGCACCAAACAGACCTGTCCCCAGGAGAGCAGATCACGCCCCAGGCGACTGCCTGGACGCTACCGGTTCCTTCCCGCCAGCTCGAGGACTCGATCCCGTGCACGTGGGGACCAATTCCCCGGATTGGTACACGCAGTGTACATGCCACCCTGCCGCGTGCAGGGCACACGCCACCCCGCACACAGGCGCGCCCGGGTCTTCCCGTGGTAGGCCTGGAGAAGGTGGCCCCACGTCTGCACCGGCACCTACCACTATTGTTGAGTTCCTGCGAGACGCCGTGGGCGTGGTGGGCAGGGAGTTGAGTGAGGAGCTGGCGTTGAACTCTTCGGAGCTGAGGTTGTCGGAGGCATCACTGAGCCCACTGCTGATGGAGCTGCTCTCATCCCAGCTGCGGGCAGGAGAGAAAGGTGAGCAGTCAAGACAGAAGCCAGGGCGAGAACTAAAGCTCCCTTAAGGAGAGGACGGCTGCACTCCAGCATACAGACAGGCCACGAGCAGAGTCTGGGGTTAATCCTAGATTTGCCAGCAGCGCAAAGCATGAGTTAAACTTGCTTATATTAAACAACCTGGTGATGTCCTTCCACAAAAGGAAGGGACTGGCTTTATTTGTTTGTTTCCAAGGCAAAACAATCAACATCAACCAATATGACAGTAATCCAAGTCTATGCCCCAACCAGTTATGCTGAAGAAGCTGAAGTTGAACAGTTCTACGAAGACCTACAAGACCTTCTAGAACTAACACCCAAAAGAGATGTCCTTTTCATTATAGGGGACTGGAATGCAAAAGTAGGAAGTCAAGAGATACCTGGAGGAGTAACAGGCAAGTTTGACCTTGGAGTACAAAATGAAACAGGTCAAAGACTAACAAAGTTTTGCCAAGAGAACGCACTGCTCATAGCAAACACCCTCTTCCAACAACACAAGAGAAGACTCTACACATGGGCATTACCAGATGGTCAATACCAAAATCAGATTGATTATATTCTTTGCAGCCAAAGATGGAGAAGCTCTATACAGTCAGCAGAAACAAGACCAGGAGCTGACTGTGGCTCAGATCATGAACTCCTTATTGCCAGATTCAGACTTAAATGGAAGAAAGTAGAGAAAACCACTAGATCATTCAGGTATGACCTAAATCAATCCCTTACGATTATACAGTGGAAGTGACAGATAGACTCAAGGGATTAGATTTGATAGACAGAGTGTCTGAAGAACTATGGATGGAGGCTCGTGACACTGTACAGGAGGCAGTGATCAAGACCATCCCCAAGAAAAAGAAATGCAAAGAGGCAAAATAATTGTCTGAGGAGGCCTTACAAATAGCTGAGAGAAGAAAAGACGTGAAAGGCAAAGGAGAAAAGGAAAGATATGCCCATGTGAATGCAGAGTTGCAAAGAGGAGCAAGGAGAAATAAAGCCTTCCTTAGTGATCAATGCAAAGAAACAGAGGAAAACAATAGAATAGGAAAGTCTAGAGATCTCTTCAAGAAAATCAGGGATACCAAGGGAGCATTTCATGCAGATGGGCACAATAAAGAACAGAAATGGTATGGACCTAACAGAAGCAGAAGATATGAAAAAGAGGTGGCAAGAATACACAGGAGAACTGTACAAAAAAGATCTTTATGACCCAGATAACCACGATGGTGTGATCACTCACCTAGAGCCAGACATCCTAGAATGAGAAGTTAAGTGGGCCTTAGGAAGCATCACTACGGACAAAGTTAGTGGAGGTGATGGAATTCCAGTTGAGCTATTTCCAATCCTGGAAGATGATGCTGTGAAAGTGCTGCACTCAATATGCCAGCAAACTTGGAAAACTCAGCAGTGGCCACAGGACTGGAAAATGTCAGTTTTCATTCCAATCCCAAAGAAAAGCAATGCCAAAGAATGCTTAAACTACCACACAACTGCACTCATCTCACACGCTAGTAAAGTAATGCTCAAAATGCTCCAAGCCAGGCTTCAACAGTACGTGAACTGTGAAGTTCCAGATGTTCAAGCTGGTTTTAGAAGAGGCAGAGGAACCAGAGATCAAATTGGCCACACCTGTTGGATCACTGAAAAAGCAAGACTGAATTCCAGAAAAACATCTACATCTGCTTTATCGACTATGCCAAAGCCTTTGACTGTGTGGATCACAATAAACTGTGGAAAATTCTTCAAGAGATGGGAATACCAGACCACCTGACCTGCCTCCTGAGAAATCTGTATACAGGTCAAGAAGCAACAGTTAGAACTGGACATGGAACAACAGACTGGTTCCAAATCGGGAAAGGAGTAGGTCAAGTCTGTACATTGTCACCCTGCTTATTTAACTTATATGCAGAGCACATCATTCTGCAAATCCCAGTACAAAATCCCAGGCTGGATGAAGCACAAGCTGGAATCAAGATTGCCAGGGGAAATATCAATAATCTCAGTTATGCAGATGACACCACACTTACGGCAGAAAGTGAAGAAGAGCCTCTTGAAGAAAGTGAAAGAGAGTGAAAAAGTTGGCTTGAAACTCAATATTTAGGAAACTAAGATTATGGCATCTGGTCTCATCACTCCATGGCAAATAGATGGGGAAACAGTGACAGACTTTATTTTGGGGGGCTCCAAAATCACTGCAGATGGTGACTATAGCCATGAAATTAAAAGATGCTTGCTCCTTGGAAGAAAAGCTATGACCAACCTAGACAGTATATTAAAAAGCAGAGACATTACTTTGCCAACAAAGGTCCGTCTAGTCAAAGTTATGGTTTGCCCAGTAGTCATGTATAGATGTGAGAGGTGGACTATAAAGAAAGCTGAGTGCCGAAGAATTGATGCTTTTGAAGTGTGGTGTTGGAGAAGACTCTTGAGAGTCCCTTGGACAGCGAGGAGATCCAACCAGTCCATCTTAAAGGAAATCAGTCCTGATTATTCACTGGAAGGACTGATGCTGAAGCTGAAACTCCAATCTTTTGGCCACCTGATGTGAAGAACTTACACACTGGAAAAGACCCTGAAGCTGGGAAAGATAGAAGGCGGGAGGAGAAGGGAACGGGAGAGGATGAGATGGTTGGATGGCATCACTGACTTGATGGACACGAGTCTCAGCAAGCTCCGGGAGTTGGTGATGGACAGGGAAGACTGGCGTGCTGCAGTCCACGGAGTCGCAAAGAGTCGGACACGACTGAGCGACTGAACTGAACCGAACTTTATCTGGCCAAGGAGGATATTCTATCTGCTTAGCAGAACAGTGTATTGTAAAGACAAGGCAATTCTTTTATTGACCTAACTCTACATACCCACGTCCCCTCCAATCGTAAAATCGCCATGTCTTTATTTTCAGATGTGTTCTTTTAGGCATTTCGTCTCCCTTTTCTAAAATTCTCTACACCTGGTAACAAGGGTAAAGGGACTGATCTTTTCAGAGTGGCTTAGACCCATCACTTCTCACGCCTCTCTTTACGGGCTTCACCCCGTTGTGAGACCAGGTCCCACTTCTCCACAGCAAGCCCTGCTGCTCTGGGGGTGGCGCCCGCTCTGGGTGCGGTGGCCAAGTGCAGGGCCACGTGCTGAGAGGTCCCCTTTTCCTGCCCACAGCTCGGAGCACCAGACGGCTGTCAACGTCTGCCTAAGCGTCTTTCCATCCGCACCTGGCCCACGCTCCCACAGAGCCGGGCCCAGCCTCAGCCGCTCGCCTGCAGTGCCTTGGCTATTGATTTCTGCGTTTGACAAGTTTCACTGTCAGAGGTTTACTTTTAATATCTGAAATGCCTCCTGCCCCATTCACATCAGACTCCTCTTGTGCCATCTGAGCTTGCTACCAGAGGCGTCTCTGTGTTCACACATTATTTTCAAAGCTCAAATTTCATCTTCTACAACCTTTCTTCAAACGTCCTGTTCGCCACGCCTTTCCCCACTTCTATTTCTTCCTTCTGGACCCTAACGAGTTCTCCAGGTTCCTGTGAAACCTGAAGTCCCACTTTCAGTTCTGGAGGCTCAGACTGAATACGGACCTTTAGTGAGAGTGCAGTGCATGAACCCGTGTCGGTGGGAACCTCTAAACCCTCGTTCATCAGCTTTGCATGTGTGCTGAAGAGGCTGAAGATGTTTTCCATGAATCTGCTGGTTGCTGGAACACTGTTCCCTTTTGATTTATTTTGAGTTTCATCTCATGGAACAAAAATCAGACACACAAGGCATCTAAGGGCTTGGCCCAGACTTAGGCCGGTCTCCCTGTGATTTATTTGCTGGGAAGAGGAAAGTGGGTGGTTTAGACGTTTGGCTTGTTGTTCTGCAGGGATTGATCCAAGCACAGTGAGAAAGCAGAGAGCAGGGGCTTGGACCACACCGCAGAGCAAGCTCGGCTTCATCACCAGGAATCACGGCCATCATGAAACGACCATCCGCCTCTCCCCCCGAGTGGTGACGTATATTAAATCTCAAGCCTGTCCTGGGCTAAGGTAATCCCCCCACATTTGGAAGAGAAGAGACACTGAGGGGGAAAGATCAATACGGTTGTAACATCCCGTCGGCTCTCCTGGGTCAAGATGAGCTCTCTGGCAAGTACATACACACAATTCCCAGGGTGTTCTCTCAGGTCAAAGGCACAAGAAGTCTGTCCTTCCACTGAACCCTCCACCGAGATTAACTGGTGGTCCTTGAGGCTTCGCAGCAGAGAAAACTCTTACGGGCAATGAGGACTCTGCAGTCCACCAACGCCAAGAAACCTGCCCTTGCCCACTGTTGATGGAAAGCCCAAGGCTGTGATGGGGAAGGGGGGACACACGCTCCTCTTGGCTCCAAAGACGTCCCCTCCCGAGTCACAGGCCCTCCTCCGGTCGTGAGGCAGCACAAGCCCAGCTGTCGGGCAAGGCTTCCTGGACAAAGTCCTCTGTAGGTGCTGAAAAAAGGGAAATTCTGTGCTCATGACTGAAGGGGCAGGCATCTCCAGTGGAGAAATTAGACAAGTACCATACGATAGGCAAGGCTCGAGTATCATGTAAAACTATCCAGGGAGAGAGGACAAGCGCCCCCATCTGCGGTGACCGCAGGTAACGGCTCCTTGTGCCCCCTGCAGCGCAGCCCACACGGCCCCCTGCCGTCCCCCGCGGCCTGCAGCCCGACGCCCCAGCCTCGCGCGCCTGGCTCTCAGGGGGAGCTGCGGCCCGTCTGTGTTGGTTTCCTCTCGTGTTCCAGTGGTGTGCCTCTTGCAGCAGGTTCCTGGAAAAGCGTCCTCGGAAAGCAAGCTTTATAAGATCTAACACATTACAAAATATTTTTCTCTTTCACGTGTGAGATTTTGGCTGGACGTTGAATTCCTAGCTGAAGATAATGTCCTCTCCAACCATGAGGGCCCTGCTCCACAGCCCAGCATCTGCTGCTGGCGTTCTGACTCCCAGTCCTTAAGGCTGCGGTCCGTTTCCCCTCTGGAAACACTCAGCACCTCCCCTGGTGTTCTGAGGCATCGAGGACGATGGGGCTGGTGAGGCCCTGTGTATGCGTGAGCTGGTGCCCCGCTGGGCCCCTGACACCTAGACACTCGTGCCCTCAGCTCTGCGAAACTTTCTCCAGTTATTCCTTTGACGGTTTCTTCCACTTCCCAGCTCTCTCTCTAGACTGTTATCAGATGATAGATTCTAAGGTTACGATTCTGATTTTCTCTTATTTTCCATCACTACACACACACGTATGTATTTTAAACTCTACTCTTTGGGCAGTGGCCCCAGTTGCCTCCTTTAAGATTTCCATTTCTGCTATCGATATATTTCCATTTTATACAACAGCATTATCGGTCTTTCTCTCAAGGATCTCTTAACTCTCAGAGACACTCACTCGTCTGTCTGGAGGGGCAGGTCCACAAGCTCTCTGCCTAGTTCCTGGCTCCAAGTAGCTTTATTCCGTCTGTGCTGGTGAGACTTCTGGGAGCGCTGACGACCCATAGCTGACGCTCACCTGTAAGCCTGGCCCCACCCTGAGGTCTTTGGAAGCCCTGTGTTCACAGGGAGGGCCTGCCAATCGTCTCCACTTTCCCCATCTATCTGCCACGAAGTGATGGGACTGGATGCCATTCTCAGTGTTTCGAATGTTGAGTTTTAAGCCAGTTTTTTCACTCTCCTCTTTCAGCCTCATCAAGAGCCTCTTTAGTTCCTCTTCACCTTCTGCCATTAGAGTGGGATCATCTGCAGGCTGTTGATATTTCTGAGGTTGTTGATATTCCTCCCTGCAATCTTGACTCCAGCTTGTCAGTCACCCAGCCTGGCGTTTCGCATTCTGCTTTCCATCTACACGTCCACACGACCGTCACTGACAACACTGGCATGCACGAGCGGTGTTCTCTTGTGCGTTTACACCAGTTCACAGCATTAACGTGGAGCCAAGCTTCCCCTCCGCGGCAGCTGCTCCAAGAGCGGCCACACATCACCTTTCTCACTCAGCCTGAGAGAAGCAGTGAATGCGTCTCAAGAAGCTCGGGAGGGACTGAGTCACACGGGAACCAGACCAGACAGCAGAGGCGACTCGAGGGCAGCCCCCAGCACGCTGGGGCAGCGCACGCCAGCTTGGCAGCTCCCTCTGCAGGGTGTTCACCTCCCAGTCACCCATCTCCTCAAACCCCTCCCCCTCCCCCGCCACAGCGTAAACTTCCCACCTCCTGTTTCCACCAGAAGAACGACTGTTTCTTCCTGTCTTCCTACCAACACCTTACTACAACTCCAACTCCTCCTCTGTGCTCGCCGCCCAGCCCAGCCCCCAGTCCCCAGACCACCGGCCTGTCTCCTTTTCTTCCTTTCCGTCTCTCTCGCTTTTGCTCCGGGTCAAAGCTGGACGTGCTCACACTTAAACCCCCGTGAAGGCCTCTACCCACCCCACTGTCTACCGAGCTCCCTCTTCCCGGGATACACCAAACAGCATCAGAAGAAGCCTGACAGCCTTTCCAACACCTCCATTAGTTCCTCGCTGCTGAGACAATTGACTCAAACCCTGCATCCATGAACACGCGTGTACTGTATGATTAAGAACACAAACGTGGTGGCCGGACTCTCTGAATTCAAGTCCCATAAACTTTGCCCAGGGTTAAATTCGATGTCAACATGGTGAACACCAGGGAGTCACATCTACGGGGTGGCGTCAGCTGTGGGGAAGTTTGATGAAGACTGGAGAATCAGCTCACCACACAAGGAGGGGAAAGATGAAATGAGACAGGAAATCAGAAGAGAGGAGACAGAGAGCAGGGCGGCTTCATTCTCCACGCACACCCGGGAACGTGACGTGGCTTCGCGGGACACGGGTGGATGGGGCGCTCGTCCCCTTGCCTGTGGGCCCCCCCCCTCACTCTACGGAAGCACAGACGTGCAGGAGGAGGCTCCTCACCACGTGCGTGACCTCTCTGCGAGGGTTCAGGAGTCCTGGCACCACCGTGGGCACCTGACGGGGGGTGCGCAGACCCGACCTGCCTGCACGGGTTTCTCCCAGTCCGCGGGGTGCAGCCAAGGCCCACGCCAAACACCAGCTTCATCCAGGCTCCCGTGGCCCTCCGCGCCACCCTCTCCCGTGTCTCCTCATCGCGTCTCGGGCTCTACTGGAGCGTCCGCCTTGCAGGCAGTCTCCCAAGGGGCAGGGCCGAGGTCTGGTGCCGCCGTGCCTCACAGTGTCTACGCAGCGGGAAGACCTGTGAAAGTGGGGCGCACATCCAGGGAAGCGGTTACAACCTCCCAGTGCCAGAGATCTGTTCTCTAAGAGTGACTGGCAGTTTGTTTCTGAAGGACCCTCGCTTCAGTGGGAATCGATAACCTTTCTCTCTGTAGAACTTCCAGATCTCCGCTTGAATTCTCGGTCTATACAAGCACATGATCCAGCCTGTCTACCGGATTCTTCAAAGTCCTTAGAAAAAGTACTCAACGACCCTCCTGCCAGCTTCAACACCAAGTCAGCTGTCGGTTCGCTGCGTCCATCGCACTCCCGCCCGTGACGCTTCCCGACTCTTCACGAGGCTCGTCACTGCTCTTCTGCGCCAGATGCTGCGTGTAGGCGCGTGGGAAGCGACACCTGGGAGTGGACGCCCGCGGAGCTGAGGGCGGAGTTGGTCTCCCCTGCAGTGGAGCCAAGTCTCGGCTCTGTGGTCACTTTGGTTAAAGTCGGTTCCGAACATCTCCGGGTCCGGATCAAGGCTGCTCTTCCCGTGGGGCTGGGATGTGCCCGCGGTGACTCCAGCTCTCTCTGTGCCCTACAGCCTGGCTGCCCGCTTGCAGGGGCTGCCCCGGGTGCGAGAGGAGGGCCTTGCGCTTGTGGGGGCCTCCTCCGCCCCCGGGCCCTGCTCTCAGCTTCTTCTGTGCCGTGCGGCTGATGGGCACTGGGTGACTGCTCTGTGCACCCTGGCCGGGAAGGGCCGTCTGCCCCGTCTCTCTACCCTGCCCTTGGTCACTGGCTTGTGGCCCGTGTGCGCCCAGGGAAGGTGTCATGGGAAAGAACTGGGGCTGGCCGGGATCGTACTTGCTCTGTGACTGTGTCTCCTTGTAGTCAGTTCACATGTAGCCTCCAGAAGTTTGTATGGAGTCCAATTATCTCCTTTTCCGCATCACTGGTAGGTTGACCCCCCTCCCACTGGGCCCCTCGGATAAGAGCCACCAAGCACTCTCGCTCCCCTGAAACTTAGTTCAGTTAGAACACTCTGTATCCTTAGACACTTATGTTTTTCTTTTCTAGATCATAATTGTTACTTCTCCAGCTTCCTACCATTGGGTGGAAGTGGCGGTGTACGGCCACTCTGCACCGTTCCCGTCAGTAAATCGCTAAGCCCTCCATCTAGGCTGTGAGTGTGGTGGCCCTGGGCTTGTGTGGGTGCACCCATCTCCTCTGTGGGAGGAGAACACAGCCGCGGAGGGAGTGGAGCAACTGGACGCTGCCCTGTTTGTCTGCAGGCTGGGGCGGGCGTACCCTCTGGGATCTGCACCAGCGCTCACAGAGCTCTTGGCTGAGGTTGTGGCCCCTCCCAGACGTCGCCTGCAGAGCTCAGTGGCCGAGGGCGCCTGCAGGGGCCAGAGGCCAAGGGCGTGGGCTGGTGGTAGGATGGGCCGGGGGGCCGGCGATGCACAGGACAGATCCTCAGGTCTCCCTTGTCCAGCACAGTCTTTGGAAATCAGGCCTGACACTGAACCCAGAATATATGTGCCTGATGAAACCATGTTTCTCTGGTTATTTACCACTTTATGGATAAGAGCTCTGTACACAAAATCTTATTTTTTCCTGAGAAATATCCAAGACACAACAGACTGGTGTAAGAGCTAGGCTGATCGTTTTCTTCTTGTGGAATCATTTTTACTCCCAGATGGGGCTTTCCCAGAGGCTCGGTGCGGCACAACTGAGCGGCTGAGCACACGCTGCTCCCAGGGAGAGTTTACGGAGCTGAAGCCTGGGGTTACAGCCCCCGCAGATGCCCAGGCCCTCCTGGTCTCCATCTGGTATCGCTCTGGTCTGAGCGGAAACTCGCTCCAGGACAGCAGGAGGCCCTCTGACCACAGAGTGGAAAGCCTTCAGGAAACGTCATGAAAAGCAGCCCGAGTCAGACATGGGAGGCTTCCCGGGCCCAGCACTGAACCCGCAAGGGTGGCTGTGCTCTGTGAACCCACAGACGTCAGGTGGGCCCTGGGGGAGAGTCACCAACTCGGGACCTGTGATTCAACCCCTTGCAGGGCCAGGCCACTAAACAGGCAGCAGCGAGCGGAGGTGAATCAGCGTGAATCAGGCCTGGGGCAGAGCCCAACCTGAATGCCAAGGTGAGGACAGTGGCTCCTGTGACGGGCCGGCGCGGCTGGGGGTCAAGACAAAGGGAACATCGCACTGGCACAGGAGCTTTAGACGAGGTGCCCGGACGGCACGGCGGCCCTGCAGCTCAAACTGCTCTACTTCAGGGGGCCGGAAAGGTGGACAGGGCTCGGTCAGGACCAGCCTGAGTCAGAACCACACACGGAAAGAGCCTCCAAATCACTCTGTCCTCCCCGCCCTCGCACTAGGTCTGAAGACAGCCACGGCCTCCCTGCTAACCGTCCAGGACGGAACGTGACGACCGAGCCCTGAGAGGCTGCCGCTGCTGTGGTGGGAGACAGCTGACCACGGGGCGCCTGCTTCCCTCCTCCCTGGGCAGGTGGGGCAGCGCCTGTTTGTTGCAGAACTGGGGAGAGGGTGCTTTTTTTTTTCAGTATTTTTGTTTTGTTGATGTGGACTGTTTTTAAGTCTTCATCGAATTTGTTACAGCGTTGCTCCGTTTCATGTGTCTGGTCTCCTCTGGCTGCAGGCTCCTGGGATCCTAGCTCCCCGATGGGTGTGAATCCGCAGCCCCTGACTGGAGGTGCAGTCTTAACCACTGGACCACCGGGGAAGTCCCTGAACTCTTCAAGCAGGAAAACGCTGGGTCCCGGATCTGCGTCAGACAGCGGGGGTGGCGGCCTGTGCTGCCTGGGCCGCGCCTGGTGCCGCAGAGCGTCCTGGATCCCCCTCAGTGCACACTTCAGGAGGCCCTGCCCTTCGTGGTCCTCCAGGCCCTTGCAGGAAGGTGAGCAGCTCAGATGGCAGCCAGGCCTTCCTGGAGCTCGCTCCCAGCTCGATGATGGGTCCTGACCTCACAGCTGGCTGGTGAGGCTCCCTCTCTGTCCCCTTGGTTACCAGGCAGTCAACTCCTGTTGTTTAGTTACTAAGTTATGTCTGACTCTCTTGCGACCCCATGGACTGTAGCCCGCCAGACTCCTCTGTCCATGGGATTTCCTAGGCAAGAATACTGGAGCGGGTTGCCATTTCCTCCTCCAGGGGATCTTCCTGACTCTCCTGCACTGGCAGGTGGGTGCTTTACCACTGAGCCACCTGGGAAGCCCAGCCCCTCGTAGGTCCGTGTAACAGGGCAGCCACTGGCCAAGCACATCCACACACTGAATTCCTGAAACATGGCCGGTCCAAACTGAGATGTGTGGTAAGGTTTCACATTTAGTACCAGAGTCCAAAGACTTTGTATGAAAAGAGAATGCTCTGTATCTTACTAATAACTTCATATTAATACTTAAATGATAATATTTTTAGATATAGTGGATTAAATAAACCTTGTTATTGTAATTAAGTCCACCTGTTTCACTTTTTAAACACGTGTGTACTAGGGAGTTTAAAGTGACAGATGCGGCTCGCACCGCTTCTGGAAGCTGTGTCTTGGAGGAAACTTTTGGTTGAAAGACTGTCCACCTGGAAGAGGCGGGGTTCATCGACTGAGGCTGTGGCTGCAGGTCAGTGCCAGCTGACCCTTCCCCGGACAGCACCAGATGTGGCAGAAGCACTGGACACTTACCCTGAATGACTGGCCGCGGTCCTGAGCGTCCGAGAGGTTAAAGCGAACAAATGACACGGCGGGGCCAGAGAGAAGGCGCGGCGATGGAGGAGTCTCAGGGGGGCTGAGCACCTGAGTGAGGCTCAGTTCTGAAACGACCGGGGCCACACAGAGACCGGCATTCTGCTCAGGCGCCGCCAAGCTCGCGCCACCCCGCGTGGCCTCAGCTCTGCAGGGCAGGCCGAGTGCAGCTTCACTACATGTCTGTGGTTTGGCCGAGGCCACAGCGAGGCAGCCAGGTCTGGCCAAGGACGAACTGCAGAGAGATTTAGAGGAAGAGGGGGCGGGGCAGAGAAGAAGCCAAAGTAAACGTCTCGTGCTAGGGGTCTGCCAAGTGTAAGGGTAAAGCTCACCAGCAGAAGGAACTCTGAGGACCTGGTGACCAGAGTCCAGTAGGAAACAGGAGGATGTGTACAATTAGGGGAATTTATTCGGCCCCCTTAGTATATGGCAGTGAGCTCATACCCCTCACCCCGTCCCTAAGAAAACTGAGGGCTTCAGCAACTTGTTACAGACACTTCCTGGACTGCAGATCCACTGAATTTTGTCCAGCTCTCAGATGCTGAGGCTAATTTTGTGAATGGGCTGGGGACCCTGACATTCACATTTAATCTCTGCAGATCCCACAGCACTGTTTTGGAGCCCGTTACTCTGTGAGATCTGGGGCAACCCCTCGGTGATGAATTCTTACTCAAACCCAGCCTGGAAGATTACAAAGATGAACACCACAGATTCAGGGAGTGTTCCTGGAGGTCACCCCCAACTCAAGTGAAAGTCAAGAAAATCAGACGCCATGCCCTCCTGTACTTCGATCATCCCACTGAGTTACGGAATCACCATTTCCACTGCCGCCTCTGTCTGTCAAGCGGCTCAGCTCCTAGTTTCCACTTGGGCATCTGGAGGGGCTGCTATAAACACACAGGCTGCTCGGCCACCGAGAGCGTGAACGGCGCCCTCTTGGACTCATCCCCGTCCTAGCTCCCTGCACCTTTCCCCTGCCAGAGTCGACCACGGTCACCGCCCAGCGCGGCCTCCTCCCCTCTCCCGGAAGGGTTACGGCAGAGGGATACGGCCACCCCCGGCCTCAGCAGAACCCCGCCAGGTCAAGATACAGCTTGTGTCCGAATCTGGAGGGAGACTGGCTCACTGGCAAAAGAATGATTTAGAGAATCATCCCGCGGGCTCCGAGTCCTTAACCGGTCTAGAGGACGGGTACTCCTGATCAGCCTGCGGGCAACGTAGAAAGTTCTGTGCATATGTGCAATTTTCGAGTGTCTGATCACACCTTCGGAGTCTCAAATGTCTGTGACTCAGAGAAAAGTTCTTTTAAATTATCATCTTGCCTCCTAACACCCTGCTTCAAGCATGGCCTTCTTAGTCCTGGCATTTAATCTCTGCCCTGAGGTTAAGACAGTTTCTCCCACTTAGACCACTGTTACAGACTGAAATGTGTCCCCCCACATCCTTAAGTTGAGGCCATAACCCCCAGTGATTATATTTGGAGCTAGGACCTCTAGGGAGGTCATTAAGGTTAAGTGAGCTCAGGGGGGTGGGGCCCTGACCCAACAAGACTGATTACTTAATCTTTTAAGGAGGAGGACCCGCCATGCGAGGACCTTGACTTGGCCAGAAGACAGGTCTCACCAGAAACCAAGCACCCTGATTTTAGAATCCCAGCCTCCCAGACTGTGCGAGAATTGATTTCTATTGTTTAGCCTCCCAGCCTTCGGTATTTTGGTACAATTAGCTGATTCTGTACTCATACATGAGAACATTGCAGCCTGACCATCTCCAGGGTCCAGGCAGATTTCAATTCAGCGGTTTATTAACATGAGGTTTTTGACTGTGACGCCACAGGTCATTACAGATCACATAAAGCACCCAGGGCCATCAGCGGGCTCAGCAGAAGGTGCGGGCTGGGAGGGGCGAGGAGGCAGGAGTGAGCGGTGGCTGCTGCTCTGACTTGGCAGGGGTGTCCTGCTGGAGAAAACCCATGTTCTTATGATGAAACCAGGTTTTGTGTGTGCTCCACTAACGACACCATACGTGGTCATTCAGCCCTGCAAACAGCTTGGCCAGCACTTTTTGGAACAGAATGGCTACAACTGGATTAGAGGAATCAGTGTATCTCACTGGCATCTCCATGTGGGAAAGGATAATTGCAGGGTGGTGGGCGAGACAGAGAAGGGAGAGGACGAGGAGGAATGAGCGAGGGTTTCCGAGGTGTGGCTTATAGCTTTGCCGTGTCAGCTGGCGGGGCCAGAGCACAGGAAACAGCCGAACGTGGAGCTGTTGAATGGGAGTCTCTCTAATTAGGACCAACTGCGGGTGAGGAATGCTGACTCGGCTGGCCGAAGCCCGATGGGGTTCTCTCCCGTTTCAGAGATTCCTACTTTCTCAGAGGTAGGAGTGAAACAAGGCACTTCCCTATTTTTCAGAGTGAAGAAAGTAAATGCTTTACAGAGTGAAACGTAACTGGGAATTTGAAGACAGGGAGAACCCTGCAGGACACAGCCTGCCCGCCTCCGGAGGATGCAGGGCAGCTCGGGGGCCGTTCCCTCGGCACTCGGTCCTGCAGCTGAGTCCCCTGGGCCTCAATCTCCCCAGGTATAAACAAGTCATCCAGCACCTCCCAGCAGGATGTTTTGAAAGTTGAACATCTGGGAAAATAATTTTGATTCCTAACTTGGACAAAGAAAATCTTGACAAGAACTAACGCGTCGCAAAATTAGGGTGCCAAGTGTTAAGAGCGATCCCAGCCTGAGTGTCCGTGTCTTTGTCAAGAGGAACAGTCGACAGCGTGCTGTCTGGGACCCATGGCCCCTTTGCTTCCTAAAGTCGACACAGACGTCCCGTTTCACAGACTTTTGGAAAGGGATGAAGATGCTGTTAGCACTGACGTTTCAGGAGACACTTCCTGCTTCCTCCCCACACCCCTGGCTCTTCCGGAGGCTCTTGTCAGGACGGCCTCACCCAACTCCCAAACCGCTGGCTGATGGGAGGGACGCCATACGGTCCTTCTTGCACTTCCGCACCGTCTTTAAACCAATAAGGAATTAAGAGAAAACTGACGGCACTCTGAAAAGTCGGGAAGCTTCAAGTGCCTAGAGCAGGACTTGGCCGAGTTTTTCCTGTAAAGAACCGGTCATCATGTTAGCCTTTGATGGCCATGTTCTATGGCGGCCTCTCAGCTCTGCCCCTGGAGCAGGAAGGCAGCCACAGACAGTAAGGAAATGAAACTCAAATTTCATTTGACTTTCAGGTGTCACAAAATCTTCTTCTTCTTCTTTTAGCTTTCCCTTTCACATCACTTAAAAATGTGAAAACCATTCTTTGCTTTGTGGGCCAAACCAAAACAGGCGGTGGACCAGATTTGGCCCAGAAGGCCAAAGTCTGATGACCACTAGGCTAGAAGAAACCAGAGCAAAAAGGAAAATAACTCTTCAGCTGGCAAGTCTTGGACCAAAAAGCAACTCTAGACTAAAAAAGACCTCTACTTTTACTCCCTTTCAGTGCCTTTCTGCTCCAACCTGCTGGGTTTACAAGTCAAAACAAGATTTCCTACCAGCAATGTTACTGGCTCCTTTTGACACAGGAAAATAAAAGGTAAGGGGGTGGAGGGAGGAGGCAGGAGAGGAAGAGAGAAAGAAAAGAGGAAGCTCTAGGCGGGCCTGCCCTTCACCATTAATCCCCCACCAGAAGGAGGCACTGCCTGAAAACAGGACGAGATGAATTCAAACACATTTGTAGTTTAAGAGTGGATGATGTGAGGCTGGCAGAAGCAAAGCCTTTTCTGGTGGGAAGCACAGGCCTTGCCCCAGGGGTGGGCAGACTGGGACGTCCCTCTCCCTGGTTAGGGTCACGGCAACAGAGGGGTCCTGTCTCCAGATGGAAAGCAGCCTAGGAGTGCAGGGCGGGCATCGGAAGA
This sequence comes from Bos javanicus, assembly GCF_032452875.1. Classification (NCBI taxonomy): domain Eukaryota; kingdom Metazoa; phylum Chordata; class Mammalia; order Artiodactyla; family Bovidae; genus Bos; species Bos javanicus. Next base: position 81,350,818 of record NC_083883.1, read on the forward strand.
GGTGAAGGCGGTGCAACCGGGACACCCTCCGCTCTCATAGACGCGAGCACCCGGCTGGGCGGGGCCTGGCCTCCCACAGTCCCGCGTGGACACCCTCCGCTCTCATAGACGCGAGCACCCGGCTGGGCGGGGCCTGGCCTCCCACAGTCCCGCGTGGGCCTGCCGTCCCTTTGAATGAGTCACACCCCTCTTCTGACCACCCTGTGTCACATCCAACCTTCTCACCTCAGAATCCCTGGCCTTCCATTATCATCTTTCTTCTCTTTTCCTCTGTTAGATAATAAAAGCCCACTTTCCAATTTCCTCCTAGTATTTCCACATAAAAACCAAGGAGATCATTTTTCTGGTCACTGAGTCTCCTCATCCACTTAAAAATCCTGACTCGAAACAGAAGGCAACGCACCACCTGTCTCCCTAACGGTGTCCGCGTTTCATCCGCCGAAGAGGAGCATGACGAGGAACACTCGTTCGGAAAGCCGGCGGAGCACGGCAAGCACACGCTCCCAACTGGGGCCTGAGAGAAACCTTCCTGCGCCTGCCTGCGTGCACGTGTCCTGCCGGACCCCTGGGAGGGTGTGGTCAGACAGCCGAGGGCCCTTCATGCCCACCAAGAGGATCAGCTCAGGATAACCATGAAGCTGGTGACAGCATGGCGGCCTTTGGGGCACACACAGGCGATGTCACCTGAGTCCGTGATTGGCCTTCCTTTCCAGGAGGAGCACAGAGAAATCAACCCAGGGCAGACGGTGAGCACCTGTCAGGAGCTGGCACCCTCCTGAGACCCCCGGGGAGGAGTCCCGCCGACAGCTGGCCGTGGACGAGGCAGGTCACTCTAGAGCAGGTCAGATGCATGGTCACAGAAACTGCTGTCCCTTCACTGAATTCAAGGAAGAAACGTCTTGGCTGGGTGGTAAAGGCGAAGCTGCTTTCCAGGCTCCAGGAGCCCTTGGATCTCGCCCATTTAGGCCACCTGCAGTTTTAAGTGGCTCTGGCTAGATTTTCTCACACCTGTAATGCCCGCAACTCATCTTAATGTCATATCCTCACTTAAATTCCAAAATAAAAATGTCGGTCATCCATGCTGGCAGTGGCCAGAGCTGCAGGAGTCCAGGGTGGTAACAGCTCTCTCCACAAAGAATTAGCAGCTGAGGCCTCGAAGCAGAGTCAGTGCATTGCCAGTGAGGCTTCTCAAGTTGCTCCTGGGAGAGCTCATCGGATGCCTCTGTTGCCACCCTGGTATCATTATTTCAGAAGAAATGGTCATGAGAAGGTAGGAGAATTTAAGGGCATGCTTCATAACTGAACGTTTATCTGTGTGGTTTTAACGATAAAAGATTTCCGTTGTACCAAAGCAGTCCACGTGGGAGTCAGGCTGCCTCATGCAAAGTTGCTGCTCGCTTACTCAGCAGGCAGCCAGGGTCTGACCCAATAGGAGTTTCGACTTGTGCCCACCTGGCAGACAGGACCAGCAGGACTCTTCACTGCTGGACACACGTGCAGCAATGCCCCACACTTGACCAGAGCAAGGTCTGCAGCTGTACTGAAGATGTGAGGCTTTCTGGAAGACATCCTTAAATGATGCTACTGACCATCATGCCAGTGGAGCCCAGCGTGATGGTCCCCTTCTGTCTGCAGAGTCAGAGAAGTCACCAAGCTCCCTCATTCGGCTGTCTACAACCTTGCTCACAGCTAAGCAGGCTCACCACTTTCCCACCACCCAGTGTACTGTGGATATCCAAATAGCAACTCCTAAGTGCTCACAGGTAAAAGCTGTCTTTAGCATGCTGCTTTCCTCCAGATCCACGGCACCTGCTTTCGTCAGAAGGGCATGCCTTATACATTGTTTTCTAGTTGAGATGGATTTGTGCTAATCCATGCATATATTCTAACCTTAGTTTTCTTGTGAACATCACCAGATTGTGAAAACAAGTTACCGTATGTCCAGTATTTAAATATGCATCTAAGCACTGTCCTGGGCACTTACATACATGCACAACCTCATTTAATATTCATATCAGCCTGGACTAGAATATTATTTCCATTTTACCTGTAAGAGAGGGGAAACTTAAGATTTAAGACCTGGAGAAGGGAATGGCTACCCACTCCTGTATCTTGCCTGGAGAATTCTATGGACAGAGGAGCCTGGCGGGCTACAGTCTATGGGATCACATACAGTCAGACACAACTGAGCGACTAACACTTTCACTCTCAAGGTTACAAGCCTGCCCATGGTCCCACAGCCTCCCTTAGCGTCAAGATCTGACTAAAAGACCTGTCATTAACCACTGAGTGGAATAGAAATACTCCCATCAGGAGGGGGACAGCTCTAGTTAGGGGTGGTAGAGCTAGCAAAGCTAAATTGGACATTTGCTCAGATCACAGGGAGCTCTCTGGTGTGTCACTCTGCAGGGTGTGGTTTGGCAGCTTTCTAAATGTTCTGTTCTGCTGGAACAGGGTGTTCTGCTGGAGGGCAATGATCACTTACAAACCTCCAGGGGACTTCTACAAAAAAGACGGTCTCCAGGTCAAAGGCAACCTGTGTCTGCTCTGCTGATTTAACACCGCACCTCAAACTGAGGTCTGGAATGGAGAATCATGAAGACATGGGGTTGGTCCTGGACCTCAAAAGTCCTGAAGACTCAAACAGAAGACTCCCGAGAGTGGTCTGCTTCTCAGTAACTGGATGAGGGCTTATGAGGGCTTAAGCACAAGGCAGGGTGGCCAGCCCCACAGGCCCTTCCACAAGCGCACACCAGCTGCCTTAGCACAGGCCAGTGGACAGCGTGCCCCTGCAAGTCTGTGGCATGGGGCTGGGAGGATGCAGGCAGCTCCCGATGACTCAGACGCCTTAGCCTGGGTGGGTGGGCTTTCTGGAGCCCTGTCCACCTCCTTCCACGTAGGATTCATCAGGAGCCCACGTGGCCTGAGTGTGAAGTCCAGTCTCCGGAGTGGCAGTGGGCAAAGGACTCTCGGTGGTGACAGGTGAAATTAAAATACCCCTGATGGTGATGGCCAGGATGCTGGGTAAGGCCCATGGTGGACACAGTGGGCACACCTGCCTTCAGTGTGGCCCTGGAGTGGCAGAGCCCTAACTGGGGGTCCACAGAGTCTTCCCGCGTCCGTGTGGCCCCAGGACCAAGTCACGTACTCCCCACCAAGACCAGGTCGACCAGCCAGCCACTAACGCCACATCCACAGCGACCTGCCCTGTCTGTCAATGGCACGGCGGCTGCTGATTGGTCTGCTTATGGGGAGGCCTGTCTCCCTTCTGGGTGTGTCCCTGTGGTGCTCACTTTCCTGACTTCTTGTCTCTGGGAGCGTCTTCGGTTTCACAACAATCCCCTACATTCACCCACCAGAGGCCAACACTTACGTAGCCCTGCTTCCAAAAAGCCATCCTATGTGGAGTCTTCCCAGGACAGATCGAAAATGAGTCAGGAGCAGAATCCGCAAGGAAGTTGCACGCAGCGCTGTTCAGATGTCTTTCAAGCACACCCTAAGTGGATGCCCCGCCATGGCGGCGGGAGGCCCCTTCCGGCTAAGAGCGCTCGGCATTTGGGCTGAGGCGTCCCTGAGCGAGGTCCCATGGAGGGCGCTTCTCTCCAATCCCAGGCAGTGCTCAAGCTGGAGGCCACCAGGTCTTCCTGTCAGACACCACGTGCTGGAATTCGGTTAAACGCGGGCCTTTTCCAATCACCCAGTTAGGGGCTGGAATGTAACACAGTGCAATAGCTTCCGCTTTCTCTATTTATGAAGCACGCCGTGTAGTCCCTCATCAACGTGTCCTCGAAGCGGACTGCAGTACTTACAGCACTGTGGCTCCCAAAGACACAGTCTTCTCCCTCCAAACAGCCACCTCTTAAATCCGTGAGGGCCTTTCATCTGGGAAAACAGTCCTGGGCGGGCGACCAGAGAGCTTTCTTTGCCTGAGGCCATATGGGTCTCTAATCTGTTCTCAGACCCCAGGTCTGGGATGCTAGGCAAGGTAGCTTTTAACTTGAGCCTCCCCCCTCCCCCAACAACCCGTGCATTCTTTCCTCATGTAAAGATTTCCAATAAGAGCATAAAATGAGCAGTTAATAATAGGTCCCAACATGTAAATTACAGTGGTTTCCAAAAATAAAAGCTTCATGGGGGAAAAATCTGCAAGTTACCACTGTGAGGTAGACACGAGGAAAGTTTCCTCACACTAGGGAAAGCGGCGTCTGTGAGGTAGACACGAGAGAAGTTTCCGCACACCAGGGCAATCTGGGCGTCTGCATACAACCGGCAGGCAAGGACTCCAGACACAGTCCTTGGAAATGATTTTCTTGTGTTGACCAAACCCTAACTTTTCCCTACCTCGCCACTCTGTCTCCTTCTCCTCAACCAACCTCACAGTTAAGCACCCAAGGCCTGTTGCTCAGTGTTTCCTTACATTCCTAGAGAGCAAGAAGGGGAAAAAGGCGAGCTATAACCTGTTCCTTTCCCGCACTTGGTCTGAGGTGATGCCTGGAACCCTCGTCGTCTGCTTGCCAGCCTGTTGCTGCTTTCGTCCTTGAAAACCAGCACTTGTTCAGGATTTAAAAGAAGTCCTCCTGAGAGGCCCTCCAGATTCATGCGTTCTGACGGCATCTCGTCCCCTCACTAAGATTCTCCAGTCTTAATCCTCCCAGGGAGGACTGGGCAGGTTTGTCCAAAGAAATTCGAGCATCCAGAAGCCGCACTGACTAGAAAGCTCACTTGTCTCTTTAATCGAGGTCTTAAGGGGGCTGAGCTGTCGCCCCCACCACGAGGGGCCAGTGATCTGCCGCGGTGGGCACTGTGGTTTTTATACATGTCTCGCCTTTATCTCCAAATTAAGCGCCTTCTTATCAAGAGCCATTTAGTTCACGGGCTGCTTACTCTCAGTGAAGCATCTTTGTTGAGGGTTCTGAAGATTTTCACTTCAGAGAGCAGGACAGCTGAATACCACATTGTGTGGGCAGGTCAAAGGTCAGTCTCAGAGGAAAACCCAGCTAATGCAAGTCAAAGACTCAAGTTTTTAGGGAGTCTGCCATGCGTGTGAGAGTAAGCCCATCGCTCACCTGTGACAAAGCCCTGAGCAAAAAGAATGAAAAGAAAAGGAATCTTAATTCTTATTCAGTAAGGAGATGAAGTAAAGATCTTAGTTCAGAGAAACGAACCACAGGCAGGTGTTGAGGCAAGGTAAAGAGACATGCGCTCCCTGCCCCAGGCACGGCAGGCTGCCCGCTCAAGGACGAAGGACGAGTGGAGGGAAAAACAACAGGAAACTGAGAAGGTTTAAACTTCTCAAACCCTCACCTGGAAACGCCAGAGGGAGCGAGCACACAGCTCTGAAAGGCAAGTGCTCCACACGGCTCTTATAGAACCAGGTATCGAAGTATCCACAGTATTTTGCAAATATACGTACCCAGCCACTTTGGGAACTGGTTATAGCATTCAACACCTTTGAGGATGATTCTTTGAGGCTGACTGCCATCATTCTGGAACAAATTCTCAAGGCACCACTCTCCACTGAAACACCCCATTCCCTCCGAACCCTCTCCCGTCTGCCTCTCCATTGCAGTGGCCCTGCTTCTCCTTCAAAGAAGGGAAACTAGAAGGGGGAGTTTCACCCTAGGTTCCAGAGCAAGTCAGTGGCAAAGCCAACTTTCGATTTTCGGGTACTTCATCTCTTCACTTCAGCATCGAAACTGTTCTCCAACACTGTCTGGGTACAGAACATACACGTACCCGTTCCTCCATCACGCCTCCTGCCACCTCATCTCCCCCAGGTCAAGAGGGAGAGCAGTTTTTGTTCTCTAAAGACACATATCTTAGGAAAAAATAACAGTCTTGAGAACACAGGAAATGACTGGCTATGAAATGACTTTGGGTATTAACATGCTTTTCTTGGGCAACTTGGAGTTGCAATCTCTGCTTTGAGGCTTTCTGACCAGTCTGGGGCTTTCTGCATAATCCTTAAAGAAGTTGAAAGAAGGAAGACTGAAAGTAAAAGAGAAGTTAAAATCAAACCGGCTTGTACTTCTGGAGAAGGAGCCTTCAGGCGACAGACAGAACGAAAACATCCTGTTATTCCTTCCCTTCTGCTCCGACGCGGGACAGATCCAGAGTCACTGCACGTCCAGCCAGCAGCCCCTGCATGCTCTCCCCAAGGCCTGGGTGGCAGAACTTGGTCAATGCCCTGAGGGTCCCTGCTGAGGGAGCAGAACTCCCCTCCCCTCCCATACACCCCAGGCCTGCACATCCTCTGGGGCCACAGCTGTGGCCAGGCTTTCTATGCAGAGACTGCCGGACACAAGCACTTGGAAGATAATGCAAACATGAGGTGCCTCGTGGAGGATGAAGGGGATTTCCATAAAGCACAGGAGGAGGCTGGTCTCATTATACATCCCCTCTCTCAGTCCGTTTATAGGAGCTGGCCTGTTAACAGTGGACCAAGCAAAATGCAGGGAAATTCATCAATTAACATACAGCTCTCTATACTTTGAAGGTAATTCTAAAACACATTCAAGCCCTGAGAAGAGTGATCTTTATGGGCTTTCCTCATCCAGAGGAGCCATCTTTGCAGGAAGAGGTTATTCAGAAGTCCTCCCCAACAGCTGCTCGAGGCTGGCCCGAAAGGCAAAGTTACTAAGCACGAAGCCCACCTTCGAGGGAAGCCCTCTCCCAGGCCTCCGTGGGAGCTGAGTTCTTGGAGAACAATGCCTCTGGGACCAACTCTCAGGAGCAGCAGGCATGGGCACTGAGCTGGGAACTCAGAGCCTGGAAGTTGCGGATGTTTGTGAAAAAGTGGAAGTGAAAGAGAGGAGCTCAAAGGGAGAAACCGTATGGAGTACGGGCACGGAACACACACCGAACAGTCAACAGGAAGGAAGGGCCGCATGCAGAGGGCGACGACGCGCACCAGCCCACCACGCCCACTGCCCTCCTGACGGCTGCTTCCCGGTGGCCGCGAGTCGCTTCTCTTTCTGACCGCTTGCTTCTCACTGCAGATACTGGCATCCCAGTGTCAGAAGCCAGCATCCCACTCTATTACAAGTTAATCGTACCGCCATGGGCTCTGAAATAAGTTGTCTGTTGTTCTGTCTGCAGTGATCACAACGTTGCCTGGCATACAGGAGGCAGTTGCAACAGGCGCTGGTGGAAAACTGACTTGCTTTTCTTCATGCAGCCGTTTGGCCCTGAAGAGCTCGCGTGACGGCGCACCGGGCACCGGCACGTTCGCTAATCTCAAATCCGCAGTCCATCCCTCTCCACCCACCCTCCGGAGCTGCAGTCAGTGTCCTGTGATGGACCACAGTGGAGAAGAGCGTGGACAACAACACGTACACGCATAACCGAGTAACTGCTGGGTAGCAGAAACTAACACAGCACTGCCACATCAACTGTATTTCAATAAAGTAAAATTTAAAAAATATGATTTATCCACATCTGACCTGTTATATAAACTGTTATATAGCCAGCCCTGCTGGCTATTTGTTGTCATCGTCAAAAGAACATTATTAATTCCACATACACATCACTTTTGGGTAAGAGTTCCTGTCTGCAGGAACCTGTGGTTGGACAAAGCCAGCATCATGCAATGAACGACTGCTGGGGGAAAAGTAGAAATAGGTTGGAGAGCAGCTTCCCTGGAGGCTGAACTGGTACATCAGCAGCTCTTGTTCACAGAAAGCGGCCGTTCCCTGAGGAAGCCCCGGCGTCCTTAAGCTTTCAGAAAACACCAAGCTCCTTAACCGGACATCTCGCCCAGGGTGTGACAGGCAGAGGGACCAGCCAGAGCTGTGTCCAAACTTCTGCTTCAGCAACTTACGACCTGGGATAGGCACGCCTGTCCACCACCCTCACCCCAAACTCACCCTCAGCTCCGCAGTGGTCACAACACCATCAGCCTTTCGAGGTCATGGTGCGGAGTAAACACGGAAAAAGCGTGGCCCCCAGCTTGATGCAGGGCAGGGAAGTCGGATGCAGGGCTTCCCTCCCATCTCCTCTTTTGAATGACCCCCCTGCTACTCCAACGGCCCTGGTAGCAACACATCTGGAGGAAAGTCCGCCTAGGAGGAAGCGGCACTTGCTGCAGCCCCCGTCTGCGCACGGCCGCAGCAAGCATCCCCGACGCCCTGACAGGACAGCTGGGCTGCCGAGCGCGCTCGCGGCGGGTCTGCGGAGGCGCCGCGACCTTCTTTCTTCTCAGTGTTTTCCCGTAGTGGTGTGCCCGTCCTCACGGATCACAGGCATGTCCAGGACCTGAGTATTTCTAGGAAGTTCCCAAGCCATCCCTAGAGAGTTAGGTCGGAGTGAGTCCTCATAGGCGCCGCATCCTCCACAGGGGCAGCATCACCTGACTCTGCTTTGAGGGGAGGGTGAGGGGCTCTGTTCCTCTGGCCATGAACGTGGTGTGAGGTGACACTGGACCCGGTCCAGAGGAAACAGCAGGTTGTGCTACTAGATCAGAGGCTTTCAGGCAGGGCTCCTGGTGCGGCTGAACATGCAAGGAAGTACAGAGCTGTGTGTCTCACACTAGCAGCCTGTGTGATGGGGGGCGTCCTGGGAAGGGCGGGTCTGGGCACAGAGCCTCCCACCAAGGAAAATCTCCTCCCTCTCTCCTCAGAGGAGTTCATGTTCCTTTGGAAAACTCTTACTTTATCTTCAAGGCCCAAGGAAAATGCCACCTTTGCCATGAAGTCCTCCTGCCCTGTCTGCTTCCAGGTACCACAAGTATGTCCACTTCCTCCTGCTCGACTGCCTCTCACGTCTCGAAATTCTAAATGCCGTACATATGTGTCTGCTGACATTTTAAAAAATTAACTTATTTGACTGCTGGGTCTCTGTTGCTGCTCCAGGGCTTTCTCTAGTTGCTGCAAGTTGGGGGCTACTCTGTCGTGGCAAACGGGCGTCTCTCGTCTCGGAGCACAAGCCCTAGAGCACGGGCTCAGGAGTTGTCTGTCGCAGCTCGTGGGATCGTCCGACCCAGGGATCTAACCCATGCCCCCTGGACTGCAAGGCTGCTTCTTAACCACTGGACCACCAGGGAGGTCCCGTCTGCTGACTTTCGTTTGTCTGTATGCACTGCAAGACTCCAAGCTTGCTGAGGGCAGGGACTGTACGCCACTGTGTCCCCCGTTCCCAGCACTGTGCCTGCATCGGGGGTGCTCATGACACTGCTGAACAGATGGAGAGGTGCCAGCTCCTTGGGGGTCTGCATTCCTCCAGCACCCAGCACGCTGTGGGCCCCAAGTATCACACTGTAGATGCTGAACAAATACAAGCTGGTGTTTTTAAAGCCTGCGTTTTTTCAGGTGGTGTATGTAATCTGCTGTCAAAACAGGGTGTGTAATATACTACCATAAGTAGCACAGAATTTGGGCTAGATAGAAGTCTAAAGATGGACCATTAAGAATTTACGTAAAGATCTAAGACATACTGTAAGCAGAGAGCTGTGTAGTCTGTCACACCGACAGGCACCTTCATCAGGGCCCTAGCAGGATGGCAGGGAAGGATGCCGAGGGAGCGGGCGGCCTGGAGAAACGAGGAGGGACTTCGGCTATGTGACATCACCCGTGAAGCCTGCGTGCTGAAAGCACTCTGCTCCTCTTTGCCTGTAACCCGTTTTTTAGTTTGTACTGGAGTATAACTAATGTACAACGTTGCATTCCTTTCAGGAGTACAGTGAGGTGCATCGGTTACACACATACACGTAGACACTTTTTTGGGAAGCTCTTCCCAGAAAGCACTCCATCCTTCACATCCTCTCACCGTCATCCCCACACCCTGGGAGCTCGAGGACACTGAGGCAAGTTGCCAAGCAGCTAAGGCCGCAAAGGGATCAGCAGTGGAACCAGGGTCCCAGTCGGGCTGCACACTGAGTCCAGGCTCTCCCCTCACGCCCGTGAGTGGTCGGCCAGTCCTCGACCTTGTGAGGCCACGACTGTCCTCAGCTTCTGCAGTGTTGGCGTGGCAGGTCCCCTGGGCCTGGGTTAGTGTCTGTGAGAACACCTCCCTGGAGCAGGCTCAAAGGTTGGCTGCAGAGCCACACAGGTGCCCCCAGGGCACTCGTGGGCACATTCACTGACCCTCCCTGTGCTCGGTTGCTCCATCTGTGAAATGGGCTCTTCCAGGACCTGCTGTGGGGACTACACCAGCAGGCGTTGACAGAGACCCGGGCACAGGCTTTGTCGTGGCACGTCCTGTGACCATGGCAGAGGCGGCCGGCTCGGCTGTGGGCACGGGTGCCCGCCGTACTCAGCATCCTCATGGGCGCGTCCTGCCCTGCGCTCTCTCCTGCCACCAAGCAGGGGGCAGGGCTCCGCAGGGCAAGGGGCCGCTGGCACGCGTGGCCTGCCCATGGCGTGCATGCCCAGCCCTGGAAGCCCTCAACCGGACGCAGCTGCTGACTCTGCCGTCCCCTCCCAGGGGCTGTCCCTGTGCTGGGCCCACACCTACAGCCCCAGGGTCTCTGTGAGCCGGCCCTATTCCCGAGGGACCCCAGGCTCCAGCTCAGGGTCCCTCCCAGGAGGTAGTCCAAGAGAGCCGAATGGGACAACCACCTGCACTCGGGGTTTCTAGCTTAGGTTTGCCGGGGCAGGAGAGGTGTCTCCAGGAGCGACCCTAACACTTGAGACAGCGAGGATGGGGCCGACGGAGGAGCCTCCCCCAGGACGCAGCCACTACGGGCACCTGGGAGGGGAGGCCCAGGGCTGGTTGTGGGGTGCTGGGGGGGCCACTCCTCCCCAGCTGTCTCTTTCAGTGCTCCCAGAGCCTGCAGGGAAAGCGTCTCTTCAATGCCTGTTGTTCCCAACCAAATACCATTACAAGTCAGGTTCTGAGCGGCCCCTTTCTGAGCCAAGGCCTAGGCCAAGCCTCCCTCAGTGGATGAGAGCCAGGGCAGTTAAAGTTTATGTCTGAACTCTGGCAATTCTCGGACAGACCTCCAGTTTATGACATCCCGTCTCTCCTTCCCTACTAGCTACAACCCCCCCTCCACCGGGAAGTCTCAGGCTTGGGTGAAAAGAAAACCACAGGCCAGCCCAGGCATAGCCCAGCAGGCAGCAGGCGGGCAGAGGTGTAACTAGACCTGCTCCTCCGCCTCTGTGGCCACAGCAGACAGGGCCCGCCCCACCTGCCCCACCTGCCAGGTGAGCACGGACAGCTGTGGCTCCAGCACAGAGCTCACTGGACAGAATCTGGGTCTCCAGGGTGGGGGTGAGGTGGGCAGAGGGGGCGGGGAGGACTCAAGTCTAGGCACCATGGGGTGACCCCCATGTCACCTGTGCGGTCACCAAGCAAAAAGGCCGGCCGCCAGTGGATGGAGAGACACGTTCAGGGAAAGGATGCTGGGGCCAACTAACAGAGTTTCACTTTCTCCGCCATAGGGAGGGCAGCGGGGCACCTAAGGGTAGAACCAGGGCAATTATAACTTCCTCAGACAGAGCCCTGTGAACCTGAAGTGGGTAAAAGCTACCAGGCAGGGGCAGAGGCTGGGCGGGTTAGGAAGGGACCCTCCCTCTGCCTTCTTCAGGGTCAGAGATTCAGGACTCAGCCAAGGATCTCGGCATAAGTAGAAATCCTCACGAGTCCCTGAATAGACCTCTGTTCTCTGGAGTCTTCTCTGTTCCTGAATTGGCTGCCGTTATGACACCCCGCCCCCACCGATCAGCTTAGCAAAGGGACCCCACGGGTCTCCAGGTGGAGGGGGCAGGACAAGCTTCTGAGGGGCTCTGGGCGCTGGAGACGCCCGGACCGCGCCTTGCCACCTGTCTGCTCCACCCGGAGCCTACGTGGGCAGAGCGGCCTGGAGGTCCCGGCAGGGACCCGAGGGGAAGGAGGGGCAGTCGCCAAGGACAATCTGGGCCGAGGGCGGGGCTGGGGGCGGAGTGGTCCCAGCAAGGGGCGTCGGCCTCCCATTCAACTCTCTAATCTCCAACTTCCTTCAGCTCGGAAGGCGGAGGAGGGGAAGGTGTCCGCGGGCTGGGAAGCTCCCAGAAAAAGCAGGCAGCATCAGCACGCTTCCTCAGGGGGCAGGACCCCTTAGCTCTCTCCAAAGCGTGGTTTCCAAGTGGGCTGGGGTCCCGGGGCTGCCGCCCTCACCTTCCAGGGCCGAGCGGGCCCCCGGAGCGCATCTCCCGGCCGGCTCTCACCTCTCCCGGAGGGGTCCTGCCCGCTGCGGGGTCACGCGTGCAACCCTGCCCCCACCTCGGGTCTCTGCCCGCACTTCCACCACCTCCCCTGAGCCCAAGGGACCCCCAGAGCTTCCGGGGCCGGGATCGAAGCTCCCCTCCTCCCACTGCCCAGGTCCCAGCGCACTGCAGGAGCCCCGCGAGTCCGGTCCAGTCGTGCTACGGTCCCACTCCGACCGGTCCCAGGGACGCAAGCCCAGCTTCCCTTCCGAAACCCCTCCGCACGCTCACCTCCACCCCGGGGCCAACAGGCCAAACGCTCCGGAGCCAGGGGCCCAGGTGGCGCTGCGTCCTTCCGATCGGAGCCGCGAGGGTGGCCAGGACGCCCTCCTGGAGGACCCCAGCCCACGGCGCGGAGCCGCGTCGCGAGCCGGGGCGCTTACCTGCGGGGGAACTTGGTTCTGCCCGCCCTGGGCGGCGGCAGCTGCAGCATCCTCCCGGCGCCGCGGCCCGCGGCCGGCACCCAGCAGGAACAGCGCGTCTCCCGGCGGGCCGCCGAGGTCTGAGCGCGGCCACGCGGACTGCTGGGGACCCGGCCCGGCCCGCGCCCTCCTCCCCCCGCCCGCCTCGCGGCTCCGGCGGCACTTAAAGCGATAGAGCCTCATTTCCCGTCGCCGCCGCGGGCCCCGAGCCCCGGCTGCGGGCGGGCCCTTTAACGCCCGGAGCAGGTAGACAAAGAGCCGCGGCGGCGCGGCCGTTTAGGGGCCCCGGGGCCGAGAGCTGCATGGTGGCTGGGGTTGCGGCGGCCACTGGAGCGGTTGCGGTCACACCCCCCAGGGCCCCCTCACACCGGCTGCGGTCACACCTTCCAGGCCCCCAACGTCGGCTGCGGTCACACCTCCCAGGCTCCCCCCCAACCACGCCGGCTGCAGTCACACCTCCCAGCGTCCCTCCCCTCCCCAACGCCGGCTGCGGGTCACACCCCCAGGCCCCCCCACACCCGCTGCAGTCACACCTCCCGGTGGCCCCCCCAACGCCGGCTGCGGATCACAAGCCCTCCGTCCCCACCAGGATGATGGCAGCAGGTAAATCCTGGCTCTTCCTGGAACTGTGCTGGCAGACTGGTGCGCAGGGGGGCACTGGGTCCGGAACCTGGACCCTCCCCAGAGGCTTTCTCCAAATCCCCTCCCTGACTCTTTCCAAGCTTTTAAATCAGTTCCAGTAAGAGTACAGCGCCTAAAACAAGGTCTGCAGATATTACAGTGAAAAAGAGCAAACAGTTTCCTTTTCTCTCTAGCCCTTTTCTGAGCTCCTTTTTCACTGTAACTGTTCTTGACCTGTAGTTGGTAATGGAGCCTAAGCGGATATGTAAATTATATCCTGTACCTTTGCTGTGTTCAGTCGTTCAGGTGTGTCCAGCTGTTTGTGACCCCATGGACTGCTCCACACTAGGATTCCCTGTTCTTCACCATCTCCCGGAGTTTGCTCAAACTCATGTCCATTGAGTTGATGATGCCGTCCAATCATCATCTTCTATCATCCCCTTCCCCTCCTGTCCTCAAAGTTTTCCAGCATCAATCTTTTCCAATGAGTTGGCTCTTCGCATCAGGTGGCCAAAGGATTAGAGCTTCAGCTTCAGTATCAGTCCTTCCAGTGAATATTCAGGGTTGACTTCCTTTAAGATTGACTGGGTTAATCTCTTTGCAGTCCAAGACGCTCTAAAGAGTCTTCAACCCCACAGTTTTAAGATATCAATTCTTCGGCGCTCAGCCTTTTTTATTGTCCGACTCTCACATCAGTATATGACTACTAGAAAAGCCATTAGTTCAGTTCAGTCGCTCAGTCATGTCTGACTCTTTGTAACCCCACAGACTGCAGCACGCCAGGCCTCCCTGTCCATCACGAACTCCTGGAGCTTGCTTAAACTCATGTCCGTCAGGTCGGTGATGCCATCCAACCATCTCATCCTCTGTCCTCCCCTTTTCCTACTGTCTTTAATCTTTCCCAGGTTCAGGGTCTTTTCCAATGAGTCAGTTCCTTGAATCAGGTGGCCAAAGTATTGGAGTTTCAGCTTCAGCATCAGTCCTTCCAATGAATATTCAGGACAGATTTCCTTTAGGATGGACTGGTTGGATCTCTTTGCAGTCCAAGGGACTCTCAAGAGTCTTCTCCAACACCACAGTTCAAAAGCATCAATTCTTCAGCGTTCAGCTTTCTTTATGGTCCAACTCTCACATCCATACATGACTACTGGAAAAACCATAGCTTTGACTAGACGGACCTTTGTCAACAAAGTTTCTTTCAAGGAGCAAGCATCTTTTAATCTCATGGCTGTAGTCACTATCTTTAGTGATTCTGGAGCCCCCCAAGATAAAGTCTCTTTGTCAACAAAGTTTCTTTCAAGGAACAAGCATCTTTTAATCTCATGGCTGTAGTCACTATCTGTAGTGATTCTGGAGCCCCCAAAATAAAGTCTCTCAGTTTCCATTGTTTTCCTATCTATTTGCCATGAAGTGATGGGACTGGATGCCATGATCTTCGTTTTTTGAATGTTGAGTTTCAAACCAGCTTTTACACTCTCCTCTTTCACTTTCATCAAGAGGATCTTTAGAATAGCATTCAGTTCAGTTTAGTTCAGTCGCTCAGTCATGTCCAACTCTTTGCAACCCCATGAATCACAGCACACCAGGCCTCCCTGTCCATCACCAACTCCCGGAGTTCACTCAGACTCATGTCCATGGAGTCGGTGATGCCATCCAGCCATCTCATCCTCTGTGTCCCCTTCTCCTCGTGTCCCCAATCCCTCCCAGCATCAGGGTCTTTTCCAATGAGCCAACTCTTCCCATGAGGTGGCCAAAGTATTGGGAGTGTCAGCTTCAGCATTAGTCTTTCCAATAAACACCCAGGACTGATCTCCTTCAGAATGGACTGGTTGGATCTCCTTGCAGTCCAAGGGACTCTCAAGAGTCTTCTCCAACATCACAGCTCAAAGGCATCAATTCTTCGGCCCTCAGCCTTCTTCACAGTCCAACTATCACATCCATACATGACCACTGGAAAAACCATAGTCTTGACTAGACGGACCTTTGTTGACAAGGTAATATCTCTGCTTTTGAATATGCTATCTAGTTTGGTCATAACTTTCCTTCCAAGGAGTAAGCGTCTTTTAATTTCACGGCTGCAATCACCATCTGCAGTGATTTTGGAGCCCCCAAAATAAAGTCTGACACTGTTTCCACTGTTTCCCCATCTATTTCCCATGAAGTGATGGGACCAGATGCCATGATCTTCATTTTCTGAATGTTGAGCTTTAAGCCAACTTTTTCACTCTCCTCTTTCATCAAGAGGCTTTTTAGTGCCTCTTCACTTTCTGCCATAAGGGTGGTGTCATCTGCATATCTGAGGTTATTGATATTTCTCCTGGCAATCTTGATTCCAGCTTGTGCTTCTTCCAGCCCAGCATTTCTCATGATGTACTCTGCATAGAAGTTAAATAAGCAAGGTGACAATATACAGCCTTGACGTACTCCTTTTCCTATTTGGAACCAGTCTGTTGTTCCATGTCCAGTTCTAACTGTTGCTTCCTGACCTGCAAATAGGTTTCTCAAGAGGCAGGTCAGGTGGTCTGGTATTCCCATCTCTTTCAGAATTTTTCCCAGTTTATTGTGATCCATACAGTCAAAGGCTTTGGCATAGTCAATAAAGCAGATGTAGATGTTTTTCTGAAACTCTCTTGGTTTTTCGATGATCCAGCAGATGTTGGCAATTGGATCTCTGGTTCCTCTGCCTCTTCTAAAACCAGCTTGAACATCTGGAAGTTCGCACTTCATGTATTGCTAAAGCCTGGCTTGGAGAATTTTGAGCATTACTTTACTAGCGTGTGAGATGAGTGCAATTGTGCAGTAGTTTGAGCATTCTTTGGCATTGCCTTTCTTTGGGATTGGAATGAAAACTGACCTTTTCCAGTCCTGTGGTCACTGCTGAGTTTCCAAATTTGCTGGCATTTTGAGTGCAGCACTTTAACAGGAGAGCTTCTGTAGGCAAAGTAACGTCTCTGCTTCTTAATACACTGTCTAGGTTTCTTATTGCCTAGACAGCATACCTATCGCCCTCAAGCTCTGCCTGACCTCCATTCTGCACCTGTTATATTTAACTCTGTGCTAATCACATCCTGTGTTTACAGCACTCTCTTTGCAGACCACCCCTTGTAGTTCTTCTTCTGGTTTTTTTTTTTTTTTTTGGCCTTACAGAAGGGAGGCCACAGTAAAGTTCACCAAAGACAATGGACCCAACTAATGGGCTACCTGTCGCTGGCCTAGGAGTATTTTTGAAACAATGTAAGAGAAAGAATACAAGATCCTTACACCTTTGCTCCTAATCACCCACTCCCTGACTGCAAGATCTAGATAATCTCCTAGATTCCTCATGGAGGGGGCACCTTTCTTGAAGCATGAGCCTGCTGTGTCTCAGCTGAGGATTAAAGCCACCTTTCTGTTTTCTCCAAACTCCCTCTATTTTTTTATTCAGCTTTGGTAGGCAGAGAAAGCCAAAAGTTTTGGCGGCATCACAGAGGATGCTGAGGGGGTGAATGGCACCCGAGTGCAAGTACCAGAGGCCGCTCAGGAGAGTGCAGAGTGAGTGACCACGAAAGGGGGGCCTCGCTTCCTCCAGCACGGGGTTGGAGGGCATGCGTATTGGGGTTGACTGTGGGGAGAAAGAACAGCTCCACCGTGCAAGTGTCTGTGCCTTCATCCAGGGGGCATTTTCAGTTGACAGATCAGGAAGAAAAGGATCGCAAGATGTGAAGATTTTCATGCAGAGTAAGAAAAGAAGTGGGGTCCAGTAGCAGGGAATTTCTGGTAACTTAACCCCAGTGGTGAGGAAGCAGGGGTTGTTAGAGGAGAAGGGGCTATGCCCCAACCTCTGCTTTTGGTTCATCCTGCTTCTGAGAGGCGCTGAGTGTGGACGGTAAGGTCTGTCCCAACGCCAAAGTGACCTGAGCAAACAGGGCAGCCGGTGTCTTAGGAAGGGACAGGTTATATCCTCAGTTTCTTAAATCAACAGAAACAGCACCAGCAATGATGCTTTTTTAAAGCCCCAAGGGACTGAGTTAAGATGACGGAGAACCAGAGCAGGTGTATCTCTGGGTCTGAGGGCTCAGGTGACAGCATGCAGAGACCCGGGCCAGTGCTCCGGAGGCCCCTCACCGCCTGGCCTGTGGCTTTACGGCGTTAGGGCTTCCCTGGTGGCTCAGATGGTAAAGACTCTGCCTGAAATGCAGGAGACAGGGTTAGATTCCTGAGTTGGGAAGCTCCCCTGGAGGAGGGCGTGGCAACCCACTCCAGTATTCTTGCCTAGAGAATCCCATGGACAGAAGAGTGTGGCGGGCTACAGTCCATGGAGTCGCAAAGAGTCAGACAGGACTGAGTGAGCACACACACAGGGCCGAGGAGCCCTTCCCCACTTCCCGCCCTCAGGGAGGTGCAGACGGGCTGTGAGACCTGAGGGTCGGATCACTGGTCCGGCTCCAGTCCTGAGCACCCAGGCCTCTCACCTGGGGCTGCAGCTCTACTGCCCGAGCGGTGGAGACCTCGCCGAGGGGACTCTATCCTGGGTCCCTAAACAGTCCTGCTGGTAGGGGGCTGTTTCTGAGGGTGCAGACACTGGTCAAGTTATCCAGATACGCTTTGTGTCCAAAGGGGAGTGAGGGGCTGCAGGGAGCCCAGTACCAAGCCCTCAGTGCCCCCTAGCATGCGGGGGGTGGGTTTTCACTCCCTTTACTCTCTCTAGGGATCTGGGTGGTGAGATTCAGGAAAGGGCCAACAGGTCCCAGGCTGAGTGGCTCTGGGGAGAATCACAGCAAGGTGGGCTCTGCAGCAGCATCGCCCACCTCGCTCGGGGGCTGGTGTCCCCGGGGCAGACCCCCAGCCAGCACCCCATCTTCACCCCTACCCTAAATGGAGGGTGAGGGGCCCGATCTTCCGTGCTGGGCCGGCCTGGGTCATCTGGGAACAGCTCAGGGGAGTGCACCGAGAGGGCCCCTCTTGAGCCTCGCCAGCATGGAATGCCACCAGCAGGGGATGTTTTCCTCCAGGCCTAGCTGTGAATTCTCCCTAATGTTTCTTCCTCCATGCTTCCTGGCAGAGCCCGGAGGCAGGAAGAGGAAGCTAAACGGTAAGGCACAGGGGTTACCTGGAGGGTGGGAAGGTTCCCAGTCACCCCCTCCCCCAACCCAGTGACGCCCCTCAAGCCCAGAGCCGTGGGCTTCGCCCCACCTCGCACCTCAGCTGCCCCCCTCCCTTGGGCCTCCGCAGCCCCTGCATTTCACCCCGACGGCCGCGGGGCGCTGACCAGAAACAGAGCTGGTCAGCCTGCCGTTCAGCCCGGGGAGGGGTCGCAGCTCTCTGAGCTCCCCTTGCCCAGGAGGACTGTGGGCTAGAGCAGGGGTCTGCAGCCTCCAGGATCTAGTGCCTGAAGGCCTGAGGCGGAGCTGGCCTAACAGTGACAGAAAAACAGTGCGCAGTAAACGGTGCGTGCCTGACTCACCCTGAAACCACCCCGCCGTCCGCCCATCTATGGACAAGCCCGTCTGCCATGGAACTGGTCCCCAGTGCCAAAAAGGTTGGGGCCCGCCAGGCTGGGGGACCTGTAACCCCCTCCTCCTTGGGCCTGGTTCCTGCCAGAACCCAACAGAACAGCCCTCTCTCTTCTTCAAGGAGGAAGGTGGGCTGCACGAGGGGCCACCCTCCCCCACCTTCACCCCCATCCTGAGGCAGAGGCCGGTGAGGACCTCTCCCTGCAGGCTCGGCTCCTTAAGCAATGAGCCCGCAAATTAGCGTCTGCTCTTTCCCGCCAGCCGGTCACCGGGTCTCTGGGCACTGTGGGTGACTGGATGCAAGTGCTGCCTGGGGTCTTTCCTGAAGACAGGAGTCACGGCCTCCTTGTCGGCACCCTGACCTCACCCACCGTGGGGGACGGCGGCACACCTGCCTTGAGAACAGGGGGACCCACAGGTGCAACTGAGCTCTGCTTTCCGAGTCCCAGGCTGGGGTGGGGTGGAGGCGAGCCACCTGCTGACAGGGAGGTGCTTTTCCAGAAAAAAGACCAGCCGCAGAGGAAAGGACCCAATCACCTCCTCCTCACAGAGCCCTCGGGAGCCAGGGTCCCGTGAGTCCCCGCGCTGGGCTCCTGGGTCCTCGGTGGACTTTCTGTCTCAGGTCAGGGAGGCCTGGGCTCTCAGGGCCATGCATGACCCTACGAGCTCTCCGCCCGGCACCCAGCGGGCTGTCCCAGCCCCCACCCCCTCCAGGCCCCCTGGGGGGACATTCTCTACGCTCCCCCACCCCGGGGGCAGCTTCTCTGCCCGCCCTTGTCCTCGTGGGGAGGGCCGGGGGTCTCAAGAAGGGCAAGCGGGCTGCTCAGAGCCGTCCCGCAGACCAGGCCGCCAGGCTTGGAGGGAAGGGGGGACGAAGAGTGGCTGTGATGGGCCTGGAGTTGGCAGCCCGGGACCAGGCCGAGACGTCCCGCAGCAGCGAACGAGCCAGCTGGGGGCGAGGGTCCACTCCCAGCTGTGTGCTGCTCCCCAAATATTTACACAACCTCTGAGGAGGCCGGCCATCCCGCCACCCCACAGCTGGGAGAGGCGGCGCCCTGCCAGAGCACACACAGTGGGTGACTGTTCCACGTCTTCCCAAATGTCAGCGTCTCTGTGGCTCCAAGAGCGCAGGACGGACGGTGCGGTGGCGACGGAGCCGGCAGGAGCTGCCCCCCATGAGGGCCTGCAGACCCTCAGCTGCCCGGGCAGATACGATGCAAGTGTGTGTGTGTGCGAGTGTGCATGCGTGCATGTGACAGTGCATGTGTATATGTGAGTGTGAGTGTGCACACATGTGAGGGTGCATGCATGCACGTGACAGTGTGTGTGAGTGTGTGTGCATGTGACAGTGTGAGTGTGCACACGTGTGTGTGCATGTTTGCATGTGACGGTGTCAGTGCATGTGTATGCGTGCATGTGCTCATGTGAGTGTGTGTGCAAGTGTGCATGGATGCACATGACTGTGAGTGTGTGTGCACACGTGTGTGCGTGCATGCGACAGTGTCAGCGTGTCTGTGTGTGCTCATGTGTGTGTGAGTGTGCACACGTATGTGTGCACGTATGCACGTTGCAGTGTGTGTGGCTGTGCACACGTGTGTGTGCGTGTGTGCATGTGACAGTGTCAGTGTGTGTATGTGTGCATTTGTGTGTGCTCATGTGAGTGTGTGTGAGTGTGTGTACCAGTGTGAGATCCCTGAGGACAGAGCACTGGTTTCAGGACGACTGAAGCTCCCGCTGCCCCAGGTTCCCCGTTTCTGAGCTGCATCTCCAATCTCACCCAGGCCAAGAAGGTGCTAGAAATGCCTGTCTCCTTTCACCCCCAGCCTTGCTCGCCACTTCTGCCTCCTCCCCCGCCCCTGCTCCAGCCAAGTGACCCCCACAGCTTCCGTCCCCGCCCCCTCATGGACCCTCTGCAACACAAGACAGACCAGGTGGCTCCTCCGCCGGGAGCCTGCCTGTGGCTTCCCCACCTGCACGCTGGCCCCTGGCTCCCCCGACCTCGTTTCTGACCACAGTCTGTTCTGTTTAATCTGCTTCAGCCACGCTGACCTCCCTGCAGTCCCTGAACATGTGCTCGCTCTCGCCCCAGGGCCTTTGCACATGTTCTTCTGGACAGTTTCCCTGACGTGCTCTCCAGCAGCCCGCGTTCATCACTCTGCCTTCCCCTGCTTCACCTTCCCCTACGGTGCACAGTGCCGCCTGACCTACCGGGGTCGCCTGTTGGCTTGTTTGCCATCTCTCTTTTGTGCACGAGTTTAAGAATGATGACTTCTCCCTGGTGTATCCCCCAAGTGCCTCACTGACCATGTGAACAAGCAGCTTGAGGAGGGCAGTGTCACCCTCTCCTTTTGGATGGTGAAGCTTAAGTCATCATCCAGGCTCATGCAGGCAGTAGCGACCAACTGAGAAGAAACCAGGGCGGGAGGCCTCTGGAGGGCACCACCGAGGTCGCCAGCCTCCCAAGAACAGGAAAGTAACCACAGGGACCGGAGGAGACACGAGAGACAGGACGGCTGCGGCCGCCCAGACCGCGGGGCTGCCGTCTCAGAGCTGGGAAGGGCAGGACCTCACACGGGAACCTCCAGGCAAGGCTAAGCACAGGCTCGGGGCAGCCATGGGGCGAGTGACGGGCGGCTGGCCCTCCTCTTCTAATGACACTCGGCAGAAAGACCATGTCCTGGAAGCCGCTGCTGCCACAAGTCCCACACCCGGGCCTGTCCGCGTGGCTGCACCCACGGAGACGGTGTCACTCCTGAACAGCCCCTGGTCATTGGACACACAAGGGCTCAGCCAGAAGCCAGATAAGGAGGCTAAGAGATGGAAAACATGGCCAGTGAGAAAGGGGCCAAGAAACAGGCTTGATGGGGCCGGGGGAGTGATCAGGAGAGGAGGGCGGCAGCTCCGGCAGGGCCGTGTCCCTGCCTCTGGCAGGAGGCCGCACTGGGAAGACGGCGCAGGGCGCATGGCAGACCTCTTCATGCGAGCTGGCCAAGGTGGGCAGGGCGGCAGGCTGTGAGACCCTAGTCCCTCCCGCTCTCTGAGCTGGACAGTCCCCTGCACCTCTCCGAGACTCCCTGGCCTGTCTGGGTGCCGTCCCCTTCCGCGGCCAGCAGGGCCTGTGCGCACACAGCCTCTTTGTATCCAGCCCCGAACACCGCATCTGGACAGCTCTCACCTGCATCCCCAGCTGCCCGTCACAAAGGCACCAGACCCGGCATCAGCCTGTCCACCCGTCTCTCCGAGTCCTGTCCTGTGCGTTCACGGGTGCCAGTCTGTCCTGCACAGCTGCCTGCCTGTGGTCTCTGGACCTGGCTTGTTCTGCCTGTTTTTCAAACCCAGACCTTCATGCATCTGCCTGCACTGGTCCATCATCCCTGACATGCGGCGGAGAGCCTCTGGGGGCAGCCCATTCACAGCTCAGCGGGTGAGTGCCCGACCTGGCTGGCTGGCCCTCCTTCAGCCACCATGAATGGTGCTTTGCTGCCTGGCCAGAGACATCTGATAGCCCAGAAACCAGAGGGGCCCGTCTCGAGCATCCTGGGACAGCACGGCCTCTGGGCCCCAGTCAGCAGAGCTGGACTCACAGGGTGGGCGCTCCTCTGCCCTGAGCTCCCCGCAGTGGTTGCTCTGTGGTTTGCAAAGCGCAACCCCATCCTTGCAGACGGAGCAGTCGCTCAAGGGGATCGAGGAAGCCTCCCACAGGGACCCCTTGGCCTGCCAACGGCACGCCTGCTGGTGCCCAGGGAGCTCTGACTGCAGCAGCAGGAAGGCCTGTGGTTGCCGCTGCCAAGCTTAGGGCCCCAGCACGGCGCACGGAGGGAGAGGTCCCCAGGGGCAGAGGGAGGAGGTAGGTGAGCCGGAACCGGCAGGGGACCGTGAGGTGGGGAAGGGGGTGTGTGGGTCAGAGGCCTGGCTCTGCTCTGGTCCGCCACTTTCAAGCTGCGAGCTCCTAGCGAGCCGGCGAGGCCGAGTCCCAGTTTCCTCTCTTTTGTCCTGGGAAGTTAGTTTGCGTTAGTCACTCAGTCGTGTCTGACTCTGCGACCCCATGGACTGTAGCTGCCCCCAGCTCCCCTGTCCGTGGGGATTCTCCAGGCAAGAATACTGGAGTGGGTTGCCATTCCCTTCCCCAGGGGATCTTCCCGACTCAGGGATCGAGCCCAGGTCTTCTGCAGCCAGATTTTCTTTACCATCTGAGCCACCAGGGAAGCCTAAAATTAGGAAAAAGAATACCCTAATTCACAGAGTCATTAAGATTAAATAAGATAGTGTTTTGTAAACCGCACATGCTATGCAATTGTTAAAGAATTATAAAAGAGCACAAGTTACTTCAGTAAAAATTATACACACAAGTTCCAGGAAGACCCAGAGTCGAATAGCATCATGGTGCAATGGGGTGCATTTGGGGAGGCTTCAGGTGAGAGGTGTGCCCGGAAAAGACGGTGAGTGACCAGGCATCACCCGCTCAGGAAGGAGAGCTCCCTCTGCAGATGACTTTCAGACTTTCACGGCTTCTATTTTCGAGTGGCCGACCAAGAGGAGGGAGGGAGGTGACATTTGCTGCGCGCCTGCTGTCTACCAAGCGTGTCATTACAACATATTCCATAACGTCCTCACCACAACTCTATTCCTGTTTCACCATCCCCACGAGGATGGACGGCAGCCTTCCCAAAGCCTCAGAGATGGGGTCTGAACCTCCTCCTAACTTGGGCCCCTTTTGTAATACCAGACGGCACGGACTGTCCAGGCACTCCGTGAGCCCAGTGAGCTCATCCCAGAGCAGAAGGCATCAGAGAAAGGGGGAGGCTGAGGATGAAAGAGGAGAGACAGGCGGACAGGCAGGCTGGTGGGGATGAGCCCATCCCTCTCAACAGCTGCTGTAGCCCTTGTCCATCTTGACTGTCAATGAGCTTATATGTCCGCAAACTCAAGGAAAGCCCAGCAGCTCAACTGTAGGTCACAGGACACACTGAGGGGCCCTCCTCAGCCTGCATCCGTTGCCCTGGCAACCTGCACACATCCAGCTGCCCCTCTGGAGTACCTGGCTCACTGCAGCCTTCCAGTGACCCTGTTGGGTCCGCACAGACTTGGTGACCCTGATGAACCCCACACAGACTCAGCAGTGCTTTCGCTGTTCTCTTTTAGGAATTATGGGTGTTTTGAAAGCCAGCAGCTCTCTAAAGCCACCCCTCCTTCCCAGCAGACTGAGGGATCTGACTCCACAGCCTCTTCTCTTCCCGTCTTCCCTCTTCATCACTGATGCTGCCCGAGCTGCCCCCACACCCTCCCTGCAGTGGCTGCTCCCTGGAGCACAGACAGAGCCCCTCTGCAGGCACCTGTGACGCTCGGCCTTTGTGGAGCAGCGGGAAACACCGGGATGCCCCACCCCCTGGCCCTCTGGGCGGGCACGCCCTCCCCCAGGACCCCCAAGTCCAGCCACCACAGCGGCGAGTCCTGCACTGCCTTCCTCTTCTCCCCAACCCACTTCCCCGCCCGTCAGGGCTTTCTGGAATTGTCTCCGAAATAAACCGCTTGTACTCAAACCTTGTCTCGAGTTCTGTTTCTGGGGACCCCGTCCAGGACACGCTTCATATACACACATGCACGCTCAAGGCATGGGCAGCCCTGTCGTGGCAGGAAGGGGCCACGGCCACGTGTGTAGTGCTTGGTGCAATCAGTTCGCTACAGCTGCAAGCTGGCCCCATGGCCAGGGTTTCCAAGCCACACGAGGGCACCACGTGAACAGGCAGGAGCGCTCAGGACGCAGTCCTCCCGCTTCCTCAGTTTGTCACGTTCCCTCTGAGGCTCAGAAACATCACGTTCAAGAGTGAAGGTCAGCACACACTTCCAAAAACCGTCCTATATTTCAGAAGGTGCCTGTGACTGCTGACGGCCACCAGCTTGCTACCGTCAGTCACCAAACGGCTAACATCTAACGCTCATTATATATGAAGTAAGCGTACTCTCTAATTCAGTCCTCGCATGAGCCTTACAGACCAGGCATGACCACTGCTGCCTTTTCCAGCCGAGGGAACTCAGACAAACGGAGAGCGGGCCCCCAGCTCAAGACAAGAGCCGGGCCCCGTCCAGCCCTGAGCCGGCTCCACACCGCTCGGCAACCCCACCAGCCGCCACGGGCCCGAGCTGGCCCGTGCTGGCAAGCCTGCTCACAAAGGCCGGCTTATTTAACTACACACCATAGGACGAAAAGAACATCAAGACGCTGTCAAAAAGCAAAACAAGGTTACCCCGAACAACAGTCTAAGCCCAAACTCGAACTCAGGTGGTAGGTTTAAGAAAGCTTACCCAGACACACTAACAGCTCCTCATAAAGACAGAGGCCCCCAGTCAGGTGAACAGGACAGTATGCTGGGAGTAGAATAAACACATTTCAACCAACAGCTCTTTACACTCTTTAAAGAACACTTTTCTCTTTTCCACCTGACCCTCCCAAGACACAAATGATGACCCTCTGACACACGAACAAACTGAGACTCAGAGGGGCTGGGGGCTTGCTTGGGGCAGCAGAGCAAGCTAGCAGGGGCTCAGGACAGAGTCCAGAGGCCCAGAGGCCCCTTTCCCTGCACCCAGAGGCTGCCAGCCGAGGCCACGTGCACAAGTCTGCAGGCGACAACGTCCCGCCAGGTGTCACCCCGCAGAGATGCAGCCCCCATCCACGTCTTGTTTCTTCTCCTGCCGGGGACACAGCAGGCAGCCCATCCCTTCCAGGTGTGACACCCTGCAAGGGCAGAACCGGCTTCCCTCCTGAACCTGAATGCTGGGTCCTCCCTGGGACGGCCTCAGCCTCTGCCCCAATCCTGGGTTCCACAGGCACAGGCCGGGCTGAGGGCCCCGGTCTACGGGCGGGATGCCCGCCGGGAAACAGGAGGCAGGCTGAGCAGGACGAGCCTGCTCCCGGCCAGTCACACGGCAGATCTGCCTCCTTCCCAACAAACCCGGCAGATGCGGTGCCTGCAGGAGGATGCGGTCACTGGGGAGGGTATCTTGGGATCTGGAACCCAGCAAGTGACGCCCCTTCCTGGGAGGGGGCCACTGAGTCCCAGGACGCTCAGCAAGGCAGGAGGGTTTCTTTAAGGCTTGGGCGCCTGCGTCTGGAAGCCAAGAGCCAGCGTGGAGGAGGCCAGGGCCCACGGTTTATGTTATGTGACAGTTTTCAAAGTCAGGCAGTTTAGTGCCAAGGACACGAATGTGATCTGCCCCTAGGCCCCCAGCACCACTCAAGAGGACAAGCTGGGGGTGTGAGGAGGGACATGGGAGGGACAGCAGCCACCACCCGGGGTGGGGACCACCCAGCCCTGGAGACACGCTGTCCCTGGCACACCGCAGGGCTCAGTCTAAGGCTCTGCGGCCTGGGTCTCTGGAGTGTGGTCTTGCAGGGCTGCTGAGACCAATCTACAGCACGCGAAGGGCTCCTGAGAAGGTGTGAGAGGCAGCGCTGCTGCTGATCAGCCGGGTCTCCCGTCTGCCTTCCCAGACCAGCGTTCACACAGACGGACGTGGAGACAGCGAGAGGCACATCCACATCCAAGGCGAGAGGGCACACATGGCCTGTGCACACACACACACACATGGCCCATATACACGTATGCACACACATGCACACACACACACACACAAACAGCCCATACACACATGCACACACACACACATGCACAGCCCATACACACACACACACACACACACAGCCCATACACACACGCACACACACACACAAACAGCCCATACACACATGCACACACACACACACACAGCCCATACACACATGCACACACACACACACACACACAAACAGCCCATACACACATGCACACACACACACACACACAGCCCATACACACATGCACAAACACACACACACACAAACAGCCCATACACACATGCACACACACACATACACACACAAACAGCCCATACACACATGCACACACACACACACACACAGAGCCCATACACACATGCACACACACACACACACAGAGCCCATACACACATGCACACACACACACACACAAACAGCCCATACACACATGCACACACACACATACACACACAAACAGCCCATACACACATGCACACACACACACACACACAGCCCATACACACATGCACACACACACACACACAGCCCATACACACATGCACACACACACACACACACAGCCCATACACACACGCACACACACACACAGCCCATACACACACGCACACACACACACAGCCCATACACACATGCACACACACACACAGCCCATACACACATGCACACACACACACACAGCCCATACACACATGCACACACACACACACAGCCCATACACACATGCACACACACACACACACACAGCCCATACACACATACGCACAGCCCATACACACATGCACACACACACACACACACAGCCCATACACACATACGCACAGCCCATACACACATGCACACACACACACACACACACAGCCCATACACACATGCACACACACACACACACACAGCCCATACACACATACGCACAGCCCATACACACATGCACACACACACACACACAGCCCATACACACATGCACACACACACATGCACAGCCCATACACACACGCACACACACACACAGCCCATACACACATGCACACACACACACGCACACATACCCCATACACACATGCACACACACACACACACATACCCCATACACACATGCACACACATGCACACACACCCCATACACAACATGTACACACACACATGCACGCACACCCCATATACAACATGCACACACGCACACACACACACACAGCCCATATACACACATGCACACCCAGAGCACACACGGACACCCCGTACCCGGAGCCTGCTTTCCCCTCCACAGGTGCCACCGCTCCCCCTCCAGCTTCAACCCTGGGGGCCATGGATGGCTGTGGAGCTCATCTCCTTCCTTAGATGAAATCCTAGACCTTCCTACTTTTAGAAAAGAAAATCCCTTTTCTCTTCTCAGGGGCAGAAACGTCCCGCACCGGCACCAAGGACAGGGCCAGGCCGGCGCTGTCCACGGCACTGTGTCCTGGGCATCATCCCAGCAGGACCACGGCAGGAGGATCAGTCCAGGTGCCCGGTGTTAAGGGGTTGTTGACGACCTGCTTGCACAGGGGGGTGATGAGAACAACAGGGAGCTGGAAACCTGGGTCATTTCAGGAAGTACTGAAATGAACGAGCTTGTCTTTGTCTGGAGAAGAGACTCTGAGCTAGCCTTGAGAACACGACAGACGTCTGGATGGAGGCTTCCACTCGGCCCTTCTTTCCCGGATGACAGCGTCCGAGTCACTGGGCAGAAGTGACGCAGGCGGCAGGGGACACTTGCACGCTTGTGTGTCATCTTACTCTATTTGCAGGCGAATACACCCCCACCAGGCTTCCCAGTGGTAAAGAGCCTGCCTGCCAACACAGAAGATGAGAGTTCGATCCGTCAGGGGGGAAGATGCCCTGGAGGAGGTCACGACAACCCACTCCAACACTCTTGCCTGGAGAGGCCTGTGGACAGAGGAGCCTGGTGGGCACAAAGAGTCGGACATGAATGAAGTAACTGGGACGCACGCACAAGGCCCCTGTCACTGTGCCCACGCAAATCAAGGCTGAGAGAGGCTGCTGGGGTTACTATGCAGAAGATTTCTTAACTTAAAGGGAAGACGGACTAGCCCCAAATCACTGAGAAGTGTCAGAAAAATACGGCTTCCTGAGTAGCAGAGAATCTGCTGTGGTAGGCAGGGCGGGAGACATGGAGTCTGTATTTTTTTAAAAGCCTTAGTGGTGATAAAACTCTTGGAGAGAAACATTGGGGAAAGGGTTCACGACAGTGGATTTGGCAATAATTTCTTGGCTATGACATCCACAGGCAGGCAATAAGAGAAACAGTAGATAAACTGGACTTGATCAAAATGAAAACTTTCATGCATTAAAGAACACCATCAAGAGAAAGAAAAGGCAACCCACAGATGGGAGAAAATGTGTGCAAATCACATCATGTGTCTGATGAGAGATCAATATCCAGAATATATAAAGGACTCCTACAACTCAACCAGAACAACCGAACAGCCTAACTAAAAAATGGACAGAGGGCCTGGACAAACACTTCTCTGAAGAAGACATGTAAATGGCTAAGAAACACTAGAGAAGATGTTCAGCATCTCTAGTCATTAGGGAAATACAGATTAAAGCCACAGTGAGATATTGCTTCCCACCCATCAGGATGACTGTTATTAAAAAACAAACACATAGAAAATAACAACTGTAGGCAAGGAAGTGGAGTAATTATAACCCTTGCACATTGCTGGTGGGAATGTAAAATGGTGCAGCTGCTGTGAAAAACAGTATGGTGATTCCTCAAAAAATTAAACAGATCTATCCAGCAATACCACCACTGCGAATACATCCCACAGAATCGAAAGCAGATTCTCAAGCAGATATTTGCACACCCTTGTCCATAGCAAGCTATTCATAATAGCCAGAAGTAGAAGCAACCCAAATGCACATTGATGGGTAAATGGATAAGCTAAATGTGGTGTGTATACACAGTGGAACATTATTTGGCCCTGAAAAGGAAGGAAATTCTGGCGCCTGCTGTGGATGAACCTTGAGGACCTACTGCTGAGTGACATAAGCCAATCAGAAAAAGGCACACACTGTGTGAGCCCATTTCTGTGAGGCTCCTAGAGTAGCCGGGCTCATAGAGACAGAAAGTGGAGGGGCAGGGGCCGGGGAGGGCGAGGGAGTGAGCATCTCACGTGTGCAGAGCTTCAGTCTGGGAAGATGAAAAAGTCCCGGGGATGAACATTGGTGATGGTGACACAGTAATCCGAATGGAATTAATGCCACTGAACTCTTAAACATGGTTAAGATATTCGCCATATAAAAAGACACATTTTACCACAATTGTTTAAATACTTAACTTTAAGTACACAGTGGTTTTGGCAACTGCATCCCCTTTCGTCATCCTGGTTTGCTGAGCTTCAGTTTGAAGAATCTGCCTTCCCTGAGCTCAGCCGGATGCACGACCCAGGAAAGGACAGGGCATTTGGATGGAGTGGGGGTGGGATCTGACTCAGGGCTGAACGCGAACTTGGCAAGAGCTCCAGGTGGACGGCCCCCAGCAGGTAACTGCGGGCACCAGGAAAGCCTGGGGGTCCCTGCTGTCTGCAGCTCACCTGGACGGCTCGTGGCAGCTATCGGCCAGCGGGAGGGGGTGGCCTCACCTGTCCCGCTGGCCCTGTGCTGGGGCTTTGGAGAGGCAGGAAGTGAATGACCATGGGCAGGGGCTGACAGGGAGATGAGGAGTCGCTGCTGGGAGCGGAGAACAGCTCTGCCTGTTTTATGCGTAGGAAAAGCAGTTTCCTCAGGAGCAGGGCGCTTGGTAAGTTACCAAACCTGGATGGGAACTGCAGCGGGGGAGGGAGGGCCAGGGAGAGGCTGGCAAGCATGGCTCAGGTTTGCTGGAACTCAGGACACCTCGCTTCTAGCTTTCTAGAAAAAAACAACCCTTAACTGTGAAAACTCGTAACTGAGGAGCAACCGCTTACGTTATTTTTATTTTCCATTTTTTCTATATCTATACCGCTTACGTGAAAATTACTGAGGAACATAAACGGACTCCCCTCAACTCGGGCTGCTCAAGGGCACTGAAGGCCTGCTGTGCTCGCGGTGCTGGTGGGGCGGTGAACACTGAAACTCCCTGTAACGGGCTTTGAGCGCGGCTGCTGAGTGCAGCCTGACCGCAGCAGCCTGCATGAAGCTATCCTGGCTCCAGCACTGCAGGGCACAGTGAGGTCCGCCCGGCGGGTATCGCCCCGGACACTCTGCACCCCTGGGAACTGCAGGCGTCCCTGGACTGTGGGGAGAGTGAACCCAGGGAGGGAGGGTCCCGCACACGGATTCCGGGCATACATGCCATCCAGGGGCAGAGAACAAAGACGGGCGCTCGAGGGTGGGTAAGGGCGTCTTCCCGGCTCCCATCCCCCATCTGTGTCCCCAGGAATGGCCAGCTGCTGACACGTCAGTCCTTGCTGCCAACCCCGGCGGGGCTCTGCGGGACCGCCTGGTCCCCGGGGGGGCGAGTCTGGGTCCCACAGAGGGCAAGAGT
The DNA here is from genome assembly GCF_032452875.1 of Bos javanicus. Lineage (NCBI taxonomy): Eukaryota > Metazoa > Chordata > Mammalia > Artiodactyla > Bovidae > Bos > Bos javanicus. The sequence goes on from NC_083883.1 coordinate 81,381,678, forward strand.
CCCTACTGACCTTCGGAGAGGGCGTTTTAACAATGATAGGAATAATAGTAACAATAATAGGAATAATGGCAATAAATATGAGCTAACGTGTATTGGGGATTCCCTGGTAGCTCAGACGGTAAAGCGTCTGCCTACAATGCAGGAGATCTGGGTTCAGTCCCTGGGTCGGGAAGATCCACTGGCGAAGGAAATGGCAACCCACTCCAGTACTCTTGCCTGGAAAATCCCATGGACCAAGGAGCCTGGTAGGCTACAGTCCATGGGGTCACAAAGAGTTGGACACGACTGAGCGACTTCAGTTCACTTCAACGAGTATTGAGCATTTACGAAGAGCCAGGAGCTATTCCAAACACCTCCCGTGAGGAAAGCACTTAACCTTCAAAGTCACCGTGGCACGGGTTCTACAGTCGTCTGCACTGAGCAGAGACAAACTGAAGCCTAGAGAGGTTAAGGGACTTGTCCAAGCTCACACAGCCAGTCAGCTGCTGGAGATGCCATCGCCAGCCTCAGACTGGGCTCTCTCCCAGGGCAGGGGCCTGGCCAGGGAGCACTCTGCATGGCCCCTGTGTGCTTGGGGCGCCGGCTCTCCTGCCTCTGTCTGGTGTGGGGGGCCCTGCAGGTGGGGCCCTGGTCCTTCCCACACAGCAGGGCTTTCAGAGCCCTCAGCCCCAAGGCTTGTGCTTTTGACCTGTCCGGCTGGGTGCTGTCAGGGGGCAGGACCGGACACTTTCTCAGAGAAGAAGGGCTTCCTGGGGCAAGGATCAGGCTCCCAGTGGCCCAGCACACCCTCCGTGCCCAGGAGCTGGACAGCCATCTCAGGTCCCAGCCCCGGGGCTGGCCGATGCGAGCGTGAGGTCGGCTGGCCCCTGGGACTTACACCCAGTAAACAGCCCCTTTGGTGAGTCAGCTGTTTTGTTTCAGAGCAGCCTGTCAGCCCAACGGGCCCTGCCAGGCCCTCCCAGTACAGCCCCGGGGTGGGGAGCAGTGGATGGCCTGGACCTCAGCTACTTCCCACTCTCCTCCAGTTCAATCTGTTTACTAGGGAGAGGTGGTCCCCAGGGGTCGGGGAGGGGCCCTGCAGCCTCCTGTGTCACGGGTGAGGGGGGGGCGGAGCCAGTCAGGGGTGGGGGTGGCAGGTGGGCGGATGGGGGTGCCCGATGTGGGGGGTGTGTGGGGGTGCCCGAGAGCCTCCAGGAGCGCCCCGGGCTCTGGGAGCCCCTGGCTTGAACACCGAGACTCCAGCACCCCTCTCCTTCTGCCCTCTCCCCTTGCGTTCCAGACTGTTCCCCCGCCTCTCTGTCCAAGTTGCTCCACGAACCAAACGGCTTTAGGCTTTACCGGGGCAGAAAGAGACAAGAGGAAGAAGGCGGGAAAGAAGGGCTCGACGGGCTCTGTTGGATAGACGTTGCAGCGCGGGCAGAGGTTTGCAGGAGAAACCAGGGGAGGGAGGGCGCCAGGGCCGGGCCCGGAGGAGGCAGCGGAGATAGTGCTGCGCCTGGGGCCAGGGCTGCCAACAAACGCGGTGGCCTCTCTTCCAGCGGCCTTTCGGGGGACGGGTCGCTGTCACCCTGACTCTCCAGGCCCACACGCAGCCGCCGGAGCCACTGGCCGGCGAGGGCGGAGACCAGGAGGGCGGGGCGAGGCACAGAGTGACAGCTGCAGGGACTAGTGACGCGGCGCCCTCGCTGACCAATCAGCTCCCCCAGACGCCACCCCCTCGTCTGCCCGGGACCGGCACGCGGTCCTCGACCTTGATCACAGCGCAGCCCCGGCCCCGGGCCGAGGTTCATCCGCCCTAACCCTACGGGGGTCCATGCGCCGGGCTGTCTGCGGTCCCCTCGGCCTCCCTGGGCTATTCGCTCCTCCGCGGTCCCCGTGAACCGTCCCCAGCACCTCCTCCACCCCCCCCCATCCCCCGCCCCCGGGGTCCACCCGCCCTTCCCACGTCCGATCACCGGACTGCCCACCTCCCAGCGGCCCGCAGGCCACCCCTACCCAGTGGTGATGTCGTCGTCCTCCGTCATGGTCTTGCCCATGAGGTCGCTGTCGCTCATGTAGCCAGACTTGAGGTCCACGTCTTCCGAGTCCAGGGACTCGACCAGCTCCAGGCGCGAGATGTGGCCGAGCTTGCTCGGGGAGCGCATGGGCATGGTGTGCGCGTAGTGCGCGCGCTCCCCGTGCATGTACCAGGCAGGTGGCCCCTCCGAGCGGCAGCTGCCGCCCACCGACGGCGCGTCCCCGGCCTGCAGCCGCGGGCTGGACTGGCCATAGCGCCAGGAAAGGGGTGATGAGCGGTTGGACAGACTGGACACACTGCGGGGGTTGGCGTCATCACTGTCATAGCAAGTCATCTCCAGGGAGCTGGGCAGGCAGAAAGGCACTGGTTACCCTCGGGCCCTGCGCGGAGCCCCGAGCACTGTCCTCAGGCACCCTGTGGTGCCTCCCTCCCCACTCCTGCCCCAGCACCCCCCCACCCTCACCCCCGGCCTCCAGGTGGCCTCTCAGGGTGTAGGCCCTGCTGCACGTCAGCGCAGGTGTCAAAGGAAGAGGCTAGTGGGCAGAAGGGAAGGGATCCCGTCCACTGCCGAGGGCACAGATTTTGTAATATGACCCCTGTTTGACTCCTCTACTTATTAGATAGTGAGCCAGAGTCCTCATCAACTTTCCTGAGTCTCCATCTCCTCATCTGTCAAATGGAGATGAAACTATAACAGCTTCATCATATATAGATTCAGAAGGACCACATGCAAGTGCCGGGCATGTAGAAGGTGCCCAGTGAGCCCATGCGGCAGGGTGGGAGGGGTCACGCAAGAGTAGAAAGCCTCGATCATCCACTCTGCTCAGAGCGTCCAGCACCTCTTTTCTGTTATGAGCTCAGGGTGAGCTGGATGGTGGTCCCTGTAGAAGCCCTGTGGGTGCGCAGGACCAAGACGGCAGGGCGGTCAGTGAGCAGGCTTCCTGGCCTGGCTGCTGCCCAGCGTCTCCCCTGGGCCCTCCTGCTGGCCCTGCCATGCCTTGCGCACTTTCTCTCTCTAATGACGCAGAGCTTGGGGAGCATGTAAGTTCCCTGAAGGGGGCGCCTATGGTCCTGGGAGGTGGCCGGCCTCACTCCTGCTGCTCGGGTCAGACGAGCAAGCAGGAGGATTCTCTGCCTGAGACTTGGGACTGGGCCTCACGTGGTAAGGACTTAATAAAAACAAGCTGCCGTGTCAAGGAGACTAGGAGAGAAGGAAGAGGGCGTGACAGTCCTGGTCGGGATGGGCGCTCTAGGGAAGCCTGTTTTCAGGGCAAACTTGGCACCAAGAGCGGCTGTGCCCCCGGTTCTGTTCTCCTGGCAGTGCGGTGAGGGGGCAGCCCTGACCCCACCACTCATCTTTATCCCAAACATACCTCCAGACACCTCTGAGTCTGTGGCCGAAACTCTAGCTCAAACCTGGGTCCCTGATTTCCAGTCCCAGATCCCACCTTCCAGTCTTGCTCCTCTCTGGGGAGGACGTGTGTGGGGTGGACGGCGTGATGGGCCGGAGCGGGCTGGGGGTGGCCAGAGGGCAGTCTCACTTCCTCTGCAGCCCCAGCCCCCTGACCCAGACTCTCTCCTTGTGGGGGAATCGAGCCAGAGAAACAGGGGAAGTAGCACGGGAGGAAAGGTTTCCAAAAAGGAACTAAACTAAACTACAGGCAGCCTGTGACTCCAGGGTGAAAATCGCCTTGCTGGGCATGCTCACTGGGCCATGAGCTCCTGCAGGACACAGCCCGTGTCTGTCCTGGGAGCTCTGCCCCTGGCTCGCTGGACGCACAAGCACCCTGATCAGCCTGGGCGAGTCTGGCACGTGGCCCCTTCTCCCCAGCCTCTCGCTGCTCCTCCTCTAACCAGGCCCTGTGTGCACACCCTGTCCGCTCCCAGGGCTGAGGGAGGGCTGATTGATGTAAAGCGTTTGGTACAAGAGCCATCAAAGCTGAGGGAGTCACTGTTTTGGCTATCAGAGTGTGCACCAGGAATAACATAAACCAAAGGCTCAGGGAGGAAGTGGCTCTGGGTCCACAGCAAACAGAAGGGCCGCTTCAGGGCTCTTGGTTCCTCTCCCATAGAGGGAGACAAGCCAGAGGCCCAGGCGCTGCCCTCTAACTGGTCAACTTTACACACGAGGCCTTCCTGTTCCCCTGCAGAAAGCAGCAGGGCCTGCACGGCGTCAAGCTGCCTTCGTGCGGGGGTTGGGGGTGGGGACAGGAGACGGGGGCTGCTGCCCTTGCCCTGTGGGTGAGTCACCTGGGGTGTGACCCCTCAGGAGCAGAGCGCGTGGGCCTTCTTTGGCATGGGGCTGGCAGGCAAGGTGGGGCTGAGCTGTTCCAACAACTTCCCTGGCTGGGGAAGGAGGGCATCCAAGACTTAATCCACTGGGTCCTCAAAACAGTGAGAGGACTCGAGCCAGACCCTGTCCCACGTGGGTTCCTGCTTAGGGCTGGGAGGGCTGGGAGGGCTGGAGACGGATGTACAGGGTCCCAGAGCCTCCCAGAGCCCACATCCACTTTCTTCTCGGCCCTCCTCATCACATTCCTTCAGCAGTTAGAATCCTGCTGGCTCGAGCAGAGGTAGTCACAGAGACAGCAGGCTCTGCTTATCACGGGAAATGTTTCAGATGTCTGGGAGCGATGTGCTGAGTGTCCCAGGCGGGGGATGGGGTAGGGCTGGGGAGGAGCGTGGGAAGGAGGAACAAAGGGATCTCAGCAAGGGAGCTGGGAGCTGCTGAGGCCAGACTCAGCTCCACTTCACAGTCACCACCACCCCACAAGGATGGGATGGCTGGGAAGTAATGAGTCCTCTGTCACTGGAGGTATGTAAGTTTGGTTTGCATATAACTTGGCCACACACCTGGGTCAGGAGAAGTCCTTCTCCCACTGCCTATTTGCTCTCATTTTCCAATCCCAGGAGGTGGGGAGGAACCGACTCTTCTCTACCTTCCTGCTCCACACCCCCAGGATTTCTCAATCCTGGCGGTTTGCCCCCTACCCCTAGGGTGTAGCCCGGCCCTCTGTCCCCCTTGGAGCTGACAGCATGAGCTCATCTGGGCAGCCCCAGGAGCCAGTGCAGGAAATTCTGAGTCACGCTGAGCCTGGGGCCAGGACACCAGGGCAGAGAGAGGCGCGGCAGGAGGGCGGGGGTGCCCCGCACGGCGGGGCTGCAAGGGCTCGTGAGGGGCTGGAGGAGGGTGTCCGCACAGCGCAGAGGCTGGGCTGCTTGCCGGCTGAGGGGGCAAGAAGGCTGCTGCGTGTCAGGAAGGGCATGTGGAAGCTTCAGCACAGGGAGAGGAAGGGAGTGAGCAAGCCCTTGAGACAACGGGGAAGTGGACACCCAGGAGGGCGTGGAGGAGGGCAGTCACGGCCTGAGCCGCGTGCTGGCTCCTCCTTCCACCCATCCAGTGAGGCTCCAGCCTGATGAGATGAAGTCAAAGTGTTCAGCAGAAGCCGACGCCAGGCAAGGGCGCACTCCCCCCATGGACTCAGTGCATGCTGCCTCGGCCCAGGTGGGGGGCCCGCCCTCCACATAGGGAAGGAGGGGCAGTGGGCTCTTACCTGTGAGTCACCTGGGACCCTCGAAGGCTGGACATGGTTTCCTCCAGGTTCTGGCGCAGATCCAGGACATTCTGCACGGTCCTCTTTCTCTGGGACTCAGGGTCTGGAGGGAGGAGAGGAGCTGGGTGAGTGGGGAGGACTTACTGCTGAGTTCGAGGTGGCCAGAGGCTGCATCCCTGGATGGGCCCTGGGACATGACTGCCTCTCAGGCCTTCCTGAGGGCCTGGGACACACCCTTGAGCCCCTGAGGTCCCAGCCCTGGAAGGGACAGGGGCACCAGCCTTCAGTGTCCTCCCAGACACCCACGGGACAACCCTGGCCTGCATCACTTTGGGGTGCCCTGTAGGCAATGGCACCCCACTCCAGTACTCTTGCCTGGAAAATCCCATGGACAGAGGGGCCTGGTGGGCTGCAGTTCATGGGGTCGCTAGGAGTTGGACACGACTGAGCGACTTCACTTTCACTTTTCACTTTCATGCACTGGAGAAGGAAATGGCAACCCACTCCAGTGTTCTTGCCAGGAGAATCCCAGGGACGGGAAGCCTGGTGGGCTGCCGTCTATGGGGTTGCACAGAGTTGGACACAACTGAAGCGACTTAGCAGCAGCAGCTTCTCCTAGCAGAGGTTCCAGACCAGGCCCCCGTGGTTGGGGTTAGCCGGAACATCTGCCCAATACCCAGCCTGCCGTGGTGCATGGATTGGTGTTTCACCCTGGCTCTTGGAGGCAGCGGTGCCCGGATGTGTGGTGTTGGCCAGTCTCTGGGGCAGAAATACTCTGCAAGGGTGCTGTGATGTCGCTGAGCCCAGAGCCAGGGAGTGGTGCTGGGGGTCGGCAGTGGGAGCTGGTGGGAGCTGGCATCAGGCCCTGACTGGGAGCACCTGCAGGGGCCGTCGGCGTGCAGGGCCCCGGAGATGCTGGTGGGGAGGGGCAGTGAGCAGCCGCGGGAAGGCTGGGCATGCAGACCCCAGGCCAGAGGTGCACGTCCGGGCGAGTGTGTGTGGGCGCAGCCCCAGTGCAGACTCCTGAAGGATCAGGGCTGTGGAACCAGTTGTGGTTTGCAGGCAGGGCATGACCGCAGACAGAGGAGAGGTGACCACAGCAAACTGAAACAGACCCCATCGCCTTCCCGGGGGAACAGCATCCGAAAGACTGAGGGTACCGGGTGTGAGGACACTCCAGAGCGTCCCCGTCACTCCTGCACTCCAGCCAGGATGCCTCTGTGAAGCGCACACACCGTCCGCCCAAGCCATGGCCTCTCCTGGGCCTTGGACCAGTCACTGAATGTGGGCAGCTCCCTCAGTGCCCCTGAAAAGTGACCTGGGAGAGTCAGGGGCCCACAGAGACGACGACAAAGCAACAGGGAAAACTCAACAGCTCTGAACCCCAGGCAACTGCCCCAACCAGACCCCCGGGGTCTCAGCCTAGAGCCCTTGAGTCCCCCACTCACCCAGACCCAGCAGGAGTGTGCGGCTCTAAAAGCTGTCACAGAGGACATCTCTGAATTCAGGAGGCATTTTCCCCAAGACTAAGTTCGGCTGGCGGCTGCTCGGCCTGCCTTGTCAGCGAGGTGGGGGCAGGGGAGGGGGGCAGGGAGCCAGGTGCACGGCCCTCCCAGAGCCTCAGGGGCACCTTTCCCGAGAAGCAGCTCCACACCCAGGCCAGCCCAGTCCTCTCTCCTCTCCTCCCCTCCTCCGGGGCGGAGGAAGGCTGGCAGCTGGGAGGGATGAGGGCGGGCCTCCTCACATCACTCCTCTGCTGCCCGTGACTGTTTATCCTGGCAAGGCTCACCTGGCGCGGTTTCATGGTTGTCATGATGGTTTGGCGTGGAAAACAGGCAGGGTCAGAAGGTGTATATGTATATTTAAACCTTGGCCCTAAGACGCCTATATGAGGACCAAGAATATGCTGCTGAGACATGGGTTTCTGGGCCAGCGAGATGCTTTCCATGGATTTGGCGGAGACAAGGGGAAAGGTGCACACAGCCGAGGGGTGAGTGGTCCAGAGAGGAGGGGACCAAGGGCCACCTGGAGACCATGTGTGCCAGCCCCTGCAGGCCTCAGTGAGTGGAGGCACATGGCAAGTGGGGGAGCTCAGTGCAGCTGCCCCATTTCATGGAGGAGACACTGAGCCCCAGAGGCGGGGCCCTGCACCTCACAGAGCATCTTGGTGCCACCAGCGGCAGGACAGCAGGTACTCAGGGGCCATCACAAGCATGGACGGACTCGGCCACAGTCAACATACATAAAAAGAATGGACGGATGTGTGTCCCATTAGGACGATGTCTTAAAAAAAAAAAAAAAACAGAGAAAAGTGTTTAACTCACACAGGGTCCTCCTCATAACATGCCAGTAGAGTGGGGCAGAGCTACCCCAAAGTATCCAAATCAGAGCCACAGAAGTCCTTGGAAGTGACCAGTCCAACCGGGTCCGTGGCTCTTGGGGGTGGGTGAGGTGACTGGCTGGAGGTGCAGAAATGTAATAAGGAGGAACATGTGGCACCAGGGTGCCACCCCAGGAGCAGGTGAGCATGGGGGGCAGGCGGGGACAGAGCTGGGACGGAGCAGGGCTGAGGACAGTCGCAGAAGCGCCACCCCATCAATCCCTCCACGCCCCAGCAGCGTCCCCTGGTGGCCATATTGGGGCACATCACCCTGCTCCCCAAAGGCTCAGCTCAGGTGAGGGATGGTGAGGGCGCCTCAGAGCCTGGCGGTGTCTGTACTCTTCACATTTTTAACTCTAAATTACGAATAAGCAGCATCTGTAAAAAGATTCACCCCACACCCCTACCCATCTCTGACCCCAAACCGATAACAGCCGTCATCCCTCTCCTCCCTTTTCCACCATCTTCGCGAGGCTCACTGGGGTGGGGTGTTGTCCGGGGCCCACATGACTCTGACAATGATAGGTTTTGTCGGCTGATGTCTGGACGTGTGCTTCCCAGGCTCAGAAGGTGGCAACAGTCTCCCTAAAACCAGCCATCACCACGGTAACACACAGTCGCCACAAACAGCATCCTCCCAGCATGCACCGGGGTGGAGTTTCTCATAGGAGACCACAGACAGACTGCTGTCTCTGTGAGGAGTCCACTCGGCACCCGGTGCGCACACTTGGGGGAGGGGCAGGCACACCCACCCAGATGCACACAGCGTCCCATCGAGGTGGACTCAAAACCAGGCACTTCCCCCATGTGAGACTGCAGGGCTGTTCTTTCCATGACCACGGAGGGCCTCCGACATGCACACACACCTCAGACGCATCCCTCCGTGGTCCGGCCGGCAGCCCGTGGGGGCCGTCACATCAGGATCACAGGCTTCCCACTCTGCCACCCCGCAGACGTGCACATGGAGAGTTGTGTGGATGCGTCTCCCACCACAAGTGCAGAGGGAAAAGCTGGAAGTAGAGCACAGGGGTCCCTGGGGCTGGAGATGGGGCAGCACCCTGGGAAGATGATGGCAAGCAGGGTGCTTTCTGCCTGAAGCCTGATCCGGGCAGCAGGCTGCCCCGGACGGCAAGACCATCAGTCCTGAGTCCCAAAGGAAGGGCTGCCTAGTGGTACCATAGGTCCAGTCCACACAGCCAAGGGCAGGTGCTGGCGGTAACTCCCACCCCATTCCTTCTGACCTGGAGCGAGGCATTTCACCACCCTGCTGAGCTGTATGCTCTACGAAGAGGGGAGAATAGTGTTACCCACTCCCCGGTCTGTCAGGGGGATTAAAGAGCTGTCGTGCGTGCTACGCCCACAGTAAGTTCTCCACAGGAGTGCGGTAGGGTGAGGGGGGCGACCTGGATTGGCTGGAGCTACATGCCCTGCCCAGCTCTTCGCCTTAGATCTGAAACCTGATGTAGTGGGCGAGAGGACAACGACCCCAAGAGATTTAGGGGCATGCAGGAAGGAGTGGGACTCAGGGCCCCTCACCCAGCAGGCACATTTCCCCAAGCTCTGCACAGCTTGAATTACCGGCTGACAATGACGTGAACTTCAGAGGATGCCAAGTGAACACTTGAGACTTACCTGCAACACATTCAGTTCAGCCTGAGGCGGGGCCCAGCCTGTAGACTGGCTCCTGCATCCCGAGTGAATGGACCAGGCAGGAACCGACAGAAGGAACGGAAGTGCCTCAAGAGGAAGATTTTCAAGCCCCAGCATTTCAGAGCTCAAAAGAAACAGCACGTCACTCCAGCTGGAGAGGGTTAGGCTTGTGAGCACCACCAGGTGGGGAGGGGCGAGCCCGAGGCTCGGGCACTGGAGGCCCTGGCCTGGCTGCCCCGTGTTGCCCTGGGGTGGAGAGGCACTCAGATGTCACCTGTGGGGGTGACCACTGTGTAAAGGACCTGTCTGAGACAGCACAAGCTACATCCACCTAGAAACCCAGGCTAGAGGACCTGAGAGAGGCATCTCTCTCTCTCTCACACACCCTCTCTCAGCAACTTCCAAAAAGAAAAAAAAAACTCTCCTGACCCTATTGTCCCAAGGATAGCACCTAAATCTTCTATAAATTCTAAAATTTGTCACAGTTTAGGCCCCTAATACACACAGGTAAAATATCAGTATAATAAGTTACAGTTCAGTTGCTCAGTTGTGTCCAACTCTTTGTGACCCCATGAATCATAGCACACCAGGCCTCCCTGTCCATCACCAACTTCCGGAGTTGACTCAAACTCATGTCCATTGAGTTGGTGATGCCATCCAGCCATCTCATCCTCTGTTGTCCCCTTCTCCTCCCGCCTTCAATCTTTCCCAGCATCAGGGTCTTTTCAAATGAGTCAGTTCTTTGCATCAGGCGGCCAAAATATTGGAGTTTCAGCCTCAGCATCAATTCTTCCAATGAGTATTCAGGACTGATTTCCTTTAGGATGGACTGGTTGGATGTCCTTGCTGCCCAAGGGACTCTCAAGAGTCTTCTCCAACATCACAGTTCAAAAGCATCAATTCTTTGGTGCTCAGCTTTCTTTATAGTCCAACTCTCAGATTTATACATGACTACTGGAAAAACCATAGCTTTGTCTAAGAGCCAGTTACAAACACACATTTCTCTGACAACATGACCCCTAACCAGAAGGTCCTTGGGCATCTGTGCCGCCACACGACCCCCAGTGTCTATAGATGACCACTCTGTGGACACTGAGTCCCACGTCTTTGGGAGTCTGACTCATTTCTGTCCGTCTTCTCTGCTCTAGGACATGACCTTCAAGGTCTGGCCGGGGCAGGCACTGCAAGCCCACCTCACATATCCTCATTGCTCAGAGGTCATACGGATGGGTTCTGTGGACTCTGGCAGCCAGTGACCCTGTCCTAGATGGACTCCCAGGGGCCGTGGCCTCTGAAGGCTCTGTCTCATGTGAGGCTTGGTGCGGGGCTGAAACTGACAGAGGACAGAGCACCCTGCACACAGACCTCCCCGCCGTCGGGCAGAGCCAAGCGGTCCTCCTGCAACTCCACCCCCTCACCCCTCTCTGAGCCCAGAGGCCCCAGCAAGAGCCTGGGGTGGGCCTCCGTGCCAGAGCCTCCCCCTCTACCAGCATGCGGTGTGGAACAGTTTAGTCTGTTACTAATTCAGTTATCCCCCTCTTAAGTCACAGTACTGTTGGAGGCAGCTGTTACGGAGCCCTACGGCATGGCCAGTCCATGCTTCCTGCCATGGAGGGCTCCCAGGTCCCCATCTTTGCCCGGGAGAAGCCTGAACCTTTTCAACCAGCAAGTGATCCTCCCACTGCTGCTGAGTGGGCAGAGCACCCAGGCAGCATCAGGGCTACAAAGCAAGGTGCTGGCCACGAGGCTATGTGAGGCAAGGCGAGGAGCCACCAGGGGCCAGAAGGGGGCAGGAAGGACTCCCCTGGGCTGGAATTGTGAGGCAGGGGTGTCTGCCTGTCACCAGCAGTTTCGATTTTGATTGAATGAGAAGACTTGGCTCAGGGACCCTCAGTAACGTGTCTCCAGGGGGCACTCGGCCAAGAGGAGCCGTGAGGCTGGGGGGGAGGGACAGAGGCGGCTTGGGGGGCTGGGCATGTGGTTTCCGTAGGGTGCGGGCCAGCTGGCTGTGGGGCCTCGGGTAAATTACTCCCTCTTTCTGGGCTTCAGTTGCCCTATGGATAGAATAAGGGAGCTGGGGCTGGGGACACTCAAGGCTCTAGTCAATTCTGACCGTCTGGCTGTGGAGCTCTGCAGCTGGTGAAGCCTGAGTAAATGTCTCTTCTCCTCCTGGAGAGGGCTGAAAGTGCAGGTGCCAGGGTATCACCCCTAAAGATGCCCGGGCTGGAGCCAGGGCCCAGGAACCTGCACCGTCCAAGCCCCACTATGTGCAACGCGACCAGGGGTCCCATCTGAGAGCCCGGACACCTTGCTGCAGCCTCCAGAGCAGTCTCCCCACTGACACCAGGCTCTGACTTCCAGAGGCCGGGCCTCGGGGCAGTGTGTCCTGGGCCCTCAGCCCAAGTGTGCTCCCTGGGCACAAACAGCACCGTCCTGTCTCTGGGAAAGCCCACTCCGGGGTTCCCAGGCCTCCCCCCAGGAGTCTCTCTGTGCTGATCCTGGGGTGTGCCTGTCCCCGACGGGCCACCAGGGGGCGCCGCCGGGCGCTGCTGCAATGCTGAGGGCAGGCAGCTCCTGGTGATAGCACAGCTCCCTTGGGTGCCCGGCATGCCAGGGCTGCCATCCTCCTGGGGAACAGACAGGGGCTTGGCACCTCCAGTGGGAGCCGCTGGCTAGAACAGAGGGGCAGTGCCTGCCTCTGGGCACCCGTGGGCTCCAGGCGGCGAGCTCGGATGCGGGGCCAGAGCATGGAGACCCGTTGCTTTCTGCCCCAGCGGCTGCAAGCTGAGTGCCCCCTCTGGAGAGTGGGTCAGGCTTCACAGCTCTGCCCTGGCCGCCCTTCTGCTCTGCAGGGCTCCTGGGCAGACGCGCGCATGGGCAAGAGGGAGCAGGGTCATCGCTCCAGCCCCTGCACCCTGCCCAGCCTGGCCCTTTCTGGGGGCACTGGCGGCCTCTCTCTGCAGCAGGCAGCCCTCAGGCCCTCCAGCCAGCCCAGCACAGCCACTCCCTGACGTCCGGCACGGTCTGCCTCGGGAAAGACCTGCTGGTCCAGGGCGGCCACACAGAGGGCTGTGGGACCCGGGGGCGCCCGCCTCCAGCTCCCTCTTGTCTGCTCCATCTCCCTCTGATGGTTACAGGGCTACAGGGCTACAGGGTTAGAGAGCCAATTCTCGACATTTCTTGTCCACCCCATCCTCCTGGGCCTCCAGGGCTGGCCTCCTGCTGACGGTGGCCTGCCTGCTGCGTGGGGGTCGGGCCCGTCCCCTGACGAGCCTGGCTCTCCTGCCCCATAAACCTCCTGGCTCACTGGCAGTGTTATGGTGATGCTGCCCAGAGCCGTCACGTGACACCGGCTCCAATGGAGTCGCTGCTGCTGGGGGCAGAGCTGTTGTTATGGCAACAGTTCTCACATTAGTGAGGACCATCTGCAGGCAGAGGGGGAGGGGAAGGAAGAGGGTGGGGGCGGGTGGGGCTGGGCCCGGGCCCAGGTGTGGCGACAATCGGAAGGGCCCTGGGGATTTCTAGTAATGTTGGGGTCAGCTGACTGGCCAAGTCCTCTGCCACCTGCCAGGCACACTTCTCTGGACTTTCAGATTGTAGCCCGTGTAACTGTCTTGACAACCTTTGAGGTGGTCTGATTATCACCCCCATTTTACGGTTGAGAAACCTGAAGCCCAGAGAGGATGAGTAAGCTGCTGAAGGCAGTAAAGCCAAGATCGCGACCAGATGGTCTGACTCTGGGAATATCACCATCTAGTATTATCCTGGCCATGATCCACAAATGCACGTATGTATACAGTGTGTTTACAGAGAACTAACTCATGGAGCGTGACAGTCATCCTCTTAAAGTACACAATTCAGTGGGTTTTAGTACATTTGTAAAGTTGCAAAGTGACGTTGGATGGCATCACCAACTCAATGGACACGAGTCTGAGTAAATTCCGGGAAACAGGGAAGGACAGAGGAGCCCGGCGTGCTGTAGCCCACAGGGTCACAAAGCGTCGGACACGACTTGGCAGCTGGACCGCACAACAACAAAGCTGTACAGCCAGTGCCGCTGTCGATTCCGGAAGGTCTGTATCACCCCTCGCCCCAGCCCCTGGCAGCCCAGGCCTCCCTTCTGTGTCTGTGGATCTGCCTGTTCGGGGCGCCCCACAGAAATGAATCTCAAACACGCTGCATTTCGTAACTGGCTTCTCTCACCTTCAAGGCTCATTCACGTATCATGTGTCTGTACTTCACGCCTTTCCATGTCTGAAGCTATACACGCACGCCGTGCGCACGGCGTTCCCCTGTACATGCACGCCGTGCGCACGGCGTTCCACTGTACAGGAACACTGTATTTTATGTTTCTGCTCTCGTCATTTGATGGGCATTTGGGTCACTTCCATTTTCTGCCTGTTTTATGACTAAAGCTGCTACAACCATTCATACCCAAACTTCTACATGGACACGTTTTCCGTTCTCTTGGATAAATGCCTTGGAACACAACACGGGATACTGTCTGTGCTGCTTCCTGGAGCGGCCTCACCGACCCGTCTCCACCAGCAGAGCTGAGGGCGCCGACCGCGCCACGATCTCGCCAACACCTGTTTCTGTCTGTCCTTCTGCTCGCAGCCACCCTTGTGGGCGTCTCAGCAGGGATGTAATTTCCATTTACCCAACGATTTATGCAGTCGAGCATCTTTCACGGTGAAACTTACTACATTTAAGCACAGTTGTATCAGCCACACCTGAACTGCTGAGGGGCCTCAGCCCCGCGCTGGCTGGTGGCAGCACAGCAGAGAGAGGGCAGCTGGGTCACCAAAGCCCCCCAACAGCGCCGCCAAGCCCCCCGGCGTGGTCTGCACCAGTGTCCCGGCGCACCCACAGGTGTTCCCCTTTGGTGCCCTGCAAGTCCAGCAATCGACTTTATAAACAGGGCCCGTCTGGAGGTGCAGGGGGCCCAGGGTGGGCTGGGCAGAAAGCTGCCGGAGCACAGCGTCCGAGTCAGTGGCAAGCGGGGTGACGCCCTGCTCTGCCCACTCTCACGCCCCGTCTGCCCTGGGCCCCCTCGTCATTGCCTTTCCTGGGCCTCCCAGGGCCCAAGTGACAAGACACACTGTCTCTGAAGGGGCGGCCTTGCTGGGGGTGGGCGCTCCCGGCGTTAACACCCCTGGCTGCAGATCCCCCCTTTCCAGCCTCCTCTGCAGACCTGCCCTTCCTGGCTCCTGGGGAGGGGCTGCACCTTGCCCCCCCGCCCTCTGCAAGGGGCCTGCAGCCAGCATGGCCTCGGGACCATCCACAGGAACATGATCTGCGACCCCCCTGTCTCACCTGTAAGATGAGATGCCGGCCCTGGGACACGGGGACTGGGCTGTGGGTACAAGGTCAGCAGGCCGTGTGCCAGCCTGGATGCCCTGCCACCAGTCTGGAGGAGGGCGGGTGTCAAAGGGCTGGCGGGAGACTTCGAGGCCATTTGAGGGGAGAGACTGAGGCCCAACGGAGTGGCAGAGACCTGGGCAAGACGACAGAGCCAGGCGGGTGTACAGTGGAGGCGGCCAGGCCCCAGGGAGGGCTCGGGGGGACAGCTGGGGGCAGGGCCTGGCTGTGCGGGGCCGCCCCGAGGGGGACCCTCCTAGGAGGCCCCCGCCCCTCGCCCAGGAGCGCATCTGCTCCACAGCAAAGCTGCCGCCCGCCTCACCCGGCCGCCCCTGGGGGCTCCATTTCTGAAAAAGCCTTCTGTGTCACTGATCCCTCAACCCTCTGCTCCCCGCCGCCCTGGGGGCCCTCAGGCTCAGCCCATCTGCCAGCAACACCTCCAGGGCAGCCCGAACACCCACCGAATGAACCCGGCTAATGAAGGCCAAGACTCCCTCCGTTCACCCGGGCTGGGCCCCAGAGCAGTGAGGCGGGGAGCTAAGTCTCAAGAAGGCTTCCGGCGAGGGGTCTGCCTGTCCGCTGAGTCGCTTCAGTCGTGCCTGACTCTGCGCCCCCATGGACTGTGGCCCCCCCAGGCTCCTCCGTCCATGGGATGCTCCAGGCAAGAATGCTGGAGGGGTTGCATGCCCTCCTCCAGGGGATCTTCCTGACCCAGGGATCGAACCCGCGCCACATACGTCTCCTCCATTAGCAGGCGGGTTCTTTACCGCTAGTGCCACCTGGGAAGCCCTTCCAACCAGTGGGGGAGGGGGCAGAGCAAGCCGGCATAAACCTGACAAGGCTGGCTGGGGCCCTGCAGGGCAGGCAGTGTCCTCCGAGGCAGGGACGGAGATGAGCAGGTGTCTACTTAACGCCGAGTGCAGTTATCCTGACTCGATAGGCCAGGCTCAGAGAGGCCACTCAGCTCCCGAAGCTCACACCGCTGGTGGACGTGCTACAGTAGGAATCTTGAGTCCAAGTCTGACTGATGTCCACCATTTTTCAGAATAAATTACAACTGGCAAGGAGGACAGTAGAACTGGGCGCCTGGAGGCCCTTCCTGACAGACAGGCTGGCGTCCAGCATGGCCTTCCAGGCCACAGGAGGAGGCCTGTCCTGCTCTGCCCACGGGATGAATGGGAACAGGGTTGCCAGGAGGCCGCGGGACTGGGCGGCGGGCCAGCCGGAGTCCCCACCTCCGGGACTGCCTGGCGCTTCCTCGAGGAAGCACTGCCCCTCCGGCCTCTGTCTGCGTAGCCTGCGGGTGCCCTGGCCTGGGAGGAACCTTCCTAGAGCACCACCCACCAGGCTGCACAGCCCACGTGCCAAGACCAGGCGGGCCGGCCACCCCTGGCCCGGAGTGCGGGAACCCACTGGGACCCAGCAGCTCCAGGCTGTCCTCCCTGCCCCCACCCCCGGCCTCGCCCAGGGGGGCTGGGGCCCACAGGCTGGGACAGGGCGGCCTCCAGGGCAGCCTCTTCTGGGGCTTGGTCGGCTGGTCCCCACATCTGGGTGAGGGAGAGAGGGCTAGGCAGGGGTGGGCAGGGGCACCTGTGCACCAGGACCCTTCCTCCAGGGGACCAGCCTCAGCTCTGGCCTGGTCCCATGCGGGGAGGGGGTGAGGCCGGGGATGTGCTGGAGGAGCCTGGGACCCACTTAGCGCTTGGCCGGGGAGGAGCAGGGAGAGGGAGCGGGGGACCCTGGGCCTTCTCTGGTCTTTGCCCAACCTCCCTCTCCTGACCCCTCACCCCCCACCCTCCCGCAACCCCACCCCACCCTCCCCCCATGTCCCCCTCCCCCACCCCGACGGCCTGGTAGCTGATGACTGGTTGCCATTTGAATGGAACCAAATTCCCAAGGAAAAGCCCCTGGAGAGCTCACCCTCCTGGGGAGCCCAGCCTCTCCCGCATACCCACGTTCCCCATGGGGTGTAGGTTCTGGAAGAACCCACAGGTCTTCCTGCCGGAGCCTCCTCAAGGGCAGAGATGTTCTAGCGGCGAGTCCCCGCTGTGTGTCGAGGGCCTCCTGTGACCAGGGACACGCACAGGGCTCAGGGGGCGGCTGGGGTGCCCAGGGCTGGGCAGAGAGGGGCCTGCAGAGGACAGGGCCGCCACATGCCCGAGTGGACACGGAGAAGCTGGTGTTCTCTGTGTTCATCCTCCTCCCTGGTGCGAGGGACCGTCCTGGACCCATCAGGCTGGAGTAGGACGCAGAGCTGAGAGGCTGGGACGGGGCTGAGGCCCGAGGCATCCTCCAGAGGAGACCGCGGACCAGAAAGCCAGCAGCTGGGGCTGGCCGCCTGCCTCTGAGAAATACGCAGGCCCTTGGCCAAACTGAGCCCACCTGTCCTACTACCTTGGAAACAAAGAGGCAAAGTAAGAGGTATTAAGCGCCTCCTGTGTGTCAGGAGGTGGCGCTAGTGGTAAAGAACCCCCCCTGCCAACGCAGGAGACATGAGATGTGGGCTGGATCCCTGGGTGGGAAGATGACCTGGAGGAGGAGGGCACGGCAACCCACTCCAGTCTTCTTGCCTGGGAAGTCCCAGGACAGAGGAGCCTGGTGGGCTGCAGTCTAAGGGTTCGCAGAGTCAGAATGACTGAAGTGACTTAGCACGCACCGTGTGCCAAACCCCTCCACATTCGCGACACCAGGAGGGTAGGCCCTGCAGCTCGGGGTCGGGGGGTGCGTTGGGGGGTGGGGAGGAGGGGAGGCCCCTGCTGTTCCGAGCCCAGCGCCTCTCTGGGACTGCCTCCTGCCCATCGGGGTCTTCAGTGAAAAAGCACCTAACAGCTCACTGGGACCAGGGAACACCCCTTCCCCCGGCCGCCAGGGGCTTCCCATATCTGTCAGCAGACGGGCCGCGTACCAAAGCCACCATCCCAGGGGTTTGTCCACGGTCCAGCTTAGCTTGCTGACAATCTAGGCCCCGGCGTCCTTGCAAATGACTCCAGCCCCTCGCAGCAGAAGGTCCCAGCAGCCGTGAGCCCTGCCCTCCCGGCCCAGGGTCATCCATCATCAATGAGACTGCAGACGCTCGGGAGGGCAAGAAGAGAGATGGGGGTCGGCCCGCGCCAGGTCCGGCTCCAGTTGGCCCTCACCAGGTCCGGCTCCAGTTGGCCCTCACGCTGTCTGCTTAAAGGACAGAGGGGGCCTGGCCCTCAGGTTTCCTGCCCGGTGCCCCCACCTCCCTTCACAGTCAGCAGTTCCCATCTGCCCCCTCTTCTCGGGGCGGGGTAGCCCGGTGATGACTTGGGGCTCTGCCCTCCTCCCTGCCCCCACCCACCGCTGACAGTTGCCATGGGAACAATAGGTTGGGCTCCTGGGGACCAGGGCAAACAGAGGACTGAACGGATGTCTATGCGTCTCCTCCACAGAAAGAATTCAGTACAGAAGTGCCAAGCCCAAGCCAGAGGCTGGGGAGTGGCTCAGGTGGCTTCAGACAGACCCTTCTCCCACCCACAGCCCAAGGATGGGGAGGCCGCGCCATGCTCAGCACCCTGGGTTTCTGCAGGGTGAGAGCTCAGTGTCTCTCGGGTGACTTTCGAGGCCTCCTGGAGAACTGGCCTGGCCTTGCACCACTTTCCCATGTATCACCACCCTTCACGCTCCATCCCTACTGCTCTTGTCTAAGGGCCTTCCCCGCTGGGTGACTCCTACCTGTGCTTCAGTGCCCAGTCACACCTCCTCCAGGAAGCCCTCCTGGCCACCTCAGTGATCACTTCCGCAAACGATGGAACACGTGATGCCTACGTCACTCTGGACCAGCAGCACACCCGACTTTTGCAGGAACCACTCCCGGCACCTGCTGGCCTCATCCCCCCGGCCCATACGACATTGACATGGCTGTGTAACCGCACCTCCACCCCAACAGCCCAGGAACGTTTATCTGAACGCAGACCTCCTAGCCTGGAGAGACACCACTCGTCCTGCCCTGGGGTCCCTGCTGGAGCCCATGGCAGGCTTGCCCAAAGCCTGCACACTGCGTCTCTGTCCATCCCTCACCTCCTCACCCTCTGTCTGCCTCCAGGGCAGAGGCCACAGCTCTCGTCACCAAGGGCCCGGCACCTGCTCCACGGAGCACAGACGTCCACCTGTCCCACCTTGAGGGACCGCCGCCCACCTTCTGGCTCTCCCTCAAGGAGACTTTCACCACCGCACCCCCCACCCACCCCCCGTCACCGCCCCCACCAGCAGCGCCCTCGGCCAGCGCCTGCAGCTCTGTGCGAGTCTGCGCTGGACCGCTTCAGGCCGCTCATAGGATGTGCTTTTCTTCCTCCCTGACACCTCCGCCTCTGTTTCCCTGGCCCAGACACAAATCAGAGGAAAGCAGCTCCCCTGACACCAGAAAAGCTTTCCATGGAGCTCAGGAACTCACTCTAAAGATCTCTCTGCATTTTCCAGGCCATCACAAACCCCTGTTACCCGTCTGCCCCGTGATTTTCCTGGGGAGGCAGACCTGTATACTTTACTGGACTGATGGCTCTTTAACATGCAGTGAAAAAAGCTACAACAAAACTCTCCATCCCAAACTCATGGAGCTGGGACTCCAGGGATCTCGACCAGCAAGGGTCCCGACCAGCCCGCCCAACGCCCAGTCCGGCAGCTCTTCAGTGGCTGCTTGAGCTCCCCGGGCGCCGTCTCCCCCAGGCAGCCCATCCCAACAACTCAGGGCCACGCCTCCCTGGGTTCCACCATCTGCCTCCACTTGGAGCCACAACTGCTAAATTATACAAAGGAAGTTCCAACAAAAACGTGGACCTTGGCCTTAGAACTCCTGGAGAATCCCCAGTCAGCAGATGTGCTGAGATTAACTGCTTCCAGTGGTAAAGAATTCACCTGCCAAGCAGGAGACATGCATTCAATCCACGGGTGGGGAAGATCCCCTGGAGAAGGAAATAGCAACCCACTCCAGTATTCTCACCCCGGAAATCCCATGGACAAAGGAGCTTGGCGAGCTACAGTCTGTGGCATCACAGAGTCAGACACGAGTTAGCGACTCAGTAGTAGCAGAAAGTCCATGATGACCCCTGGTTACCACATTGGCTGGTCACACGGCTTGTACCCAGTTGCCCCCACGCTCCCACTAGATACACGCAGGCCTTAACCACAAGGTCGGGGAGCGGGCAGCAGGCCTCAGAGCCCAGCTCTAGTCCTGCTGCTCCCGACCAGCCCCTCCTTAATGGAGACGGAATTTATCAAGGCGAGAAGACCCATCCTATCGAGTAGGGGACAGGGAGGGGGATAAAAGGACATTCGACTCCCCGCTGTCAGCCAGAGACCCTAATGAATCCTTTGCTTCCGAAGATGATCATCGGACAGAATAATTCATCGCTAGAGATTAATTGGACTAATTATGTTGGCTTTCAGAATCCCCTGAATAATGACTTTCTCTGGGGTGGGTGTCAGGGATAATTGCCTGATATCTGAGCCTCTTCCCCCAGTGAAAGGCCCGCAGAAAGGGATCTCTGGCTCTGAAGGGCGGGCAGGATGGCTCCGTGTCAGCTCTGGCCTGCTTAGAAGGGGCCCGTATTTCACGTAGAAGCCTTTTATGAGGGAGGTGTCATCACGCCTCACGACCTTCCTCCAGCCTCCCTCAGCACGCTCTTCAGAACACCCTGCTCGTCCTGGGACACTCCTTCTCCTCGATGCCGTGGGGTCAGGGAGCCCAGGAGCTGAGTGACCTGCCCTCACGCTGGGGGACTCCCGCACCTGCCCACGAGCCTGCCCGGCTACTCCCCCAGGGCCACCCCGTCCCCAGCGCCCCCAGATCCGCACACATGAGGACAAGTGGCTCTCGTCTGGCACCTCTGCCTTCTCTCCCTCTTTAAATTAAGAGTCGACAGACGCTGAGTACACAGAAAGAGAATTCAGCGTTTAAACAACACAACCAAGTTAATCTGACACATGTAATGGCCCACACTGTCACTTCCTGTTCTGTGGCGATTAGATACAAAATGGCCAGGCGGTCATTCTCCTAACCATGTGGGCAAACAAGGGGCATTTAGGACGGCATCGTCGGAGGGCATGGCACACTGCCCTGGCTCCTACCTTCTCCCACCCCAGGCAGGGCTCTGGAGGAACTGGCTTCCCCTCCTTCTCCTTGGCAGCCTCTACAAACTAAGTTAGTTTCGGGAGACAGTGGGGATCACATGAGTTTTAGGGCTCCAGTCTATTTTGAACCCATATCCAGGGCAGGCAGATGGTAGCTTTAGAATCACTGACTCTTCTGAGGTATGTAAGCCAAGAGTCTTAATGTTCAGAGATCTCATTTTTATTTCACCTGAAAAATGGAAGTAATTAAACATCTAGATGCTCAAGCTGGATTTAGAAAAGGCAGAGGAACCAGAGATCAAATTGCCAACGTCCACTGGATCATAGAAAAAGCAAGAGAATTCCGCTTCATTGACTATGCTAAAGCCTTTGACTGTGTGGATCACAAGAAACTGGAAAATTCTTAAAGAAATGAAAATACCAGAACACCTTTCCTGTTTCCTGAGAAACCTGTATGCAAATCAAGAAGCAACAGTTAGAATCCGATATGGAACAACAGACTGTTATAAAATTGGGAAAGCAGAACATCAAGGCTGTATATTGTCACCCTGCTTATTTAACTGATATGCAGAGTACACCATGTGAAATGCTGGGCTGGATGAAGCACAAGCTGGAATCAAGATTTCTGGGAGAAATATCAAGAACCTCAGATATGCAGATGACACCACCCTTATGACAGAAAGTGAAAAACTAAAGAGCCTCTTGATGAAAGTGAAAGAGGAGAGTGAAAAAGTTGGCTTAAAACTCAACATTCAAAAAACAAAGATCATGGCATCCAGTCCCATCACTTCATAGCAAACAGATGGGGAAACAGTGAAAGACTTTATTTTCTTGGGCTCCAAAATCACTGCAGATGGTGACTGCAGCCAGAAATTAAGACGCTGCTCCTTGGAAGAAAAGCTATGACCAATCTAGACAGCATATTAAAAAGCAGAGATATTACTTTGCTGACAAAGGTCCATATAGTTAAAGCTATGGTTTTTCCAGTAGTCATGTATGGATGTGAGAGTTGGACTATAAAGAAAGCTGAGCACTGAACAACTGATGCTTTTGAACTGTGGTTTTGGAGAAGACTCTCGAGAGTCCCTTGGACTGCAAGCAGATCAAACCAGTCCATCCTAAAGCAGATCAGTCCTGAATATTCATTGGAAGGACTGATGCTGAAGCAGAAGATCCAATATTTTGGCCACCTGATGTGAAGAGGTAACTCGTTAGAAAAGACCCTGATGCTGGGAAAGATTAAAGGCAGGAGAAGGGGATGGCAGAGGATGGATGGTTGGATGGCATCACCAACTCCATGGACATGAGTTTGAGCAAGCTCTGGGAGTTGGTGAAGGACAGGGAAGCCTGGAGTGCTGCAGTCCCTGGGGTAGAAAAGAGTCAGCAACAACGAAACCTCTACTTCTTAGGGTTAGTGAGATGGTTAACTTAGATAACATCTGTTAAGTCCTGGCACACGGGAAGGACTCAAAAGCAGCAGTTACGATTATTACTATCATCTTGGGCCACTCTGGTCTCAGCTCTCACCAACCCCCCATCCCAACTGAAGACACCACACTTTCCTCTCCCTCACCTGGAGCTGGAGGGATGTCTGTCAGGCGGAGTGGTGATGTGGTTTCAGGGAAGACATTCCTGCTCCACCCTCCATCTAAGGTCCCTGTTTTTGTTTTTGTTTTTTTAAAGCAGTCTATGAAACTGTCCTGTAGTAGCTGACAGTGTCAATCAGTGAAATATATTCGGTTATATATTGATGGTGAAAGAGTGTGAGGGTCATTGGTTAATTTGTGCAGTAATCTGTACAATACTGTACATACTGGCAAAGAAGACTTCCCTAAAAACGGCAGGGTTTTCTCCTAAGGGAGAAAGGGATGAAGCCAGCGCGAAGGCTGCAGGAGCGGAAAGGGTTCTGTTGATGGGTAACCATGCATAACCGCACAGCACCTTCCACCCAGGAAGGAGCCTCTGAATTGAGTGACAAAGCAGCTGCCTTCGGAGTTTTCTCAGCAAACTCTGGACCCTGGCTTTCCTGCGGAGGGCAGGGCGAGGGCGGGGCGGGGAGGTGTGTGAGGCCGCTGCAGGGGTCGGCTGTTCTCCAAAAGGAATGGGGTAGACTGTGACCAGGAGGAGCCTCAGGGCTCTTTAGGAGGCAAAGACAGCCAGACTGGAGCCAGAGAAAAGCTACTTCCAGGAGCTCCTGAAACCAGCAAGTGGATTCAGGGGGTGCGGTACGATGCACATGCAAGCGGTAGCAGCCTTGCAACAAAATCACAGGTTGTCAGTTCAGCATAAAGAAATATGTTTAGAAACGCTTGGGGCCCCCTTAAGACCAGGTGCAGTTAACAAGAGGGCATCCGATGGCGGTCAGGCCTGCACCTCAAACACTCAAGATGCAGTAACAATCTGTGAAGTCTGAAAGCGTCTTGTCTCACAGTTTTCTCCGTCGGTGTTGTTTTATCTGGTCCATACCACGCCACACAGCATGTGGGAGGGAACCCGGGCCTGCATGGTGAAAGCACCAATCCTAATCACTAGGCCGCCAGGGAACTCCCTTGTCCCACAGTTTAACCAGACTGTGTTCCAAGCATCTAGGCTAAAGAAACGAGTGTTTTGATGGGAACCTTGGGGAATGGTGGATCTGGACAAGCAGCCGGGGCTGGGGACAGGGAGGCGGCCAGGGCCAGCACGACCCCCCCTCCAGGGGCCACAGGGCAGCAGCACCTGCCTCTGGTCAGGTGTGGGCCTCCCCACCCTCCTTCCTGGGTCTGGAGCCTCAGGAGGGCGTGAACCCAAGCTCAGTGAGCTGAGGACAGCCTGTCCTGCTGCCCCGCAGAAGCGTCTTGCAGGGACAGCCTGCAGGAAGTGAGCCCCGGGCAAGTGCAGCTCAGATCAGACCAGCACGGTTCCCCGCAAACCCTGAGTCCACCGGGTATCCTGCAGTTCCAGCGCAGGGCACTTGGCGGACAGGCTGCAGGCAGGGGGCCTGAAGAGGGGAGGCGCCGGGGTCTGCTGCCTGCCCGCCACCAGCTGCCTGTGTCCCTGGGCCAGGACCTCATTTGGAAAATCATCTAGAAAGCATTCAGCTTGCAGGCTCCGTTCAGAGACACGCGAGCCGTGGCTGTGGCCGCAGGGCGGGGAGCGCTGGCTGCTGGCGGGGGCGGGCCTGCTGAGCTGAGGGTAACGGATCCACCGTCTGGCCTCAAACCTGGAAGTATCAGGTGCCCTGGGAACCAGATACAGCAAGAAATGAGCAGAAACACCCAAATGCGGGTAACAGACACCCTGGCGAGGGCTGCAGGCGGCTTCCCGCAGAGCATCCCCTGGAGCTGGTGTGCCCCCCGCCCGGGGGCGAGAGGCCTGCACACCCAGGACTTTCTTTAAATTCAAGTCAATCTCAGACACCTCTGCACGCTTGCTGCAGAGCCTCCGGAGCGCAGTCTTTGCCTTGAAAAGACTGAGATCCAGAAGAAACAGGGCTTTAAAAAGCTGCGTAAGAGGAGGCAGAGGATGCAGTGGTTGGATGGTGTCACTGACTCAGAAGACATGCATCTGAGCGAACTCCAGGACACAATGAAGGTCAGGGCAGCCTGGCCGCAGTCCATGGTCACAAAGAGCCTGAGGCAACTGAGCGCCTGGACACACACATGAAAGAAGGAACACTGCAGCAAACCATGTGGCACCACACTTACCGGACACTAAGCAACGCCTATTATTTTCATTATGTTAAATACTAGGGGTGTGCGTGTGCCCAGGCTCCCCAGGTTGTGCTAGTGTAGTGGTAAGGAACCTGCCTGTCAATGCAGGAGATGCCTGAGACAAGGGTTCAATCCCTGGGTGGGGAAGATCCCCTGGAGGAGGAAAAGGCAACCCACTCCAGTATTCTTGCCTGGAGAATCCCCAGGACAGAGGAGCCTGGTGGGCTACAGTCCATAGGGTTGCAAGAGTCAGACATGACTGAAGCAACTCAGCATGCACGCACAGATGTGTGTATACACACCCTGGCATACACATACCTGTCCTCACTCTGTCCACTGAAGGAGTCTAGGAGCAGTGATGCCCCAGGACCTGAGGCCACCAGCACCAGATCCTGGTTTCTAACACCACCCTCCAATGAAAGGACAGGACCCCTTGCAGAAATGGCTGGTTCTTGAACAGGGACTATGCAACAGGAATCTGGAGCACCTTGTAAGGCCAGAAAGGAGGAAACTAAAAAAAAATTACGGTATGTCAAAGGGACACAGGTACCAACTAAAAGCACTCTACCAACAGCCAAAGCTGAAACAGTTTGATCAAAATAAAAAACACAGGATCAGAGCGTAACTCAAAGAATGAAATAAACAACCGCAAGCACACTGCCCTAACTAAAGAATGGAGAGCAGAGAAAGCTCCTGCACAGGAGGGTTTACGTGGACACTCTCCTGGGGGAGGTGGACCCTAACTGCTCGCCTCCCTGAATGGGGGGCGCACCCTGGAGAAAAGAGGAGGGGGACTTTGCTGGGGAAACACACGAGCACGCTATGTCAGCCGGACGATCAAGGTGAACAACGGCAGATCACGTTGGGAGTAAACACCCTTCATCAGATGTCGTGAGAACGACACTTTGCCTCCCTGGTCATCAAGCCTCTGTCAACCATCAGACCCATGCTGAAGGACACCCTACAAGCTGCCTGGCAAGGGTCATCCCACCAAGGAAAGACAGAAACAGCCACGGCCCAAAGGAGCCTAAGGACGCAGGAGGACCAAAGGGACTGTGATGGGTACTTGGATGGGATCCTGAAACAGAAGAATGGCAGGAGGTAAAAATTAAGGCAATCCAAACAAAGCACGGACCTCAGTTAGCAACAGTGCGTCAGCCCCGGCTCAGTAACCACGACACAGCAACAGGGGAACTGGGCGTGGGGCCGTGACAGCTCCTGGTAACATCCTTGCAACTTTCTGGTGAATCTGAAACTATTCTGAAACGTTCAAGTTTATTAAAAGACAAAAAGCTCTACGGGATTCCGAGGCACAGCGGGGGGGATGTATCACGTGACACGTGTGATGATGAGGACTCAGCCCTGCCAGCGAGGGGTTTGGAGTCTGACCAGCGAGGACGGGGCAGCTACCAGGCAAGAGGCCGAGGAGTGAAAACCAACCGTCACCCGACAGGCACTGTCAGGGGAGGGCTGCCAGGAGGGTCAGGAGACTCCAAAGAGGGTCACCCTCGGGGTGGGGGTGGGGCGTCAAGAAATATCTGGAAAGGATGGGCAAGGCTTTCTAGGAGGACGCTGGAGGCAGCGGGCGTTTTAGGCGAGGACGTGGCTCAATCCAAGACACAGAGACGGGAAAACTGGGGCAGGTCTGGGAACCACAGAGCCCAGGGTCAGCACAGACAGGGCAGCGTCCCCCAGGGGCCCACGGACCATCGTCCTCCAGAAAGCCCCATGCGAAGAGGATCCCAGGCCACGCGGGGATTCTGCACCTGCTCACCCATTCGTAACCAAGCTGCAGTGACTCTACACAGGCTCTGAGAAGTCCTGCAATAGAGAACCCCATCTAACCCTGTTCAGCCGGGACTTCCTAGATTCACCAAACCAAGGGTCTTGTATTTATCAGCAGAGTCAATTAACAAGTCTCACCCGACTTCCTCAGGGAAATGCTGGCAGATGGCTTGGGCAGAGAAGACAAAGGGGGAGCCAGGAGGGCAGGAAGGTGTGCCTGTGGAGGCCTCGCGTAAGAAATCAGAAGGCTGTCCTGGAGCAGCCTTGGGGACCACCCCATGGGGAGCAATGGGGTCCCAGCTGTGCCCGAGGAGGGCACCCCCAGAGCAGGGCTGGGGGCAAACCGGAGAAGGGGAGCCAGGATGCTTCCATGAGGGGCTGACGGTGTGAGTTAAGACAACGGTGGGTATTTCACAGGTAGAAGAAACAAGACTGTTGAGTGGCCGAGCCAAGGTGGGGTCAGAGCCAGGGAGTGGGGACAGAAGAGGCGTGGAGCCCCAAGGCTGGGCCACCACCAGTCTACACAACCCCGCACGCGCCTCCCTTCTCTGTTCCCAAAGACCAAGACGCGGCACCTCCAAACCTCACTGGGCAAAGGGCACGACAAAATACATTCAATTCGAGCAACAGAACAGAAAGGGAGACCTGGATCATAACTCAGAGTACAAACAGCGTGAGTACCTGTGATACGAATCAGGGATGGAGGGGGCCTCCCTGCTGGTCTGGTGGCTAAGACCGACATCCGACGCAGGGGGCCTGGGTCTGATCCCTAGTCAGAATTCTCCAAGCCAGGCTTCAACAGTACGTGAACCGTGAACTTCCACACGTTCAAGACGGATTTAGAAAAGGCAGAGGAACCTTTGATCAAATTGCCAACATCTGCTGGATCATCGAAAAAGCAAGGGAGTTCCAGAAAAAACATCTACTTTTGCTTCATTGACTATGCCGAAGCCTTTGACTCTGTGGATCACAACAAACTGTGGAACATTCTTCAAGAGATGGGAATACCAGACCACCTGACCTGCCTCCTGAGAAATCTGTATGCAGGTCAGGAAGCAACAATTAGAAATGGACATGGAACAACAGACTGGTTCCAAATCAGGAAAGGAATACATCAAGGCTGTATACTGTAACCCTGCTTATTTAACTTATATGCATCATGAGAAACGCTGGGCTGGAAGAAGCACAAGCTGGAATCAAGATTGCCAGGAGAAATATCAATAACCTCAGACATGCAGATGACACCACCCTTATGGGAGAAAGAGAAGAACTAAAGAGCCTCTTGATAATAGTGAAAGAGGAGAGTGAAAAAGTTGGCTTAAAGCTCAACATTCAGAAAACGAAGATCATGGCATCTGGTCTCATCACTTCATGGCAAACAGAGGGGGAAACAATGGAAACAGTGACAGACTTTATTTTTGGGGGCTCCAAAATCATTGCAGATGGTGACTGCAGCCATGAAATTAAAAGACACTTACTCCTTGGAAAGAAAGTTATGACCAACCTAGACAACATATTAAAAAGCAAAGATATTACTTTGCCAACAAAGGTCCATCTAGTCAAGGTTATGGTTTTCCAGTGGTCATGTATGGATGTGAGAGTTGGACTGTGAAGAAAGCTGAGTGCCGAAGAATTGATGCTTTTGAACTGTGGTGTTGGAGAAGACTCTTCAGAGTCCCCTTGGACTGCAAGGAGATCCAACCAGTCCATCCTAAAGGAGATCACTCCTGGGTGTTCATTGGAAGGACTGATGCTAAAGGTGAAACTCCAAAACTTTGGCCACCTGATGCGAATAAGTGACTCATTGGAAGAGACTCTGATGCTGGGAAAGATTAAAGGCGGGAGAAGGGGATGACAGACGATGAGATGGTTGGATGGCATCACCGACTCAATGGACATGGGTTTTAGCAAGCTCTGGTAGTTGGGAGTGCTGGGCTGGTGTTGGGACCCCTGACGTGCTGCATTCCACGGGGTCACAAAGAGTGGGACACGACTGACTGAGTGACTGAACTAAACTGAAAACAGGGAACTAGGTCCCACATGCCGCAACTAAGACCCCACGCAGCCACATAAATAACTATTTTGAAAATTAACTAGCGAGTGATGGAGAAACAAGTACAAGGGGCAGGAAAGCCCGGTCTCCGTACAGAATTCCCAATCGTGTAGGCAGGTTACGGTCCATACGACAGCACAGAGCCTGTGCCCCCGCTGCCCCAGCCCCAGATACCAGTTCAGAGCCCTGTTCACCGCTTCCCAGCTCCAGGCAAGGTAGCCGACCTCCGGGTCTCAGTTCCCTCAGTGGCAGAAGGGGAACAAAACTGTCCCAGCTTGGAGTCTATTATGAGGAGTTCATCTACGTCAAGTGCTTAGAATGGGATCCGGTGCCTGGGCTGCTCCACATTAGCACCAGCGGCGGTTCAGACTGAAGGGGCTGAAGGAAGCTGCTCCCAGTGGAGGGGGGCTCGGGGCGGGGACTCGGGTCCAGGCAGGACAGGGCTTCCTGCCCCTTCCGGGGTGGCCTCTCTGTCTCCCCCCCAGCTGGCCTCCTCCTCATCCTGCCCGCGGCTCTGCTGTGGGGGGACATCTAGACCTCCAGCAACCTGCCCACTTCCTCCCGTCTGCACCTCACTGACCAGCGTCTCCGCAGCAGCCCGCCCCCCAACCCCTGAAGGCAGGGAGCAGATGGAGGGGAGGGGCTGCCAACCCCATCCGGCTCCAGGCAGGGCCGGCCTCCTCCGGGGTTGGGAGGGAAGTCCCCATGTGGTGAGGGGGAATCACAGGGGGAATGAAGCCTGGGCTCTGTAAACAGCCTCTCTGGTCGCGGGTGGGATGGTATCAGAAAGCTGAACACAACTGCCGCTGAGGCCCTTCCGTACTCCCTGGTCTCGTTCGTCTCAGGGAGGCTGACGTCACTGGGAAGCCCCCCCGCCCCCCGGCCCCAGGAGACAGTTCTGGCCACACCGCTACCCTGCAGCAGAGCGACCCCCCTCTCTGGCCTCAAGCTCCTCGCCTGTGCCATGGGGGCAGGGGGTGCTGCACCCCAGAGACTGACAGGGAGACGAACAAGCTGCTGCACGCACAGGGCCCCGAGCACAAGCCTGGGCAGCCGCTCCCTTGGCCTCCGGTCTCCTATCCTCCCTGCCCTCGAGGTTCCCGCGTCAGGACCGGGCACAAGGGCTGCATCCAGGAAGCCCCTCTGCGCTGTGGGCGCTGCTTGCTGCGGGAGGTGCAGTTTCGGGGGGGAGGTGCGGCCGCGGGGACACTACAGTCTGCAGAGCAGGGCCTCGGGCCTCCCGAGCTGGCCTCAGCCCTGGTTCAAAGGGGGCTGCCATTGCCTCCTTCTGGGGTGCACGCTGCGCCTGAAGCCCGAGCTGGCCACTCGGGAATAAATACCTCAAACCACTAAGGACAACTTACGGGCCAGGCCAGAGAGCGGTTTCTCCCCTCATCCTCCTGCTGTCCAGCTTTAGACCAGAGGGATTTAGGGTGGACCAGAAGGCGATGGGGCAGCGAAGCCCCAGGACGCCAGGAGAGCTCCAGCCCTAGAAGCTGGGGCGGGGGGGCGGAGGGCGGCAGGTGAGTCCTGTGATGAGAAGCAGTCGCCGGCCACAGCGTGGGGGTCTCTGGGGTCCTGGAAGCACCTCAGAGTCCGCTGCTTTGCTTTCAACCTCATCCTGCTCTGATGACCACACACACAAGTGTTCTGGGAACACAGAACTACCGACCGAGGACCAGATTCAGTAGCAGCAGCAGGGTCTGGGGGGCTGTCCATGGAGCGGGCCGCCCGTGGCTCCCGCTGCCCGAGGAACGAGATGGT
Organism: Bos javanicus; assembly: GCF_032452875.1. Classification (NCBI taxonomy): domain Eukaryota; kingdom Metazoa; phylum Chordata; class Mammalia; order Artiodactyla; family Bovidae; genus Bos; species Bos javanicus. The sequence goes on from NC_083883.1 coordinate 81,412,024, forward strand.
GGTGGCAGCGTGGCACCGCGGAGCCAGGCCGCCCACCCACCCAGTGACTGGTCAGCTGTAAGTGCAGGCAGGGCAGGGGTGCGGATAGGCACGGAGCCCGCAGCTCCAGGGCTGTGTCCACAGTCAGGGCTGGCCCTGGGGGAGGCTGTGAGGTGTGCCCCAGACACGGGGCTGTCTGGCCGCAGAGCCCTGGTGCCCCTGGGTACCACCCACTACGGTCCCCACGCCCTGGTCCGCGTCCAGAGAAGCGCCCCTGAAGGAGGACCCCGAGGAGCGACCTGCATCCTCCGAATGGAGGCCCTGATGGCAGCTGAGACCCCTCCCCCAAAGTACTTTTTGGTTTTCGACAAGTTTCCATAGCAACCAGAGGGTTACCATGGCGACTGAACTTGGCTCCGCGTCTGCAGCTGAGAAGGGCCCTCGCGCTTATCTGTCAAGCAAGGCTCACAGGAAACCCAGCAAAGGACAGACGAGGACCACAGTGGTCTGGGCAGCCCCTCACCGGCTCCTCCCCACAGTCCTCCCGGCTGCGATGCGCTCCTCCCAGGCCCTGCCCCTCCCCTTCAGGGGTCCTCCCCGAGCCTGCCTGGCTTCGGAGGCCGACTCCTCAGCCTTCCCTCAGGTTGCAGCCTCTGTGCGCAGCCCCTGGGCAGCAGGCCCGGTCCAGCCTCCCTGGGCGCCCTGCACGGGGCACAGCTGTGCCCTGTTAACAGGTCTCTCCTCTGGGACCTTCCGCCTGTGAGGCCAGAGGCCTGTTTCTGGCTTTGAACTCTGAGGAGGCAGGGATGAGTGTGGGGGCAGGCAGCAGGCTTGATGCTCCAGCTGGAAAAGGGAGGCGGGGCCGTGGGGGCCTCACGCTTTCTGGGCAGGGGCCTGAGGTCCAGCCTCTCAGCCCCTGTCCCCCTCCCCTCTGCCCCAGCTCCTCCCCAGGGATCCATCTGACAAGTGTGTGCTTCCCGCAACACCCGCTTCCTGCTCATCTGCAGAGGCCCATCTGCGGGCCTGCTGCCCACACGTCAGGAGCGCTGGGCTCAGATCTTAAAAGCAGCCCACGGAACATGGGGACACACGTACTGTGCTCTGAAATAAATTCTCAAGACATTTGTTGCATCCTCACAGAGCCTACAACAATAAACTCATTAAAAAACAGTGAAAGTGTGTGGTTAAGCTCATTTTTCTTTTTTTTAGCCTGCAAGAGCGTTATGTTTAAAATTAACACCAGTATTATTTTTAAAGGCTGGAGTCAGGCTTTTCTTTCCACACAGGGAGGTCCTGTTTGCCTGTCGGCCAGCGGGCAGAGCTCTGCTCCGGGCCTAACGTGGACCCCAGAACTCTGCGCACAGCTGGGGGGATGTCCAGCCGCGTGTCCGCTCGGCAGTGGGTGTCTCCCCGTCTGCTCTGGGTCCTCGGGCCTGCCCTCCGGAAGCCCCCAGCCTGGCTCTGACAGCCAGGGTGTGGGCGGTGGGCCCCCCGGCTGGGACCACCTTGTTTCCAAGGCATCTTGGCAGCCAGTGCAGCCCAAGTGTTGAGCGTGTGTCACTTAGCAGCATGTCCTGGCCCGAACCCAGGGCAGGACAATGACACTCACAACACCTACCTCAGCAAGTGGGTGTGAGGATGAGCTGGTCTGTTATAACACAGCGCCCGGAGCAGTGCGGGGCTCAGGGAGATGCTGCTCCCCAAGTCGGAGTTAAGTCCCGCCATGACACCCCTTCTCAGAGCCTTCTGCGCAGTTTAAGGGCAGGGCTTTCAAAATGCAGTTACCACTTATCTGTGGGTCATGAAATCAGTTCAGTGCAACCCCAAATTAAAGAAAAACACACACGTGCGTTTGACATAACTGAAGATTAAGTGCACTGGACCCAGTATTGTTTCAAAAACCTCTTGACTAGCAAACACACATAATGTAGCAAATCACACAATGCAGTTGCTAGAAGATGTGTTCCCAGTGGGGTCAAGATAGGAAAAAATAACTTGAAAATCCACTGCTCTGGGGCTGTCAGTCAGTGACAACCTCTGTGTGAACGAGTCTTTGGTTCTGTCTGGGAGAAAGGGGGGTGGGTGGGGGCAGGAAGGGGAGAACCCAGACTTCAAGTACAGCCTGCACCTCCTGCTTCACGCCCAGGAGCCGGCCTGTTCCTGGTGGAGCAGAGAAAGCCTCTTTTGAGAATTACTCCCTCAAGACCATCCAAGGCTATCACCAGAGCCGATGGCTGGGGTCCAGCGGGGAACTGGCAGACAAGGGCCCCTCTAGGGGCAGGTCTGCTGCCTCCATGGTGGGCTCACATGGGGCCTGAGCCCGCACCCTCTCCTTCCTTGATGAGGTCTTGTCTGCGTGACCCAACAGCAGTCTGAGCTAAAAAGGGAAAACATCACCCTCTGTTTACAAGAGATGAGAAAACTCAGGACCTAGGAGGTTGCAGGCCTTGATCAGGCTCAGAGTAACAGCTGCCCAGGTCTGCGCAGGAACAGATGCGGACGGGGCAGGGAAGGGTGTGGCAGGGGGTGTCAGCTTTGAAGACAGTTCCCCAGGGCATGTGTGGAGTGCCTCCGTTCAGGGCCTTAGAGGAGGGTATGGACAGGGAGCGAGATGGGCAGAGTGAGGTGGACACGAAGACCGAGCACTTGGTTACATCGGAGAGACGGCCAAGTCCCCGAGGCCAGGGAGCACCCCCCATCACACGGCTGGGCGCTGGGCTCAGGGACACGCGCTGCCTAAGGGAGCGGGGAAGTGGGACTCTCTGTCGGTCACCTTCAGCCCGAGTAACCTGGCCAGTCTGGGGCAGAGATCACCAGCACCACGAGGGCCTGGCTCGCGTGCACGGGGCGGCCGGGTACTCCCATCCCCTGAGTCTCCGCCAGAAGCAGGACCACCAACATCTGCAGCCTGGTCACCACAACCACACCTCTTCCACCGGGCCCACACGTCCCCAGCTCAGGACACCCACTGCACCCGCCTCCGGAGGCCGGTTTGCATGAATCACAGACGTTGTAAGTTCAGTTGAGACAAGCTCACCATCTTAAAAAAGCCGTTATTATAAACAACAAGATGTTTTTCTCAGGTGCACCTGTTTTGCATTGAAGAAACTCAGTGTCCAGGCAAAACGACACCCTGGCTTCCTCGGTGTCCATCTTTGTGGCTTGGGGGTCCTACTCGCTGCCCCCACCCCCTCCCCTGGCCCCAGGCCGCTGCAGGGTTGCCCGGAGGCTCCGGCTGGAGCCTTAGCGCTGGGGCACCTGCCTCCTCTGGCTGACGCCCACAGCAGCCGGAGCCCCTTCTGAACAACACAAGCCTGGCGTCAGTCCCCCCACTTCCCCGTCTTCCCACTGGACGCGGGGATGAGATTCAGAATCCCAACCCTAACCAGGCCCTGCTGGGTCCAGCCTCGTGCCAGCCCCCTCCCTTCCCCCTGAGCTTCTCTTCCCCGCACACCGGAACGCGCTCCACCTTGGACCGCTGCACACGCCCCCATCCGGGCCGGCTCCTGCAGGCCTGGCCCAGGGCCTTCCCCCAGGACCAGCCAAGGCCCCCATCCTCCTCCGGCCCAGCACTGACCAGTGTGACACGAGAGCGCCCTTCTGTGACCACGTGTTCAAGTGGTCTCCCCCACGAGTCTCACATCCACGAAGAGAAAGGAGGGTCTGCTTTGTGGAGACCCCACTGCTGGGGCCCCAGGCCAGGCCTGGACAGGACATCAGCCCTGCTCCCCCTTCCCTCCTGGGCTCAGGCAGCCCTCGACCAACCCTGGAGACAGAGGACCGTTCTGGGCTGCCCTCACCGCATCCCCACCCCATCTGTCTTCTCTTCCAGACTCATGTTTCTATGCCTAGAGTGGCTCGAGATAACGTGCGATTTTTTTTTTTTTTTTTTTGTAAGGAGGGAAGCAAGATGAGAGTGTGTGTGGGGACAGGTCCCCTTCCAGCTCTGTTGGCTGTGGGTGGAGGCAGGGATGGAGGAGGAGAAGGCAGGCATGGAGGAGGAGGAGCCAGACAGGCAGGGAAGGCGTGGGAGCGAGAAGACGGTGGGATCCGGAGCCCCTTCCTCGGCTCCAGCCTTGGACCCCACCCAAACGGGGCTCTCCTTTGACAGGTGGTCTCCCAGGGGAGTTCCGGGTGGGGACATAGACCCCAGCTGCAAAGTGACCCGACACCGGGCTAGTAACGCCGCTCTCCCCAGGCCTCCACGAAAGCTGCCCTCGGCGGATGGAAGGGCTCCTGGGAACGTTCAGCCCGGTGCGGGTCACTGAGGCCTGAGTCCATCTTCCACGAGGAGAGGAGATGCAGAAAATCCACACCTGCTGGGGGCGGGGCTTCCGGCGCTGGAGCAGGAGACGGGGTCGGTTCTGGCCTCTTAACGACGAACCCCGAACCCGCACCGAGAAGACCAAGGACCCAAGGACGGGAGTGGAGTCTGAGCTCCGCCCAGGGCTCCTCCAGCCGGCCTGCGGCCCCTGCCCTTTCCTTCGAGGAGCGGGGGTTGGAGGACAGGAGGCCTCTGACAGGGGATGCTGCACCGGCGCTGTGACGGGTGCAGACGGACTACTGTTGAGCCCCCGGCACAGGCCTCCGACGTCCAGCGGGGGGACCCCCACCAGCTGCAGGAGGGAGCATGCTGGAGGCGCAGGGAGCCAGGGTGGTACCCAGGAGGCCGACCCGGGACCCGGGCGGCCCCGAGCTCAGCAAAGCAGGAGGTGGGGAGGAAGAAATACCGCTGGGAGGGTGCTGCGGTCTTTTCACCAAATGCAAACGAAAGGCCGCAGGAAACCTGCCTGTCTGCAGCTTGGTGGTGTCTGCAGAGGGAGCGCCCTGGGGAGAAGCTCCCAGAGCTCACAGACAGGACCAGGTCACCTGGGGGCACGGCCAGGGTGAGATGGAGCAGCGGAGGCAGGCTCCAAGGACACACCAAGGAGAGAAGGGGCGCTCTGGTCGGGGGAGGCTGAGGGCTCTCAAAGGCCGAGGAGGAACGGCCCAGAACACAGGGGTCTGAGGACAAAGAGCCCTGGCCAGGTCTGCCTGGGGCCCCCCGAGGACAGGGCCTCCTTCCCCAAGACCCACCCAGCTGCAGGGAGGAGGGGGCAGATGTGTACCAGCGAGGCAGCCTCAGATGAGTAAAGATCTCGTTTAATCCTGGTGGCGGCCCGCAAGGCGATCCGACCTGCTGAACAGGTGAGGAAGCCAAAGCTCAGGAGGGCCGACTGGCCTCAAGGCCAAGCAACCCGGAGGCAGGACCTGACCTTGGGGTGTCTGCCCGCAGTCTGTGGATCTGACCACCGTGCTCTGTGTGCTTCCTCCCAGGACCTACCAAGAGAGGGGGACGCACAGAGCCGCCGCAGACACATTGCACTGAGAAGCTGGGGACTCTGATTCAGAGATTCGATTTCAGCAGGAAACCCAATCTCTGTGTGAGTTTGAGAAAGTGGCTGGAATCCAGTCCCTGACCAGCCAGGGCTGCTCTGGCTCAGAGGCAGGCTGTGTCATCAGGCAAACCCCTTCCCGTCCCCCACTGGACATCACACCCGACACCAGGCCAGTGGCCCCCCCCCGCTGGCCCCAACACCGGGGCCCCAGGCTGGCGCATGCACCCAGTGCTGGGTCAGCATCGCCCGTCACCCGTCCTCTGAGACGAGGGACGAGCCAGGACCTCTCGGCCTCATTCCTGCCCAGACGTGCTCCCAGCTGAGCGAAAATCAGCCAGCGGGGCGGACTCTACGACTCAGCCCTGCAGGACATTTCGAGGACCACCAGAGGGGTCGTTGGCCGAAGGAGGGCCTGGGAACCCGGCAGGACTGTCCCAGGGGACCTGAGGGGTAGAGGCAACGGAGCAGAACAAAGCTCGGGGTCGGCCTGAGTCCCCACCCTCCCAGGAGTGAGGGTGCTGCCGACTCCTCCTCGATGTGGACAAGCCCCAGGCCAGAGCCAAAGTCTAGGCAAAGGGACGAACCTGAACATAAGGCGCCCCTTCTGCCCCCCGCCCCGCTGACCTCCAATGCCTTTTCATGCTGCTTCTGCTATTTTCTTTTTATCAAAGTCTAACAGGCACTTGGCTGATAAATGACCTTAAAAACGGCGAAGCTGATTTCTGGAGACTGTGCATCCCTTCTGTCCCGTGAGGCTCAGGCCCCCACCCACGGAGAGATGGGCTGAGCCTGGGACAGAGGAGCCCCGAGCCTGGGCACCACGTCCTGCCAGGTGGACCAGGGCACAAGAGCAGGTCCACCTTCAGGAGGTGAGGAGCCAGGTGTGTGTGGAAGAACACCGAGCAGAAGACGCCCCTCCCCTTGGAAACCCCACTGGCGGCCCCGAGCCCTGAAAGACCTCGAGTGCCGAGTCCCCTCCGCAGGCTGGCTCCAGGAGCCAGAGTCTGAACTAGACTTCCTGGGCTGAACTGATGCCGCCCCACCAGTGATGCTGTTGGATCACCGACCACCCCTGGGAGCCACCATGAAGGACCAGGATGAGGAACCAGGGTCTGGGGCCTGCGGAGGAGGCGGCAACAGAACTGACTCTGGGCTCCAGGGATGCCAGAGGCCCTGAGCTCACACCTCTCTTTAATCCCTCACCCCACCCTACACACGCAGGACGGGTTCAGGGAGGGCAAGGGGCGGCCAGCAGGTAAGGACCCCTCCTGGCCCCCTCTGCACGACCCCAAGCTCATGCTCTTCTGTTACCCTAGGCAGCGCCCCAGACACGAGGCTCCAGCCAAGGATGGCCCCTGCAGCTCTCACACGGCCACAGCTCAGCCAGGACCAGCACGTGGGGAGGCGGCGTGGACACAGGCCCCACACGCTGTCCACAGCCTGGCAGCGGGACCAGGGGCCCCAGGGGCCGTGCTCGGCGGCCTGCACCACCTGGCTCCCGCGGGAGACCTCGGAGTGGACCACGCCGCTCAGAGTCAGGGTGTGGTGGCCGCCCAGAGGGCCTGCCGGAGGCCCGGGAGCGTCGCGGGTATGGAGGCTGCTCGAGCCCCTCTGCCAGGCAGGGCACCCAGGCTGCTCCTCTCCCGGTTGGGCGGCTCTGGGGAAGTTACTGAGCCTCTCAGCTTCCTCATGGGTGAGATGAGGATAAAAGCAGCACTGAACTCACCAAGCTGACAGTTACGTGAATCAACACGGCGCTCAGCACGGTGCCTGCTGTGCGTCACTCAATGAGTGACAGGTACTACTACAACCTGGGCTTTCCATGAAGCCGACGTCCCTCGGATCCTCCACTAAGGTAACGTTCCCCCCGGATCCTCCATGAAGCCGACGTCCCCCGGATCCTCCATGAAGGTAACGTTCCCCCGGATCCTCCATGAAGCCGACGTCCCCCGGATCCTCCACGAAGGTAACGTTCCCCCGGATCCTCCATGAAGGTAACGTTCCCCCCGGATCCTCCATGAAGCCAACACTCCCCCTCTCCCCCGCCGGATCCTCCACAACGCTACGTCCCCCCGGATCCTCCGTGAAGCTAACGTCCCCCCGGATCCTCCGTGAAGCTAACGTCCCTCCGGATCCTCCGTGAAGCTAGTGCTCCATCAGCCCCTCTCCCGCGTCCTGCAGACACAGTGATCTAAAATCAGGAATACTGATGGAGGAGAAGTGATGCAGGCACAGAAGAGGGAGTTGGGCCCCAAGAGGCAGACGGGGCTGTTCCTGCAGAGCAGCCCACAGCCCGCCTGCCCTTCCCTGCGGAGCGGCGGGTGGGCAAGTCTGACCCAGCTCTGGCCACCAGGGAGGCTGAGGCTGACGGGGTGTGTTCCCTCTCCACAGCTACGGCGGATGGGCCCAGGGCCCACAGGCGCAGGGCCTGGGGGAACAGCTGACCCCAGGCTGACTGTGGGGCCCTGCCCGTTTCCTCCCGGCTGGCCCTGTCCTCCTTATGGCCACGACCTTCCAGTCCACGGAGGAGCCCCCTCCCCAGGAACATGCCGGCAGCTCTGGCTGTTGCAGCCACGGCTGCCCTGTGACCGCCCGTCTGTCTGCTGCTCGGGCAGGACAGCGACAGGAGGCAGGGACATCTGCAGGGGGCTGGAGAGAATGGATTCCCACCAACAGAGGCTCGGGGCCCTCAGCCTGCAGTCTAGACTGTCTGTAGCCGCGGGGCAGACGCAGCTCCTACCCTAGAGGCTGGAGGGTCTGAATGGCCTGAGTCGGCCTCGGTCGCGTCCAGCTCTGCTTAAACTTGCTGAGTGACCCTGAACCCTAGGCCTCCTGCGAAGTCCAAGCCCCAGGACAAAGCCAGACACGCAGCTCCTGGGACAGCGGAACCCACGGCAGCACCCGAGGCACAGACACAGACCAGCTGGGCGGCCCCCCCAAACAACAGAGGGTGGGGAACAGCTGCAGTGGAGACGAGACCCCTTACCATCCCCGGGACCCCGCACTGCATCGGGGCCTCTGAGCAGGCAGGGCCCTTGAGGACTGTCTGCTCCGAGGGCCCCCAGCCAAGGAACCCTGATCCAGCCCTCCCACCCCACCCAAGCAGAGCTGGGTGGTTGGAATACCTTGGCTCCTCACGCCCAGAGTTCACGGATTCCTTTATCCCAACTTCCAGCTCCTTCAGGAAGTCTTCGGGACGCAGCAGGTAGGCTGCAGCCGAGAGGGGCGGCCCACCCTACACCCCTATGTGCGCGTCTCTTCGCGCAGGCGGGGTTGCGTCAGGTCACTCTGTCCCCCCTCCGGCTCACGTGCTGGTGTTGCCCCATGCAATCCCGCTCTGCGCTGCCGGGGGCTGTGGGTCGGGGCTCTCCCGGGGCTGGGGGGCAGCACTGACCCCTCGGGCCTCCTCAGAGCTGCTGTTGCTCCCCCTCCTCCCCGGAAACGGCAGGGGCTGCAAAGGGCGCCTTTGCTCGGCACACAGACACGGAAGCCGGGAGGCGCTGGGCCGCCTAGTTCCCACTCAGCACCTCTCCCGGAGCGACGCCAGGCTCGGGACACCGTCAGGGGCCTGTGGGGGCCAGCCCCAACCTCCCCCCTCCAAGGGCCTGCCCGGGGCCTGTCGTGGTTGCCGCAGGGAGCCCCCCACCTGCCCACCCACGTCCTTTCCCATCTCCCCCAGCCAGATGGAGCCCCAAGGAAGCCCCCATCCCCTTCTCCTCCTGAGCCCAGTCCCTCTCATCTCCGCTGCCAGGACCCGACCTTCTTTCCAAGGTGGCTCGTCCACGGTGTCCCCTCGCACCCGGGACACCACACCCGCCCCGCACGCTGAGGGGCTCCAGGCTGCCCTGCCCGCCTGCTCCCTGCAGGGGTGAGAGGGGCCTCCTGTCGGCTCACCCACACACGGGCAGTGGAGAGCGAATGAGCCACAATCATGGAGTGAACGAGCTCCATCCTGGCAGCTGCCTGACAGCAGCCCCGGGCTCGGTGGAGTCGTGCTCACCCCGCAGGGAGGGGAGCTTCCTGAGGCTCCTGGCAGCTGGCGCCGGAGAGGTCAAGGTCAGGCCCTGATCCTGCACTCAGGAGGATGACCCACCGTCCAGGGCCGGCGTTCGTCCAGTTGTAAGCACAGGGTCACTGGGCATGGGGTGACCTATTAACCCTAAGGAACAAGAACCTCTCACCCCACGTGATCCATGGGGGCCAGTCATCAGTAGGCCATCACTTTCTCTGGGTCTGTTGATTCGCATGGCGGATCAGATCCCAGCCCGAGATGTTGGAGTCTGTGCCCCATGTCAGGTGAAGAGTCCTGCCCAGAGAAGCCAGGCTTCCCAAGGGGCTGCCAGCGTCCCCCGAGGGAAGGCCTGCTCAGCAGGTCACCAAGGGCAGAGGAAGCCGGGGTCCTGGAGAAGCAGCCTTACAGGACTTTTCTGGGAAGGAACCGGTGAGCCCCAGTGCGGTCTCTACCTGGGGGTCTATCTGGCCGTGTTTCAGACCCTTTCAAGCCTGGCCAGTCCACAGGCAGGCGTGCACACACACACCTTCGGCTTGTGTGCTGCTGCTGGAGGCTGAGTGTGCAGGCGTTTGTGTGCACCGTCCCACGTGACCCGCCACCCTCTGCACCTCCAGCTTCCCAGCCCCACCCACGCCCTGGGGCTCATGTCCAGACACCAGTTCCTCGCCACACTTGCTTGGCTTGCACTCTCAACCCTCACCACCTCCCCTCGCAAGCCAGGGCTACACCTGACAGTCTGGCTCTCCCAGAAAACACCAGCACTTTTCAGCTGACCACCCCCAAAGGCAGCACCCCCTACCGGACCCCCTGCAGACAACCTGGGCGCCCAGACCACACCCCAGGCCTGCGCACCCGAGGCACAGGGGCGAGCGCCGGGCAGCCAGTCCAGGCCCAGATTAGACGACTGTGTGGTACCGCCCACACAGCCCTGGACCTATCATCAGGATGTTGAAAATAGATCTGACGCGGGCTTGAGCCGCGCCCAGCAGGGCTCTGGCCGGGTGGCGCTGGAGAAGAGCTGTATGGCAAACAGGCAGTGCTGGCGGTGAGAGCCTGGACGCTGCTGGAGCCAGAGCCCTCGGGTGAGCCCGCAGCCCGCCCACGACAGAGCCCACGCTCTCCTGCCTCAGCAGGAGGAGATCCTGCACGTGCTCTCCCCTACCGCCCCCAACCTCCCTCTTCTCCTGCCAGAGGCACAGGTGCCCGTCAGAGATAGAGCCGGGCCCACCGGTCCTCCAGGCATGCAGGCTGCGGCCGCCCCGGACACAGCCTGGGCACAGACGCCATCCCCAGAGCGTCCTCCCAGCCTGGCCCTGTGCCTGCTGCTCAGGAGGCGACGCTGGGCCAGGGGCTCTGGCTTCCTCTCCCTGAGGGCCAGGTCCCCAGGAGCCACAGCGAGGGAAGGTGTGGGAGTCTGCTGAGGGCTGACCCAGCCTTCCAGGGGCTTCTATGCCAGAGCAGGGCCTGTCCGTTGGGGCCAGGGAGCTGTGCCCGGCCCCCCGCCTTCCCGTGTGGGAGAGGGCAGGCCCTGAGGACATCGAACACACCCGGGTAACGCAGACGCGGGGGGAGGAAGTCAGCCAGTACAAGTGGGAAGCACATGGCACCCATCTTCCCCTGGCTGGCCAGCACAGGGACGAGGGGGACGCTGTGGGATGGACCCCAGGTCGGCCAGGTGCTGGGGTGCGGATGTTACCAGGAGGTGGGGGTCCAGGAATCGGGGGGAACAGCTCGGTCCCTCCTCTGCAAGTCTCACTCCAAAAGAAAAGACAGGGAAGGGAGAAAAGACGGGAGGAGATGTGCACAGGCATCTGACAGGCGGCCGGCCTGACCCGTGAGGACCCGGGGGACGGTCTGTGGCCTCCACGCTGGTGGAGGTTCTTCGGAGACAGAAAATCGGCTCAGCGGCCTTTCTAACAACGAGTGCTTTCCAGGAAAATGAGGTAGTGAGCCCTCTGTCACTGGGAGTGTGTAAACAGAACACCCACCTGCCTACAATGCTACGAGGGAGTAATTTCGGCTTTAGGTGGGTGGCTCCGCCACACAACTTCACTGTGTGTTCCGAGTCTCAGGGAGGGAGGCAGGGGCTCTTTCCTCCCGCCGTGAGGGGAGGGGTTGCAGAGCAGCAGGGATGAGCCTGGTCAACCCAGGACTGGCTCTCTCTGGAGCCCCCTCGCACAGCGCACCCCCAGCCCTGGATGGAAGAGGCCCTGAGCTGCAGGCATGTGCGGGGAGGGAGCACCGGGGCGGGGTGAGGCTGGAGGTCTGCAGAAGAGAGAGCCTCTGGTGCTGGTGGCTGAGGGGGGGTGCAGGGACGGGACAGCTGTGCCGCAGTGCACGTCAGCTGGGGAGGGGACATGGGCCAGCAGTGAGAAAGCAGCCCGTGACTCCAGGAGACCTGATCCTACTCCACCTTGGACCCCCACCCAGGGAGCCTGGGCCTGGGGGTGGAGGCACTCTGACCACCAGTCTTCTGCCAGGAGCTCCAGGCACTTCCCTCCACGTGTGCTTGTCCTTAGGGCAGAGCAGCGGCCAGGAGCCCTCCTCGGCCCATCTGCTCCCCTCAGCCGCAGAGCAGGGCCTGCAGCAGCTGGAGCAGGGAGGCCCAAAGGGCAGGGGCAGGGCCTGGGAGGAATGGACCCAGGGGAAGGGTCCTGCCAGCTGTCCCTGACACGCGGGGCTCCCCGCGGCTCTGCGAGCCCAGGAGCATTGGCCCCTCCCTCCCCCTTGGGGAGGCTCCGGCACCGCAGCCCTGCGTGTGGGGCGCGGGCACGCGAGTGTGGGCGAGCTCGTACACACAGCCCGTCTGCCCGGGCATCGGAGCTGGGAGGATTCCCCAGAACTCTCCACCCGCCCAGTGTGCTGAACAAAAAGGAAAAGCTCCGCTGGAGAAGGCGGTTCTCTCCCTCTATTCACGCATCCCTGAATGCAGCCTCTAGAGTAAGCCCCGCCCCCTGAAACACCCCACACCAACCCACTGGCTTAGAGACAGATCATTTCCTGACTTCCTTCCCCTGCTCTACTGTCGGCCAGTGCCTCCAAGGGCCTAGCCGTTGTCAAGGCAACCCCTCACGTGGGTCCAGACGCCTTCGGAGGAGGTGGGAGCAGGAACCCCAGCCGCCAGGGTTCCTCTGCACCTGACAGGCCCAGCACCTGGAGGGCTGAGGAGGGGGTGCCTCCAAGGGAGTCAAGGTCAGGATGGGACAGCGTGTGCACTGCTCTCAGCACCCGCTCTCAGGCCTGGGGGGGCATCGTCAAGGTCTGCTTGCCTCAATCTGCACCCCTCCCTGGTCCTGACCTTTAGGGTAGCACCCTTCCCAAGTGGGGAACCTGAGCTGCAGAGGAGGCCCCGGAGATCCTGCAGCTCAGGACATCTGCGCAGGGCGGCAGATTGCAGACTCCCGGCGGCCCCGCCCCAGGCCGGCTGTGACCTTCACCTGGGAGGTGTGGACCCTGGAGGAGGAGCCTGCGGTGGACTGCCCACCAGGGCCCAAAGGCATCTGAGCCCTACGATGGGCCCCTTTCCTCCAGACGCTCACCCCCCGGCCTTCCAAGTTTCCAGGCCTTCCCAGTGGGACCCTCGTTCTTTGGCAGCTCCCAGAGCAAGGGAAGGGCAGGGCGCCCGCCCAGACCATCTGGGCCCCAGCTGACTTCTGGGAAGCCGTGACCAGCTTTCATTCCCTTTCGTTTCAGAAAGGCTCTCATGTGGGGCTGCCTCCCTGCCTCCCCAGGAACTAGCTGGGCAGCTCTCGGGGTCTGGGATGGTCCCAGGGTGGGCGTGTCCCGACGCTGAGCTCACAGGTGTGGAACCTGTGTCTCTCACCACCACCTGGAGGCGCCTGACAATCCAGGCACCTCCGTGGGCTCTGGGGCCCCCCCACCCCACTCACAACAGCGGCTCTGCCTGGGGTCACCTGCTCCTCCAACGCCCCCCACCCCCTCTTCAATGCCCTGCTCTCCTGGGGCTGTCCACTCATCAGCCCCACCTGTGGTCAGTCCAGGACGTTTGCCCCACTGTCCACTCTCCCCCACCAGCTCTGCCGTGACTGGTCTGGGGGCCTGTGCCCAGCATATAGAGGTTGGCCAGGCCCCTCTTCACCTACCGACCCCCATCCTTCCATCAGGCCCCCTATGCAGACCTGCGACTCAGGGATCCGCAGATTCTGTCTCCCACCACGGGCTCAGGGTGACTCCAAGAGGCTCCCGCACCCCGGACCAGGGTCTGACCCTCCATTTCCCGATCTCCCTCCTCTCTGAGACAAGCAGGTGCTCAGGGGTGTGAGGGGCTGCAGCTCAGCCCTAGCTCTCTCCCCCGGCCCCTCCCCCACCAGCTCCAGGACTGTCTGTCAGGGTCTCTGTGGTCACTGTCTCTCGAGAAGGGCCTCGGCCAGGCAGCCCGGTCCTGGGCAGTTTGGGGACTTGCAGGCCTGGGGAGCCCTGACCTTGAAAGGGGGGCTTGCCCTCTGATTGCCTGTCCCTTCCCTCCCCCAGACAGGCCACACCTTCCCCTGTTCTGTCCCACCCACCTCAGCCAGACGACCCTCAGCCCTGCGCCTCCTCTGGCTCAGTCACGACTCAACAGCCCCTTTTCCGAGGGGCTGAGGCAGGTCTTCACCTCCCAGGCCCTCTCCTGCACCCCCATTTTCTCCATAGCCCTCCTTTTGGCCTGGAATTACTTGCTTTTCTCCTTCATCATCCGTGTCGCCCCTTTAGACTGTAAGCTCTTTGCGGGCAGCGCTCGGCACGGGGTGGGGTATGAGGTGGCCCTTCGACTTTCGCCCCCACCCGCGCCCCAAGGGTCCCTGCGGAGGCCAGGCCTCCAGGCCCCCGCGCCTCCGGCTCTGCGGGTGTCCAGTCCCCACCCACCCCACCCACTGCAGAGCCCGTATGCGGCCTCCTCCGCAAGCCCCTGAATCCAAACCCGCCCTGCTGGGGGTCCGTCACCCCGGCCCAGCAGGCCCTCGGGGTCCCGGGAAGGTCGCAGCCAACCAGTCCTCGCAGCGCGGCCTTCTCCGGCCGCCGGCCGAGCCCCCGCCCGCCCCGCCGCGGCCTGTCCGTCACGAGGGCCGCAGCCCGCCGGCCCCGCCCCCGCGCGCGCACGGACACGCCCCTCCGCAGCCCCCGGCGGAGCGGGCCGCTCGTGGGGACCCGGGTCCCTTGGCCCGGGGGACCACATCCCCGCCGCCACCGCAGCGAGTCCGCGGAGCGCGGGCGGCCTCCAGCCCCGGGCCTCGCCGCTGTGCTCCCGGGCACGGCCGCGCCGGCCCCCGGGGGCACCACCTTGCCCCGCACCTCGCGGCTGCCTCCCTCCCAGGGCGCCGCATCCCGAGAGAGCGGGCGCAGCCCCGGGCCTGCTCCAGGTTTGCGGCTCAGGCTCCTCAGGTCGGAGAACAATGGAGCAGCTCTCCGCGCCTCCTCCGCCAGCGAGCTTTGTTCCTCCTCCCCGCCCGGCCGGCTCCCGTTAGCCGAAAAATTAAGGCCTCCCGGTCAGCGCGGAGTCTCCGCATGACCCCCAGACCTCTCCCCACGCGCTGAATACCGGGGGTGGGGTGAGGTGGGGTGGGGGTGCGGGCCACAGCCGGGCCGAGGTACAGGTCGCGCGTCCAGATGCGCGCAGCTGGCTGCCCGCCGGCCCCCAGACCCCAGGAGCATCTCCCTGCCAAACACCCACACCCGAGAAATCCGACGCGCGCTCCCGCCGGGGATTCACAGAGGAAGCGGAGCCTCAGCGCTGCTCCGCGGCGGAACAGCGCTCACCTCTGTCCCCCACATCTGGCCTCTACCCCGGCTCCCACCCGGCGCTCCCCCGGCGATGCGCTTCAGCCCAGAACAGACCACGACGCAGCTGTGGTCTCCACCAGCCCCCAGATTTTGCCAGATGAGGACGCTAAGCTTTAAGATTCCAGGAAGCTGATGGGCCCTATCTCCGAGAAGTTAAGGCCGGCAACCTCATTGTCCAATCTCACCTCTGACAGGCCAGCGCCGAGCCGGGGCTCCGGCCCGGGGACATCCATACCTACCGAGGCGCACTTCGGCCACATGCACCTGGGGATGGGCCAGTCGGGGACATCTGGGCGCAGTATCTGGGCGCAGCCCGCCCGGGGTCCGCAGAGCCCCGCAGCGGGGAGGGGACAGCGGAGTGAGGCTTCTCCCCGACCTTCCCCGGCAGCGCAAAGGGAACGACAGGGGAGGGGCGGGACGCGGACTCACCCAGCACCTGGCTGAAGAGCAGCTGCTCCAGGTCTCCCAGCACGGTCACCACGAGCTCGGGGTCCACCTTGAGGAAGGCGCGCTCCTCCTGGCCCTTGGCGGGGGGCGCGGGCCCGGAGCCCTTCTGCGCCTTGGCCTTGCTGGAGAGCAGCTCGTCGTCCGACTTGGCGTCGTCGCTCACGGCCGCCTCGGGAGCTTTGCTGAGCGGCTTGACCTCGGCGTAGGGGCCGCGCGGGATCCGGCTTGGCTTCCCCAGGCTGGGCGCGAGCGGGGCCAAAGGGGTCTTGGCGCCGCCCGCCGGGCCGCCCTTGGCCTGGAAGAGCGAGTGCTCGGACTTGGACAACGTCTTGGACATCAGCGGAGCCTCGCGGCCCTTGGGGCCGCCCTTGCCCGAGCCCTTGGGCGCCTTGGCCATGTCGTCGCTCCACTCGGGCTCATACAGCTGCATCTTCTTCTCCGAGTCCGTAAGGAACGAGAGGTTGGTGAGCGACTTCTGCTTGCGCAGGTTGGAGGCGGGCGGCCCGCCGGGGACTCGGCCGTCCACGCTGCCGGACTTGAAGACCTTGAGCTCCGCCGCGCCGGCCTTGGCCGTGCCGCCGCCGCCGGGCGCCTTGGCGCGCTTGGGCAGCATGGCTCTGCTGTCCGCCGCCGCCTTCCGTCCCGCGCCTCGAGGCTCGTCCGCGCCCTCGCCGCCGCCGCCGCTCAGCTCCACCTCGGGCTGCGCGCTCTTGACGCTGCCGCCCAGCATTCTGCCCGCGAGGAGCGCATGGACGATCCGGGCGTCTGCAGGCACCGGGGGCGGAGGGGGGGCGGGGGAGGGGCGGGGAGGGGGAGGGAAAGGACGGAAGAAACCGCGGAGGAAGGGAGAGGAAGGGGGAGGGAGCCGAGGCGCGGGGGAAGAAACGCGAGGCAGGCGGCGGGGAAGGGAAGAAGCCGGGGAGCGATGGGGCGGGGTCGGGGGGAAGGGGCGGGGCGGGGGAAAGACAAATTAAAATTTTTGAATCGATCAAAGAGGAACACACGCCCAGAAGCTAGCCAGCGCTCGGGATGCCCGGCGCGGATCCCGGGCCCCTGCCCGCCCGGCCGGTGGGTCCCGCGGGCCCTGAGCTGCCCGCCAGCGGGAGCGGAGGCTGCGGGCTGCGACTCGGGGCGCAGGAAGGAGGGGGAGGACGGCGGAGGGGAGGGCTGTGCGCGCGCGCGGAGCTGGGCGCGAGAATCTATTTCTGGCTCTGGAGGGGGTGGTGTCTGCAGCCGAGATCCAGGGGCGGAGGGGTGTGGGGATGAGGGATTCGACCCGGTTTTCTCCTCGCTTTCGGCGCAGAGCGGGCAGGATCTGGGGCACGGATGGTCCCCTGCCGCGCCCGGGGGGCGGGGGCGGTGGGAGGGTCTGCTGAGGCGGTGGGGGAGGGGGGTGCAGGTAAAGGGGGCTGAGGCTTAGCGGCTCGGGACTCGGAGGGACAGTGGGCTGAGCGGGCCTGGGGGAGACGCTGGGAGGGGTGGAGAAGCCATGTCGGGGCGCCGGCTCCCCGCCCCCACGTCTGGGGCGCTCCCGCCCCACCTCCCGTCCTCTGCGAGGCTCAAGGCTGCCCTCCTGAGGTGGGGACGCCTCCGGAGGACGGGGCCGGGGCGGCTTGGAGAGGCTGGCCTCGTGGACTGGGGAGGGGCCTCCGGTGGAGAAGGGGGCTGATCTTGGTGTCTGGGTCTGACTGCGTGACCTTGTCAAAGTCACTGCACTGCAGCCCCTGGATCTCTGGCTTCTCTCCCGGGACTACAGTACCGGCCTCAGAGTTAAAGGGACTGGACCTGGGAAGAGCTCCATCAAACCCAGGGCATCAGGACGGATCGGCCCTAGACTCTCTCTCGCCTGCCTGAGCAGTGGTGGGGGCTGCAAAGCCAATAAAAAGATGTTTCCTTAGCCACCCCTACCCGCCCCGGGAAGAGGGTGGTGTGCAGGGATGGAGACTGAAGGCTGATGGGGCTGGCCCCAAGGAGGACTGGACACTCCTGGCCCTCAGGAGACGCGACACTGCCCAGGCTCCCTGGCCTCCCCGGTTAGGACCAAGTTGCCTGAGCAAACCGTCCTCAGGCAGGAGAGAGAGGGACGGGAGAAAGGGGGGGAGCCCTGGGAGCCACCCCTTCCCCACCCTCCATCTCTGCAGCCCCAGGCACCCCCAGACTCTGAGGCTCCTGCTGCCCCCCCCCCCCCCCCCCCGGCCCTCGCTCACTCGCTCAGCTCGGGGCACGCCTGCCTGAGCGAGGCATTTGTGTACCTGTTTGTCCCCTACCGCCCAGCCGGCTCCCACGCTCAGACAGAGCTTGTCTCCCGGCACCTTGGTGGAGCAGATGGTGACGGGTTTGGAGGCCCGGGTGTGGGGCTCCGGGCCTGCCCCATGCATGGCTCCTGGGTGCTGGCAGGGTCCCGGTCCTGACCGAGACACGTAAAGCCTGCGGGCCCAAGGCCTGTGGTGGCGTGGTTGCGCTGGCCACAGACTGAGCACAGACGGCTCAGGCAGAAGGGCGTTTGCTGAGTGACATGGACCCTTGACTGGGCCTTGGAGAAACAGAGAAGGTGGCGGTGCTGGCCTTGGGGGCTCGGTGTCGGCAGAGCCCGCAGAGAACAAACGGGACTCTGACCAGGCTGCTCCCGTTCCTGGGAAACAGCACCCAGGCCCAGCGGCGTGTCCTGCGCAGGCGGACAGAGGTGCGCAGTGCTCTTTCCAGGAGGACCGAGGGGGCTCTGAACCTAGGGGCAGGCCCCTGTCACCCTGCTGCTGTGACTCCAAACTCCAGCACATACTTGGGCCGTCCCCCATACATGTGAGTGGGTGTGACAGGTGGGAGGACGCGTGAAGGGACTCTCAGAAGCTTCCTGGAGTAGGATCAGCATAAGTAGGGAAGGGTTCAGACCAGGGGGGCAGGGAGCTGGAGGTGGGGGTGGCCAGCAGCGGGGTGGGGGGCGGAGCGGGTGCGAGTTCACTAGATAGTCCCTCGGCAGAGGGCACTGCGCAGACAGGCCTACGGGCCTGTGCAGAGGAGGGAGGCTGGTCAGAAGGTCTTACCCCCTGGGCACACGGGAGACACGTGTGCTCAAGACCAGACCCTCCCAGCTGGAGGATGGGATCCAGTGCCACCGTCGGCACCAAAGGTCTGGGTGACAAGCCCGCCGTTCCCCGACACAAGCCACTTGTCCTGAAATCACAACAGCCTCCCAAGTCCCCAGCCTCACCCAGAGGTCTTCTCTAGCCTGCACACAACACAGTGAATTCAGTCATGAGGGGGTCTCACTGTCCCCAAAACCAGCAGCTCGAGAATCGGGGGACACTATTCCCTGCTGCCCCAGGGGACTGTGTTGGCGCACACGGACTCCATCTCCTCCGAGGCAGACGGGCGGGCTGGCGCCCCGCTGCCGGCCTGGCGCCGTGGCCCATCCCGGCCGGGGTGCCGCTGTGGACCGAGGCCCTGCTGCGCTCCGGTCGGTTCGGCCAGTGTCTGCACCCTGTGTGCAGTCCCCTCCTCCCCACCTGGTCTCGGGAGCTGCTCTGGCCCCGCTCTGGCTGTTGCTCTGCCCGCTGCCCTCCTGATCTCGGTGCCCCCTGCCCAGGCCTGAGCCCCTTCCTCGTGGCTGCCCTCACTCGATCACTGGCTCCTGGGTTTCCGCCTGGTCCCGGCCCCTGTCTTTATTCCCCTGTGTCTCCTCTCAAGGGGCGTCATATGCCCCGGACCCCAAGTCCGTTCCCTTCCCTCAATAATCGGCTCCTGAAATCTCACCTTCTTCCAGAAGAGAGTATTTTCCAGAAAGGACACACGAGCCCACCTCCCCCTCCCTCTGCGTGAAGCACCACCTGTCAGTCTACAAGACGGAAGACACTTCCGCATCATCTCCTGGGCCAATTCAGTGCTGAGTCCGGGGGGCCAGTCCTGTCTGTCTGCCCACCCCGCTTCCCCTGTCCGTCTCTGAAGGGTCTCGCCACAGCTGTGGGGAGGTCCCTTTAAACCATCATCCTGGAATGCTCCCTCCCTCCGCTCTCTCTATTCCTTTCACAGCCCCTGAGTTTCCCACCATCCTCCACTGCAGTGGGAGCGCTTGCTGCCGTGGCAACAGCCATTCCAGCATCAGTCGATAAAGCCAATACATGCAGAGTGGTTCCTAAAAAGAGAGGCTCCTGCCCTGTCACGCACGCCAGTGCCAGCCCGGGGCCCTCGACAGGACCAATGGCCGGGCGGGGCCAAGGAGAGGGGCTGTGCGGGGAGGCGGAGGCCCAGCTGGGCGGGGAGTGGGTGCGGACGGCGTGGTGGCCTGTGGAGGGGACTGGGCCCTGTGCAGGCTCCAGAGGGGATGTAGGAAGGAGGCTGATTTGCAATCATGATGGCACCCCGTCTCCAGGACCCCAGACTGCTCATCCTCACCATCCTCTCTGCCAAGACACGGCAGTCTCTGCAGTGGGGGTGGGGGGAGTGGGCTGACCGCATCTGCTGACCGATACCGTAGAGCAATTTGAAGAATGGAGACACGGGGCCCCCGGCCAGGGACAGGCACACAGTGTGACACTCCGTCCCCGACCGGTGACCGGAAACCACAGGCCCTGCCCCTCCGTCTGAGAGAGGGCCTCTGCTGGGAAGGGGGCTAGGATGCCCCACCCGACTGACCTTGAAGGGTGACCTTGGGAGAAGAGGGACTCAGGTAGGGGAGTGGGCAGGTGAGTCCACACTCGGCTCCTCGAGGGCTGAGGGCCGAGCAGAGGGGGCGTTCTCTCGATTCCTGCACCCACCGTTGGGACCTGGGGGGCCAGTCCCGCCTTTTAGGGGGTCCTGCTGGCCCCTGTGCTGAGCTCATCCCCTCCCAATTCCCCGCCTCTGTGGAAAGCCCTGCAGCCACTGAGCCCTCGTCCTTCTGCCCTTGTCTCTGCGCGTCACCCCACCCCATGACCTTTCCCCTCAGCAGGGACTTTCTGAGCATCCAGAGCACACCCGTGGGCAGGCTGCAGGCCGCGCAGGCGGTGGAGCGCAGTCTCGTCTGCAGACGGACAGCCAGCCCCTGCCCCTCATGCCCGCCCAAGCGCCTCCGAAGCCTGCCCTGGCAGGCACTGGGACGCACCAGGGACACGCAGATGGAAACGTGTCTTCCTGGGACGTCCAGTCAAACAGGAGGAACAGGCGACAGGCGGGAGGCTAGCTACTGAGAAGCGCTGAGGAGAAGGAACAGACCTGGGATGGGGAGCGTGAAGCAGCTGAGGGCAGGAGGCGAGCGTGTGGCTGGGTGACCCAGGGAGGCTGTGCTGAGGAGGCACGTTTGAGGAAAGCTCCAAAGAGAGGGCTTGGTCTCTGGGCGTCTGGGGAAGACTTTTCCAGGCAGTGGCAATAGCCCGTGCAAAGGCCCAGGGGCAGGGTGTGCCTGGTGTGTCTGGAGAATAGTGGGATCAGATACACATCTTCTGGAGAGGAGGACAGGGTCAGGGTCAGGGTCAGGGTCAGGACGTGAGGGAAGCCGCGGTGGTCACCACTCGGCCTTGGCTCAGTGGGGTGGGAGCCCCGGCAGGCTTGGGGCAGAGGACCCGCACGGGCAGCTCCCCTGGGGAGGGTCCCATGGCTTCTGGGCCGGGCTCCTGGCAGACAGGGCTGCAAAAATTGAGGGGAGGGAAGATGGTGGCTCGGGGCGGGCGGGTGCCTTGGCAGCGGGGAGGAGTGGCCGACTCTGGGCACGCACTGAAGGTGTAGGGATTTGCCGCTGGAGCAGAAGCGGGCCTGTGAAAGAGAGGGGGCCTAGACCACTCTGGGGACTGCGGCCTGCATGGCTCTGGGCTCAGGGCTGCTGTGAGTCAAGGTCAGGAAGCCCTTGGGAGAGACGACTAGGCCCTCTGTTTCCCAGCCCTTCCTGCGGCCACGGGCCCTCTTCTGCACGCCTCTCCTGACTCCCCACACACTTTTCTACAGCTGATGTGATAATTTCCCGGCATCCAGTCAGCAGGCTTCATCCACCGGTCTGTGATTCCCGAGGATCCACCCTCGGCTGGTCTACCGACCATGATCTTTTCCCAGAACCCACCACCGCCCTTTGCGCACAGCAGGCTCTTGGGAATACTTGGAGAATGACGAGAGGCGGAGTGAACGGGTGCGTGACTCAGAACAGATGTGTGCGGCTGTCAACAGCGGTGACCTCTGTTGCCTGTGGTGAGAGACGGCGCAGCTGGGCCGGAATGGCAGCCAGGCCCCGGGACGGCTCCCAGCCACACCTTCGCTCCGGTCCCTGCAGCCCTGGGCCCAGGGAGCCAGCAGTCCCTCTCCTTGCCCCTGCGGGAAGCTCCCGTCCTTGTGACCTCGGGACGGGTCACAGCTGAGACCTTCTCCTTCCCCGTCTCTGCGCTGCATACCTCGGGGGCCTCTGGCACAAGTGGGCAAGAAGTCTTCACATCCCCTCCTGCACCGGGCAATCCCGCCCTCCAGGGTGGGTGGACTGCTTCCTACTAGAGGAGAAAAGCAACCGGTGGACTCAGTGATCCAGCATGGGAGCCCCAGCTGGCTCACACCTCGTCCAGGCCCTTCCAGACTGACCTACTCGCTTCCTCCCAGCCTCAGCTTTCCAGGGCCTGAGACATTTCTGTGGACTCTGCGGGGTCCTGGCTCAGCCTCCCTGGCCTGGGGGCTCCCTGAACTTTTGGGTTGGGGGTTTGCTCATGGGCTCAAGGTCACAGGTGGGGCCCAGAAGAGAGGTTTGCCGTCTGCCTGTGTTGGGGAATATGGGGCCCAGGAAACGGAAGGTCGGGGGTGGAGCCGGGGCTGCGGTCCCTGTGTACCTCTGGCCCGGCATCTCGGGGAGGACTGCTGGAGGATGGGTGCCCCTGTTCCTGGTAAAGCACCCGTCCTGGGCCGGCATGCCGACGGTGGGGTGAGCCTGCCGTCGTGTGATGTGGGGGCTGGGCCAGGGAGGCCCCAGGGCCCAGGGCTGAGGCGGGAGCCCCCCTGGAGGGCCAGGCTCTCCTGGGCTGGGAAGGTGCAGGCCCCCGCCTCAGGGGCTGGCTGCTCAGGGTATGCAGGCCTCCAGGATGGGGACCGTAGCCGAAGGGCTGCTGACCTGGGAGGGAAGGTGACTTGAGGCTGGGCTGCGGCCTCTGGCTCTGTCTCCCGAACGCTCGCCGGGTGTCCTGACCCCAGGCTAGAACACGGGCCCTCCGCTCCTCCATGGGGGCGCCTGGCATGCACAGCCAGACACTGGGGCTCCCCTCCTCCTCTGAGCAGACACCCAGGACCCCCGCATAAAGCCAGAACCCCACGACAGTGGGCAGAAGTGAGCAGCTCTGACTCAGTGACCCCATGGCCTCCCAGGGAAGGACTGTCCCCCTCGCCGACCCTGGTTATCGACCACCGTGGAGGGCAGTGCCAACCAAAAGGCAGACTCGGAGCTTGGCTCTGATGCTCTCCTACCCACCCTCTGGTCCAGGCTGAATCCCACCTATATCTGCCCTTCTTCCCAATGCCTTCTCGTATATGAATTCAACTCCAATTCACCCTTCAAGGCCCAGCCTCAGGGCCGCCTTCTCTGGCTACATCCCACACTGATCTTGAACTTTCCTCTCTACCTGTTACAGTCAGGGGGGTGAGTAGACAAATCCTGCCCAGTCATATCCAAGGCAGAAAGTTCCTTTCCCTCCAGCTAAATTGTAAGCCCCCTGTTACAGACTGTGTGTTGACGTCCCCCCAAATTCACAAGCTGAAACTGATCCCCAGTGTGACGTGCTTGAAGATAGTGCGTTTGGGAGGTCATTAGGTCACAAGGGTGGGTCCCTTGTGTCTTATAAGTAGAGGCACCAGGGTGCTTGCTTCCTCTGAGCTGTGTGTGGACACAGCAAGACGACGGTTGTCCCCAAGATGAGAGCTCCCACCAGGAACTGAAACGGCCAGCACCCTGACCTTGGACTTCCCAGCCTCCAGACCCATGAGAAATACACTTCTGCTGTTGAAGCTGCCTGGGCCGCCTGCGCCTCTCCTCCGTGGCGGTCAGCAAGGGCTGTGGGTGCCTGTGAGCTACGGGCCAGGGGTCTCACTGCCACTAGGCACCTGCTGTTGCCAGGGACCCCCGAGACACGTGGTGGGCAAGTTCCATCAAACCCTCCGAATCCACCGCTGTCATTGTCTTTGTTTTACAGAGAAACACGCTTAACCAGGACCACCCTGCAGGCTGCTGCGGGGGGCAGGATTGGAACACAGGCTGGGCACTCACGTCTGCCCGCCAGTTCTGTTTTGGGGACTTACTGAACAACCGCATGTGATCCCAACAAGTGTGGAGCCCCATAGCAGGAAACTCAGGGTCCTGGTGGGGTAGGAGGCCAGGGTCCCGCCGGGGGGTATGGGCGTTGGGAAGGAGGCCCCACCCCTCCTACCTGTCCAGGTGCCCCCTGGGGTCCGGACGCCCATCCCGCCCGCCTAGGGTCTGCCAGATCCAGGCCGGCAGTCACATTTGGCCTGGCCCGCAGAACCCCGGGTTGGGGCGGGGTGGAGGTCTCCTCCTCCATGCCCAGCACCGAGGTCCCTTCATGGCTCAGCCGCAGGACCTCTGTCCTGGGGTCCTGGTCAATTCCGGGGGGCCTGGCAGCCCTAACCATCGAGGACCCTTGGGGGCTTCCCTATTCTCAAGTGCTGGGCGCCCTGGGTTCTCTTCAAGACTCACTGTGTGGCCTTAAGAGAATGTCTACCTTCTCTGCACTTTGGCTGGTCAGGAAGAGGTCCGCTGGGAGTGGGGGTGGGCTTCCAGCTGGAGGGGCGGAAGGAAGCACCTAATCCAGGACTCAGTCTTAAACTGGACTTGGTGAAGTCAGAGGCCAGCTCCCAGCTGACAGAGAGACCAGGGTAAGAAGGTGATGTCTCCCAGGTAGGCTCGGCTTCTGTGTTGCCCATGGCAACCGTCCCCCACACACCTGCTGGGATGTGCATTGCATACTGGGCCCCAGAGGAGCTCCATGAGGCCCAGGTACAGCATCCTGAGACCAGGACCAGCCATCGGTTGTCATAGCAACTGCAGGCTGCAGGGGTGGGGGGGTGCGCTGGTGGCAGGAACTCCAGGCAGGAGATGGGGCAGGCGGCGTCTGCTGGCTGTGTGCAGTCGTGTGGGATGGAGACCCGTGAACCGCACGTGTGAGCGTGTCCTCTGTGACCCGCCCACGCAGGGCTGGCTATTCTAAGGCCACTGAACCACAACGCTCAGAAGAACCTCAAAGACAGCTTTACTCAGTTTTCTGCTCTATGGTGGAACTGGTGCTCTTACACGGAACCCTATTACCTCGCTGTGGGCCACGAAACCCAAAAGCCAGATGAAGGAAACACCAGGCCAAACCCAGGTGGTCTGGCAGCCCTGTTATGACCTCACTGCCAACAGAGCAGAATCTGTTAGTCAGTGCTCACCAACTGGATACAGAAAGTCCATAAACCAACCGTCAGATGCCCAAGTTTTGTGCTGTGAACACATTCATCTCTCTGAAAGACATATCGTAGGGTCCATCAGGTTCTGAAAGAGGTCCTTGATGCCAAAAAACTGAAGCCAGCCTCAACAGAAAGGAGAAGCCTCCACCAACCTGAGGTTCCTGAGGTTCCGGCTGAGCTAACAAGCCCGCCTCTTCCCATCTGGAGGGACACTCCCCTCCCATGCTTCTCAGGTGGCACCTCTGTGCTTTACCAGAGCTCTGTTAGGTTTTAAACGAGGCATTAAATGTAACAGAAGAGTGCAGTGGGGCTCCTATCTCAATGAATGGTGCAACCCCTTGGCACTGACAAACCACCCTGCGAATGCCCGGAATACCCACAGGAGAGGGGCCAGGGACTCGGCCTTCCCACGTGAGCCTGATCTCATCCCAGATGCTTCCGTCCTGTACCCGCACCCCCTCAGCTCCGCGGAGGCCCAGCCTCCCAGGGAGGAAGCATGCGGCAAGCTCATGGGGTGCAGCTCCTGCCTGGACTGTGGACCGGCTCCACCCTGGGGCCGAGCCCCTCCAGCTGGAGGTCCCTCCCACTGTGACCTCAATCCTTCTGTTCCCAGAGCCGGCTCTCCGGGCAGGGACAGCCCCGGGCCTGGGGTGGCCCTGCACCCACCCGCCCCCTGCCCTGCCGTTGCAGTCATCTTCAGCTCGCTCTGAAGCTCCTGGCCGCACCCCTGGAGACCCAGGAAGGCAGGGTTTGGATTCCTCTTGCCCCTTGAAGGATGAGCAGGGAATGAATGTTACGATCCGGGGTGGTTCTCAGCCCTTAACCCTCCTGGTCACTGTGTCCAGATCCCCTCACTCTCCATGGCGTCTCCCAGAGCTCCTTCTGGGTGGGCTGCAGGCTGTCTTCTTGTGGGGAGTCTCTCAGCAGGGACCCTAATCCTTTCATGGGGGGTGGGGAGCTGTGGGCAGCGGATGCTCTATACCCGTTTCTGCCCATTCAGTGGTGCCCAGGGAGGGACTGAAGCCTTGCCCGTCATTGGCTGGGAGGGCTCTTTATCAGCCCAGCCTCCCCAGAAGCTGGGAAGAGGACCTGCCTGTCTTTGCTGGGGTGCGGGAGGGGCGGGAGGGGCAAAGCCCTGTGAAGCTGAGTCTTCAGGACAACCCCGGAGGCGAGGTCTTTTCGCCAGTCACAGAAGGATGGATAGTGGTGAGGACCTACCAAACAGCCCCCACCCCAGATGGGATTCCTATCTGTCCCCCTGCTCCCTGGAAAACTGTCCCAAGGTTGGACAGAGCAGTCTGGTCTGGAGAGACCGCAAGTGACCTGGCCCACCTCCCCTCAGTAAGCACCCTCACCCTTGAGATCCATCCACAGCCTGCAGAGGAATGAGCGCCAGTTCATCTGAGGCCAGAGGTTGGATCTCAAAGCCATGCTGGGAGGAGCTGAGTCCAGGACGGGCAGGCACGGAACACAGGGACCAGGCTGCAGCCTCCAGAAAGACCACGGTGGGCAGTGAGCACCTTCCCTCTCACCATCCTTCCCCACACTGAAGACAGCCACTGCTCATGTTCTCAGGGGGCTTCCCAAAACCAGAGCCCTGCCCTTGCTTGCTGGGATGTTCGCACATTCCAGAGCTGGGGCTTCACCACGGGGCCTCAGTGCAGCTCATGTGCAGTTGCACAGGCTGAGCACTGCACAGCTCTGTGGCCATAGAAGCCCCACAGGGCAAAGTCTGTGCCTGCTTTGTCCCTGGATGTGAACACTGCACAGCATCATGGCCACAGAGGCCCCACAGGGCAAAGTTTGTGCCTGTTTTGTCCCCAGATGTACCCAAGTGTCTAGAGCAGAGCCTGACATGTACTTGGTGCTGAATAAAAATTGGTTCACTGAGTATAACTCTCTGGAGGTGGATAACACAGGGCCCCGTGCTCTTGGCCAGAACAGGAAACTGGGAAGCCAGGCCATGCCTACTCCGTACTCATGGGTGCAAACACCTGAGAACCCCTGATGTCCCTTCTAGAGTGGGAGTGGTCTGGGGGCCCAAGCTGCCCGGCCTCTGCTGATTCTGACCCTCCACTGAAATGGGCTGAACCCCCTGCCTGGAGACAAGTCCCATCCCAGAATCCCCAGGTTCCTCCCTCCCCCCAAAGAAACTGAGTCCAGACCCCTTGGGTTTTCCGTCCCTCCTCCCCGCCGGCTTCCTCAGTGACCTCACTGCTCCAGCCTCTCCCTCCCTAACCCTCCCCAAGCCAGGCTCCACCTCACTGGCCATCTCAGAGCTGTCCAGCCTCCCGGGGTGCCCAGGACCTGGAACGTCCCCCACAACCCTGCAGTGAGGTCACGGCTGGGACAGCCTAGAGCGTGATCTCTGAAGGCTGGGCTCCAATCCTCGCTGGACCACCTTGGGATGTCCCAACCTCCTGCCCCACCACCTGAAAGGTGGGCACCTTAGGAGCATGCCGCCCCCCAACCCCTAGTCTGCCCCACCAAGCCGAAGCAGCAGGTCAGCACGCGCTGAGCAGCTCTGTGTGCTGGGCAAAGCTTCTCAGGGCTTCGCCTGTGCGGGTACTTTTTAGCCCCATGAAGCCCTCGGAAGCAGGCGCAGGTGTCATCACGGAGGCACAGGGAGGCCAGGAACCAGCCCAAGGCTGCACAGCCAGCAAAGGCAAGGCCACGATGCCCAGTGGGGCCCTGGGTCCCCACCTCCACATCCCTCTGGCCCCATGGAAGCCCTGCCCCTGAGACCACAGCCCACACCGCCTGCCTGGAGCATGGGCTGTGCTTCCCATCGATTATCTGTGCATCCTCTCTTCACAGATGGCTGGGACACACGCCCGGCCTCAAAGTCCCCAGAGGGTGGGAAGGCGGGTGGGAAGGGGGGTTAGCCCAGTGCAAACAAAACAGGCTTGGGATGCAGAGCCAGTGGCATTCGGGCTGGGCTGGGGCCGGGGCCGGGGGGTGGGGGGACTGTCCCACCAGCGGAGGTGAGGAAAGCCCAGCTGAGCCCAGCACACGAGAAGGCGGGGCCCAGGCTCCAGTCCCGGACAGCCTTTGCTGTGTGTCCTCAGACAAGGTCTTTGCAGAACCTCTCTAAGCCCCCTGCCTGCAGCAGGGCAGCAGGCCCATGGTGAAGCCTGTGTCACGTGCTTACGAGGCACTTCGTGGGCAGCACCTGGTGCTGTGCCCTGCACATAGTAGATGCTCAGGAAACAGCGGCTGTCACCAGCATTTGGTCATCCCGGCGTCTGGGGAGTTGAGGCAGCGGTCCTGGTCTCAGCTCAGCTGCTCGTGAACCACAGACGCCACTTTGAGCAGGTTACCCTCCCTCCCTGAGCCTCTCTTCCTGGAGAAGATGAGATCACATTTGGGCGAGGCTACCGTCCGTTAGGGCAGCCTCACTGTCCATAAGGGCTTCCCAGGTAGCGCTAGAGCTAAAGAACCTGCCTGCCAATGCAGGAGATGTAAAGAGGTGTGGGTTCGATCTCTGTGTGGGGAAGATCCCCTGGAGAGGAAATGGCAACCCACTCTAGTATTCTTCCCTGGACAATCCCATGGACAGAGGAGCCTGGCAGGATACAGTCCATGGACTCGCAAAGAGTCGGACACAACAGAAGTGACTTAGCATGCATACACCGTCTGTTAGGGCTGTGACCCTCAGTGCCCTTGAGCCCAAGGCCTCTGCAGCCTGGAGACCCAGATCCGGCCCGAGGATCCTGGGAGAGTCGGTGGAGGGTGGCACGTGGCTGCCTGGGAGCCCCAGGGCGGTGTTCCAGCCCCTCCTGCCCTGGGAGGAAGCACCAGATCTGGGGTTTTCTCTCCTAAATCCACAAGGTGTGAACAACTGAGTGTGGCTTAAAGATGGAGTCAGCTCAACAAGAGAGGGAGGAGAAATGCAAATCATTCTCAAGGGAGAGGCCGGTGGGCAGAGGCTTGTGCCCCAGTGACACGAGGATGCACAGCCGGGGGATGAGAGCAGACCCTGCCACTCCAGCCGGCTCAGTACCTGCACACGCGTGAAGTGGAAGTAACCACCTGTGCCGATCTTGGGGTGACCCTCCTGGTCCTCTCCCACGTGGCCTCATATGCGGGCGCTGGGGACCCTGGCCCCGGCTTCCCAAAGTAAGATCCAATGGAGACTCAGGCAATGTCCACGTGACAGCAACAAAGGGGCGTGTCAGCAGATGGGACCAGCGCACAGCCGGTGGGTGTGCGGAGGGCCTGGGCACTGGCATGGACACCCCACACTGCCCGGGGCACACGCGGAAGGAGCAGCTGGCGGTGGACCCACTTGGGACAAAGGCGGCGCCCAGCACCCTGCTTGGGGGCACGTCGTCACGGAAAGCGTCTCCCTGCTGCACGAGCGGCCTGATGGTTTGTTGGTTGAACAAGAGCAGTGACGAGTGAGTGCGGCCCTACAAACTCCCTTCCCTTCCTCTCATCTCCGTTTCTTCAGGCTCAGAGTACAGGCCCCCCACAAAGCAAAAGCAGGCCCCAAATCTCTGCCCATCCCACCCATCAAAGAGCCTGGGGTGTCCTTGGCCTAGGTGGACACTGACCGCAAGGCGGAGAGACTTGCCCGCTGCCCAGGAGGCTTGCAGGAGGTGGGGGACTCTCTTCCTTTATGAAGGGGAGTCTTCTCTTTGTGAAGCCCACCTCGCAAAGCTGCCCTGCACCTCGCACCGTGGAGAACCCCGCCTGCCCTCCACCAGACACGGCGCTCGAGCTGGTGAGGGGCCTTCTGGCCGAGCAGCCTGGGGCTCCCAGATGTAGCCAGGGAGTCCTCGCCCCACTCCTGGGCTGGCGATGCCACGCCCTGGCTGTGTGGCACAAGCATGAGGAAGCCATTACACTGGCAGCTCTGATGTAGACACAGTCCGCACGGTCTCCTGGTTACCGCGTCCTAACGCCCAAGGGCCTCTGGGGCCAGGGAGCTGGGCTTCTCTAGTCCCCGCTGCACTCTGACCTCTCGCCCCCAGAGGCAGCCCCGCCCCAGAGGAAGCTCCGCCCCTGGAGGGAGCCCTGCCCCCGGAAGGAGCCCCGCCCCCAAGGGAGCGTCCCCCCACCCCACCCCGGGGAAGCCCCGCCCCCAGAGGAGCCCCGCCCCGGAGCACTTACCCGGGCTCGAGAGTTTCTCCTCAGCGACCCCAGAGGGGCTGGAGTAGCCGTCAGAGGCCCAGCTGCCCTGGCTGAGGGGGCCCGGCTCCGGGTCGGCCTGGACCCTGCAGGACAGAGAACGGGGTCACTCACGGTCACTTGCGCTGGCCTCCAGCGTCTCCCCTCGGAACTCGGGCCTTCCCTTTTGCTGTGCCCCGATGGGCATATACGCCCCTGGGGTGGGCAGCAGGCCTTTTTGCCAGAGTTACTTAGGCCAGGGGCACCTGAGGGCAGGGGCCCGCCTGACGCCAGTCACCCTTCAGAGTCCCGGAGTCCCTGGACCGTGAATAACCCCGGGGCAGAGGGACTCCGAGTAACCCTGGCCTGGGGGTCTGTGTCCTGCCAGGTCCCTGCCCCCAGGCTGCCCTGTGCACCCGCGGGAGGGCTGCGCTCTGAGGTAGAGGCCGCTGACCCCTCCAGAGAGCTCAGGGGTGAGGAGGATGGAGCAGGAGGTGGGGAGGACCCAGCTGGGTCTCTGTGACCCCCGAGGGCGGAGTCTTCTCTGGGCCCATCCTGGCGGCAGGGAGGAAGGGCGGGTCTCCAAGCACCAGCTCCCAAGTGCACACAGGCCTCCTAGCACAGCCCCTGGGTACAGTCCTCCCAGGAACAAAGGCTCCGAGAGCTTTTATTATAGGCAATTACCCGGGCTCTCCCAGCCGCCCGCCTGCCCGGCAGTGTCTCCAGCTAAATGGGCCCTTTGGCAGCTTGAGGGGCTGGCGGGGCGTGTGAGCAGGAGGAGAAATCGATGGCTGGCCTGGGCCGTGGGACGGGGGCTGCCTCCCCCTCCAGGCTTGACCGTTCCCAGCTCTGGGGTGGCCGGAGGGGGTCAGAGACCCGAGGGACCTCCTCTCTCCCCCTCACTGGGTCTGGGGCCGAGGAGATGCCCTCCAGGCCCAGACCTGCCTGAGAGTCCAGGGCTGTGGGGGCGTTTGCTGGCCGGCAAACTCCCGCAGGCGACCCGGCCCTCGTGGGTCTGCAGGCCCCGCACTGGGGACAGGGCAGGCTCAGAGGGAGCAGGGGGGCCCAACCTTGCTGGGAGCAGTTGCTGCGTGCTGCCGGCGGTGAGATGTCTAGGGAACAATGAGCTTAAACCTGGCCTTTTCCAGAGGGGGCGCAGTCTACTGGTGAGAAGGCAGTGGGACATTACTAGGCGAGGGCTGAGTAACACCACACACACACACACACACATCACACATCACATACACCACACATACACACACACACCACACCACCCACACACACCCACACACACCACACATACCCCCCACACACACCACACACCACACATACACACCCCACCCCCCCACACACACCACACATCACATACACCACACATCACACACACACACACACACATCACATACACCACACATCACACACACACACACCACACATCACACACACATCACACACACATCACACACACCACACATCACACACACCACATATACACAACCACACACACACACACCCCCCACACATACACCACACACCACAGACATACCACACACACACACACACACACCAGACACACCACACATCACACACACCACATATACACACACCACACACACACACACACACACACCCCACACATACACCACACACACACCACACACCACACATACACACCCCACCCCCCCACACACACCACACACACACACACACACCACACCACCCACATACACCCACACACACCACACATACCCCCCCCACACACCACACACCACACATACACACCCCACCCCCCCACACACACCACACATCACATACACCACACATCACACACACACACACACACACACCACACATACCCCCACACACACCACACACCACATATACACACCCCACCCCCACACACACACATCACATACACCACACATCACACACACACACACCACACATCACAGACACACCACACACATCACACACACCACATATACACAACCACACACACACACACACCCCACACATACACCACACACCACAGACATACCACACACACACACACACACCACACACACCACACATCACACACACCACATATACACACCACACACACACACACACACACACCCCACACACACATACACCACACACACACCACACACACACACCCCCCCACACACACCACACATCACATACACCACACATCACACACACACACCCCACACATCACACACACATCACACACACCACACATCACACACACCACATATACACAACCACACACACACACACACCCCACACATACACCACACACCACAGACATACCACACACACACACACACACACCACACACACCACACATCACACACACCACATATACACACACCACACACACACACACACACATCCCCCACACATACACCACACACACACCACACACCACACATACACACCCCACCCCACACACACACACAACACACACACACATCACACACACACACACACCACACACACATCACACACACCACACATCACATACACCACACATCACACACACACACACCACACATCACACACACCACACATACACACACACACCACACCACCCACATACACCCACACACACCACACATACCCCCCACACACACCACACATACACACCCCCCCCCCACACACATCACATACACCACACATCACACACACACACACCACACATCACAGACACACCACACACATCACACACACCACATATACACAACCACACACACACACACACACCCCACACATACACCACACACCACAGACATACCACACACACACACACACACCACACACACCACACATCACACACACCACATATACACACACCACACACACACACACACACACCCCACACACACATACACCACACACACACCACACACCACACATACACACCCCACCCCCCCACACACACCACACATCACATACACCACACATCACACACACACACCCCACACATCACACACACATCACACACACCACACATCACACACACCACATATACACAACCACACACACACACACACCCCACACATACACCACACACCACAGACATACCACACACACACACACACACACCACACACACCACACATCACACACACCACATATACACACACCACACACACACACACACACACACATCCCCCACACATACACCACACACACACCACACACCACACATACACACCCCACCCCCCACACACACCACACACACACACATCACACACACACACACCACACACACATCACACACACCACACATCACATACACCACACATCACACACACACACACCACACATCACACACACCACACATACACACACACACACCACACATACCCCCCACACACACCACACACCACACATACACACCCCACCCCCCCACACACATCACATACACCACACATCACACACACACACACCACACATCACACACACATCACACACACCACACACACACACACATCACATACACCACACATACACACACACACACCACACATCACACACACCACACACCACACACACCACACATCACATACACCATACATCACACACACACCACACCACCCACACACACCCACACACACCACACATACACACCCCACCCCCCCCACACACCACACATCACACACACCACACATCACATATACCACACGTCACACACACACACACCACACATCACACACACCACATACACCCCACACACACACATACACACCCCACCCCCCCACACACACATCACATACACCACACATCACACACACACACACCACACATCACACACACATCACACACACCACACATCACACACACCACATATACACAACCACACACACACACACCCCACACACATACACCACACACACACCACAGACATACCACACACACACACACACACACACCACACACACCACACATCACACACACCACATATACACACACATACACACCCCCCACACATACACCACACACACACCACACATACACACCCCACCCCCCCCACACACACCACACACACACACATCACACACACACACATCACATACACCACACATCACACCCACACACACCCACACACATACATACATACACCCCCCACACACCACACACACACCACACACACACACCACACATCACATACACCACACACCACACCCACACACACCCACACACATACATACATACACCCCACACACACACACCACACACACCACACACACACACCACACATCACATACACCACACACCACACACACACCACACAACATATACACCACATATACACACACCACACACACATCACACACACCACACATCACATACACCACATATACACACACCACACACACCACATACATACACCCCACACATATACCACACACACACCACACATCACATACACCACACACCACACACACACCACATACCACACATCACACACACATCACACACACCACACATCACACACACCACACATCACATACACCACACGTCACACACACACACACCACACATCACACACACCACATACACCCCACACACACCACACACACACACCACACACCACAGACACACCACAGACACACACACACCACACCACACATCACACACCCCGCACACACACCACACATCACATACACCACACACCACACACACACACCACATACACACACACATATACATACACCACACACACACACCACACACACACACCACATACACACACACATATACATACACCACACACACACCACACACACACCACACACCACACATATACACACACACACACAACACATACACACACCACACACACACACACACCACACACATCACATACACCACACTTACACACACACACACATACACCACACACACACACACACACCACACCCCACACACCACACACACACACCACACACACACTACACATCACACACCCCACACACACACCACACATCACACACCCCACACACACACACCACACATCACATACACCACACACCACACATCACACACACACACACCACACATCACACACACCACACATCACATACACCACATATACACACACCACACACACCACATACATACACCCCACACATATACCACACACACACACCACACACTACAGACACACCACACACACACACACACACACACCACACACCCCACACATCACACACACCACATACACCACACACACACACACACCCCCACACACACATACATACACCCCCCACACACACCACACATCACATACACCACACACCACACACACACCACACACACATATACATACGCCACACACAAACACCACACACACACCACACACCACACACATACACACCACACACAACACATACACCACACTTACACACACACATACATACACCACACACATACACCACACACACACACACAGCTGAGCACCCCGACCCAGCGGGCAGGGGCCAGGGCAGTGAATAGGAGTACCTGGCTGTTACACTGATTGTCACTGTTCTTGTGAGCAAGGGCGAGAGGGGGTGCACGGGGCAGGGCGCCCACCCCAGGCAGTGGGGGCGGGCAGCCTCAGGGCTCTGACCTCAGGAGCGGCGCCCTTTCACCTCCTCCACCCCACACAGCCAGGCCCTGCATCCCCCCGTGATCCCAGCTGGAATGGATGGCACCGTCTATGCGGGACATTGGTTGGAAGTTGAACCAGAGAAAAGAAAACCCATGCCTGATCCTCGAGACACTATCGCACCCTCCTAAACCCTCACCCTAACCCTCAGCCTCAGGCCTGGGCTCTTTGTGGAGCAGAGAAGGGTGAGGACAGGGACGCAGGAAGCAGATGGGCAGGACCAGAGTTTGCAGAGCAGACAGAGGCGTCTCTGCCGTGTCTGTCCTGCGTGTCTGGGGTGGCTGCCCGGGCCGTGAGGAAGGGACATCTCCCAAGGAGGCAGGAAGAAACACCGCTGCTTCATTCCCTGGAGGAGCAGGAGGGGCCTGGGGTCAGGGAAGCTGAGCCCTCTGAGACCCGGCAGGCTGGAGCTGTGCAGAGGCCGGCCGTGGGGTGCGGGGAGGTCTCCGTGGAAACTGTGTCTGTGACCCCTGGGCGCAGACACGTCTGGGAGGGGCCTGCGGTTCCGCATAGCCCGTGGGGCGTCCTCGGTCCCAGGCTGCCTTTTGAACCACGACCCTCCTGTAACACTAACACAGGCCTGAAACGGTCTGAGAGGTGGGACGTGAAGATCCCTGCTGAGGTGTCAGGACACAATGGTGTCCTAAGCGGAGAAAAATGTCCGTTTAGTTCTGACGGAGATGTTCAGAGGAAAAAGAGCTGGCCTCCTTGGCAAATGTCAGATTCTACATCTGCCAGGAGGCCTGAAGGGTAGATCATGTAAAATCTGGAACCGTGGAGTCAGAGACACATTTCCCCAAAGATGGATCGGTGCGAAGGCAGTCTGGGAGGAGACACAGGCCCCAGAGTCGCAGGGAAGCAGCTCACGGGCAGGGACCAGTCCCAGGATGGGCCCTGACCGCTTTGAGAATCAAGTCCAGAAGCTCACGGGGGCGGGGGGGCATGCGGGCCGCGCCGGGGTGCCCCCAGGGGCGGGGTCCCCATGGGACACTTGCTGGTGGATAATCTGAGCCTCTTCGGTTGCTGGAAAGTTCTTGCTAACTTGTAGACACTGTGACACAGACTTAGCGCTTTGGAGCCGCAGCAGGTGCGTCTAATTCGTCACACACACGACAAGCCTGCACGTTCCTCAGAGCAGCCCTCGCTCGCCTCGCCACCCTTCTCCAGGGCAGACTGCTTCCTCGCCGGCACACCCTTCAGGGCCTCTTTGGGTCCCTATCACCCTGGCAGCCTTCCTCTCAGTGTGCTTTCCTTGCACCAATGCCCTTCTAGACCGTGGAGTCCGTAACTGAGTGCAGCGCCCTGCAGAAGGCTGGGTATGAGGTGAGAGGGGCGTACCCCTGTCCCGGCCCATGTCTGTTACGTGGAGCAGGGGCGCCCAAGACCTTCCAGGGGTCAAGCCACACTTCTGGCTTCACATGAACGTGCACTCTCCTCCTCCACCCCAGCTGCTCCCACCCGGGGGACCCAGCATCCAGGGGGCTTCTCGACCCAAACTGGGGGGGAGCTCGTCCTGGAATCAGCCCAGAGGAAAACCCCAGGAAGTCCGCTTAGTCAGGGAAAGCACTTCATTTGCATTCAAGCATCTCGAAACCGTGCCAGACTTGGTAATCAGAACACTGCTTATTTAATAGTGGCCGTTTCAGACAAGAGGTATATGTTATTGTTAAGGAAGGACAGAAGACGGAAGCACGTCTCTGAGCTCCACTTGCAGCATCTGAAGAGAGCGGGCAGCTTGGCTTGTTGGCTGTGCTGGGGTGAAGGGTGGCTCGGCCCCCACTGAAGGTGCCAACCACATCAAAGCTGGCCCCCTGGGGATGCACACGGGCAGCTTGGGAAGCGTAGAGAGCGGGCAGCCTGGGGGCTCCTGGGGGTCCGCGGGGATTTCACGACCATGGAGGGAAGGCCTCGCTCAGCGGCGGCTGGCCCAGATGAGTCGGGTCAGGCTGTAGCTGGCTGCATGAGCCGCGCAACACCCTGACACCTGTCCTTGAAGAAGTGAGCATGCTGCGGGCACCTCTCCGGGCCTGTGTCTCGTGGCGTGCTCAGAGTTGGGTCTTGGCGCCCCCTTAGGGTCCCACCCCACCCCCACGCTCCCCTCCACCTTCCGTTCTCTCCACCAGCCCCTCCCCTCCATGGGCCCCCGAGTCCAGGCTCCATCCCCCCGCTGCCCCCCACAGCTTACCTGTACCGGAAAGGGGCCACAGTGGCCGTGACAGGCTGGCCATGCGTGTGGGCTGAGCCAAAGCTGACGGCCCCCAGGGCCGGGCGTGGGCTCTGCACGGGGCTGCAGGACGGGGAGGGAGGCCCCGAAGCCATCTGCAGTTCAGGCTCCAAAGGCCTAGGCACCCCGGAACTTGTGCCGGGAACGTCTCTCTGATCTTTCCCTGGGTGGTTGGAGGGCTTTTGAGCTTCAGGAGTCCCTGGTATCTGAGTGTCTCCATGGGAGCTGGCCCGGGAGGGGCTCCTGCCGCGGGTCTGGCGGGTCACGGTCCCCTCCTGGGCCCCCCTCTTCTGCCCTGGGGTGCCCCGTGTCTCTCCAGCTCTTCTCGACCTGGGCCGGCTGGCCAGGGCCACCTTGGGGGCCGCGCGGGGGCTGCTCCAGGGGGAGCCAGTGGGAGCTCCCACCCCCTCAGACAGCTCCCTCGGTGTCCCCGTGGCCTTGGGGGAGCCTCTCCCCCAGGGGGCCTTAGGGGACGAGCCCCTGGAAGGGCCGCTGGCCTTGCCCAGTCTTGGGGAGACTGCCCGCTGGGGGCTCAGGGCCAGGCCGGCCTGGCGCGGCCGCAGCTGGGGTGATGCCACTGGGGTCTGGGTCCTGCTCTGCGAGGCAGCGCGGGGCACGGGGATGGCGGAGGTGTGCTGGGGGCGGCCCGCGGCGCTCAGGCTGGCTGTCCTGTCCATGGCCGGCGGGCCTGCGGCAGGGCTACTGAGCTGTGGAGAGAGGACGGGAGACCGTTAGGCCCTGTCCTGGGGGCACCGGCGCCCCTCGGTCGTGTCCTGGCTGCCCACCCGGCTCAGGGAGGACCCTCTGCCTCTTGCAAATTCAGGAGAAAGTGCCATGCACTGAGATGTGCTGTGTGATTGGGTGGTTTACGCTTGTCCCGGCGCCTGTCCACAGATGGGGCAGGCACTCCCCGCCTCAGTCTCTTCTCGAATCCAGAATGCTCTGCCCCCGGGGAACCAACTCCCTGCTCCCCGCTGGCTCCTGCTGTGGCCTCTCTGCCTGACACCCACCTTCCCTTGGACACGGCCGTGGGGTGTTAGCTCCAGATTTTACTGGCCCGCCGGCAGGCAGCCCCTGCAAGTCACAGCCTGCCCGCACCTGTCCTGGCCAGGCTCCTGCCGTCCGGCTTGCACCTGCCTGGCATCACTGCCCTTCTCCCGGCTCCTTCCTGCTGTGCCCACCCACGTATCCCTGGAGATATGGGCACCCAGCCCACAGCCTTCTTCTCTAGCCCTTTCCCTACCCACCTCCTGCCCCAGGCAACCGTTCCTCCGCCCACTCCTCTGGCCTCAGAGACGAGGGTCCCACCCTGAGATAAAGGCGGAGCCCTCTAGGCAGCCCCTGCCACCAGCACCTGTCCTTCTCTCCTGGACCTCGATCTGTGAGTCACCCCCTCTCTCCCGTATCCTCCCCAGCATGCTATGAATGAACTAATAGATCAATTAATCACTTTCATTTCAAAGGAAATTTGAAGTCGGCTACGAAGACACACAGTCAACTTCAGAGGAAAGGCGCCGTGTGGAAAGTGAATCACGCAACAATTAGCAGAAGCCAGGCATGGATGCTCCCGCAACTCTGTTGTGGGAAAAGCCTTTATAGCATTGCACCGAAGGCAGGGATCCTGAAGGAAGACGCTGAGAGGTTGGAGCGCGCAGAATTAAAGTCCCTGGGGGACAGGAAAGCGCTTGCCCAGGTTCAGGCCACCAGTATACTGCAAGCACACTCGCC
Organism: Bos javanicus; assembly: GCF_032452875.1. Classification (NCBI taxonomy): domain Eukaryota; kingdom Metazoa; phylum Chordata; class Mammalia; order Artiodactyla; family Bovidae; genus Bos; species Bos javanicus. Next base: position 81,451,739 of record NC_083883.1, read on the forward strand.
ACCCGGTGAGGCCCAGGGGGCTCTACCACATGGATCAAGAGCAACACCCCCTGGAAGCAGCGGCCAAAAGCTCGAACAAGACGTTCGTGAAGGCATACGGTTAGCCGGAACACAGCAAAAACCAAGGGCTTCATGAGAATCGAAGAGACGCAATTAAGTCAGTTAACATCGGCTACTATCAAGGTTACTATCTCCTGGAAAATTGTGATTTCTAGTCGTGGTATGAGGGCAGAGCCCTGGCACATGGCCATGGGAATGGCCCCAGACGCAGAAATGTATCCTGGGGATGATCACAGATGTGGCCTGAGCTGCTGAACTTGGCCACAGGCACAGGGCTGAGCCACACCCTGACCAGCAGAGGCAACGGGCTGACCACCCCTGCGCAGGGCCCCGGACCTCTGAGCACCGCAGCCACGGCTCAGACCTCAGCGTCTGAGCTTCAGTCCCGCACAGGCAGGCCCAGCGTCACGTGGCTTGTGCCAAGACACAGCGGGGAGACAGCAGGGCCTGGTGCCCCCAATCACGCCCCATACTCTCCTCGAGGGACTCGAGACTGGGCAGGGGGTTCCCAGGGCTGAGGACAGGCCTGCGATAACGGTTTACTAAACGTTTCCCTTTCCTGGCCAGCCTCTAAACTCTGTCAGCCTGTCAGGACAGAGGTGACCGGAGACCCGAGCTGTGGGCAGACTGCAGGACAGGATCTCGGGCCACCCCCACCCCCTTGGCCTCCATACCCGGCTTTGGGCTCCAGCAAACCAGACGGAACAGTCAACTGAGTCTGGCCCCAGCGGAGAAGGCTGTGCCCCGCTCAGAGGACATGTGGTTCCCACTGGGGGGCTGTTTCCCTGGCCTCTGAGAGAGAGGCCCCTGAGCACAGCCGCCCCGAGCCACAGCTGAGGGTGTGTGTGTCGGGGGTGGCGCGTCCCACTGACCCGGTCCCCACAGACGGCTCTACTGCCAGGACCCTCGGCTCCTTTTCAACCAATCAGCCAAAAGAAATGACTTTGTGCCAGTGAAAATCCATGACTGAAAACTGCCCCACCAATCCGGGGGGCGGAGGTGCTGAGCCAGCGGGGGCCCACGGACAGCCCCAGCACTCGCAGCCCCGCACCAAGACCCCATAGGGAGGCTCCCAGCAGCGGCAGCCCTGCAGATGAGCGCCGGGAGCCTGAGTCATGAGGCTGCAGGTGCCAGGCCCTGGGAGGGGCCCACGACCGACCTGCTTCACCCTATCCCTCCTCCCTCCTGCGTCACGCCCTCTGTGTTGGTTGGTTGCCAGAGGCCTGGCTTCCAGAGGGGATGCACAGCAGATGTGAGAGGAGCCTGGGGGAGGCACGCCCAAGGCCCCTGGGAACTGGAGCCGCACGGTCCCACGCCCGCCCCAGCCACGAGCCGGCCCACCACGGTCGGCCAACCTCCCCCTCCCACTCTGCTCTCAGCCCCAGGCCCAGGGCTGCCTGTCCAGTCAGACGGATGCAGGCAACGTCACCCAACACGCCCACTTACTGCTCCAGGCCCCGAGGTCCAGGGCCACCAGGCTGGGGCAGGCGGGGTCTGGGGGACTCCGGGCCTCTCTGAAAGCCCACCACTGGAGACCCTGCACCCGCAGTGTGGGCTGGTACTGGTGTGAACACCAGCGACACCGAGGCCTTTGGAGGGGCAGGACACAAACCCGCCAGGGAGACCCCCCTGCGAGGTGCCGTCAGGCCTCCTGCCAAGGCACGAGGCCTCGGGCCGTTACCCAAGCAGAGACCTCGAGGGGACGGCGAAGGCAGGTGTGGGGTGTTGGTGGCGGCCCAGGATTAGTCCTGTGCCTGGACTCCAGTGCTGTTCATGCACAGGCCTCAGCAGCGCCATCTGGGAGGTGGGGCAAAGTCGGGGGTGGGGAGTCAGGCTCCAGGCCGCTGTCCTCCAGAGTAGTCGGGGCGGGGGGGCACCAGCCACCCTGTGCAGAGCATGTCCCAGGCTCCCTCTGGGCCATACTGACCACGCTCCGGTCACTCCTGCTGATGACGCCCCCACGTTGGGACCATCCCCTTCCCAGCAGCAGCACATCCGTGCAGGAGTCACGCACAGAGGAGGGGCCAGGGCTGCAGGAGAGGTTCCCCTCCTCCATGAATCCCCCCAACCCGGTCTCACAGGTCGGCCCCAGAGTCGTGAGGTTCCCAGAGCTCGGCGCCCCAGGGCCCACCAGGCCCAGCAGGCTGGCCAGCGAGCTTGCAGGAGACCCACGTTGGTGGGAGCAGGGGGACCCGCTCTTCCTGTCTCACTACTTGGGGGCAGACCCTGGAGAAGCCGCCACCGCCCTGCCCAGGCTCAGGGCCCCACCACTGTCCACTCCTCCTGGCACAGGGGCTCCAGGCAGGGTCCCCCCAAGACGGCTAGCTCAGGAGCTGGACCAGGGCTGCCCAACCAGCAGAGCAGAGGCTCCCAGGCCAGCCGAGGGCGCGGATGGAGAGCAGGAGGGTGCGCTTTCGCACTCTCAGATCAGAAACCCACAGCCACACAGATCACAGATCACTCACCCTGGGCAACAGCTTGAACTTGTGATAACTGTTTTGGAGTGTTGTTCAGGGTCTGGTTCTGCTATTTATAAACTGTGTGGCTTTGGGAAAGTCACTTAAGCTCTCCAAACTTTGGTTGTTTCATCTGAAAAATGGCGGGGGCGGGGGGGTGAGGGGTGGGGACCAACATCACTGAGCTGCTATAAAAATGAAATGAGATAATGCGTGTCTTAGCACATTCTGGCAGCTTTCATGGCATATCATAGATGGGGGTGGGGTGGTGGTGGGGGTTGGGTGGTGGGGTGGGTGGGGCTTATTCCTCGTGGTTCTGGAGGCTGGAAGTTCAAGGTCAAGGAGCCAGCAGATCCGGCATCTGGTGGGGCCTTTGTTTCCAGCTCATGGACGGCATCTTCTCACTATGTCCTCTTATGGAGGGTGGGGTGAGGGGGCTCTTGAGGGTCTCTTTCCGGGGACACTGATCCCATTCATGACCTAACCACATACCAAGGACTCCAGCTCTTCCCACCATCACTTGAGGCTAGGATTTCAACATAAGAACTTGGGGACATAAGCATTCTGTCTAAAGCAGAGTGAAAAACACTTCATGTGGTAGCCCGAGGGGAGTGCTTTTAAAAGGTTAGTTCTTATAACAAAAGTAACATGCTCATTAGAAAAAACTTGGAAAAACCTACAAAAATACAAAGAGGAAAATGTCTATCCCCTACAGGCCTTCTGCTGTTGTTCAGTGGCTCAGTCCTGTCCGAGTCTTTGCAGCCCCGTGGACTGCAGCACACCAGGCTTCCCTGCCCATTCCTGTCTGTGTGTGCCTTACCAGCAGACACTGACCTTCTTACACGTCTTGATTTCTTCCAGGCTCCTTACAATTCACGCTTATACCCATAGACATCGTAAAATTGTGATGATACTATACATACATTTTACATCTTTTCACTTACTATGTAGTAAGCATTTTTACTTTCCATTTAAAAACCTTCAGACATTTTCAGAAACATTGTTGTGAATCACTGATAAACTTCTGTGACTGCATTAGACAAAACTGGCTCATCACCCACTGTCACTAACCCTTTGGAGGTTTCCAGTTTCCTACCATTTTGTGTAAGACTGTGATGAACACCCAGGCCAGCTCTGCTGGGGCCTCGGATGACAGCTTCTGGCTGCACTTCTGGAAAGGGGATTACCAGGTCCAAGGTGGGGTCGCAGGAGAACTCAGTCACACGCTGCAGATGCTGTTCTGAAAGCCACATCCAGCCTGTCTCCCCAGTCTGACTCTCAGCACCCTTCCCCCAGATCCTGGTGCAACCGTGGTGGGGGGGGTGGGTGCAGTCTCTGGGGGGCCCGGAGCTTCAACCACGTTCAGGTAGTGAGGCCAAGCAGAGGGGCAGAGCTGGAGGCAAAAACGTGGGGGCAGACCGTGCGGGCAGTCTGCTCTGCCTGCCCCCTGAACACTGCTGGGCCTCGGGGGTTTGGGTCTGAGGCTGGGAGGGGCATTCCTCCCTTGGGGAGTACCAGCGACTGGGCCCGTCTGGTGCACTGGGGGCGGGGGTGGGGAGAGCGCTGAGGGCGGCCCGCAGGCGGCAGGGCAGGCCGGGCAGGCCTGCTCTCCCCGAGGTCTGGTCCGCTGCTCCTTGGTGCCCTGTCCGGCCCAGGCCCCCCCTTTCTTTTCAGTCCCTCCCGTTTCTGAGATTGCCCTCCAACTTCTCATCCGGGTGGTTTTCGATCTGAGCCCCATGGTAACCGCCTGTCAGGCCCTTGGATGGGCAGGTGGAGAAGCCAGAGCGAGCTCCAGGCCGAGGGCCCAGGCTTCCTAACTTCCTCCCCACACCGCTCTTTCCCTCGAGCAGTGACTGGAAAACCCTCCATCACCCGCTGCCTTCTGCAATGCCCACAGAAAGGTGCTCACGGGCCCCGCCCACCCCACGTAAACGAATGCCTGTGACTCTCCTCCTGGGACCTGAGGGAACGTCCCCGAGAAGACCCTCCAGCCGCACATGCTGACATCGGCCTCGTGACTTGTTGTCTCCTAGGTTCTGGTCCAGGCTGTTTGTGACCTCTCTGGGGACCCTGAGAGCAAGCAAGTGACCACTGCATGGATGTCCCAGAACACAAGGTCTCACCACCTCCTCCAACCACCACCTAACTTCTTGTTCTCTCTCTCTTGGCAATACTTGTTGTCATGGAGATTCTAACGCAATGTAGGAAGCTTGTTACTTGGCAACGAGATGCTGGAGGTACAGGATTGGCTGCTGAGGTCTGAAGGAGCAGCAAGGATGCTGAGGGAAGGTGGGGACGTTGAGAAACACGCTGGGGGAGCACCAGGCACAGGGAGGGGAGCAGACGAAGGACCAGGTGGCGAGGAAGAGCGAACATGGAACATTCCGGGGCTGGGCCATGCTGTGTGCTTGCTCTGATGCCCTCAGTAAAAGCAAGACAAAACAAACACACAGTAATGTATTTTCATAGCTGTATTTACACTGCAGCAGGATGGATGGGGATTTCAACAAAGAGAAGGTCCTAAGTATCAGAGCGGGGAAATGCCGCAGGAAGGCTCTGTGGTGCAGCGGAAAGGGCAGGGCTTGCGGTCGAAAACTTGGATGTGAAGCTCAACCCCACCCATTCCTCTGCTGAGCTTCAGTTTCCTCATCTGTGAAACGGGAACAGCAGCCTGACCTCCAGGGCCAGCTTGATGAGCGCTGACCAGCGGGAGTGGGCGCGTGGGCAGTGGTCTCACACGTGGCTTCTGCAGGGGCCTTTTGTGACCAACTGCTCCTTGTTATCTTAATCACTAGCATCATGACCAGAACTGAAAGCGTGAGACATGGAGAGGAGACAGCCTAGCTCACTCCCATCCAGACTCACAGGCCTACTGTCTGAGTGCCAGCCTCTCTAGGGGCCAGCTGTCCACGCCTGAAACAGTCTGTTCCTCAGGGCGCCATCAGGAGGACAGATCCCAGCAGGTTCATGAGACGCTGTGCCCGTCCTGAGTGCCCAGTGGGTGCCCCAGACGCCCTAAAAGCCAGGGCAGCACTCCTGACTCCACGCCCAGCTCTGTCCTCAGGGGTGGAGACCACGGCTGCAGAGTTTCAGTCGTCCTTCCAGGAAGGACGGCTCAAGGGTGCTGGGCACCCTCCCCAGCACCTGGGTCACACGTGGCCCCGGAGCGGTGAGAGCGGGCGAGTGCAGGCACTCGGCAGACAAAGCAATCAGCGAGTTTCCGAGCGATGACCGGCGTCCTCTGCCGGCCCCGGGGTGGCCGCGGCGGCCCGGGGAGCACGGACCCTGCTGCCCCTGCATGCGCACTGCGAGGCGGAGGGCCAGGTGGGGCTCCTTCTCAGACAGGACTCCCTCTCAGACAGGACTCTCAGGATGGTCTGCGGCGACCCCAACGTACAGGAGAGGCACTCGGGGGCGGGTCACCTGGGCCGGTGGAGCCTTAAAAGTTCTAGAGATTCCAGGTGACCAGCCTGACCCCACTGCTGCCATCTGCTCCTCCTGGCCCCTCCTGTCCTCAGAGAGCAATGTGACAGCTGAGGACAGACCGGCTCACCAGCCGCAGGTCGAACTGACCAGAGGTGGGCAGACGGCGTCTCAGGCAGATGCTGCTTCATTCAGCGCCTCTCTGGCTGCAGCTCGCCAGCCCCCGCACTCTGAAGCCCTCCGTGCTTTCCAGCCTGACTTCTAACGACGCCCGCTCTGAGGGTCCCACCTCCGCTGGGCCTGGGCCAGGCTTGCCCCCTCAGTGGGGGCCGGGCCAGAGGGCAGTGCCTGGGCTCGGGAGACCTGGCCACGGGCCCACGCCTGAGGCTTCTAAGCCATTTCATGGCAACAAAAGATAATTCAGAAAAGGGTTAACTGCGGCACGGAGAGCACAGAGCAGCCTTGGGTCTGACAGTGTCCCGTCGTTTTTCTCCTGCGCGGAGAGGAAACACGGAGAAGAGGGGTCACCGAGGCAAGAAGAGATCCGGGGAGTGGCCCTCAGAGACCCTTCCCTCGGCGGGGAGGGGAGGGCTGGCGTGAGCCCCAGATGGGGTGGGGGGCACTTGGTACCCGAGCTGGGTGGCACTCTGTCGTCCAAAGGGCAGGGGTCCCACTGCAGCTGCTGTGAGTGGTTGGGAAGTGGTGTGGGCCTTCCCACTTTAGCTTCAAGTTGATCTGTTTGAAGTCTTGGCTCTCCATGTAGGATTTTTTATCAACAATGTGTTTCCCTGCTTCACTCCCTGGGGCTGGGTGGGGTCGGTGACCATGACCACCGGGGCTTCAGTCTGTCGAGGACAGGGAGCGCGGAGGGTGCTGGGGGCCTGAGAGCCTAACAAGAGGGAAGGAAGAAGCAGGCTTGAGGACTCACTTCTGCAGAGGCCCTGGGAGGGCTGGGCCTCCCGCGAGGTGGGGGAAATGATGCTTCAGAGCCAGACTTGAGGTCAGGACCACGGGAGCTGGGGGGTGGTCTTCTCAGGACAATGTGGCTCCAGAGGCCCTGCCGCGGGTGGGCTCTCTGCTCCCCAACCAGGAAGCAGGGGTCGACTCCGAAACCTGCGAGCCTCACTATTCTTGAATTTCCTGACTCATCTTTGTCCACTTTTTTGGTCCCTCCCTCCACCGTTTATAAAACATAGTTCATATTTTGAAGTAGTTTCAGATTTACTGAGAAGCTGCAGAGATAGGACAAAGTCTCCATGCCCTCTGGCCCAGCTGCCCTTGTGCTGAAGTCTTGTATAACCAGGTACCTTTGTGAAAGGGAAAAACTTGACATCGGCTCGTAACTGCTCAGTGAAGTACAGACTCTTCTCAGAGTTCACCAGTCTCTCCACCCACGTCTTTTTCTGTGTTCCAGGCGCCCCACTGCACTTAGCTTCCCTTAGCTTTTAAAATTTAAATTTCCTTTTGCAAACTCCGGTCTGTCTGCACTGTGCTCCAAGGCATCTGGGCTGCTGTCACTCAATTCTGAGCAGGTCATGGGCCGCAGGAAGAGCAAGGGATGTGCAGTATTTACAACAGCCAGGTCAGGGAAGCAGCCTGGGGGTCCACTGATGGAGGGGTGGATAAAGGAGACGGGACACACACACAATGGACTATTACTCAGCCATGAAGAAGAAGGAAATGATGCCATTGCAGAGACATGGATGGATGATGCAGAGACTGTCATATAGAGTGAAGTAAGTCAGAAAGAGAAAAATATCTTAGATTAATGCATATATGTGGGATCTAGAAAAATGGTACAGATGAACCTATATGCAAAGCAGAAACAGAGACACAGACACAGAGAACAAACATTTAGATACCAAGCAGAGAAAGAGCGGGTGGCACGGATGAACTGGGAGCCTGGGATTGACACACACACACATATATATAAGACTGGTACTATGCGTAAGATAGATAGGCTTCCCAGTGGCACAGCGGTAAAGAATCCGCCTGCCAATGAAGGAGATGCAGGAGATGTGGGTTCGATCCCTGGGTCAGGAAGATCCCCTGGGGAAGGAAATGGCAACCTGCTCCAGCATTCTTGCTGGGAGAATTCCAGGCACAGAGGAGCCTGGAGGGCTGCAGTCCACAGGGTCACAGAAAGTCGGACATGACTGAGTACACACGCACAGAAGCAGAAAACACGTAACCACGGAGACCTGCCGTGAGCACGGGAGCTCTGCTCAGCGCTCTGTGCTGACAGAGAGGGGTCTGTACAGCAGGAACTAACGCAGCACTGCCAAGCAGCTAAAATCCAGTAATAATAACAAAAAGGAGCAAGGGCGGTCTCCCCCCTGGAGCTTTCCTCTTTGGAGTCAGAGGTCATTCCATATTGCTAAGACTTTTAGAGGTGACCATGGGGTCTCAGTCCCCAAGAGCCACAGGATGAGGGGACCACAGTCACAGATGACCAGATGCTCCCCCCTCAGGGCACACAGCCTGGCTGGAGCCGCCCCCTTGGTCTGGAGCCCAGGGTTGGCCTGAAGCAGAACTCAGCTTGTCTCTGAGCACAGAAGGTTTGGCGATGGGCAGAACCAAGAGGGAGCAGAGAGGGGCCTGCATCTCCGCAGAATTGTTTCCAAACAGAGTGTTAACGTTTTCCCTCTCAGGGTCTCCCTGGCGATGACTGTGATGCTGAAAATGCACTAAAGCTCTCTCCCTGTTTACAGCACACGCCCATCCTCCCTCTGCCCTCAGCCCGGTCTCTTGCTGAGCAGTCACACAAGTGGCCCTGAATAGCGGTCACAGCCAGGGAGCCTGCCCGAGGCCCCAGCTCACGGGAGGGCACCGCGTTCTGAGAGACGCGGGTTTGGGGAGAGAAGCCTAGAAGCTCACTTTGTGCTCTGTGCCCCTTGTCGCAACGTGCAGGCTGAGGCGGGCTGGCTTACGGACTCTGCATACACATCCTCTGCTCTCCGTTCCCACTGAACACGGCCTTGGGAAAGGAGCCCCCTTCCGGCCAGAGGGACTGGGCTGCACGTGAAGATGAGGCGACTTTCAAGGGGTCCTGCACGTGGGACCCAAGAGCACTGTGACATTGTCTTCCCAGAAGCCCCCACCCAGGGAGCACGCTCCTGGAGGCCCCAGGGCAGGCAGGAGGCTGCCGGCTGGCGCAGAGAGCCTCGCACTCTCCTTGTGGTTGAGGGGGCCACCAAAGCCCCGATGCCAAGAGCGGGCGCAGACGGTCTTCTCAGGGGCAGAGCCCGCCTGCTTCTGACGCCCCACATGACGACGGCCACCAGTCCCAGGGACACCACAGGCATGACTACCTCCAGGGGCTCTGCCGGCCGCAGGATGAGCCCCAGAGAGACACCGCACCTCCCGCCTTCCCGTCACCGAGCCGGGGGAGCGCACGGAGCCAGCCTCCTGACGGCAGGTGCCCGCCCTCACCCGTGGCCTTTGCTTCTGCCACCCCAACACTCAGCGAACTTGGAGTTTGGGTCCCGGGTCACAGAGCTGCAGTCAGGCCCCCGATTCCAGGCCAAGGACGTCCAGTCAGCTCCGTAGTTCCTGCGGGCTTTTCCTGGTCCCGCACCCTGTGCCAGGGCCCCAGTTCTGGCCACTTGTTTATCAGAAGGATGGAGGCCTGGTCCCCTGCCCCACTGCTGCCCACTCAGCATGTCCTCACTGAGGGCAGAGGGCCTGGCTGAACCCAATCTGACTGCGACCCCTTCGTGCAATTAAACCAAGCCCCCGGGGCCCACAAGAGCCCCAACTCACTCCCGCTGCCTGCTGGCCACGCCTCCGGCCTGTCCCCGCCGCACAGCGTCCTGTCTTCCTCCAGCTGGCCTCTCCACACCCTCTTGTTTGTCCCGGGCGTCGAACCATCCAGGAGCCCCCGGGGGCCCCGGCAGCACCCCACTGCTGGCTCTCAGTGCCCGTGGCTCCTGGAGAAGGCGGCCCTGCCCTGCTCTGCGCTCCAGCGCCCGGTGCTGGTGGAACAGAGATGCCCAGGGCCCGGCGGGCTGGGCCCTGCTCCTTGTCCAGACCACGCGGCGGCGGTCTCCCGGGCCCAGGAAGCTGGGTCAGGGGAGATGCCTCCCCGCCCCAGGCCGGGGGTGCCACGGGAGGCAGGAAATGAGAGGCAGCTGTGGAGGATGCAGGCCGGGAAGCATCCCCACAGCGCTGGCAGCAGGTGGGGCGCGGGCACAACCTCCCAAGCTACAGGGAGGGGAGGGCCCTGCGGGAAGGGGTCTCAGTATTGTCCCCTTGGGCTCAACTGGAGGCCCCTGGGGCACGTTGGTGGTTGTATGAGAGGCTGTGGTCTGCATGGAGGCTCACCCAGAAGCTCCAGGCTAAAGACTGGGTGTGTGTGTTGGAAGGGGGAAGGTGGGTTGTGGGGCCAACCCCGGGGGTCTGGGCAGCAGGCAGGCTGTGGGGGTTCGCACTGCCTCCTCATCATCCCTTCCGCACCCTTCCTCTTATCACAGACCCCTTCCCCAGGGGGCACGGCCTTCAATCCCACCTGCAGCCTCAGAATGATGGGAAAGGACCCTCAGCACCAGCCCAGCCCTGGGGGGTGTGGGCCACTGGACTAGGCCTACCGTTGGGAGGAGGAAGAGCAAGGCCCCGCCCCCGGCTCCCAGCACAGCACTTACACGAGCCCAGCTTGGCCTCACACAACCTGGGAAGCAGACACCGTCACCCTCCTTCACAGCAGAAGCAACCCGGGTCCCCAGCTGTGTGGTGGGCCCAGAGCCACTCCTGGCTGGCCTCACGGTGAGCCTGGGGCGTGGGGGCCGCCCTCTCCCGGGGCCTCCCTGGGGGGAGCAGAGCAGAGACCTCACCCTTTGCCGTGCTGACTGCACACACGGTGCTCCCTCCCCGACCCAGGCAGTCTCCCGGAGAAGGAGCAGAGACCCGCCATCCCAGGCCTGCCCCCTGTGCTCGCCTCAACCTCGGGGGCAGGGACGGGGCAGGGGCCCCGGGAAGAGCCCGACCCCCCTGAGGCCCCTGCGGGCCAGGCGCTGCTGCTTTCAGCAGGCTCCGTGCTGGACAGCTCCCGGGCTGCAGCCCAGGTGGGCACCGTGTCCTGTTGGGGTGGGGGGCCCTGTGTGGCTGCCTCGCCCACCACCGCCCCATCCTCCCACCTCTCCTGCCACCGGGGCGTCACAGACACGATCTGGTTCCCAGCCTCCCACCCAGTCCCCTCCCTGTGGGAACCCAGAGCCCCAGCCATCCTCTGAGGGCAGGCGGGCCATCCTCAGTGAGTCTGACCACAGACCTCTTCACAGCTGGCTCTGGGGGCCCCTCCCACCTCCTGCCAGACCCCGTGCAGCCTGAGTGTGCTCACGTCCCTCCGCTCCAGCAGCCGCCTCCTTCCCCTTCTCCTGGTCATCCTGAGAGCCCCAACCTTGCAAACAGGGCCCCTGAGGCACAGGGCAGACCGGCCGACACAACACCTCCTCAGCACGGGGCCAGGGTGGCTGCCGGGAAGGGCCTTTAGAGCCGCTGCTGGGGCCGGAGGTGTGGTCCTGTCTCGCAGGCAGACCAGGCTCCCGGGCTCTCAGCTGCGGCTTCCCCGCCACCTGTGCACTTGGTCTCTTCGCCCACCTGCTCTGGGGGTGGTTCCCTACACTGACCCCCGGGGCCAAGAGTCAGTCTGGACACCTGCTCATAGCTCCTGTCCATCCCGTGTGCCTCCACCGGCCCCGCTGGGCGGGAGCAGAGGCAGGAGGGGCAGGGCTGGAGTGGGGGAGCCTGTGCGCCCGTGGGAGCCCCAGTCTGATGGGGGAGGAGACCCCATGCCAGGCTCAGCGACCCCGCCCCTCTACTTCGGCTGCAGCCCCTACTCAGCCCTGGAGACCCAAATTTCCACTTTCCGAGGGACGGTTTGGGTTTGGAGATGCATTCGCTGAGGTGTCCGTGCACCGAGAACCCTGGTGATGGGAAGGAGGGGGTGACTGAGGGGTGTGGCCCCAAGCTGAGAAGGGCCGCCTCCAGGAATGACAGACCAGCAGGGCCCAGTCACCCCGGGATGCACCCTGGGGCTGCAGGTGTGGCTCTGATGGAGGAACAGCCCCGAGGCTGCTGCCCCGTCTGCAGGGAGCCTCCGTCTGGCCCACAAGGCCTGGCTCAAACCCACCTCGCGTCCTTGGGACACAACCACCTGCCTCGTCCTGCCGCTCTTCCGGACTCAGCCCTCAGAGCAGGAGTGTAGCACCGCCTCCTCCAGGAAGGCCTCCGTCATTCAGCTCCTGATGCCCACTCACTCACTGTTGACCCTTCAGTGCCACTAAAGGGTCAAGCGAACGAGATGTGGTCTGCAGAGCCCAGTGGTCAGCACACCTGCTGTGTGTTCCAGGGAAGCCCTTACCCACTGTTTCATCGATTTCATCACCAGCCAAGGGGCTGAGTCAGAAGCTCTGCAGACCCACTCCAGGCCTGGTGGTGGTTTTGCCCGCAAGGCGGGCAGCACCCTCACCTCATGCCTCCTCTGCCCCTGGGGGCGGGAGCTCAGTGCATCCAGGGCGTCTCCACCATGCCCACCTGCAGCTTGCCCCAGACCTAAGCAGGCCGTGTCCCTCGGGAAGGGGGCCAGCAGGGGCTATAGCCAGGAGCTCGGGGATGGTGCGGTCACCGCAAACTCCCTACCTCCTGACTCAGCTGTCTCACTGCCCAGACTCCCCTGGGGGCTGGGGTGGGTGCTGAGAGCGATGAGCAGGAAGGGGATTCTCGGCCAGAGGGGAGTGCGGAGACCGGGTCGGGCTGTGGGTCTCCTGCCCAGAGGCCTGCACCAGGGGGCTGAGCTGTGGAGACCTGCACGCACCTGCACGCACCCGCACACACAAGCACACACATCCGCACGCAGCCGCACATGCGTGCACACGCTTGCACGCGGGCACACACGCCTGCACACACCCACACACACCTGCACGTGCAACCTTCCCCAGCAACACCCAAGCTCCCCACACCCGCCCTCTGCCAGGCCTGCTCTGCCCCTCCCTGGGTGGGGGCACCCAGCTGTGATGGAGCCCGGGGCAGGGCCCCACTCAGGGGGGCTATGCAGACAAGCACCGCACTCCTCGCTGCCTGAAAAAGGTCTCGGGGGCACACTGCCCCTTTCGGGTCCGACCTGCCCTTGCTGCTGAGGGTAACACACCAGCTTCAAGCCCAGGCGACTCCTGGTGCACGAGAGGAGACATTGAGGGCAGAGCAGGGAGAAGCCAACACCCTGACTCACACGGAGGCAAAGGAGACAGCAGGCTGGGTCCTCGTCCTCAAGCCTGGGAGCTCAGCCTCAGTCCTCTCAGAGCGGGTTCGCCCCCATGAGAAGTGATGAAGGAGGAGAAAGGGGCGCCAGGTGAGGGAGACAGGAGGCCGTGCAGACGGTCCCTGTGGGTCACGGGTGCGGCCTGTGACCTCCTCGCTGCAGAGGTCCCCGCTCAGAGGGACCGTTGGACCGCCTCCAGCTGTACCAGACCAGAGGGCCTGGCCTGCCTCACCGCCCTCCCGGGCACCTGGAGCCCGGCCGTGCACTGACTGCAGTGTGGTGAGAGGCCTGGTCGACTGATGATGAGCCCAAGGCCCGGCGCAGGCGCAGCTCTGACCGATGCTCCGGCCTGGCCACCCGCCTGCCACCCGAGTGGAATGGCCACCCGCACCTGCGGGCCATACCCGGCTCGCCACGTGGCCACTACCGCTGTGTCAGAGAGACACGGCCCGGGCCTCCAGGACCAGGAAGGAAGGGACGCGCAGAACTTCCTGAAGGGCTGGGACTGTCCCAAACCACGCTTGTCACGGCACTTAAACGACAGCTTCCGTCTGTGAAAGCTCACTGGATTTTCATTTCACGCACCTTGTACCTCAGTAAACCAGCACACACAGCAGGTCAGCAGAGCCTCAGTCCTGGGGAGGTCTTCAGCTGGGCCTCGAGGAGGTAGGCACCCAGGTGCAGGCCCTCCTCAGCCTGGACTGCTGATGCCGCCTTGGCACTTACTAACCGGGCCTCCAGTCTCAGCTTCCGAGACGCTGGCATCCACCTGACGGGGCGGCCCAGGGAGAAGCTGTCCTTAGTGGTGAGCCCAGAGCAGGGGCTCTGGCAACAACAACAATGCTTCCTTCCTTGTTTTACAGGCTTTCCACACAGTAACTCACTTAACATCACAGCAACTGTACGACGTACTAAATATTATTAGCCCCATTCTATGGATGACATTCTACGGCAGCTGTGCGGTGCAGGAGCAGCGGAGCAGAGATACCCCGCGTCCAAGGTCAGGAGCAGCAGAGAGGATACACTCCCCGTCCAAGGCCGGGAGCGGCAGCCATGATGAGATACCCCTCGTCCAAGGTAAGAAAACCCCACTAAGACGGTAGGCGCTGAGAGAGGGCATCAGAGGGCAGACAGACAGAAACCACAATCACAGACAACTAGTCAATCTGATCACATGGACCACAGCCTTGTCTAACTCAATGAAACTAAGCCATGTCATGTGGGGCCACCCAAGACGGGCGGGTCATGGTGGAGAGGTCTGATAGAATGTGGTCGACTGGAGAAGGGAATGGCAAACCACTTCAGTATTCTTGCCTTAAGAACCCCATGAACAGTATGAAAAGGCAAAAAGATAGGACACTGAAAGTTGAATTCCCCAGGTCGGTAGGTGCCCAATATGCTACTGGAGACCAGTGGAGAAATAACTCCAGAAAGAATGAAGGGGTGGAGCCAAAGCAAGAACAACACCCAGTTGTGGATGTGACTGGTCATAGAAGCAAGGTCCGATGCTGTAAAGAGCAATATTGCATAGGAACCTAGAATGTCAGGTCCATGAATCAAGGCAAATTGGAAGTGGTCAAACAGGAGATGGCAAGAGTGAATGTCGACATTCTAGGAATCGGCAAACTAAAATGGACTGGAATAGGTGAATTTAACTCAGATGACCATTACATCTATTACTGAGGGCAAGAATCCCTTAGAAGAAATGGAGTGGCCATCATGGTCAACAAGAGTCCAAAATGCAGTACTTGGATGCAATCTCAAAAATGACAGAATGATCTCTGTTCGTTTCCAAGGCAAACCATTCAATATCATGGGAATCCAAGTCTATGCCCCGACCAGTAACACTGAAGAAGCTGAAGTTGAACGGTTCTATGAAGACCTGTAAGACCTTTTAGAACTAACACCCAAAAAAGATGTCCTTTTCATTATAGGGGACTGGAATGCAAAAGTAGGAAGTCAAGAAACACCTGGAGTATCAGGCAAATTTGGCCTTGGAGTATGGAATGAAGCAGGGCAAAGGCTAATAGAGTTTTGCCAAGAGAATGCACTGGTCACAGCAAACACCCTCTTCCAATAATACAAGAGAAGATTCTACACAGGGACATCACCAGATGGCCAACACTGAAATCAGATTGATTATATTCTTTGCAGCCAAAGATGGAGAAGCTCTATACAGTCAGCAAAAACAAGACTGGGAGCTGACTGTGGCTCAGATCATGAACTCCTTATTGCCAAATTCAGACTTAAATTGAAGAAAGTAGGGAAAACCACTAGACCATTCAGGTATGACCTAACCCTAGCCCCCACCCTCACCCTCACCCACACCCTAACCCTTATGATTATCGGTGGAAGTGAGAAATAGATTTAAAGGACTAGATCTGACAGACAGAGTGCCTGATGAACTATGGACGGGGGTTCGTGACACTGTACAGGAGACAGGGATCAAGACCATCCCCAAGAAAAAGAAATGCAAAAAAGCAAAATGGCTGTCTGAGGAGGCCTTACAAATAGCTGTGAAAAGAACACAAGCCAAAAGCAAAGGAGAAAAGGAAAGATATAAGCATCTGAATGCAGAGTTCCAAAGACTAGAAAGAGAGATAAGAAAGCCTTCCTCAGTGATCAACGCAAAGAAATAGGAAAACAATAGAATGGGAACAACTAGAGATCTCTTCAAGAAAATTAGAGATTCCAAGGGAACATTTCATGCAAAGATGGGCTTGATAAAGGACAAAAATGGTATGGACCTAACAGAAGCAGAAGATATTAAGAAAAGGTGGCAAGAATACACAGAAGAACTGTAGAAAAAAGATCTTCACGACCCAAATAATCACAATAATGTGATCACTCACCTAGAGCCAGACATCCTGGAATGGGAAGTCAAGTGGGCCTTAGAAAGCATCACTACGAACAAAGCTAGTGGAGGTGATGGAATTCCAGTTGAGCTATTTCAAATCCTGAAAGATTTGAAAGGGCTGCACTCAATATGCCAGCAAATTTGGAAAACTCAGCAGTGGCCACAGGACTAGAAAAGGTCAGTTTTTATTCCAATCCTAAGAAAGGCAATGCCAAAGAATGCTCAAACTACCGCACAATTGCACTCATCTCACACACTAGTAAAGTAATGCTCAAAATTCTCCGAGCCAGGCTTCAGCAATATGTGAACCGTGAACTTCCAGATGTTCAAGCTGGTTTTAGAAAAGGCAGAGGAACCAGAGATCAAATTGCCAACATCTTCTGGATCATCAAAAAAGCAAGAGAGTTCCAGAAAAACATCTATTTCTGCTTTATTGACTATGCCAAAGCCTTTGACTGTGTGGATCACAAGAAACTGTGGAAAATTCTGAAAGAGATGGGAATACCAGACCACCTGACCTGCCTCTTGAGAAACCTATATGCAAGTCAGGAAGCAACAGTTAGAAACGGACATGGAACAACAGACTGGTTTCAAATAGGAAAAGGAGTACGTCAAGGCTGCATATTGTCACCCTGCTTATTTAATTCATATGCAGAGTACCTCATGAGAAATGCTGGGCTGGAAGAAGCACAAGCTGGAATCAAGATTGCCAGGAGAAATATCAAGAACCTCAGATATGCAGATGACACCACCCTTATGGCAGAAAGCGAAGAAGAACTGAAGAGCCTCTTGATGAAAGTGAAAGAAGAGAGTGAAAAAGTTGGCTTAAAACTCAACATTCAGAAAACTAAGATCATGGTATCCGATCCCATCACTTCATGGCAAATAGATGGGGAAAAAGTGGCTGACTATTTTTCTGGGCTCCAAAATCACTGCAGATGGTGATTGCAGCCATGAAATTAAAAGATGCTTACTACTTGGAAGGAAAGTTATGACCAACCTAGATAGCATATTGAAAAGCAGAGACATTACTTTGCCAACAAAGGTACATCTAATCAAGGCTATGGTTTTCCCATTAGTCATGTAGGGATGTGAGAGTTGGACTATAAAGAAAGCTGAGCACTGAAGAATTGATGCTTTTGAACTGTGGTGTTGGAGAAGACTCTTGAGAGTCCCTTGGACAGCAAGGAGATCCAACCAGTCTATCCTAAAGATCAGCCCTGGGTGTTCATCAGAAGGACTGATGTTGAAGCTGAAACTCCAATCCTTTGGCTACCTGATGCGAAGAGGTGACTCATTTGAAAAGACCCTGATGCTGGGAAAGATTGAAGGCGCGAGGAGAAGGGGATGACAAAGGATGAGATCGTTGGATGGCATCACCAACTCAATGGACATGAGTGAGTAAACTCCAGGAGTTGGTGATGGACAGGGAGGCCTGGTGTGCTGTGGTTTATGGGTCTCAAAGAGTTGGACATGACTGAGCCACTGAACTGAACTGAGCCAATGGATGACTATTTCTCTCTCCTTATTGGAAAGTGGGAATTCTCAACCTTTTCCTGTCCAGGTCTCTCGAGTGTGCACACAGAAGGAGAACTGATAGGTCAAATGGCTTCGCTGTATTTAACTTTTTGAGAAATGGCCAAACTGTTCTCCAGAGTCACTGCACGATTCTCACTCCCACCAGCCATGTATGAGGGTTCCAACTTTCCCACACTCTTGTCAAGCCTGTCATTTTCTGTCTTTTTGATAACAGCCATCCTCACAGCTGTGAAGCAATAGCTCATGGTTTTGATTTGCATTTCCCCGATGACTAATTGGAGAAGGAAATGGCAACCCACTCCAGTGTTCTTGCCTGGAGAATCCCAGGGACTGGGGAGCCTGGTGGGCTGCCGTCTATGGGATCACACAGAGTCAGACACGACTGAAGCGACTTAGCAGCAGATGACTAATGAGGTTGAGCCTCTTTTCATTTGCTTGTTGGTCATCTGTGTGTCTTCTCCAGAGGAACGTCTGTTTAAATCTTTTGCCCATTTTAAAATTGTTGTCTTCTTTATTGTTAAGTGTAAGAGTTCTTTATGTATTCTGAATACTGGGCTCTTATCAGATATATAATTCACAAACATTTTCCCTATCCTGTGGGCTGTCCTTTCTTTCTGGAGAGTGTACTTTGAAACACAAAAGTTTTAAATTTTGATCAAGTCCAGTGTATCGATGTTTCCCTTTGGTGCCTGTGATGGAAGAGCGTTTCAGAGCCTTTTCCATATTAACACAGATGGAGATTCCAGAAGGCAGATGAGCGACTGCATTTCCAAACCATAGCTGACCTCAGGAGCCCAGCCGCGAGCCTCCGTCAGAGGCACAAGCAGGACTGGAAGCCCGGGACTCCGAGATGCACAGCTCCCAGGCTCTCAATGCTCTGTAGAAACGCCATCGGCAAAAGACAAGACATCACAATTTTAAATCCTCACACCGGGAATGTCCAGCCCAGGGCCCTAGCTCAGGGACGACGCACCGAGAAGCTGCTCAGACCTCGAGGGGTGGGGACAGAAGACCAGCGCCTTGTCGACAGCCCCAGTGGGGACCCGGGTCAGGGAGCGCCATCTCATCAGCTGGGCTGGGGGCGGGGGCAGCACCTCAGTCAGCTGCTTTCAAAGTGAGGACGGGCCTGCTTCTCAGGCTTTCCAGCTCCACCCTGTGCAGAAGCAAGGGCTCCACTCCCCAACCCCGGGGCTCTGGGGTCTGGGCTCCCTGCCAGCGGCCAAGAGCTTCCTAGGGCCCCTCCATCGCTGTCTGCACCCGATGCTCCAGGCCCTTCTCTTTGATGACTCAGGAGCAGACCAGCCATCTGTGCGGAAGGTCCAGGATCCGAGCTCGGAAGGGTGTCTGAGCAGTCCCAGCTGTCAGCCGACCCAGGGTAAGCCCAGGCAGCTTCTGTGGACGTGGGGCGACTCCAGAGGCCGTCCAGGAGGGGTCTCGGTGGGTGGCCAGGGGCTCTGCTTCCCACAAGCTCGTCCTGCCCTGGAGCTCCATCTCTGAGCTCAGTCTACCCAGCTCGCAGCAAGAGCCCAGCGCCCGGAGATTATTCAGACTGTTTATTCCTCGACTTTCAGAGCTTGCACACACATCCCAGGCAATCCCTCAGTCACACTGGACCAGAGGGAACGTGGTTCTTTCTGATTCATGCTTTCCTGAACAGACAACCGTCCCGGAGACAGTAGGGAGTCAGCACTCAGACCCTCTGTCTTCAGTCAGGTCATCTCTCCCTCTGCATTCAGCTCCATCGTGTGAGGAGCCACCGAGGTGGGTGGCCCCCTTCATCCACGGGGTCACGGAGAGGGCAACGGAGTTGAGCCAGTCCTCTGCTGCCGGGTGCTTGGCCGTGGACAGCTTCGTCCATCCTTCTGAACCTCATTTCCTCACATTTACCACGGGAATGACATACACGGGGATGTCCTGGTACGTGCTCAGGAGTCAGTAAGCGCCACCTTCCTTCTCAAACCACTGTGTCGAGAGATCATGGAGGGTAATGGGATCACTCAGCTGGAAAGGATCTCAGAGGCTCTCCGGTTGGATCCCCTCGTGTTTCAGAGGAAGAAACTGGAGCAGAGAGGCTAAGTGACTTGCTGAAGGACAACACTCACCATGGGGCCACGAGTCCCGCCCAAGGTCGTGGCCAGCAGGTCCTGGCCGTCAGTCACGCATGCACTCTGCCCAGAGGCACAGGGCCTCAGCTGCAGGAGGACCCCGGGCTGTGTGCAGTTACTCCAGGAGCCAACAGCGGGAGCTGCCTCCCGGGCAGATGGCCGTGGAGGACAGGATTCCCAAGGCCCAGAAGGGCACCTGTTGGCCCACGGTCACCCCACGCAGCTGACAGAGCCCGTACCACGGGCCCTGGCTGCGTCCCGAGTGGCCCTCCCAGGCCCAGAGGGTCCCAGCAACAGCAGGGGATGGTTAATGATGCCAGCCTCCAAGGGCTCTGCAGAGAAGGCCCCGCAGCCTGCGGATAGAGCAGCAGGAGATGACAGCTTTCTAACCACAGCTGAAGACAGGCTGGGATTTTGGAGGCTTGGACAATTAACACAGCTGGGCACCAGTCTGATGGGCTCTGGTGGGAGCCTTGCCCTGAAATGCCCCCTCTCCAGGCTCGGGGATCAGGGCCACTGTCCCCACATAGGTCAGCTGGGGAAGCAGGGCCAGGCCGGGCACACAGAGGAGCAGGCCGGGCGGAGAGGAGGCTGGACAGAGCTCAGTGACCCCCACCGTGCCCTGTCTCTGCGGAGGGGTGCCCGGTCTCCGCAGGAGGAGGGGACGGGCCGCCGGGTCTCGGGGGAGGGGCACCCGGTCTGAGGGGAGGGACGCCGGGTCTCCGGGGAGGGCGGGGGCAGGTCCTGTGGACGCTTTCCTGTGGTGAACATGGAATGTGGCTGTGGGGAGACCCACCAGACCTCACCAGGACCTGGTTGATTGACCCCTCCTCTCAAACGTGGCAGCTGAGTTCTGGATCTTCTTTTGTAATTTTCAAACCCTCCATGATTTACACGCCCAGTTCGGTGTGACAATCCCGACCTGTCCACCTCTCCAGCTTTGAAGTCTCTGCTAAGACACGCCGGGCCCAGCGCATGCACAGCTTGACCCCTCCCTGCCCCCACTCCTTCTCAAAGCCTGATCTCGTTTTTCGAGCTGGGGCGCCCTCTCCTCCTGCCTTTGTTCCACCCTATGAATCTTGAATCTCGTCTCCTAAACATCCCCCAAGGTCACCCTGCAGTCCACCCCATCACCACTGTCCACGCCCCACCCTCACTTGAACAGAACACAACCCTGCTGAGTGGACTCAGCACTTCCTGTGTCGTCCCTCCCAGCGTGACAGCTGAGAACACAAATCTGACCACATAATTTCAGGCTTCAAGGGCTTGCCTGGCACACTGGGCCCTCTGTGGTGCTGAGCCCACTCCCTCCCCTGCCCCCTCTGCCAGCTTCTTGAGTTTCATCACACCCCTCCCTCCCAGCCCCACCCCACTCAGCACCAGCTCCCTGAACCCTGGTGCTGTCTGATGGCTCCAAGCCTCTGTACCTGCTGTTTTCCTACTGTGTCTGGCCAGGAATCTGCTTATCTGCCACAGTTTAGCTCAAGCACCACGACCTCTTCTAAGAGTCCAGCCCTGCTTCCACCCATCCTAGGGGTCGGGTAATGACCCCACCTCCTTCCAGCCCCCAGCAGACAGCATCTCATCTGCTACCAAAATACTCAGAATGTTTGACTAGATTGTTTGCACATCTGCCTCTCCTTTGGGCTTTTAGAAAGCAAAAAATTAATTTCATTTGTCTCTGCATCTCTAAAGGCTGGCATAGACAAGTGTTCAAAAATAATCCGGGGAAGGTGTGGTGTATTTCTCCGTATTCACCAATGAAGTACAACTGAAAATCCTGGACATGATCCATTAGACAGACACGAGAGGACTGACCCTAAAATGGAGAGAGGAAAAGGCAGATCGACGAGGGGAGCTCCTGAGGGTCTCACGGCGGTGAGGTCCCTGGGATTTCTTTTCTTCACGCACCCCAGACTTGGAGCTGAGGAAGCTGGTAACTCAGAGATGCCAACAGGCACCAACAGGAGCCTGCTCTCTGCAGCCAAAGGACCAGGAAAGAGAACCTGGCAAGACAGAGAACTTTCGGACACTAACTGCTCCTCCTCAGCCACATCCACCCACAACAGCCAAAGCTGAGTGAGGAACAGAAGCCCCTCTCCCTCCCAGGCTGAAGCTGTAATGAGATGCTTTCTGGGTGTTGTCAGAGTAGGACCCCCAACCTGCTGGTAATGAGGCCACAGCCTCTCTCCGTGGTCAGTGGAGACCAAGGGAGGAGCCGGACTGCCCACCCCCACCCAGTGGTGATGAGAAGTAGAAGACAGAAAATATAAAGAAGAAACAAATGGAAAATTTTAAGTTGAAAAACACAAGGGCTGAAATATAAATCTCGGTGGATGGGATCAACAGCAAAATGGAGGAGACAGAACAAAGAATCTGTGAGCCAGAAGACAGAATAGACACTACCCAAGATGAACAACAGAAAGAAAGCAGACTGAAGAGAGAAGCACATCCTTAGGGGCCAGAAGGCCTAGTTCATGTCCCTGAGGTCACAGCAAGAGAGGAGACAGGGGATGAAGCCGAGAAAGTTGTCCAACAAATAACGGCAGAAAACATCCCAAAGTCGGCAAGAGACATAAACCTGCTGATCCAAAAAGCTTAGCGGACGACCAGCAGGGTGAGCCTAAAGAAACCCACAAGACACATCACATGACACTTCCCCAAACTACAGACAGCAAAACAGTAAACTCTATCTATTAGTTTATGTATTAGTTATCACGACTGAACTAGTTGCTCAGTCGTGTCCAGCTCTTTGCGACCCCACAGACTGCAGCACACACAGATGGACAGGCCTTCCTGTCCATCACCAATTCCCGGAGCTTGGTCAAACTCACGTCCATCGAGTCAGTGATGCCGTCCAACCATCTCACCCTCTGTCATTCCCATCTCATCCCGCCTTCAATCTTTCCCAGCATCAGGGTCTTTTCAAGTGAGTCAATTCTTCACATCAGGTGGCCAAAGTATTGGAGCTTCAGCTTCAGCATCAGTCCTTCCAGTGAATATTCAGGACTGATTTCCTTTAGGATGGACTGGTTGGATCTCCTTGCAATCCAAGGAACTCTCAAGAGTCTTCTCCAACACCACAGTTCAAAAGCATCAATTTTTGGCATTCAGCTTTCTTTATGGTTCAACTCTCACATTCATACGTGACTACTGGAGAAACCATAGCTTTGACTAAACAGATCTTTGTTGGCAAAGTAATGTCTCTTCTTTTTAATATGCTGTCTAGGTTTTTCATAGCTTTTTGTTCAAGGAGCAAGTGTCTTAATTTCGTGACTTCAGTCACCATCTGCAGTGATTTTGGAGCCCAAGAAAATACAGTCTGTCACAGTTTCCCCATCTATTTGCCATGAAGTGATGGAACTGGATGCCATAATCTTAGTTTTTTGAATGTTGAGTTTTAAGCCAGCTTTTTGAGTTAAAACTAAACTTTATCTTTGGGGGGAACAATCAAAATGACTGGATATCTCATCAGAAACCGTGGAGGCCAGAAGGAAGTGGCACAGTATTTTTAAAGTGCTAACAGAAAAGCAGCAGCAATGCATAACCCAGCGAAAATACCCTTCAGGAATAAAAGGAAAATCCAGGACTTCTCAGATAAGGGAACCAGGAGCATTTGCTGCCGGCAGAAAAGACTGGCTCAGGGAAGTTCTCTAAACAGAAAGGAAATGAAAGGGAAGAGAACTCAGAATACCAGGAAGGAAGGGAAAAATCCAGCAAGCAAAAAATGGGTAAAGACAATAAGGCTTCCTTTTCTTATATTTTCTAAATCGTGTTTGATGTTTGAAGCAAAATTTATAACACTGTCTAATGTTCTAAAAGTATATAAAGAAAATATTTAAGAAAATTATAAACAGGGGAAAGTAAAGGGATGTAAAAATAAAGTTTCTAACTCTCCCCCAAACTGATCGTCAGAAAACACCAGTGGACAGTGACAAAGTGGGCATATATAATTTAACACCTGTAGCAACCACTAAAAAAACCATGCAAAGGTAAGCGTAAGACTCATTATGGTGGTCATTTTGCAATAAACATAAGTGCCGAACTGTTATGTTGTAAATCTGAAACTAATATTATGGGTCAATTATATCTTAATAAAAAACTATGGATAAATTAAAGTGGAATTCTAAAAAACTGTTCAAGTAACCCAGAGAAAGGCAGGAAAAAGAAAACAGAGGCATAAAAAAACAGAGAAAACAAGCAAAAAGTAAAATGGCAGACTTAACTCATCCAATATGACATAGATAATTTGAATAGCCATGTACTTATTTAAGAAACTGAGTTCATAGTTTAAAAACTTCCCAAAAAGAAATCTCCAGATGGTTCCACTGGAGAATTCTACAAATATTTGAAGAAGAATTAACACCAAGTTTACATAATTTCTTTCAGAAAATAGAAGAGGAAACACTTCCCTCTTTTTGAAACTTTATGAAATGAATTATTCCAATGCCAAAACGAAAGGTAGAACCAAAAAACTGCCCCCGTGGACCAACGTCCCTTATGAACACAGACACGGAAACTGCCCCCGTGGACCAATGTCCCTTATGAGCACAGACATGAAAATTCCTACTAAAACATCAGCACGTAGAATTCAGCAACACAGAATTACACACTGTGGTCAAACGGGGTTTACTGCAGGGATGCAAGGCTGGTTCAGTATCCAAAAATCAATCAATGTCATCCAGTATCTTAACAAGATGAAGAAGAAAACTGACACGGTCCTGTCTGTCAGTGTGAAGAAATCTGACAGAAACCAACACCTGTTTATGATTTTTAAAAAACTCTCAGGAAAATAGCTCTAAAGGAGGACTTCCTCAACTTGGTAATGTACAAGAGTCCTATAGCTAACATACTCCGTGCTTTATCCCCAAGACTGAAAACAGGCAAAGACTCTACTCTTGCCACTCACCGCTCTTATTTAACACGGTGTTGGGTGTTCTAGCCATTGCAATAAGGCAAGGTTAAGTAATAAAGTGAGAGCCATCAGATCAGAAAGGAAGAAACAAAACTACCCCGATTTTCAGATGACATTACTGTGAAGAAAATCCCAAGGAATCTATAAGAATAAACTCCTAGAACTAATAAGTCAGTTCAGCAGAGTCACCAGAAATGACATAAACGTGAAAACATCAACTGCATTTTAATAGGCCAACAATAAACACATAGAAACCAATATTTATGATATTATTTGCATTGTTAAAAAAAAAAGATATGACACCAGAAGCACAGGCAACAAAGGTAAGAATAGAAAAACTGGACTACAAAATTTAAAGCTTCTGTGCATCAGAGGACACAATCAACAGAGAAAAAAACCCTATGGAATGGGAGAAAAGTATTTGAAAATTATATATCTGACAAAGAATTAATGTATAGAATATATGTAGAACTCCTAAGATTCCACAACAGCAAAAAAAAAAAAAAAGAAGTAAAAAATGAGCAAAAGACTTGAACAGACATTTCTTCAGAGAAGATATATAAGTGACCAAGAAACATATGAAAAGATACTCAGCATCGCTAACCATTAGGGAAATGTACAGTGAGATCCAACCTTACGTCCACTACAACAGCTCCTATAGAAAGAAAACACAGTACTCCGATGTTCACTGCAGCAGCGTTTACAATAGCTAAGACCTGGAAGCAACCTACATGTCTATAGACAGATGAGTGGATAAAGGAGTCGTGGTACAAATGTACAATGGAACGTGACTCAGCCATTACAAGGGATGACTCTGGGTCAGTTCTCGTGACGTGGATGAACCTAGAGCCTGTTATACAGAGTGAAGTAAGTCAGAAGGAGAAAAACAAACACCATACATTAATGCATACATACGGAATCTAGAAAAACGGTACTAACGAATCCATCTGCAGGGCAGAAATAGAACCACAAATAGAACAGATTTGTGGACTCAGCAGGGGAAGGAGACAGAGGAATGAACTGAGAGAGTGGACTGAATCGCAGACGCCATCGCATGTGAAACAGACCGCAGCGGGAGGTGCCAGGCTGCACAGACAGCTCAACCGGGCTCCGAGACGACTGATGGGGTGGGCAGGGAGGTGGGGGGAGGTTCCAGAGGAAGGGGACACATGCCTATGTACAGTTATGGCTAATTCCTGTGCTTGTACGACAGAAAGCAACACAACACTACAAAGCAATTACCCGCCATAAAAAATAATATAGAAAACAGAAAATAACAAGGGCTGGTGGAGATGTGGAGATGTGGGAACAGAACCCTCGTGCGCTGTTGGTGGGAGCGTAGAATGACGCAGCCGCTACGAAAGCAGTGCTGCGGATCCTCTAAACGGAGCACGACCGTATGATCCCGCAATCCCACTGCTGCTATACAACCAAAAGAGCTAAAAACAAGGTCCTGAAGAGACGTGTGTGTGCCATGCTCAGAGCAGCATTATTCATGATGGCCGGAATGGGGCAGCAACCCATGTCCGCTGTGGCTGAATGGATGAACGAATGCGGTGTGCATATTCAGTGGAGTATTGCTTGGCCTTGGAAAGGAAGGAAACTCGGACATATGCTACTGTGTGAATGAACTTTGACAACATGAAGACGAGAAAAGCCAGACGCAAAAACACAGACACTGTGTGACCCCACTGCTGTGAGGGCCCTAGAGTCAGATTCACGGACACAGACAGTGGAGGGTGGCTGGCAGGCCTGGGGGGCGGGGCGCAGGGCAGTGACACCATGGGGCGCAGTGGGACAGCACTCAGCACAGCCGAGCCGCACACACAAGGATGGTCAAGACAGTCAGTTCTGCTCTGTGTATTTTACTACTAGTTTTTTTAAAAGAAATATTTATGTGCCAATCTAATAACATGTATAGGGTTTGTAGGCTGACAACTACACAATGCTGATAAAAGAAATCAAAGATGACCTAAATAAATAAAAAGACATATCATGTTCGCAAAGTTCAAGATTCAGCACAGAAAGATAGCAATTCTTCCCCAACTGTTATACAGGTTTGACAACAATTGCTATCAAAATCCAAGCAAGTGTTTTTGGAGACATAAAGGTTATTGTAAAATTTATACTGCAACACAGGGAACTAGAATAGCGACAACAATTTTGAGAAAGAAGAACAGACTAGGAAGAATCTGTCTGCCTGGCTGTGATAATTACTCCGTAGCCACAGTAATCGAGGCCTTGTGGTATTGGCAGAAGGACAGACGACAATCGGCAAACAGGTCAATGCTGGACAGAACACGGAAGCCAGCGGTACACCCACACAAACCTGACCCGCTGGTGTCTAAAAAGGTGCAAAGTGATGCAACAGAACAAAGACAAAGTTTTCAACGAACGATGCTGGAGCAGCTGGACATCCACAGCCAAGATGAGCCTCAAAGAGAAAAACAAAAAAAAGAAGAAAAAAGAGAAATGAATCTTAACCTATGTTTACACCTTACACAAAAATTAACTCCAGGTGATCATGGACGTGAACGCTTAACGTAAAACTTCTGGGAAACAGGAAAAGAGCTCCGGGACCTGGGTCTACGCAGAGAGATCTTAGATCTGATAACAAAAGCACAGTCTATGAAAGGGAAAGCAGACAAAAGGACTTCATCAAATATTTAAACTTCTGCTCAACCAAAGATGCTGTTAAGAGGATGAACAGACAAGCTAGGAGGAAATACTTTCCAATTGCACATCCAGCAAAGGACCAGTATGTCGGATACATAAAAAACTCTCAAAACTCAAAATCCAAACAATTCAATTAGGAAACGGGCAGATGACATGAAGAGACATTTCACCAAAGAGGATACACAGACGGCTAAATAAGTCCATGAAAAGAAACAGTATCATCAGCTGTCAGGGAAATGCAAATTAAAACCACTGCACTCACGTCAGAATTTATAAACAGTTACAACACCAAAAGCTGACGGGGACGCCAAGAAATGGATCGTTCGTAGGCTGCTGGTGGGAATGTAAAATGGTGCAGCCTGTTTGGAAAACAGCTGGGCAGTTTTCTTTAAAACACTTTAAACCCACGACCACCCACAGCTGTGCTCAGGCTCCCAGCACCATCCAACATACTCTGCATCTATGAGCTCATCCAGTCACCACAGGGACCCTGGGAGGTCAGTTCAGTTCAGTTCAGTTGCTCAGTCGTGTCCGACTCTTTGCGACCCATGAACCACAGCACGCCAGGCCTCCCTGTCCATCACCAACTCCCAGAGCTTGCTTAAACTCATGCCCATTGAGTCAATGATGGCATCTAACCATCTCATCCTCTGTCGTCCCCTTCCCCTCCTGCCCTCAATCTTTCCCAGCATCAGGGTCTTTTCAAATAAGTCACCTCTTCACATCAGGTGGCCAAAGGATTGGAGTTTCAGCTTCAACATCAGTCCTACCAATGAACACCCAGGGCTGATTTCCTTTAGGATGGACTGGTTGGATCTCCTTGCAGTCCAAGGGACTCTCAAGAGTCTTCTCCAGCACCACAGTTCAAAAGCATCAATTCTTCGGCGCTCAGCCTTCTTCACAGTCTAATTCTCACATCCATACATGACCACAGGAAAAACCATAGCCTTGACTAGATGAACCTTTGTTGGCAAAGTAATGTCTCTGCTTTTGAATATGCTGTCTAGGTTGGTCATAACTTTCCTTCCAAGGAGTAAGCGTCTTTTAATTTCATGGCTGCAGTCACCATCTGCAGTGATTCTGGAGCCAAAAAAAATAGCTGTTTCCACTTGTTTCCTCATCAATTTGCCATGAAGCGATGGGACCAGATGTCATAATCTTGGTTTTCTGAATGTTGAGCTTTAAGCCAACTTTTTCACTCTCCTCTTTCACTTTCATCAAGAGGCTCTTTAGTTCTTCTTCACTTTCTGCCATAAGAGTGGTGTCATCTGCATATCTGAGGTTATTGATTCTCCCGGCAATCTTGATTCCAGCTTGTGCTTCATCCAGCCCAGCATTTCTCACGATGTAACTCTGCATATAAGTTAAATAAGCAGGGTGATAATATATAGCCTTGACGTACTCCTTTTCCTATTCGGAACCAGTCTGTTGTTCCATGTCCGTTTCTAACTGTTGCTTTTTGACCTGCATACAGGTTTCTCAAGAGGCAGATCAGGTGGTCTGGTATTCTCATCTCTTGAGGAATTTTCCACAGTTTATTGTGATCCACACAGTCAAAGGTAGTGCTGCGATTATCCTCATTTTACAAAAGAAGGAACAATGTCTCAGAGAGGTTAAACAGCTTGCCCAACGTCACACAGCTCAAAAAGAGCAGACACCAGAACTTGAACCCAGGAATCTGGCCCCAGAGTCCACTCTTAGGGCCACTGTACTACAGGGCCTCTTTATTTATTTTTTAATCTCATAATAGATTTTAGGTTTTTTTTTTAATTGGAGGATAATTGCTTTACAATAATGTGCTGGTTTCTGCCCTACACCCACATGGCTCAGCCATAGTATGTATGTCCTCTCTCTCATGAACCCCCCTCCCACCTCCCACCCGTCCCACCGCTCTGGGTTGTCATAGGACCAGGTCTGAGCTCCTGGCATCACTCAGCAAATTCCCAGTGGCTATCTCTTCTACATACGGAGATGTCTGTGTTTCAATATTGCTCTTATCAAGGCCTCTTTCAGAGTCTCCTGGACAGAGGCTTCTGTGGGCAGGGCTGGCCCAGGCTGTCTGGAGCCTGGGTGGCCGAGGGCAGCTGGGGGGCTGTGGACGGTCCCCCCTCCCCTCACCGGGCAGAGTGGGCAGGGCTGACCCTGCCACGAAGACCAGCCTCCCGGGAAGAGGGCTTCCTGGAGTCAGTTCAGGCCGTGCAAAGCCACAGAGCCGCCTGGCCCAGCGGCTGGCAGCCCTGCTGAGGAGCTGGTCTGACCTTCTCCTCGGCCACACCCAGGGCAGCCACATCCGGGGCTGACCGCGGGGGAGGGCAGGCGGTCTGGAGACGGTGCCGGCCTCCATGATCATCATGAGGGTCCTGACTGCAGGACAGCGAGCAGCTGTGGGGGAACAGACGCTGAGTGTGAGGACGGTGCAGGGACGTGCCGGGGCACGCAGGCGGGCTGCACACTCCACCCGTCACATGGGCCTCTTCCAAGGTCCGCATCTGTTCCCTCCCGGAGGTTCGGGCGCATGCACCTGCGTCAGGAAGCAGCTCCCCGGGTGAGCAGCCCCACTGTGGGCCGGCTCCCTACAGCCTCGGCTGGGTATCCGGCTATCTGTGCGTCCTCTGAACCGGTCAGGGCGTCTGGCCGAGATGATGAATTCCTCAGGGACAGCTCTGTGCGCATGTAATTCAATCTGAGCTTGACCAACACAAATAAACACGATGGACGTCAGGGCTTTAAACAAAGTTTGATGGTTTACTTTTGAGGGGGGCCCATCTGTGGAGGCTCCCAGCGATGACCGAGCTCTGGGAAGGCTGGCCTGGGCCCAATGCGGGGAGGAGCGGCTGGAAGGGGATGCCCGGAAGTACACGGCCAGACGCCACCCCTCAGGATGTCCACGGGGCCAAAGGGCCTCTGCTGTCCTGGAAAAACTAACCCCCGTGTGTCTTCCTGCAGAGACTGAGGGCCCTGCCAGCCTTCTCGCTGGCAGTGAGCAGGTCAGATGGGCACAGACGGCCCACTTCGCTGGCAGCAGCGGGGACTTCAGGATGAACAGGAACCTGCCCCCATATCTCTGGATTGGAGCCCCGAGCTCGCCCGGAGCTAAGAGTCTGGCCTGGGACCTGAGTTCTGCAGGCCTGGGAGGGTCTGTTTGTCACAGAACCACCCCGCACGCCCCAACCTGGAGGCGCCCCGCATTCCTGCTGCCCCGGCTTGTGCACGTCCCGCCACACGCCTCAGATCACGCACACGTCAGTGAGACGCTCCGTCATGAAGGCCTTTGCCCGAAGGTGCTCAGGGACGGCGGCGGGATGACGGGATGATCAGACTTCGGCAGCCCCCGAGGACGCACGGCCCACTCCCGCGGCCTCCGGACGGGGTGTGGTGGGCACCCCAGGCTGAGCTGCTCAGACCGTCTGCGGCTTTTCCACCGTGATCAACAGTTCTGCAGAGAACATTCTTGCCGCTAGACTTTGTACACGTTGATGAGCATTTACTTAGGATGAATTCCTACGTAATCCCTCTTTAATAGTGGGATAAACAAAACCATATTAGGAAGGGGAATGTGCTGCAGAAGAAAAATAAAAGCTACAATAAGCGATTCTCATTAAAAAAAAAAAAAAAAAAAAAAAGGAGGCTGGCCAGGCCCCCAGTTCTCAGCTGTGGGCAACCAAGGAGCTGCTGCAGAGTTGGGCTCCCAGAGCCAGAGGCCAAGGGCAGTCACCTGGGTCCCTTCGTCAGGGCCTGGTCCTTGCTGTGAGGGGTGAGCACGCTTACAGAGGCCCAGAGGACACGGACTCAGCTGTCCGGGGGGTGAGCCAGGCCACAGCGGCCTCTGTGCTAGGACCCGGCCTGCACGACCTCCGCCCCATCATGTTCCCACCCCACGGCCACCCCACCCTCTGCACGTCCAGGAGGTGAGCACCAGGCCTGGGAGGTGCCCAGCGCCGCCCTCACACTGCTGGGGTGGGAGGTTCCGGCCCAGCCAGGCCCCGAGGCCAGCAGAGCTCAGCGTGCGCAGGCAGCCCGCACCATGGTCAGCAGGCCTGGTGGGGATGGAGCAGCCCCGGGCTCCTCCACCCTCGTGGGGGCGGGGTGCACGTGGACACGGCGGAAACGGGTGCCGAAAGGCTGTGAAGCTCAGGAAACGCAAGGCTTGGTCACCTTAGCAACGGGCCACCAGGGTCAGCGCCAGAGCAGAGGCAGCTGCAGGGCTGGCGCTGGAAAAGAGGAAACAGCATCCGGCCCAGGTCCCAGGGATGGGCCTCCCGCTGCCACAGCCAGGCTCCCAGGAGCTGGCCAGAGCACAGGGGCGGCAGGGCCTCCACCACCCAGGGGTCGGCCCTCAGACAGCCTGGGGACACCCTCCAGCAGAAGCCGGGCCGTGAACAGGGTGTCCCACCCCTGGGCGCTGGGCAATGTCCCAGCCGCTCTGAAAACTCACCTCTCGTCTTCTTTGAGGACAGCCTTGAGGGGGCATGTGCCTGGCTGGGGGCCCCTTCCCGCCACTGACCTATGCCTCCCACGAGCTGTGACTGCAGGCCCAACAGGGACAGGCTGTGTGGCCAGACACCCCTGGGACCAGAGGGCACAGGGCTGGGCGTTCCGACCCTGGCAGCTGCTGGCTCGCAGGTTTGCTGCTCTGTGTGGGAGGCCCGGGGGGGGGGGGGCAGTGGGCACGGCCGCACATGGGCTGCAGCCTCACCAGGGAGCACCGCGCTCACACGAGAGGCCGAGCGCCCACCAGGATCAGACAGCTCTGTGACGGCTCTCTCATAGTAAATAATCCTAGTAACAGCATCAGTAGTGAATCATGAGGGATGAAGCAGGTGCTGTATTTACGGTTGGAATCTCGTCACACAAATGCCCTCACTGGTTCTCACGAGAACCCCGTGAAGCAGGCAGGCAGGCGACAGCGTTCCCTGTACTTCGCAGATAAACTAAGGACGAGCGGCAAACTGACTCGTCCAGGGCCGCCCCCGTCAGAAGCCTCCAGGGCCTGGCCCTGTGGCCTCCGCCAGGGTCTCGGGGGTTGTTCAGGAGAGCTAAGAGCCCACGGATGGACGCTGGGAGGGCCTCTGAGGGCCCCGACAGGACAGCGGCCCCTCCTTCCCGCTGCCCCCGCACCCAGCATCCCGGCACCGTCCCTAGAAGATCATGCTTCTCACCAATCATTCCGTAAGCCGCTCCTCCAGCTTAAGGACACCGTCCCTTCCCTGCAACCCCTCCCCACCCCGCTTGCCCCAGTTTAGGTATTGACTCTGGGTCTGCAGGAAGAATCCAACTGACTTCTGTTTTTGGCAGATCTGTGATATTTATATCCTCCAACAATGCCTCATGTCAGTCACTTAGAGCGTGTGAATTCAAGCCAGGCCTAAAATAGCAGAACAGAAATACACCTGAAGGGCCAGAGACATCCCGACACGGAGAAAAGCTGAGGCCGGGTCCAGGCAAATCTGGTGTTTTTAATTTTTTCTATTTTTTTAATTTAACTTTTTGGAAACCACCTTAAAATTAAGAGAAACGTTCCCAGTTTCAGGACAAAGAACTTTCCCCACCTGAGCCATCGGAGGGTAAACTGCTGACCTCAGGCCACCACCCATGACTTCAGGGTTTGCTCCCTAGGAGTCTGCACCTTCTACAAAATCACTTGGCAACCTTCCCGGGCAGTAAGTCAACACTCAGGCTTCGCCACTGGATCCTCGTATTCTCTTCGAGCTCGGTCACTGTCTACAGGGCTCTTTGTAGTAGAAAGACCCCGTCCAGGCTCACAGACTGCACTCAGACCCCGTCTCCTCTTAAATAACTATTTAAACGCAGACACACCCTTGGTAATCTAGAACGCCTCACAGGCCTCAGACCACAGAGGGTTCTCTTCACCCACCTCGCAAGTAAAGTCAAGGGCGAGGCCTTGACACCCTCGAGTGTCCCTGCGGCTTCGAGCTCCCTGGAATCGTTTGCTTCTAGAACAAAAGGCGGTGTTAGCTGTGGACACAGACTCCTTCACAGAGCCCAGCCCCCTCAGGGCCGGCCCAGGCATCAGAGGGGTTCTCGCTGTGGCCTGATCCCCCCACTGCTGCCTGTCCTCAGGGCTGAGACGGGGCCTAACCGAACTGCCGGCGGCAGGGGGGAAGGGACAGCCTGGTGTGCCCGGCACAGGGAGGAAACGCGCTTCTCCCAGGGGTCCTGCTCACAGGAAGCAGCTGGGCGAGGGGGCTGAGGGGGCCCGCCCTGCACAGCTGTGGGGCCTCGGCCCCGCCCCCCCCATTCAAGCCAGTGACCTAGAGCCCCCGAGACTTCCGGGCTTTCAGACCAGAGACCCCAGGGAAGGGAGGCCCCCAGCGGAGCCCCCCTGAGCACCCCCTGGGCAGGCCCTGTGCCCCGGGTGTTGCTTGCATTACCTCGCTGAGTCCTAACAACTTGACTGAGCGATTAACATCTCGGCTTTACAAGTGAGGAAACAGCCTCAAGGAGGTGGAACCACACGCCCTGCGGCAGTCCTCAGGGAACCCGACTCTGCCCCGCCCCGCACGTAGCGGCGCGTTCGGGGCCCTGCGTGTGCGCGCGGCACAGAGGCCCAGACGGCGGCCGGACGCGCCCCCGCGCACAGGGCCGTTCCGATGGGGTCAGTGCCGCAGCCTTAGGACGCGGTGGGAGCTGGTGCTGGGTTAACAGCCCAGGTCTCCCCACGGGACCTGCCAGGCCGGGACAAGAAGTGCTGCCCCGGGACGTGGCCGCACCAGGGGCTCAGCCTGGGCGGGGCGAGGGGCCCGCAGCAGCCGCCCCCGCACGCCCTCCAGGCCCATCGCCCCTGCTCTCTGTGGGACCGCAGTGCCTCCTCTGACAGGGCTCATCGGCGCTGACTGCACACGCAGGCGCCCCTGACTGCCGGCTGAAGCAGACAGGATGTACCCTGAGACCCGTCTCAGCCCCGCGGCGGCCGAGCGGAGTAGTGGCTGCCCCACCCCCCCCCCAGCCCTGTGATGGAGGCCCCTCTCCCCTGAGCAGGCTACGAGGCCCGTTCACCCGTCAGTACCCCTCTGGTGGCTCAGGTCTGGGATGCCCCACCAGAGAGCCTACAGAAACACCCCCCTGCGCCCCCAGAGGCTGCCTCTCCGCTCGCTCGCAGTGTGGGGTGCCCGTGAGCCCCCGCGGCCGGCAGCTTCCTGTGTGACCGACCGGCAGGAAGGGAAGGGTGGGGAGGTCCGGACACTGATTTCCAAACTCCGCCCGGTTCAAGATCGTAATCAGCGTCCCGGGAAGGGCAGCTGGTCACCTCCTGTCTTCCGGTGGCTGGGGGGTGGGGTGGGGACGATTCCAGAGCACCGACTAATGAAGCCGGTGCTCGGTCGTCTGGGATCACAGGCGGGTGAGCGAACTGCGGAACACCAACAGGAAAGAGCGTGCAAAAGGGTGTGTTCTGAGCTTTGATTGAGATGGAAAACGCCTGAGCAAGTATTAAGCAAAAAACAAATACACAAAACTGTAGGCAGGGCATACACCTGAAGTGAGAGAGGAGCTCTCCCAGAAAAAGAAGACACAGCAGCAGGAGCTGAGAGTCCCTCCTGGGGGTGGGCAGGGAGGCTGCTCAGCACTGTGCTACTGGCCCATTGGGGCTCCACCAACCTGGAGAAAGGAAAATTGTTAGAACTCAGGGGGAAGGACCCACGGCGGGGAGTCTTGGCACCACACGGTTGACTCCCAAGGGAAGTAGGGTCCCTGGGGGTCTGCGGTGGGCAGGGAGAGAGCCCCGGGGGGCAAGCACCTGGATGAGCGAGGCACAGGCTGCCCGGTCGCTGGGACACCCCCCTAGGCAGCAGCGCAGCTGAAGTACTGAGCAGGGGTGTGAAGCCGCGAGCCCTGAGCAGCATCCCTGGGTGCTCAGGGGCTGGGGGACCCAAGGGAAGGGTGCGGTGGCTTTCCTGGAGGCGGTGGGCCTGGCATGGGTCTCCAGTGTGAGCCGGGTGAGGACGCAGCTGCTGGTGCTCCCTGCAGCGAGGCGAGGGTCCTCGGAGAACAGAATGAAGCTGTCAGACCCTGGGTTTGCTGGGGGTGGGGACAGTGGCTAGGGGGGAGGTAGGGGGGAGTCCAGATGCCATGGAAGACCCCTGAGCTAGGGGGCGGTGCGGGGCGGGGTCAGGGCCTGTGAGAAGGACCACAAGAAGCTGAGGGTGGCAGGGCAGCGTTTCTTGCTCATCTTTCAGAGGAATGTTGGGCGGGCACCCTGGTGCTGACTCTGGGCTCGGTTCAGTGAACTGGGGGCGGGGGAGGGTCTGGCGCACTTGGTGACTGACGGCTGGTCTCACCCTCCCCACCCCGGGGCTGGGGGTCCAGCCTGACTGTGGGCACCGTGAAGGGGGGGGTGGGCACAGCCCCCATCGTGCTTGGGTCCTAGGGGCTCCGCTAGTAAAAACGATTGTGAAACGCTCTGCAAACAGCAGGGCTGCTCACAAGAGAGGGATTCTTCCCCACAGAGGGGCTTCAGTTCCCGTGGGGTCCGCCTGGAGAAGGGGCCCTTCTGTTCCCCCGCGGTCTGGGTGGACGCCACGTCCCTGGGAGAGCGCGCCGGGCCCCGTGCCCGTGGCTGGCAGCTGCCCCCGCATAGCACAAGGGCGCTTTGTGTGTCTCCCCGGCCCGGCACTGGGGCTGCCGAGACCCGTGAGGGCGCGGGCGCCGGGCACCGCAGGGCGACGAGCTGCAGCCAGACGCCCACCGCACCCCCGCCCCTGCTCACGCAACCCTCAGTCTCACTCTGAGAGGGGGACCACCACCACCTGCCAGGGGCCAGGACCCCGACACACCCTGATGCTTGGAGCGTATGAGCATGTCCCCCGACACGAGGGCCTTGGCAGATGTGGTCGGGTTTCAGACCAGTAATGGGTGACCCTGGGTGATCCAGGGGGACCCAATCCAATCACACAGACCCCTCACAGCAGAGCCTCTTTCCCAGCTTCAAAGACAGGGTGGCGTGGGGAGGGCCCGGGGCCCTGCCGCTGCTCAGAAATGGAGGAAAGTTTCCTCAGAAGCTGCCGAACGAGGAGCCCCTGAGGAGCACGCCCAGCCACTCAGGGCCTGAGCCTGGTGGTCCCCCAGAGCCCCCATCTACAGAGCCGGGGACGACGGGGGTGCAGAGGGGTGGGGAGCCACCCAGCGGGCGGGGTCGGCCCCCTGGGACACGTCCCCTGCGAGGTGGGGAGGGGCAGGGGCAGGAGGAGCCCTGACCTTGGCCCGGACCCTAGGAGATACCCCCAGAGTTCGTGCTCAGCCTGGCCCCATGGGTGGGCGGCTTGCAGAGCCTGCTGGTTGCCCTGCAGCTCCCCTGTGGTCCCTAATCTCAGGCGCCCCTTCAAACAGGATTTGTGCTTTCACCTTGCAGAAGAGGAAACGGAGGCTCAGAGAAGTCGGGGAGGGGGGGTTCAGGCCTGGAGCACACACCCTAGGCATCCAATTCCACCAGCCTCCGGTTCACGGCTCCAGGGGTCACCCTGCTACACCCTCGCACCTGCGGGATCTGCTGGGGTCCTCCGCCCCCAGGCAGCGCCTCTGTGCCCACCCCCCGCCCCGCCTGGCTGCCCCAGGAAACCACGGGTGGGCAGAGGCCACCCGTGGGGTGAGCTGACAGCCCTCTGCCGTCTGAGCTTCTCCGAGGGGTTCCTCCGGGTCACATTTCCTGCCTGTTTCCTCAGGAGCGAGCCCAGGGCAGCTCCCCTGTGCTGCCCTCTGCCCAGCCTGTCACCTCTGAACAGGGTGGCCACTCCCCACGGGTCAGGGCAGCTGAGTCGAGGGCCCAGGCCGCCCATCCCAGCAAACACCGCTCACGAGGCCCATGCATCACCTCCCTGACCACCCACCACTTGTGCAGCCTTCACCCACTTTTCAGAAGAGGAGGCCGACATGCGACAGAGCCCACGAGCTGCGGTCACCAGGCACAGGGGTCCAGGATCCAGACGACGGTCGTGGCCCCAGAGCCCACCTCCTCCCTGGGCCCCTGCTTCCTTACATACAAGACCCGGACAGAGCACCGGGGCAGGACCGGCCAAGCGGCCCGCTCCCCCCCACCGCCCGCAGCGCAGAGCCTGCCCCAACCCAGCTCCCAGGGACCCGGTACAGAACCGATGCCTGTGAGCTGCCCAAGTGCAGCTTGGGGCTGGGCTGCCACAGGCAGTTACAAAGCAGCCACCCCGCCAGGACCCCTCTGCTCCTCCTGCCGAGATGCAGCTGGCCTCCCCACTCCCAGCCCAGGCCAGCCACTGAGTCCAGGTGCGGCCCGCTGCGGAGGGGCTGCTCTGCTGGGGACGGGGGCGGGGC
The DNA here is from genome assembly GCF_032452875.1 of Bos javanicus. NCBI lineage: Eukaryota > Metazoa > Chordata > Mammalia > Artiodactyla > Bovidae > Bos > Bos javanicus. The sequence goes on from NC_083883.1 coordinate 81,489,324, forward strand.
GAGTCACAGGGCCCACAGTCAGAGCCTCCCAGGCCTGCTCCCAGCCCGGCGTCTGCCTCCCAGACCCCCGCCTGCAGAAGCCCCTCCTGCCGACAGCACCTTGAGCTGAGGTCCCGAGGTGGGCTCGCTTCAGCCCACCAGCCGCTCTCAAACTTAATGGCTCTCAGTTCTCAGAGAACTTTATTCTGATCTTCAAGATCTTGCTCCCAGGCTCATGGCACGGGAGCTCCTGCCTTCAGGGAGAGTCCCCTAAACTCACGCGGGAGGCAGATCCCACCTGCAACAGTGCCTGCCGTCTGGGCAAAGAGACTCAGAAGGAAAACCTAGAAACACAGATGATGGAGAGTGAGGCCAGCCGCCCTGCAGGTCAATCTTTAAGCCCAGGAGGCTGACGCACCTGTCGGCCACCGGGCCAGCAGCAAGGAGAACCAGACGCATGCCCGGCAGGGAGGGCCCCTCATCCCCTCTCTTCCTCGAGGCTGGGGGTCCCTGCTCTCTGCCATCCACAGTCACCACCCTCCCAGCACAGAAACCTCACCTCGTTTAGGACAGTCCTTGACTGACCACTCCCATGGTGCCAGCATTAAGGGGCTACCGACACCATCCTTCAAAACAGAGCGGGGACTCGGGGCAGAGCAGGGCCTCCCAAGGCTCCCAGGGTCAAAGCAGGGACTCGGGGGTCTCAGCAAGAGGGGGTTCAGGGCGCCAGGACCCCACCCCCACTCAGCCCCAAGACAGCCCCTGGACGGACGCCCCCTCGGACCCCGAAGGGAACGAGGGCTGGGAGTGCAGCAGGGCGCTAACCCACCCCAGGCCCGGGGCGGCTGTGTGCCCGCGGGGCTGGACCGGAGCGTGGCCGGGCCTCGTGGTTCAGAACATGCTGCCCAGGCCCTCTGTCCAGAGAAGTGGCCCTGCATAGTGGGGCGGAAGGGACAGCGAAGCCACAGACCTGGGCTGCGGAGGCCTTGGGCCCCCGGGGGACACCGACCCGGCCTGCAGGGCCGGGGGGCGGGGTTTCAGGGGGTCTTTGTCCCTCAGGCGCTCTGTGGGGTGAGGCCTTGGGTGGCACAGTCCCAGCCCACCTGCCTCCCGCAGGCTGCGTCGCCCCCTGGCCCTGAACAGGTCCAGATACAGGGCCGCTGGGCTGGCCCAGGACGCCCCCAGGGCGGCAGGCAGTGGTGGAGGAGGGGACGCCCGGGGCTGCCGCCAGCCCCCAAGGCGCAGAGCGGCCGAGGCCCGGGCGGCCTGTGGTCCACACAGCGATGGGACCCGCTTCTGTGGGAGGCTGCGCCCTCTCGTGGCAGCGGCGGGAAGACGCAGCCGCTGCAGACAAAGGGTGACCGTCCTGCTTGGGGCCTTGCACCCTCCGCACAGCACCCGGACCCACCTGGGGAGGGCGTGGACAGGCACGATCCTGCTCCGAGGGGCTCCCAAATGGAGCCCTGAAAGAGGGGGACCCCACAGCTCCAGGCGACGGCTCCCCCCGCACCTCCAGCCCCCACAAACTGGCCCTTCCACCCAGTGGGGACCCAACGCCCTGCTCCCAGCTCCTCCACAGGAAGCCAGGGCCTCCCCGCCCTGCACGGGGCTCCAGGCAGCCCCGTGTCCAGCCCTCCAAGGGCACACGGCCACTCCTCCAGCAAGACTGGAAGCTCCCCGTGTGGCAGTGGGACTGACCGGGGGCCAGTTCCTGGCAGTACCGTCCCCTCTGCGGCTCCCAGGTGCTCCCCCAGGCCTGAGCGGGGTGCCCGAGACCAGCCCAATTACGGGGAGCTCGGCTCCAGAGACAAGCCTCACCCCCGAGTGGACGCTGGGTGTCATCGCCCCATCCCCACCAGCCCAGCCAACTAGGATGGGACACTCCCTGCTGGGCAGTGACCCCCACGCCCTCCTGCCCACCCACAGGGCTCCACGCCCTCCTGCCCTCCCGGGCTCCAACCCCAACAGGAGGCCTCTCCACATCCTCCCCCAAAGCCCAGGCCAAGTGGACGTGCCTGCCCCTCCCCGGCCTTCCCTGGCCCTCCCCAGCCTCCCTGCCCGTGTGTCTGACGGTGCTCAGGTGATCACAGGAAGGGGCCTGTCCCGCCGGCCACCCCAGGCCCTAGTGGCTCCTTCTTTCCCATATGGTGTCTCAGGCCCGTGGTCCTCGGCTCACCTGCCTGAGACACAGGAAGACTGACCTCCAGCAGGGGAAGGGTGGTAAGACCCTGGGGACCCCAGCAGCAGGTGCGGCTCTGCAGGCAACCCTTGCCTGGAGGCCTAAGGGCCTGCGTCATGGCCAGACGGGGCCCTGGCTGAGCTCACCTGCTCGGGAGCCCACGCCTCAGGACAGCCTGGCCGCCAGCCTGCGGGCTGGGCTCAGGGGCCTGGACAGCATGCAGCCCAGCCTCGGGAGTCTCCCCAAACCACAGGCAGAGGGAAGCGGGGCTGAGCACGAGCTCATGATCCACGCCTGGCCAGGTGACCGCACCACTGCTGGGAGCCGGGGTGGCACAAGCAGGGTCAAACCTGTCCCCCAGGGGTGACACTGTTCTGGGGCTCTCTAAGGAGGTGGCACTAGGGCCCCTCATGGGTCTCCAGCATAGGATGCGGTCGGCCATCCAGGAGCGGGCAGCACACCCGAGGCGGCCTCCGGGGTGGGCAGGGCCTTGAGAGGAGAAGGGCTGCTTGGAGACCCGCCACCGACCCCCCACTGACCAGAGGCCCCCTCCGGGACAGGTCTGGGCCAGGAGGATGGAGATCAGGAGGCTGAGGGCTTTGGCCCTGCCTGAAACCCCGCCCCACCCCACCCTCCAACGGCCTCAGTCCTGGGAGCCTGCCCCCCACGAGGCTACAATCGCCCCCGCCAGCCCTGCGCTGGTTCTGCTGCATGGATCCCCCCACGGTTAAACCCTGGTTTGCTTTCCCACCAGTGTCGTCCCCGAGCCTGGAGCACCATCCCAGGCCCAGCGCTGCCCCCGCAAGTGCTCAGTGAATGACCGAGCGCTGGGGTGTCAGTGAACACGGCACCTCCCAGTCGGCCGGAAAGCCCGTGCCCCACCCTCCGGACCTTCTCATGCCTGTCCTCGTGAGCACACAACTGGCAGAGCCACCGCCAGCCCCCAGCGACCCTGGGCCGCCTGCTGACCCCCGGCTCGCTCACCTCCGGGGCCTTCCTCCCCCCCAGGGACCCACTAGCGTCTCCCCCTCTGGCCTGTCTTCCGGAAACACCTTTTTCCTGCCCGCAGGCCGCTGTGCTTCCTGCAGGAAGAGGGCCTTCGGATAGGAAAGTGTTATTTATAGCGCCTCACTGGGGGCCGGCTGATGGCTAGGGCTGCAGGTGAAGCCTCAGGTCGGGTGAGGGTCCGACCCTGAGGAGGGAAGCAGGATGCTGGGACGAGGGCAGGCCTGAGAGGCGGGGCTCAGACACCAACCGGTCCCCTCAGCTTTTCTGCATCTGTCGGGGACCCCACAGCTTCCCCCAGTCCCAAGACATGAACTCTCAGGACTGCGGAAGCAAAGACTTACGGGACTGACACCTGGAGAAGAACCCGGAGACCGATTCTGACGAGGAAACGGAGGCAGGAGGAGGGAGTCCGTCAAGAAGGTACACGTGCCACCATCGCGGGCCTTGCAGGCCACCGCGACAACCGACCTGGCATCAACCTGCCTCATCCTGTGGCACAAGGCAGGTGGGATATTAGGGGCTGAACCGTGTCATCCAGAAGATGGCCGAAATGCTAACCTCCATCACCTCAGAGGGTGACCTCGTTTGGAGACAGGGCCCCTGCAGGCGTGAGTGGTCGTGACCCTGGAGCAGGGCACCCGGGTCAGGAGAGGGAGACCCTGGACACAGACACATGTCGGAGCCTGATACGAGGACTGCAGGGAGGAGGCGGCCCTGAGCACGGAGGAAGAGACCAAGTGAGGAGCTGCCAGCCGGGGGCACCGGGCTGCCAGGGACATGGGGGGCTGGGAGGGGCAGGGCAGGCGAGGGGGCCTGGCCCCGCCCCGCAGGCCAGCGCTCAGCCCCCCCGCAAGACAGCAGTCCACTCTGGCCGCCCCGCTGCCGGCACCATGTGATGCAGGCCCAGCGGACCAACACGCGCCCGGCCCTCTTTGCCTCCCCTGGGTCCGCGGTCAGGGCAGCGGGCTTGCTCTCGTGGGAGGAGTCCCTCCGAGGGTCCTTCTCACCAGGCTGCCCCCCGCAGCAGCCGCCCGTGGCTGACAGCAGGCCTGCCAGCCCATCCGCTCCATCCATCAGTCCAGTGGGAGGCTCCCCTTGGAGCCCAGAGCACAGGCTGGGGCCCCTCCAGTACCTGGGGCTGAGCTAGAGCTTGGACCCCCGGTTGGACCCCCTCTTGTAGCCTCGGTCTGAACCTTCTGCTCCAGGAGAGAAGAGAAGGGTCCACGGCCACAGACAGGGAGCCATGACTCGGGGAGCCATCTGGGCACAAAGGCGAGAAGCCCCCACAAAGACTTCCAGCTTGTCTTCAGTCCCACACCCTGAGAGCCTCTCAATGAGGGTGGGTGTGACTCCCCAGGCAGGAAAAGCATCAGGAGCTGCCCCACAAACAACTGAGTCCATCCCCACGGCAGGAGTGGGAACTAGCAAAGCACGCCCCTCGGCGCGGATGAGGCTCGGAAACCGCTCGCTGAGTGGAGGAGGCCAGACGCATTCGGGCCCGCTGCACAGTCTGGCTCGTGGAGTCCACGGCAACAAGCGCACAGCAGTGAACCCACAGCGGAGGCGCTGACGGCGGGGACGGGGACGGGCCGAGGGAATCGTCCTGGGTCTGCACTGGGGCGATGTCACCAAGCAGCGCTCTGTCTTAACAGCTCAGCAGATGGACACTTACGAATGTGCGTTTCACTGCATGTAAATCACACCTCGATGAAAACACAGGCGAACAGGGAAAAGGAGGAAAGGGTCCCTTCCCTCTGGGTTGGAGGGAAAGGAGCGCCCGGGCTGTGAAGTGGGCCGTGGACGGCGGGGTGGGGAGGGGGTCCTCCTGCTTCTCTCTGGACCGGGTCTCGCTCAGGCTCTGCTCGGGGCCCGGCCGGCCGGCTCAGGGCAGCAGCGGGCACCTCCCAACGCAAGGCGGGTGAGGCGGGCAGAGGCCACGGCCCTCCTGGCTCAGACACCGGGCTCTGTCCCGCCCTCCCTGGCGCCCTGCTCCCACGGTGACGACCACACTGGGACTTCGGTTCCTGAGGCTTGAGCTCGTTGTTTCAAGTCTTCCCTTCCTGTGTCTTCTGCCTCAGCCACACCCGTGAACCCTCCCTGCGAAGCCAGGGCTATTTATGAGGGCCTGGAGACAGCCGGGGCGGGGGGGTGCACAGGCTGTGCCCAGGGGCCCAGGGCCCTCCAAGGCCCCCCACCCCTGCCCCGCTCGGACAAATAAACACCCCCAGGCATAATCCACCCAGAAGCATGGTCCGCGGGGCTGGGCAGCCAAGCATTTGTGGCCAACGTGCTTTGGCCCCAACACCTGGCCCAGCGGCATCTGCCCTCTGAGGACCACGTGCAACGGCGCTGGGGGTGGCATGGGGTGCCCAGACCAAGGTGACGATCAGGGCCGGGGGGGGACCGCTCACTGGCCAGGGAGAGCCAGGAGTAGGGGCTCCTGTGAGCAGGAGAGGGGACGGATGGCCATGGCCGCCCGGGGGAGGGACAGATGCCCAGGACCACCTGGGAGAGGGGACAGGCACCCGGGAGATGGACAGATGCCTGGGAGAGGGGACAGATGCCCGGGAGAGGGGACGGACGCTCGGGAGACAGACGGGGGCCTGGGAGAGGGGATGGGAGAGGGGACAGACGCCCAGGAGAGGGGACAGATGCCCAGGAGAGGGGACGGGTGCCTGGGAGAAGGGACGGGCGCCCGGGAGAGGGACGGACGCCCAAGAGAGGGGATGGAAGAAGGGACGGGTGCCTGGGAGAGGGGATGGGTGCCCGGGAGAGGGACAGGCACTTGGGAGAGGGGCCGGGGGCCGGGAGAGGGGACAGACACCTGGGAGAGGGACGGAAGAGGGGACAGATGCCCAGGAGAGGGGACGGGAGAGTGGACGGGCGCCTGGGAGAGGGGACGGGCGCCCGGGAGAGGGACGGACGCCCGGGAGAGGGGATGGGAGAGGGGACGGGTGCCTGGGAGAGGGGACGGGCGCCTGGGAGAAGGACGGACACCCACGACCACCCAGCAAAGGGGAGAGAAGCTCGTGACCGCCCAGCTATGGATGCCCCACTGTGTCCCCTGAGGCATCCGTGAGCCAGGATTTCCTGACCCAACTGAGCCAGGACCCTCAGGCTGTTCCAGGTCCAAGTCCAGCCCAGCAGGCTCTCCTCCGTCCTGGGCTGCCTCTCCAGCCCTGTGGGCCCATCGCCCCTCCCAGACCCAGACACGGAGGCCTCTGTCTCCGCTGCATGTGGGGCTGGGTGTCCTGGCCCCTGTGGCTGGCTCTGTGGGACCCGTTCTACCTTCTCCCCAGTCACGCCAACCCTGGGGCACATTCTGGGCCCCCCAGGGGCCACGGCCAGCACGAGGAGATGGGGTGACTCGGGATGACATGGTCTTGAGAGGACAAGGCCTTGTGGTGACACGTGGTAAGGAGCTGGGTGGCAGTGGAGAGACCTGGGCTCACGGGACTCGGGAGGGCTGGGGCATCAGCTCCAGGCCAGCTGACAGGCCAGAGTGCTCACTGCATCGCCAGACAGCACAACTAAATTCATGCAAAATGGTTATTTTCAACTCTGAGGAGAAAATGAGAAACAGAACTCAAAATATATGCTTTTGCAGTGTTCTTAGACTAACTGGGTGAAGTCTGCAGGGATGATAAGGTTAAGTAGCTGCTCTTAGAGGACAAATCTTAAGCACTTGTCAAAGTAAACGTAATAGCAAAGTTAGTAAAAAGCCGATGTGAGAGAGTCCTGCCCCTGTGTAACAGACATGAGGTCTGCGGTTCACGCCCACAGGCCATTGAAGACGCTGCCCACCGGGGCTGTGCAGGCTGGGGGCAGGGCGCCGCAAAGAACAGGGGTCCCAGGCACACCCGATTCCCTAGAGCTGTGTGGCTTTGGGCAAGTTACCTACCTTCTCTGTTATTGTTGTTCAGTCGCTAAGTCATGCACGGCTCTTTGAAACCCCATGGGCTGCAGCACACCAGGGTTCCCTGTCCTTTACTATCTCCCGGAGTCTGCTCAAACTCATGTCCATGGAGTCCGACCCTCTCTGGGTCCTGGCTTCACTATCTGCAGAAAGGGGACGTAGGTCCTGCCTCCTCGGGGGTACCAGGGGGAGCAAACAAGATCCTGGAATGGGAAGTCAACCTGCGGGGGCCGCTCACAAAACTAGAGGAACTTCCACAGGGCAGGCTTCAGAAAGAGGCAGCTGGGGACGCGGGACCAGCCCCGTGGGGCTCCAGGCTGGCTCAGCTTCATGCACAAGGTCAGGCCACAGCTGCACACAGTGTGCCCTGAGGGTCTGCGTGCCACAAGCCCTCACGGCACGTCCTTCAGGGCTACCTCTGCACTCACCAGCCCCACCAGCTTCTAAAACAGAAGGCCCGGGGTCAAGGAGACTTTCAGAGGCCTGCAAGGGAACCTAGGTTCCAAAATACAAAATAAAACTGCAAAAACTGAAATTAACCGAAGTGACTGCATCTATAAATCCTAACATCGTGCCAACTGAATCGATAATTAAATTTACTTTTCATAAAATGCATTATATTTGAAAATAAGTGGTTGGTAAATGTTTTCTCACTTCACAATAGTTTCTGCTGAGGTTCAGGGTTACCAAGAAATAGCCTACATTAAATGACTAAGAAATGCATTGCCAATGTCCAAAGACTTTGACAGGTGTTTTTAAATTTTTTACAACGAAAATACCAGTGCTCCTTTGGGGGTGCAGAGTGTGGTGCAGAGTCCTAGGGCTCTGGCTGGTGAGAGTGCCCAGCGGCCCAGGGAGCCGCCACGGCCACCTCTCTGGGGATGACCGACACGACCCGGGACGATACGCCGATAACTTGACTCCCTGTTTCGCCATCTTTAGAAAACACCCACGGTTATCCGACCAAGTCGTAGGAGGGCTTCCCAGGTGGCGCTAGTGGTAAAGAACCCACCTGCCAGTGCAAGAGAGGTAAGAGACACAGGTTCAGTCCCTGGGTGGGGAAGGTCCTCTGGAGGAGGGTACAGCGCCCACTCCAGCATTCTCGCCTGGAGCATCCCATGGACAGAGGAGCCTGGCAGGCTACAGTCCGAGGAGCCGCAAAGAGTCGGACACCACTGAAGTGACAGCACAGCACAAAATGGTAGGAAAGAAGAACTTCTTTCTGCGTCTCTTCCTCCCAAAGGTTGATTTTCATTCTTCTTAACTGGTTATTTCCACCTATAGTCTTGAGTTTCGGTCTCTTGTTTTAGGACAGTTCGACAAGACTCTTGAACCGCCCCTGAACAAGACAAGCGTGTTGGGGACCCTGTCCCTCCCCTCCTGCCCCCTCCCCAAGGCCACACCTGATGCTCCATCGCCCAGAGACCACCACCCGCACTTAACTCCCCAGAGACCACCACCCAGACTTAACTTGCTTCAGGAGGACAGTGCAGGTCACGCTCAGGGTTGGGGCTGGTGAGTGTGGTCTGTACCCTCTCAACTCTCCTCTTTGGTGAGACAGGGGGCGGCACAGCAGGCCTCACAAGGCAAGGTGGGGAAGATAAGGAACGCGAGAGACACGTACAAGACTTTCTGCAAATACACGCTCACTTGCATGCAGCCTGGAGCCGCTGGTCCTGGTGGGACCGTTTGGTTAACTCTCTGACCCTCAGCTCCTTCACCAGTAAAACGGGGAGAAGACCAGTGCCCATCTCACTAAGAGGCTGTGAGCTCAGTTCAGAGCGCTTTGCCCTGAGGGCACGCCTGGCCCAGTGTAAGGGGTCGTGACCACAGTTCTTCTTCCGGGAGAGAAATCCACAGCTCAGACCCCAACAGGGCAGGTGGAAGGAGGCACGGCCCTTTGGAGGGAGCACTGGGGCACGTGAACACGGCCCGTGGAGGGGGACACATGTGTGTCAGTGTCATCCGTGTGACTGTGTGGGACATGTGTGTCTGTTCAGTGTCATCTGTGTGACTGTGGGAGACACACGTGTGTCAGCCCAGTGTCATCTGTGTGACTGTGGGGGGCACACGTGTCTGTTCAGTGTCATCCGCATGACTGGGGGACACACGTGTGTCAGTGTCATCTGTGTGACTGTGGGGGACACACGTGTGTCAGCCCAGTGTCATCCGTGTGACTGTGGGGGGCACACGTGTGTCAGTGTCATCCGCGTGACTGTGGGGGACACATGTGTGTCAGTGTCATCCATGTGACTGTGGGGGACACGTGTGTCTGTTCAGTGTCATCCGTGTGACTGTGGGGGGCACACGTGTGTCAGTGTCATCTGTGTGACTGTGGGGGGCACACATGTGTCTGTTCAGTGTCATCCACGTGACTGTGGGGGGCACACGTGTGTCTGTTCAGTATCATCTGTGTGACTGTGGGGGGCACACGTGTGTCAGCCCAGTGTCATCCGTGTGATTGTGGGGGACACACGTGTGTCAGTGTCATCCGTGTGACTGTGGGGGCACACGTGTGTCAGTGTCATCCGTGTGACTGTGGGGGACACATGTGTGTCTGTTCAGTGTCATCCGTGTGACTGTGGGGGGCACACGTGTATCAGTGTCATCCGTGTGACTGTGGGGGACACACGTGTGTCTGTTCAGTGTCATCCGTGTGACTGTGGGGGGCACACGTGTGTCAGCCCAGTGTCATCCGTGTGACTGTGGGGGACACATGTGTGTCTGTTCAGTGTCATCCGTGTGACTGTGGGGGGCACACATGTGTCAGTGTCATCCGTGTGACTGTGGGGGACACACGTGTGTCAGTGTCATCCGTGTGACTGTGGGGGACACACGTGTGTCAGTGTCATCCGTGTGACTGTGGGGGACACACGTGTCAGTTTGGTGACATTTGGGGTGACTGTGGGCTGTAGGTCCTTGCCCTCGGGTAGCGCGTGGGCTGTGGCTCGGGAGACTGCCCGAGCGAGTGGGAGGGCGGGTGGAGAGGGAGGCAGCTTCGGAGCAAGACTGTGGCAGAGCCCAGACGTGCCCTGCGCCAGTCACTGGCCTCTACTGACTGGACATCTTTTCAAAATGAAACATTATCAGGAAAAAACCTTCCCACATCAGAAGGCCCCACCATGCCCCCAGGGCCGAGGAATCGGGGCCAGCCCTGACCTGACAGCTGCCACCGTCCCCCGAGGGTGTGTGTGTTGTGGGCGGGGTGTGGGGGAGGGCCGAGACCCCCAGAACCGCCCCAGATGGGGCCAGGTCGGCGGCTGCCGGTGGGTCCCAGCCAGGGCCGCGCCCGGCGGCAGGTCAGCTGTCTGCTTTGTCCAAGGAGAGCAGACAGAACAGTTGGCATCTCAGCGGCGCCTGGAGCCCAGCCTCCTGCCCAGCTAACTCAATTATCTGCACCAGTGAGCTGGGCAGAAGCACCGGTGTGACAGTCACCTCTCAGGGTCTACTCCACGCTTTGCCCGGGTCTGCAAAACTAGGGGCCTGCAGAGCGCGGGAGGAGCGCTAACAGCAAGGAGCAAAGGACGCCCGCCACCCTGGCCTCCTGCCCTCCGGCTGCACCCAGCTCCTGAGGGCACCGCCCACGGCGGGACAGCGGCCTCGCCTGGCTGACAAGCCATGACGCCCAAGGAGGGCACGTGGAGGAGCGGGAGCAGAGAGCCGCCTCCCCCGGATGCGGGGGGTCCCAGCTGGCCTGTGGGTGACTGACCCGGGGAAGGGGAAGGCTCCATGGCTCCCACCACCCAATTGCTCCCCCAGGGGATTTCCCAGCCTGGCCAGACCACGGGGATCATGGTGACGGAAGGGGCGGGCTGAGACCAGGAGCGTGGGGAGCAGCGTCTTAGGAGACAGGCGTTTTCGCCATGCCATCCTGGGGAGAAGCAGGGCCTCGGCCGGGTCTGCCTGTGTCCCGTGGATGGCACTGGCAAGCTCGGGGGCAGAGTATGACCCTAATGGTGGACATTTGTGGACTATCCACCGTACGCCGAGGACTTCGCTGCAAAGTCAAGACCTGAACCTTGACTCCCAATCTGCCTTGCTTCACGGTCAAGTTCCTGCTGTGACGACACCCATCTTCCCAGAAGGTTCTGGAGATCACGCCAGTGAGCGCGATCTGAAGGAGACGGGTTGGAGGAAGAGCCCGGGGCCACGCCCGGCACCACGTCCAGACCCTAAATGGCTGCCACACTGTTCCGCTCGGCTTACCGCTAGCCCTGCTTCATTCGGGGGTGCATCGGGGAGGCCCCTTTACCTGGGATCTCCACCAGCGGGTGGCAGTCATGCCCACCACAGATTAATCCAAGAGGAAGCCTAACAGGGCGTCCACATCAGAACCAGGCAGTTTCAGCACACCGTTGCGGGGGTTCCCAGGCCACAGAGGGGTCCCGGCCTGAGGACCCTGGGGGGAGGGTTTAGAGGTGCCCGTGATGTCTGGAAGGCAAATACGGGGCTCCAAGACATGGTTCTTTCCAGCTCTGAGTTTAATTCTACAGAAGTTGGTGTTTATTCTGTTTACAAATGGACTTTAAAATCTGGGGAGGGATGAAAAGTGGGTCAGTTTACTGTCCAGACGGGGAGGAGTAGCGTCACTGCAAGCAGTGACCAGCCCGGGCTTCCGGGGAGGAAATCGGCTCAGCTACTCCCCCTCACTGTCTCCAGAATCACCGAGGCAGCCACCTCCAAGCTGAGGGAAGCCCCGGGACCCGTCCTGTCTGAGGTCCCAGTGAGGCTGCCACCGAGCCAGAGAAACACAGCTCATGCCGGGGTGGCCTTGTGTCCTCCCGGCCCCCGGAAGACCCAGAGTCGGTTCACGTCTGTACTTGAGTGAGCTCGTGTCTACACCTGGGCGAGCTCCTGTCTGTCTACACCTGGGTGAGCTCCTGTCTACACCTGGGTGAGCTGCTGTCTACGCCTGGGTGAGCTCGTGTGCACACCTGGGCTGGTCGTGTCTCTGACGTGGGGACAGTGGTTGGCACACTGTTTTTAAGTCAGGAAGACCTGAGTCAGACGCTCCCTTCTAAGATGCTCCCTTTGGAGGTGGGGTGGGGTCCTTTAACCCCCTGATGCCTCCAAGTCCTGACCTTTCTAGTTTTTACAAAGTATTCAGATTCACAGGAGAAAGCAGGTCGGTGGGGGCGGGCGGGGAAGGGAGGAGCGTGCGAGGCGGCCGTTTACAGAGAGGAGCCCTAGCTCTGGTGGCGGCAGTGACGACAGCAGGGATGTCCTCAGTGCCACAGAACGGTTGCTTAGAGTCATTAAGTGGTCAATTTTATGTTATATATATTGAACCCCAATAAAGTTTTAACATTAAAGTTTAATAACTATAAAGAAGAATATAATAAACATGCACCAACCCACCCAACTACAAAATGTTAGCACTTGGTCAAATTTTCTTCAGTTTTTTACATAAAAGAAATGAAAGTTAAAAAAAAAATGTTTCAGAGGGATTTTTCTCAGGAACTCAAGGGAACATCAACCCAATAGAAACAATCAGTGTGACGTACCAGAAAACACGACAACCTCAACTGATACAGAAAAAGTCATCTGACAGAATCCAACCCGTGTTTGATAAAAGACACTGAGAAAAGTTGGATTAGGAGGGATTTCTTCAACACAACAAACAGCATTTATGAAAAACCCACGGCAAATATTGTAATCTGTGGTAAGGACTGAAAGCTTCCTTCTCAGATCAGGAACAGGTCGGGGCTGCCGGCTCTCACCGTGGCCGCTCAGCTCTGCACGGCAGGTTCCAGCGGGGCGATTAGGGGAGAAGCAGAAATAAAAGCCATCTTCACGGAAAAGGAGTACATCTATCTCTACTGTTGACACGACCCTACCTATAGAAAATCCCAAAGAATCCACACACAGAAGCCACAAGAGCGAAGAAACAAATGTTTCAGGGGACAAGATCAGAGCCCAAAAGTCAGCGGCAATTCGGTACGCTGGCAGTGAATAATCCAAAGAAGACATTAAGAAAACAACGCCACTTAAGAACGCTTTCAGAGCGTCTGAGGTCTGAGCATCAGGGCAGTCTGGCGGCCTCTTGAGGTGGAAACATCTCGTTATTCACGGTCCTTGCTGGGGGAGCCTGTGTCAGCTCCTTTAATTTTTCATGCCTGTTAGCGCATCTCATTACAACCAAAGAGAGCAAATGCGCTTGATGGGGACGGACGGGCAGGAGGCGTGGGCTACACCCACAGGAGGCCCAAGTAGCCTGGGTCTCTGGACCCAGGAGCCATCCAGCTCCCTTCATGTCTCAAGAGTCACAGGAAACTGGGAGCAAAATCCCAAGCCCATTGGAGGAAACGGGACCTGAATCAGCCTTCCCCAGAGCAGGGAGGAGCAAAGCAGGCCCAAAAAATTGTTCTTAGCGGGGTGTTTTCCACTTGAGAAGTTGGTGGGGATTTTTAAGTTGAAGACGGAACTAGAGGTGTTTCTAAAGATGATTTAGTGACTCAGGGCCAGAAAGATGAAGTGTTATCTCCCAGTTCCCTCTCTGTGGTCCCGAGACTCTCAGAGTTGGGGGCTGCTTCCACCATGGAGATGGTCTCCCTTCCCTTGTTTCTGTTCCTCTCTCTTGCCTACACCTGTGTGACACCTGCTAAGCTCTGTGGATGGAGACACCAGGAAGAGAGACGCTCTGATGTACACAGGTGACTGGCTGGGAGAGAAGGTGCCCTGGACCAGCACAAGGGAGCCCTGCCTGCCTGGCTGTGTCTGCAGCCCGGCAGGGCGGCTTGGAGCCGCTCTGCTCCCTCCCAGGGGCCCCCGAGTGCCCTCTGTGGATGGGAGGGTGGGCAGGGCAGGGGCCAGCATGGGAAGAGACCCCTTTGACTCATTTTCCTAAAGGCCAAACCCATTAAGAAGTCAAAAGAACTTTAAAAGAGAAGGGAAGTGATACTGATGGAAAATGAAAAGAGGAAGAGAGAAGGGTTTTAAAAGATGGACAAGAGATGTTTCTATTCCAGGCCATTCTGGGGCCAGAGCTGGGCTGACGCCAGACGCTGCCATGGGCTCAGGAGGGGGCCGGGTTTGGGAAGGGAAGGAAAACACTTACAAGGTGCCTGGTAGGTGCTGGGCCTTATAGGTGGTCAGACAGAAGCTGGCAGGAGGGCAGATAAACACACAGAGCAGAATGTGAAACGCCCCCACGGGGAGCTCAGTGGGAGGGGCTGTTCCCTTTAAACCTGGGCAGCTCGGGAAACTAGAGGCTGGAGCACCGATCAGAACAGCCTCATGTGTCCTCCCCAGTATGGACATGAGGAACGACCCGCCCCCAGGTTATCCAGGGAGTGAGCAACACAGGCTGACACAGAACTACAAACAGATCAAAAACTTTCCCCCCAAATCGCTGCTGAAAGCCCAGACTTCTGTGCCGCTTTGTCTGGGGAGGAAACCCAGTCACTGTGATTCCTGGTCTCATTTCCAAGTTTAATCCCAAAGACTCACAAACCCAAACTCAAAGCAGGAAGAAAAACAAAGCATGCATAAGCAGGCTGGAGTCCTCTTGCCTGACCTGAAGGGAGCCCAGGTCCAGGGACCCGCAGCTCCGCCCACTCGGGGAGGGTTCTTTGTGCGAAGGCAGCGGCCCCATTAGAAGTGAGTTGCAGGGGACACCGCGTTGGAGAACCAGACGCTCACAAGAGGCAAACCCTGGCAAACTCTCTGCTTCTGCGGCTCGAACAAGGCCGCAGGCTCCTCAGCATTGAATTTGAACGAGCCAATGGTGTCCCAACAGCTGAAACAGGAAGCCAGATAAACGGCACTGCCGCGGGGATGCGCGGCCCGGACGCGGCGCCGGCTGCGCCCCAGGATCTCTTAACAAAGTCCCCTGACTCCCCCAGGCCGAGTGAGGTTCCTCAGTTGCGCTGGGGCGAGGAGCCCGTCTGCCGGGCGGGGGTCACTCCTGCACCCCGCCCCTCCGCCTCCCCTCTGGGCCCGAGCAGACCCGTCCGGCTCCTTATCCTCGCCCAGTCTCCGTGGCTATGAACACAGAAGGGGACCACAGGGACCACACACCCTTAGGTGGGCTTTGAGTCCGGCGGCTCCGGGAAGCCATCTCAGGCGCGCGCCAAGGCCGGCCTCCGAGGACTGGCCCGAGGGCACTTCTCTGCGCATCCCGGAGCCAGGGAACGCTTTCTGGAACAGCCGCCAAGGTCACCTGCCCGGCTGTTCACCGCGCTCTGCTGGGATGGAAGAGGATGTCGGCAGGGTGCGTGTGTGTGCCTGTGTGTGCCTGTGTGTGTAGTAACATAGCGCCCGGTATCTCTGATCGTAGGATCTCAACAGCCTTTCAACTACACCACAAGGGAAAGAAAACGCGGCCCAGACGGGGTGGGCCGGGACGGCCCCCGACCAGCCGACTCCTGCACAGACGCGCAGCCCCGCGGGGACCTTCCCGGGTGCTTGTTCCAGCTTCTTTCCCGCTCCCCGCGCGCAGCCTCCCGCGGGCGCAAGACCACCTCCCGGGACTCGTGCCCAGCCCCACAGGACCCCCGGCCCCGCCCGGCGACCGCCCGGTCCCCGCGCCGGCCACTCACCCGCGCGCCTGCGCCCCGGGGCCCGGGCTCCGCGCCGCCGCCGCGCACAGCTGCGCATCCGGACCGCGCCGCAAGAAAGTTCTCGGGCTCCCGCGCCGGGTCGAGCCCCGTGGAGTCTCGGCGTCCACGCTGCGGCCGCGGGTGGCACTAGGGCAGCCGCCGGCGCCGGGCCCATGACGCGGAGAGAGGCAGCATCCCGAACAAAGTGCGTCCCCGGCCGGGCGCGGGGCGGAGCCTGCTGACCCGCTGCCCCGGGCACACGCCGGCTGCCTCCCCGGGCCAGGGGCGGAGGCTGCGCCGCCGAGCGCCCGCTCCCCCCCGCGCTGTGCCAGTCGAACCCACAGAGGGGCGGAGGCGCCGGGGCCTTCCAGACTTTGTCATTGGAAAGCTATTCCCGTAACCCTTTCCTGCCTTCGCCTTCCGTCCCGCCTCCGCGGCCGCAGAAAGGCGGAGCTGGGTGGGGGGCAGGAAGCCTCCGCACAATCGGGCCTTTCCTAGGCCGGGGTACCCGCCGCCCCCGCCCCGCGCGCCCTCGGGCTGCGGCCGTCCCGCCGTCAGCCGTCCGGAGGCGCCGGGACAGATGGGTCGCCCCCCGCCCTTCCCCCGGGGCCCCCTTCCTTCCTCTCTGCCCCTAGGTCTGGCGTGGGACGCGGGGGCAGAGGGGCGGGGAGACTCAAGCAGGGCCTGGCAAGTAGCTGTGCTCAGTGAAACTCCCGCCTGGACTCCATCCCACCTCCTGACCCTGGCCTGTCCCGCCTCCTTCTAGGGCCTGGGACGGGGAGGAGGGCAGGAAGGGGAAAGGAAACGAGTGGACCCTCAGACCGGCTGGAGTAGGGGCCAGGCCGCGTGCCTCCCGGGAGGCTCGCGGAGGTCAGGTGGCCTCAGCTTCTGGAGCCTCTGGCCCCTGAGAAAGGCAGCTGTGGGATCAAGGAGCCAGCAGCCTGGGACCAGAGGCGGCCAGCTCCAAAGAACAGGCAGATTGACATTGTCAGGGGCCAGGTCCCTGGGAGGTCCCCGAACGTCCGCCTGCAACATCCGCTGCGGGCAGAGGGTCAGCAGAGTTCTGCCCAGCCATGGCCAGCCAGTCACTCGGGTCACAGTGGCTGAGCACACAGAGGGTGATAAAGGCGCAGGAGGCGGTGGGCTGCCTGTGACATCGAGGAAGCTCTAAACTGATCAGAGAAAACAATTGTGATGTCTTTTTTGCCTATGAAAGAATGAGTTGTCTGTTCTGGTGGGGAGAGGGACAGAGAGACTGTCCCAGAGGGACACACAGGCGAGTCCTTGCCCTGAGGATGTAATGGCTGAGTGGATGTAAAGGCAGAGTGCCCAGCTCAAGTCCGTCTGCTCCTCACCAGCCATGGGAACCTGAACGGATTCTTTCTGACCATTTTGGTTTCTTCATCTGTCAGATGGGGTAATAACAGTTGCCATCTCGTCCAGTTGTTGGGAGGATTAAGCATGATAATCTAGGCGGCACATGCAGAATAGTACCTGGCACTGCTTGGGAAGCCTTGGTGTTTCTTTGACCTCTCAGTCCTGCAAGCCTGCATCCAGTTTGGCATTCAGGGATGGGCTAACTGGCATCTCTCGCTTTTCACAGGTCCCCCGGCCTGCAAAGGGGAGCCTGGTTCTTTTAGAAGAAGCACTGTCCTGTCTCAAAGGCTCACAGGATAGGCTGGCTGAGCTCCTTGCCTCTGAGGCCTGGGGACCAAGGACCACACAGCAGACCCTGAGCGGCCCTCTAGTTCACCCTGAGGACGCACTCGGCCCCGCCCACACTGGTCTGTCAGGAAGATGCTGTTCCCAGGGTGCTGAATGGGGGAGAAGGCAAAAGCCCTGGTTTCCTGAGGATGAAGTCTCTTCCCTTGTGGGGTCAATATTTCCCTCCCATTTGTGAGTGGCTGATCATACCAGTCCCCAGCCCTGCTCTCCATGTCCTGGTGTGGACCTTCGACGGTGAAGCACGTGGACAGACGGGAGCAGGGAGGAGCGGACCAAGCCTGAGTTGCTGCGGGGCGGAAGCTATGTGAGCCCAGTTGGTGGGACAGGGCCGCGTGTGAGGAGCCACAGGGCCGCGTGTGAGGAGCCACAGGGCCGTGGATGCAGCCTCGTCTGGGTGGGCAGTGAGATGGCGGGACAGGGCCGCGTGTGGGGAGCCACGGGACCATGGATGCAGCCTCGTCTGGGTGGGCAGCGAGATCCCGCCCCGCCCAGGAGAGGCCTTTGCCAAGCGCCTGCCTTGTGAGCACTTCTCCTCCAAACCCCATGATGACTCAGTTGCTCTGAATCAAGCAAATGGATTTTCCTTAAATATGAAAATCAATAAGAAGAAAAGCAAGGGCCTGGCTGCCGGGAGAGGAGGCTGAGGGGAGTGGAGTGGTGCCTGGTGGAGTGGCTTGCCACTAGGGAGACAGTGGGATTCAGGCTCAGCACCACCCCTCCCCCACCCCAGGAGTCCTCCAAACGCTACTGACCTCCCCGAGACTCCTTAAGCCCCACAGCTGCCCTGGCCCCTTCTTCCATCCAGCTTAGGGCTGATCTGAATCAGGGCAGGAGATTGTTAACAAGAGGATTAACGTCAATGTGACAAATGGGTTTTAAAAAGTCAGCCCAACAGCCTGTTGTCACCCCCACAGCCTCAGAGTGGCTTGAGAGGCACTTGCAGGTCCGGCCTGATTTCCTGCGGCCCTGCCCGCCTCCTGCCCCCTGAGCCCTGAGGACTGATGCTCACTGGTGTTACATCTGGGACCCCAGGGGTTTGCAGGGCCAGAGCGCCCACACCCAGCGTGGTCCGCGAGGCCTGCTGTACCTTGTTAGGCGTGCAGGGCGGTCTGCAGGGCAGGGGTGGAAGCACAGCGCGTGCCTTTATTCCTTGAGCACGGGATCAACGGCGTCACAGTGACTCTCTGGCTTCCTCCTCAGAAGGACAGTGGAAAAATACCAGGCATCAGAGGACTGAGTCCACATTCAGCCAGCCCTTGCCAGAACCTCTGTGTGCTCATCGGTGAGCAGGTGACACCGGGGGACCCCGCCCCCAGCAGGGCCTGGGTGGGTGTTCAGTGAGAGAGCGGAAGGGAGACGGTGGGTCCCACGGGCCAAGTACATACAGGAGACACGTGGGTGTCAGACAGAAAACACGTCTGACGCCGTCCCCACCCCCCAACCCGCCTGTGTGCTCCGTGCTCAGACTGACCGTCTGCTAACAAGCCCTGTCCTCTCCGGCCTGACCTGTGAGGTAGGGGGGAGGCATCACGCCCGTGGGTGGGGGCACGTGGGTGTGGCTGGTGTGCCCTCAGTGGCCACCCAGCCTCAGGCCCAGTGTCGATGGTCTGAGCTCCTGGGGTCCTGAAGGCGCCTGCGGGAAGATGCTGCTCTCCATCTCAGGAAGTGAGCTATGTCCCCCGTCTGCCCAAAGATGGCTTCTCCAGATGCCGGGAGGAGAGGGCCTGCCGGGCATGAATGGGCTGGGCACGGAGGCGGTCCCCTCTCGGGCGCCCGGCTCTGGCTGGAGCCGATCTGAGACGGTCATCACAGTCCAGGCCGCAGAGCTCTGCTGGGGGCAGCCGCTGCCCTGAGCCCGTAACAGCGCTCTCATCTTCGTCTCTGTTTTACATGTGAAGAAACTGAGGCCGCGGTCTTGCCCGAGTCCTCCAGCCAGCTGGCGCTGGAGGTGGACTCGCAGGCGGGCAGCCCGGGGCTCAGCCCACGCTCCCGGCTCGTGGGCGCAGAGCGAGGGGGTGGGGCGGCCGCGCTCTGCGACCCCCCCGCCCCCCCCACTCCGGCTGCAAACGCTTCCTTCTTTCTCTCTGCTCCTGCGGCTTTGTGGGGTGTAGCTGACATACTGAAAGTTCACCCCGTCAGCTTGCGGGTCCATGGCTTGTGCTGTGTCTGCAGAGGTGTGCAGCCGTGACCACAGTGGGCTCTAGAACGCGTCCGCCCCTGGACACTTCCTCTTTCCGTTGCTTTAATGCGCCTCAACTCCCTTGTCTGTGACATGGAAAGAGCGGTGCCTGCCTCAGGCCTGTCTCGAGCATGAAATGGGTAGCTGAGTCAGTTTTTACCATGCCAGCCCCTTAGCGTCACCTTTGTGCAGATCTGGCGTGGCCTGGGAGAATGTCAGACCTCATTCTCTGCTTCAGCAGAGGTGGAAACTGGGGTCCCAGGAAGTCCAGCTGTGCACCACTCGGGACCCGGAGCAGCTGAGCCGGAGGGCTGGACTCGAACTCGGGGCTCTCGGGTGGCGGTTCGTGCACCTCACCTCCCACAGGACCCTCACCTGAGGCTCGGGGCGATGTTGCCAGCACTCCCGCTCTTTGTGGGGACCCCCTCGGAAATGCTTACCGGCAGGCACGGACCACGGGAGTTTGCTGGTGCTGGAGGCAGAAGGCCCAGGACTCTGGCCTTGGAGCAGAGAGCGCAGTTTCGGAAAGCTGGACACGGACTCCAGGGACAGGGCCCAAGGTGGCAGTCGCAGCAAGAACGTCCGTGGTCAGGACAGAGGACGCGTGGACTCAGAGCACCCACAGGCTGGCCAGCTTCGTGGGCAGAAGACCTGTGTGGTCACACAGACCCCACACTGAGGAGGATCCGTGTGCACTTTAATGCTTTGCTGTTGCCATCTTCAAATTCCTAACAAGTTTTAAACACGGGATCCCACATTTTTTTCACACAAGCCCCTGAAAATTGTATAGTCAGTTTTGCCCATGTGACAGACAGCAGAGCCCAAGCTAGACTCTCAAGACCTCAGTAAGATACAGCGTTTCTCCACCCGGAACTTGCACAGGAGCTAGTAGCCTACACGACGCCATTGCAGGGTCTTATTGCTCTGCATTAACAGAAATAAAATTTGCAAAACAATTTGCACACTGTGATCCAAGTTATGGCAAAAGATGCCCCACAAAACCATGTATTTCTATGAGCACTGTACTAATACCTGTATGAAATGTTTTCAGAGAGCTCTGGAAAGTCTCCAAACTGTAGCAGTGGTTCCTGCTGGAAGAGAGTCACCCAGGGGCTTATTAATTCTTCCCGTATGTTTGTGTTGCTGGGGTTGTTTTTACAAGGAGAGCGTATCCAGGTATTACTTACGTGATAACGAGTAAGGTGGTAAGATGCCCTTAATATATCAGTAATTATTCTTAACACATTAAGACGTGTCTTGGCATTCCCTGGCAGACCAGTGGTTAGAACTCCATGGTCTCACTGCCAGGGGCCTGGGTTCAGTCCCTGGTCAGGGAACTGAGGTCCCACAAGTCATACGATGAGGTCAGAACACATGTGTCTTAAGAGGGAAGAGAAGGAGCACCGAGGTGTGCGGAAGGCAGAGGATAGAAAGATTCAGATGCATCAGGGCTGTGGGAGGGGGCTGGATGGGAGGAGGCGGGAGCTGGCTTGGGAGCTGTCACCCACAGGGTGGGCTGGCCGTGGCCCCTGAGGATTTGGAGGCCACGGGGACCCCTCTGGCAGCGATAGGGTGTGTTGGGGCGTGAGTTGCCAAATGAACCTGGTGATGACTTTGAGAGGTGACTCTGGCTACGGTGAGCAGAGATGGAGGGTGGGGGCAGGAGGGAATTCGCTCCCCAGGAGGAGGGGATGGGCCCCAGGGTGGGATGTACCCGGAAATGGGAGGGTTCAGGCCTGTCCTCTGGGGAGAGAGTACAAGCTGTGTAGTTTGTGTGTGTGTGTGTGTGTGTGTTGGTCACTCAATCATGTCTGACTCTTTGCAGCCACATGGACTGCAGTCCACCTGGCTCCTCTGCCCTTGGGGTTCTCCAGGCAAGAATTCTGGAGTGGGTTGCCATGCCCTTCTTCAGAGAATCTTCCCGATTCAGGGATCGAACCCAGGTCTCCTGCTCTGCAGGCAGATTCTTCATTGTCTGAGCTGCCAGGGAAGCCCCATGGAGTCAACGGCTGCAGTCAGGTCACCGCATCCTGATTGTACGATGTGACCACGACCGGCGTCTGTCCCCTGGGAGACAGGGGCTCTTGACAATACACACGTGGCAGGGTTGTTGGGCAGATTTGATGAGATGATGTTGGTGAGACATTGGACCCAGCACCTGGCTCACACCAGGAGCCCCGAATATCCCCCTGCCCTTTAACTGCCTGCAGTTTGAAGCACGGATATGATGAGAGGTCATGTGCATGTATGGAGAGCCTTCTTTCCAGGACTTCCCTGCAGGAGCTGCGTCCAGCCCGCAGAGGCTGGGCCAAGCCGCCCTCCCCTGCCAGGGAGGAGGCAGCAGTCACTGCAGCCAGAGGGCTGGGCAGAGATGGGAGGACAGGGCTCCGGCCCCGGGGCTGCAGGGGGGTCCCTCCCTGGGGTGCCTGGAGGAGGGTCTCTGTGAGTGCTGACCCTGGTCCCCCACATTTGGGGCGTCCCCCCGGCTTGGGGTGGCACGTGTGCTTGCTGGCGGCTGCGGCTGCCCCTCCCTGGTTACAGACGTGGCCTGCGGCAGCCGGAATGCCCGCCGGCCCGCACCTGCCGCCCGGGTCAGCTGCTCTTCTCCTGGGAGGGCAGGCCAGCGTCTTCCTCTGCAGGCGAGAAGGCATGGCGTCTGCCTGTCCGGCATGTGGAGGCTGCCTGGAGGGGACTGGGCCTGCATCTGGCACAGACTGAGCCTGCGTCCAGCCCTGCAGCTGTCCCATGGGGGCTTCTGGTTCTCTGCGCACTCCCACCCCGGTGTGGGGAGGCCAGGGGTCATCCCGGAGGCAGGGGCAGGCTGGAGCAGCAGTGTGGGGTGGAGCAGAGGCCACCGGAGCCGGGAGAGAGCGGGCCGTGGGGTGGGTTGGGGGGTGAGTCTGCAAACAAGGGATGAGCTGGCTGCGTGGCTCGTCTGCAGAGACCTCTGCGGGGGGTGCCAGGCGGAGGGCCCCCTTTCCAGCTGAGGGGGCGGGGTGGAGCTCGGTGGCTTCCTGAGACTCCTTGGAGAGCTGGGCACCCACCCAGCCAGGAACTCGAGGTCCCTGGGAAAACCTCAACAGGACGTTCTCTCTCTCCTCCTCTCTCTCTCTCTTTCTCACACACACACACACATGCACGGTATTGCATGTGTCAATCCACGTGAAAATGTCCTAGAAGAGAACTGGGCGGTGAATCAGCCGGGCCGCAGTCTGGATCACACACCCACCCCACCCACCAGGGAGGGGAGCCTCGAGCTGGCGAGGTCCCCACAGGAAGCTCCCCGTCAACCCCAACCCGCTGGGACCCACAGCCAGGGAGGCGGTGGCCCCAGCCGGCTGTGGGACACTGCTGACCCCTGCCGGCCGCCGGACCCGAGTGTGGGCCCGGCCAGGCGTTTAGGAGGGGTGGGAAGAGACAGCCCGGCTCAGGACCCGCTGGGTTCCTCGAATGAGGCCAAGGACGAATCAGAATAAAACCCAGACTGAGCTTCTGGGAGGAGGGCTGCTGGCGTGTCCTCCAGCCTCCATGGCCTGGTCAGCTCCCAGCTGCCCAAGAAACCATCAGCAACACTCCACCAGCCAAGTTCAGCTACTTAACCGGAAAGAAAAGGAAAAATTGAACTTTGAGAAAGAGTCTCTGCAGGTCTGCTGCGTCCCTTGGACCTGGGCTGACATGGGGTGATTAAGGCTGTGCTCTCCTCTTCCATGAGAGGGTTTCATGTTACATTTTGGAAAACCACTACCAAGAAAGCTGACATCTGGAGAATCTGCCTGTGGTTAGATGTTTAAAAATCATTTTGTGTACCCTAGGGATGCAATTTCCAGGATCTTTACTGGAATGTTCCCAGGGATCAAAGAAGCACCAGACTCCAATAGTTCCAACAGAGTTATGGTGGAAGGCACCGGGAGAAGTGAGGTCACGCCTCCTTGACTCCCTTCTTCTACCCCGCCCCCACCCTCGCTCAGATCAGACCTCCCTCCGCTGCACAGCTAGCCTCCTCAGGGTGCACACTCCCCCAGCCACTGCCATCACCAGCGGGTGTGCTCTGCACGTGCCACTGAGCCGCCCCTGCGAAGCGATCGTGGCCTCCTGGGAGCTGAGTCTTGTGTATGCTGCCCAGCTCTCATTCTGCTTGACTGCTATTGCATCTGACGTCTTAACACCACGGGCCATTTATTTATTTACAATTTTATATGAAATATTTTAGACATGCTAAAGGTATGGAAAATAACACAGCAAGCATACCTGTTGCATTCATCAGAGTTCTGCACACAAACGGAACCGACAGGATATCCATTCACTCATTATTCATTTACCAATTGCAAAGAGCCAGCTCAGGCAGTTATGACAGCTGACTCGTAAAAGGGGGCTGGCGGCCTGCAGACCTAGGGCAACCAATGGTTTACTTCCAGTCTGAGTCTCAAGGCCTGAGAACCAGGCAAGCTTCTGGTGTAGTTCTAGTTGGAAGGCCACCAGGCTTGATGACCCTGGAGAAGCTGATGTCCCAGTTTGAAGGCAGTGAAACAAGAGGGAGGCTCTCTTATGCAAGGGAGGGTCAGCCAGAGGCCGAGAGGAACAACCCCATGTCCAAGGAGTGGCGGCTGCGCGAAGGCAGGAGGGCCGAGAGGAGCTACTCCACGTTCAAGGTCAGGAGGGGTGGCCCTGAGAAGATACCCCTCATCCAAGGGAGGGAGCAGCAGCTGTGCTTTGCTGGAGCAGCCGTGAAGAGATATCCCACGTCCAAGGTAAGAGAAACCCAAGTGAGATGGTAGGTATGAGAGGGCATCAGAGGGCAGACACACTGAAACCAGAATCACAGAAAACTAGCCAATCTGATCACAGAGACCACAGTCTTGTCTAACTCAATGAAACTCAGCCATGCCGTGTGGGGCCACCCAAGACACACAGGTCATGGTGGAGAGGTCTGACAGAATGTGGTCCACTGAAGAAGGGAATGGCAAACCACTTCAGTATTCTTGCCTTGAGAACCCCATGAACAGTATGAAAAGGCAAAATGATAGGATACTGAAAGAGGGACTCCCCAGGTCAGTAGGTGCCCAATATGCTACTGGAGATCAGTGGAGAAATAACTCCAGAAAGAATGACGAGATGGAGCGAAAGCAAAAACAATACCCAGTTGTGGATGTGACTGGTGATAGAAGCAAGGTCCTATGCTGTAAAGAGCAATATTGCATAGGAACCTGGAATGTCAGGTCCATGAATCAAGGCAAATTGGAAGTGGTCAAACAAGGGATGGCAAGAGTGAATGTCGACATTCTAGGAATCAGTGAACTGAAATGGACTGGAATGGGTGAATTTAGCCCAGATGACCATTATATCTACTACTGTAGGCAGGAATCCCTCAGAAGAAATGGAGTAGCCATTGTAGTCAACAAAAGAGTCCGAAATGCAGTACTTGGATGCAACCTCAAAAACGACAGAATGATCTCTGTTCGTTTCCAAGGCAAACCATTCAGTATCATGGTGATCCAAGCCTATGTCCCAACCAGTAACGCTGAAGAAGCTGAAGTTGAATGGTTCTATGAAGACCTACAAAGACCTTTTAGAACTAACACCCAAAAAAGATGTCCTTTTCATTATAGGGGACTGGAATGCAAAAGTAGGAAGTTAAGAAACACCTGGAGTAACAGGCAAATTTGACCTTGGAATACAGAATAAAGCAGGGCAAAGACTAATAGAGTTTTGCCAAGAGAACACACTGGTCATAGCAAACACCTTCTTCCAACAACACAAGAGAAGATTCTATACATGGACATCACCAGATGGCCAACACCGAAATCAGATTGATTATATTCTTTGCAGCCAAAGATGGAGAAGCTCTATACAGTCAGCAAAAACAAGACCAGGAGCTGACTGTGGCTCAGACCATGAACTCCTTATTGCCAAATTGAGACTTAAATTGAAGAAAATAGGGAAAACCACTAGACCATTCAGGTATGACCTAAATCAAATCCCTTATGATTATACAGTGGAAGTGAGAAATAGATTTAAAGGGCTAGATCTGATAGACAGAGTGCCTGATGAACTATGGACGGAGGTTCATGACATTGTACAGGAGACAGGGATCAAGACCATCCCCATGGAAAAGAAATGCAAAAAAGCAAAATGGCTGTCTGAGGAGGACTTACAAATAGCTGTGAAAATAAGAGAAATGAAAAGCAATGGAGAATAGGAAAGATATTCCCATTTGAATGCAGATTTCCAAAGAATACCAAGGAGAGATAAGAAAGCCTTCCTCAGCGATCAATGGAAAGAAATAGAGGAAAACAACAGAATGGGAAAGACTAGAGATCTCAAATTAGAGATACCAAGGGAACATTTCATGCAAAGATGGGCTCGATAAAGGACAGAAATTGTATGGACCTAACAGAAGCAGAAGATACTAAGAAGAGGTGGCAAGAATACACAGAAGAACTGTACAAAAAAGATCTTCACGACCAAGATAATCATGATGGTGTGATCACTCACCTAGAGCCAGACATCCTGGAATGTGAAGTCAAATGGGCCTTAGAAAGCAGCACTACGAACAAAGCTAGTGGAGGTGATGGAATTCCAGTTGAGCTATTTCAAATCCTGAAAGATGATGCTGTGAAAGTGCTGCACTCAATATGTCAGCAAATTTGGAAAACATGTGGATCACAATAAACTGTGGAAAATTCTGAAAGAGATGGGAATACCAGACCACCTGACCTGCCTCTTGAGAAATCTGTATGCAGGTCAGGAAGAAACAGTTAGAACTGGACATGGAACAACAGACTGGTTCCAAATAGGAAAAGGAGTAGTCAAGGCTGTATATTGTCACCCTGCTTAATTTAACTTATATGCAGAGTACATCATGAGAAATGCTGGGCTGGAAGAAGCACAAGCTGGAATCAAGATTGCCAGGAAAAATATCAATAACCTCAGATATGCAGATGATACCACCCTTATGGCGGAAAGTGAAGAGGCACTAAAAAGCCTCTTGATGAAAGTGAAAGAGGAGAGTGAAAAAGTTGGCTTAAAGTTCAACATTCAGAAAACTAAGATCATGGCATCTGGTCCCATCATTTCATGGGAAATAGATGGGGAAACAGTGTCAGACTTTATTTTTCTGGGCTCCAAAATCACTGCAGATGGTGATTGTAGCCATGAAATTAAAAGACGCTTACTCCTTGCAAGGAAAGTTATGACTGACCTAGATAGCATATTAGAAAGCAGAGATATTATTTTGCCAACAAAGGTCTGTCTAGTCAAGGCTATGGTTTTTCCAGTGGTCATGTATGGATGTGAGAGTTGGACTGTGAAGAAAGCTGAGCACTGAAGATGATGCTTTTGAACTGTGGTGCTGGAGGACTCCTGCGAGTCCCTTGGACTGCAAGGAGATACAACCAGTCTCTCCTAAAGGAGACCAGTCCTGGGTGTTCATTGGAAGGACTGATGCTGAGGCTGAAACTCCAATACTTTGGCCACCTCATACGAAGAGTTGACTCATTGGAAAAGACCCTGATGCTGGGAGGGATTGGGGGCAGGAGGAGATGGGGACAACAGAGGATGAGATGGCTGGATGGCATCGCCAACTCAATGGACATGAGTTTGGGTGAACTCCGGGTGTTGGTGATGGACAGGGAGGCCTGGCATGCTGCCATTCATGGGGTTGCAAAGAGTTGGACACGACTGAGTGACTGAACTAAACTGAGCCTTGACTGAACGGAAGAGGCCCACCCACATCATGGAAGGCAATTTGGTTGACTCAGTCTACTAATCTAAATGTTAATCTCGTCGAAAAACACCCAGAGGGCCTTCCCCAGAGCAGACACAGTTCTGTCCCCAAAGAGGGAAGTGGTTCAGCGATTAAGTCTCCTTGCTTCCACTGCAGGTTGATCCTGGTTAGGGAGCCAAGCTGTTGCATGCTGGGAGGTATGGCCAAAAAGTAATGAGAATTATTGAAAACAGAAGCATCCAGAATAATTTTGGCCAAGTACCTGGGCCCAGTCACGGCAACACATAAGTTCTAATCACCACAACCGTAAGCACCATCCAGTGTAAGAAGCGAAGCAACTCAAGAACACAGTTTAAGCTCCCCCGGCTCTGCTGGTTTCTCTCTTCTCACTGCTGCTGCTAAGTCGCTCAGTCGTGTCCGACTCTGTGCGACCCCATAGACGGCAGCCCACCAGGCTCCCCCGTCCCTGGGATTCTCCAGGCAAGAACACTGGAGTGGGTTGAATTTCCTTCTCCAATTCTCTTCCCACAGAGGGCCGCTGGTCTGCACTGAGCCTTAACCCTTCCTGTGCCTGTCTTCACACTTTTACCACGGTACGTGCTATGCACGCATACACTATCGTAACTCTGGACAAGTCATGGATGTTTCCAGAAGTCCCCTGGCTCTCCTGGACTGACCAGATCAAGTGTGACTAGGAAACCAGCAGAGATTTTTATTATTTTTATTATTATTTTAATATTATTTAATATTATTATTTAACTAATAATATATTTTATTATTATTTAACTCTGTTCTTCCCTCCTTTTTTTCCTTTTTTTCTTTCCTTTATTCACTTAACTCTGATAGGATACTCACCCAGGCGTTGGGCACGCGGAATTTGACCAAGACACAATTCTGTCCCCAAAGAGGGCTGCTCCTGCTCTGTGTGACACCCGCAGGGGGCTTCTGAGTGATCGCAGTCTCACCTCTCTCCATGCGCCTGCTGCTTGCTTCCTGCTCTGAGCCAGCTGCTCACAGGGCCCCGGCCGGGCCGAGGCTCTGGCCCTTCTTGGCCACTGGCTGTGGTGACACCGCCCAGTTCTTCCCTCTGAGAGTCCATCTCGGTAGAAGCTCACCTGACAGGTCCCCCCAGAGACCACTGTTCCCTTGCCGTGGTGGACAGCTGGGCACGGTCACAGCCCCCCGGGGACCCCTGGGAGTGCAGCCTGCAATGGTCCTTTTTGGAGGCTCCTCTGCAGTGAAATGGTTTGGCCAGTCTTAGTGAGGATGGCTGAGTGGATACTTTTTTCTTTCTTTTTTAAGAGCTGTTTTTTTAAACAATTTTTATTTATCTACTTACGGATGCGCTGGGTCTTCGCTGCTGCTCTTTGAGGTGTGTCAGGTGTCTCGTGGAGCTGGCTTCCCTTGTGGAACCCGGCCTCCAGGAGCTTGGGCTTCAGCTTCCGTGGCTGCACAGGCTCTGAGCGCAGGCTCAGTCGTCACGGCACTCAGGCTTAGGGGCCCTGCAGCGTGTGGAATCTTCCCAGACCAGGGGTCGAACCCATGTCTCCAGCGTCGGCGGGCGGATTCTTAACCACTGAGCCACCAGGAAAATCCTCGGAGGATACCTCTAAACCCTCATGTTTCCTCTTAGCAACACCCCATGTATAAAAGCTGATTTCTTCCCCAGGAAATATGTCCCTGAAGGCAGTTACTGAAGGGACCCACCTGGAGTAACCTACCTGCCTCTGGAAATGGTCTTTTCCCAAAAGAGCTGCAACAGTATTTCTCTGCCCCCCACACGCTCTTCTAGAACCTCCCCATGTGCACAGAAAGAGGGTGCGGTCTGTGTCCACTTCCCCTGAAGCTGGCTCAGGCTCCATGACCCCAGCAGAGCTCAGGGAGGTCCTGCTCTGCACCTCCTGAGGCTGGTTTGCAAAAGACCAGGCACTCCCTCCTGGCACGCTTGCCCTCGCAGCCTAGCCCAGGGAGCTTGCTCGTGGGGTTCCCGCTAAGAGTCCCAGCCACCAGCCGCCACCAGCCCTGTGGGCAAGGAAGTCCTGGGATAACTCTGGCCGGCGGTCATCACTAGACAACTCTGGTCGTCTCCGTGACAACTGTCTTGCATCACTCCTGTGGTCTGAGCAGGAACTATCCTGCTGAACCCATAACCCCAGAAAAATGGAGTGAGAAACGTGGAGAGAAAGATGAGTGTCTGCTGTGGGTCTAAGCCACTGGGCTTGGGGCGGCTCCTTTTGCAGCCGTGGGTAGGCGGGAGTCCGTCGTTTCCACATGGCCCTGCGCGTCCCTCCTGAGACCCTGCTGTTCTGCCCTGCCTTGCACCCACCCGTCCGGGGAAGCCGGGCTTGGCACACCGCGGGCGCTGCTGGGAGGATGGGGCTCCTGGGCCTAACAAGCTTGCATTACTCCAAAGGCCTTCTCTCCCACCAAGGGCCCAGGGCTTTGGGTTTCTCTGCTAGGAACCCAGGGTGTCTCAAGTGAGAGTCGTAAGAATTTAAGTATCAAACGATCCCGGTGAAAAAAGGATGAAGGTCGCTGAGACCCCGAGGCCCCTGAGGGTGTGATTCACAAGCCCACCAGAAGGGGGCAGCCGTGCTCACAGTTCTTGTGCAAATGGAAACTTTTCGGTGCTGGACTTTCTAAAACATAAAATACCTCAATAGAAAAGAAGTAAAGCCGAGCACATCTCCAGGCAAGGCGCATGTGAGTTACAAAGGAGACGGAGCCTGCCTTTGCGGCTGTCCGACAGCCGAGTAAACGCTCTCTTTGGATCGTCTGATCGTTTCTTCCGCCTGAGCCTCACTGATCAACCCTGATGGATCAGAGGCCGTGGAGCTCTTGCCTAAAACCGCTCACCCCTCTGCTGGCTGGCCAGGCGACCAGAGATGCTTGGAGGGTCTTGGACAGGAGAACGGAAAAAAGTATTAGAGAGGGAACCAGAGGGGCTAGGAGCAGAGGAGGCAGGAGGGGGCCCTCCAGGCCTCACTGCTCCCCCGCTGTCGTCCGGCCCCCTCTCCTCTCTGTGCCCCCATTCACCGCCCACAGCGGCCGTGAGCCCCGCCCCTGGGTGAGCGCAGGAGGGGAAGTGGCCTCACGTGGCCTTCGGATGGGGGCGGGAAAGGAGAAGAGGTCACTTAAAAGTCATTCTTCGAGTTTCATAACATCCCCGAGCAGCAAACCGGGGCTTCTTGAGTCCCCTTCCAAGCTCCCTGGAATATTCGTGTGGTTCACGGTTTAAGGGGCTTGAAGAAGGAAACACATTTCCCCGTCAAAGCCCCTGTAGGGCCCTTGTTTCTCTCCAGGTGGATGTGCCCCCATCTTGCTTCCAAACATTTTCTGCTCCTGACATTTACACGTGAACTTTCCTGCCCTTTCTTTTGCGTTCTGGCCGTCAGGCTCATTTCTCTTGCAGATCCCACGGGCTCTGGGATTCGTCCTCAGGAAACATGAAGACAGCAACAGGTCAGGAATGTGGGCCCATCCGTCCGCCCGGTGCCACAGCCTCAGCACTGCAGAGCCGGGTCCAGGTGGATCCAGGGAGATCCCGGCAGATCCAGGCAGATTCAGGTGGATCTGGGGAGATCCAGGGCTGGGAAGGACCTTAGAGCCGCCCCTAAGCCCCACACAGGGCCCGTCACAGCCCAGGGTCCTCAGAGGCCCACAGGACATACTTTCCAAGAGACGATTTCTCTTATCATAAATCATTCTCAACAACATCTTTTAATTAAACACAGGTGTTTGTGAAAGAGAATGCAAATTTTAAACAATTTTTTACCGTAAAACTGAAGACCTCAGGGCCCTGGGGTGGCCGATCCCGCCCACGTTCTGGGCACTCAGGATGGGCACATCCCTCTGTGCTGGCAGGACCACCAGGTGGGAGCCTTTGATGGCTCAGAGCTGGTCCCAGCCTTCACCTCACACACGAGGAAAACCACGGCCTGGATCACAGCCACATGGTCAGTGAGCTGATCAATGCCCGCGGTCACTTACATGCCAAAGAGGGGGTGAATATCGTCCCACAACCTTCAGGCCCTGGGGAGCCCAGTGGGGGAGCCACTGGAAAGGGCCCGGAGTGCACTGGTGCAGTCAGTGGTGACATCAGTCACTCCCAGTTTTATTGGGTTGTGACTGACACACAGCTCAGGGTTAGGTTAAGGCGTGCAGCACCGCGGTCTGACACACACATCCTGAAATGACGATCACGATGGCTTGGTGAGCCTCCCTCACCTCATACAGATACTGCATTGAAGAAATGTAAAGAACATTTTCCTTGTGATGAGAACTCTTAGGGTTTACCTTAACGACTTTCGTATGCACCATGCAAGAGTGTTAATCGCTGTGCTGCACACCCATCCCTGACCTGTTATCTTATCACCGGAAGTTTGTACCATCTGATTGCCTTCATCCAATTCTCCCTGCCTCTTGTAAGCACAAATCTGGTCTCAGTTTTTTTAATTAATATTCATGTATTTATTTAGGCTGTGTCAGGTCTTCATTTATGGCAAACGAGATCTTTAGTTGCAACATGCTAACTCTTAGCTGCGGCATGTGGGGTCTAGTTCCCCAACCAAGGATTGAACCTAGGACCTCAGCAGTGAGGCCTAGGAGACCTGACCACTAGACCGCCAGGGAAGTCCCAATGTCATTATTTTAAATCCTTGATGACGGAGCTGAGACTCACAATACAGGTTCAGCCCAGGCTCCTTCGGAGCGTCAGAGCCCTGGTCATCCGCAGGCCTTGCTCTCTCAGGTCCCTCTTGGCCGTGAAGTGGCTGTGCCTGCCCTGGGCTTGTGGTCATCACATTCATCTGCGTCTGTCCTCCTCGACCCCTCGCTCCCCGTGTGCCCGGGCAGCTCCCGGCAGACGCTCGGCCCTGCGAGGATTCACTTTCTCACTGACCCTGTGGTCTCCCCCCAGAGAAGGGTTAAATGCGGTGGGTCACTGCCCAGCCTGGGGCCGTCCTGCTGCCTCAGCTCTCTGTGAACCAGCATCGCTCCCCGCTCTCAGCAGCCATCCCAGGGGCAGGACTCGGCACACATCACCCCCCATTTACGAGGCTCTGCAAGAGCCTGCAGGAGAATCCAGGTGTGCTGGCCTTTCCCCAGACCTGCCCTAA
This sequence comes from Bos javanicus, assembly GCF_032452875.1. Taxonomy (NCBI): domain Eukaryota; kingdom Metazoa; phylum Chordata; class Mammalia; order Artiodactyla; family Bovidae; genus Bos; species Bos javanicus. The sequence continues at coordinate 81,521,690 of NC_083883.1, forward strand.
GGCAGCTTCCCAGCACAGGTTGACTGTCCTCACTGGGGAGGTCCTCCAGCAGCTTCCCCACCCAGGCAGGACAAACCCAGACCAAAGAAGGAAACGCCCTTCTGTAAAATCCTGCGAGACTCCAAAGCTGCGCTCCTCGGGATGGGGGAGCTGAAGGGAGGCAGGATGCTCCCGAGAGACAGGCGCGTCTGGGCAGCGGGCCCACAGGCTCTGATGCCTCTGCTCTGCAGGGCAACACGCCTGTTGCATTGCACGCTCGGTGTGGGGTGACCAGCAGTCTCCCTGGGTTTTTCTCCTACATTGAGGTTGGGTCATATGAGAAGGGCCCAATCTGCAAGAAATCCTGGTGGGGATTTCTTGGGAGGGCCCTGTTTGTACAGAGGGCCCGGCCCAGGGAAAGATGTTCTTAGGGTAGAAAGTAAGAAAAGCTTAGACAAATATTTCATTTTCTGGACTGTAAGATTCCTGACTTAATTCCTGGGAGAGTTGATTCAGCCGCCTGGGGCTTTAAAGGACGGAGGTGAGTATTGAGGCTCTGACACCTGTCCAGGCTGGAAGACACAGCATCTGTATCTCCAGGTGACCTGGGGGAGGGGCCTGCCCCCAGTGCACCGCCCTGAGCAGAGGAGGCATCCTTTTCCAGAGACGCTGCCGCCAAGAGGGCAGCAGGGAGGGGCACACAACGCCCACCCAGTGGACACAGCACAGTGCAGTGGGCACCCAAGATCAGTGTGCCACATGCCTGCTCAGGCTGCAGTCTGTGCCAGCTGTGCCATCCAGCCTGGAGAATCAGATGGCATTCCCTTTCAACTTAGAAACGCAGTGAATGAGCTACAAAAACTACAAACACAAAGAAAGCGCTTTGTCTTTGGAGGCGCCCCAGGTCCCGGGCACACTACTGTCTCAGAATTCCATGACCCTCTGAGTCCAGACCCACAAGCCTAAAGGGCAGTGAGCCTTGGCAGCCAGAGGCTGGCAGGACCATCTGGGAGGGGATGGCACCTTCCTTGAAAGCCTGGTGCTCTCTGCTCCCCACCAGGGTCCTCCCTGCCAGGAGCCTGGGTGTTCCTTCCCTGTCCAGGCCACTGGGTTTCTGGGCTGTTCCTGCACCCAGGAAAGAGCTGTGCGCCTCTGAGATGCCGCAGCAGAACCCCTGGGTGGCCCACTCACTGGCAGCTACCCCAGGGCAGCTTTCCAAGGCCCGAAAAAAAGCCCAGCGTCACCCCCACTTCTCAGAGCTGCTGTTTGGGGGGTGGAGGGGGCTCCTCGACTGGGGAAGGCCAAGGGGACAGAGCTGTTGGAGGCAGGGTGATCCTCACTGAAGGGCACTGCTGAAGGCTTGCTAAGCCTATAGGATCTCCCCTGCCCGCCACAACCCCACTTCCCTGTGGATTATACTCCTTTCACAGACTGGGACCGAGGCCTAGGGGTGGGCCGTCCAAGCCTGGGGACCAGCGGGTATGCGGAAGGGGCGGGATCAGACCTGGGAGGGGGAATGGTGCCCTAACCGGGGCGCGGCACCCCCTCCCCGTGTCCCTGACTTCCTGCTACCAGGACACCAAACACGACAACCCCCCTTCTCCTGCGGCACACGTTTATCTGGGCTCTTGGATCGTGGATCACGGATCACGTGTGTCTCCACCCTCGTCCGGCGGCCGGGACCGCTGAGAAGTTCCGGGCATAGTGAGCCGCTGCTTCCCCTGCGGCGGGGCGCACAGAGGGTCCCCGGAGCTCAGCCGGCGCGGCCCGGACCTGGGGGCGGCCCTGCGCCGTGACATCAGCCCGGGGCGGTGACATCGGCGCCGGCCTGGTGCGGTGTGCAAAGCCTGTGGGTTGGCGCGGCCCGGACACGCCCTCCCCCAGCGGAACAAAACTGCGCGCGGGCCGGCGCGCCCAGCCTCGTTTCCAGAGCCCGCCCTCTCGCCTGCCCGCCGCCTGCCACGCTCGGCCGCTGCCAGGTGAGTGCACCCCGGGCTCGGACGCCCGGCCCGCGCGCCGCCGAGCACCCAGTCCCCTACCCGCCGGAGCGCCTGCCCGCGAGCTCAGGGCGCCCCTGGCCTTCCAGCCCCGCCGCCGCCTCCAGGGATGCTACAGGGAGGGTCGCAAGAAAAAGGGGCGCAGGGTGGGCGCGGGCGGAGGAGAGGGGTGAAGTGGCCGCGGTTCTCTTTCCAGTTAGCGCAGGGCCCCTTTCGGGTCCCTCCCCCGGCGGGTCCCGCGGTGGGACAATGGGCGATTCTGCGCTTACTGACGCTCCTTGTGCGGCGGGGGATGAGGGCATCCGTGCCACCCCTCCTGCCCGGGGGAACGTGCAGCGGGCGGGGCCCGCCTGGCACAGCTGTGCCCGGAGCGCGGGTGCGAGTTTCCCCTTTTGCGAAGGGCTAGATGAAGGTCGCCCCGCCGCCTTCACCCCTGACGCCCCGGGACTTGGCGCGGCGCGGGGACCGCCACCGAAGCCTGGAGGAAGCCAGTGTTTGCAGCCTTAGTCCCGAAGGCCGGGGGCAGTAAGGGGCGCTGTGAGCATACTTGAAGCAAGTTGCAACCCGTTACCCAACAAGCAGCGTGCAGGCAGGCGCGTCCTCGGCGCTCACAGCTGCCGAGTATGCTGCAAATGCTCGTCCCTTCCCGCCGTTTGTGATCTGATCGAGACCCCGGGCTAGACGGTAGCGGGAGTGGGTTCCGCCCCTTCCTGAAGGCCTGGGCCCCGCCCCTGCTCCTGGGCGTGGACGGGTGTGCAGCCCCTCCCAGCTGGGGGGACTTGGCCTGGGGGTCCTGTCGCAGTAGCTCCTGGAGGCCCGCGGGGCTCTGGTGGAAGCGGGGCCTCAACTTGTAGAGGTGATGCCGAGGCAGACTGACCCGGATACTCTGCCGGCCTGGACGCGGGGCTCTGCTTCTCTGGCCGCGGTCCTGGGAGGGCGGGGCCGGTTGTCTTCGCCCCCAGCCTTCCTGCCTCCCAGAAGCTGGAGAGGCGAGAGGAGCTGGCCGCCCCCTGTCATCTCAGAGAGCCCCTGGGATCCGGGCACTCCCTGGGGGTCGTGTTCCCTGCCGCCACTTACTGTCAGCCCCTGAGGGTCAAGGTGGGCTCAGGCTCGGGACCCCGGCCACCTTTTTCCAGAGAGACTGTCCTGGTGGCTGGATCCAAGCCTGCACTGCCGGCCGTCTCCCAGGGAAGGACCCGGTCCTGCAGGGAGGAAATCCGGGGCGGAGGAGGCGGACAGGGACAAGGAAGGAGGGTTACTGCGGAGAGGGCGTGCTGGGAGGGGGAGGGGCAGCGCTGGCCCTTTAGGGTCTGGGGGTCGCTGGGGAGAAACCGTTGGCACAGGTCTGCAGGCCACACTCCCACCCCTGGGCCACCCAGCGCCTGCCCTCCTGGCCCAGGTGTCCCTTCTCTCACAGCAGACCTCTCTGCCTTGTGGTCCTGGCAGGGCCTTCCTGGCCGGGAGTGTAGTGTTGGTTGGCGGGCAGTAGACATTTGGGGAGTGAACGGGTAGACGTGGGCTCATAGCCGAGCTGCCCTGCTGGGCACGCGTGACCCTTGCAAACCCGTGCTGGCCCGGCGCGCCTGTGTGGCACGGAGGCCCAGGTCAGGTTTTCATTAACCGTGGGCCTCCTGGTAGAAGGCAGACTGGGGAGGCTTCTTTGAGAGGCTGCTGGAGCTGAAGTTTCTGTAAGCCGGCTTCTTGTGAGGTTGGGTTGGAGAGGACGGGGGAGTCGTGCATTGGATATATTGAGGCACCGAGGAGAATAAAGGTCGCCACTTGCCACCCTCGGACGTGTCGGCAAATAAGGAAAGAGTCACGACCCTGAGCAGGAGAGCTGGCCTTTCCCGAGAGAACAGCTGGCTGACGTCTGTGCTCCCCAGCCCGGGACTGGCCTGTGTCTTTCACCGACTCGCCTGGGGCAGCCTGTGAGGTGGGGCGGAAGCTGGGGCTCAGAGGTGACCAGTGACTCACTCAGGGTCAAGGCTGCTATTGAGACGCAGGCAGACACCTTCCAGGCCTGCACCCAGCCTCCGGGTCACTCTGCCTTTCCTGTCTCTGATCAGCTCTCCAGGGACAGATCCGCCACTCCTGAGACAGACGTGCTTTACAAAGAGCTTTACAGCAGCTTACACACTGCTTAAGGGAGGACAGGGCTCTGCTAGTGTGAGTGTGGAAGGAGTCGGGTTAGAACTTGCCACCACTGGGTCCTCTACGGTGTGGGGAGAGGGGAGGGCCTCCCGGAAGTTGGGGCCTGGGTCCCGGGGATGCGCTTTCACCAAGTCTGATGCGTGTTTGGATTTCAGTGTCAGGTTGGCAAGAAAGAGAAGCAGCCTGGAAAAGAGCCTTCCAGAGGAGAAGCCAGGGGCAGAGCTGGGTTGGGGCGGGCAGGGGTGGGTGCCTGCAGACCCAGTGGTCAGGGATTTGCTGGGGGTAGGGAGGGGGGAGGCGCCCACAGACCCAGTGGTCAGGAATTTCTGCGGTGACGCTGGGCTTGCACTACGCAGCTCCCCAGGAATTCGTCTGACGTCATCACCGAGTGATTCCATGTATGGTAAAGAGTGTAAATACGGAGGCAGTTAGCTTTTCTGCGGCTTCCTAGGGCCGGAGACAGCGTCTGACTCCTACGCGAGACGAGCAGACCCCCCTCTGCGGTGCTGCCTTTCTGCAGGGCCCGCGGGGGCTGCCTGACTTGTCAGCTGCAAGCAGCCTGTTTTACACAGGCTAAGGGCTCATGTGCTTTGTTTTTGCTTTTAAAAATTTAATCCAGGAAAATAATTCAGACCTTTTCAGCATGGGTAACCAACTGTTACTAAATTGACATCGCTTTATCTGTTGGTTAATCTATGGGACCTTGTTATAATATCAGGCTTCCTGTAACAGTTTAAAAATGCTTAAATCCTAGCCCGCTGTTTCTACCTTTGTTGACCTTCAGATTCTGAACCCTGTGGGGAGTGCCCGGCTGGTAAAAGCATGATGGGCGCAGTCACCGCCCCGCAAGGGCCTCAGGGCCTGGGCTTGAAGAGAGAACTTAGAGCAGAGAGACAGGGAGCAGGGTGACACGGGGTTGGAGCACTGTGGGGTCCGCACAGGAGTGCTGGCGGGCTGAGTTGCCTGCAGAGTTCCAGAAACTGTGTGACGCTGAGGCCGGGCCTGCACCCCATGTCGGTCCTTGCGCCCCAGCAGTGACTGACCACACCTTTCAGGGCAGGACCATTTCCCGGACTCTGTTTCTCCAGGCACCCCTCTTTCCTTGGCTGCCCTCCGGTGTGGGGGCAGGGAAAGGCTTGAGCAGCAGGTTGGAAAGGATGACAGCTCCCGTGTGCACCTGGCCAGGTACCACCCAGCCTGGCCAGGCCTCGCCCAGCCCACCACCCGGCCCGGCGAGCCCTTCCTGGCCAGACTGTTTGGAGGGGACCTGCCCTCTGGGCCCAGGAGTTGCCCTCTGTCCCTGGGGAGCAGGAGGCTTTGGAACAGAGAAGTTTGGGATTTTCCACTGGGGACAAAGACACGGCAGGGAATGCCATCAGGTCACTGATCTGAGGAGGGGAGACCTTCCCGCAGACGCTGGCGGACAAGCCGGTTTCTTAGACTTGAACTGTGAGCGCCCTGGGCATCACCTCGGCCTGATGTTCGCACGCTGCTGGCGGAACGTGAGCGTCTGTCCTCCGCAGCCCCGAGCCCGGCCGGGTCTCTGCTCCCAGGACAGAGGAGCCGCGAGCCAGTCTTCATGCTGCAGCTGGACGAGGCTGGGGGCAGCGGGCCGACCCGGGCGCTGGTCGGAAGAATCCAGTCCCGGGCTTCTAGCTTCTGGCAGCCCTGAAGGCCTTGACATTTCAGGGGAATAGCTGTCCGGGTGTTTCCAGCCATCCCACAGGAGATGAAGCCCACTGCTCAGTGGGAACTGTAGACACGGTGAAGTGGACAAACCAAAACCCCCCCGGGGGGTCAGGGCTGGTGTGACCACAGGGTCGGCACCCAGAGCAGACATGGCCTGGGGCAAGGACAGCGCACGTCCAGCCCGGGGGTGCCTCAGGAGCGCGACCCACGGCGCGCCAGGCCTTTGGGCCGCTGCTCTCATTTCCCCCCGACCCTCAGAATGAGACTCGGAGTCAGCGGATGGCCTGACCTAGGGAGGAGCACACAAGCGCAGAAGGGAGCCTGACCTTTCGGCTGGGAAGAAATGGGTCCAGATCCCCTTTCCTGAACTCTGCACTGCCTGGACCCCTCCCCGCTTCCTCCCCTCCTGTGGGGGCGGGGGGCGGGGGGGCTCTGCCCCCAGGCCTGAGGAGGCAGCTGAGAGGGAGCCAGGCGTCCCTGTTGAACTCCAGATGGTCTGGGAAGTAGGTTTCCTTTTAAGGCATTCGGGCTCCGTCAGCTGGACTCAGGCTGGCAGGAGGGAGTGGGTGGAGCAGGAACCTCCCTGGTGAAAGGAGGTGGCCAGGCCCCCAGCTGAGCCCCCTCAACCCATAGATTCCCGAGGGGTCCTCACGAGGGCGGGGGCGCCCATGGCCTGGGTCAGTGCTCTTTGCCCCAGGGTGCTGAGCCCTGTCTGTCCCCTGGGCTCCTGAAGGGGACCTCCCCACAGTTTGGGGGTCCCTGGCTGGGAGGCAGCCGAGCAGTTTCCCACCTCGGGTTCCCGGGCCCTGCTGGACGTGCGCCTCCCGAGGGAGGAGGGCTTTTGTGTCGGGAACAAACCACAGCTGGGAACAGCTCCCCACCGCGTGGTCAGGGAACCTCCCCCCTCAGGGGTGTCCCAGGGCTGGAGGACGAAGCCTGTGGGCTCAGGGGCGGGACAAGGCGAGGCGGGAGCCCTTGGGTCCCCATGTCCCCAAGCCCTGTCCACTAAGCGCAGAGGGCCAGCACGGGGCTGGGTGGCCACCTCACCGCAGCCCTGACTGCAGGCCTCCCCCGCCCCATGTCCTCATCCATGCCATGGGCAGGTCCCCGCCTCCGGGTGGCCAGGAATGGTGGATGGTGCTTGCAGACTGCCCGGCACACAGTGGGTCTGCAGGCTCGGGACAGGCTGTCTGCCGAATGCTGAGGGCTGGGGTTCGGGGGTCACGTCCCGGCACCCGTCAAGAGGCAGGAGGGAACCCATATGTCTCTCTGGGAACCGGCTCGTCCCCCAGGACTCCCTGCTCTGCTCGTGGCTGTGCCTGCACCACGCCTCAGGGGGCTGGAGTCACTGAGTGACTTTTGGGTCCAGCTCTGCCCTGAGCACCTCCTGGGGGTCACTTGAGGGAGCGGGGTCTGCCTGATTCAAATGGGGTTCTGCAGCAAGGAAGGGTCGGGAGGCGGCTGGAGGTTAGGCCGACTGTGATGACCACACTACACCACCTAACTGTCCGTCATGGAGATGGTTTTGCAGCCCTACCACAGGGGGCCGGAGGAACAGTGGGGCCTCAGGGACCGGCCCTGGCGCTATGGGAGCTGAGCCCCGAGCCGGGAACCTTGGCAGTCAGCTTAGGTCCAGTGCCCTGGATGAAAATTGGGCTGATTCCCAAGGAGAAGAGGGCTGTTGAGGGTCAGTGAACCTCAGTGGTGAGAAGAGGCCTGGAGAGGCGGGGAGGTCAGGGTTTGGGGTGAGTGGGTGGAGTGGGGTACAGAGCTCCTCCCCATTCTGGGGTTCAGGATGAGATTCCTTAGTGATCAGAGAAGATTATGGTTCCAGCAACAAAATGGACAGTCAGGAAAAAGAGCATGTTGGAGAGAAAAGGTGATGAGTTCAGGTGGCTGGTGTTGAAATCGAGGTGCTTCCCTGAAACTGGGTGTGTGAGCCTGGACTCAGAGCAGAGGTCAAGGTCAGTGGAAGTGCTCGGCGGGGTGACCACAAGAGCAGTGGCGCCAGAGGAACCCCAACCCTCGGGACGGGGAGACAGAGCAGAGGCCGTGGACAGTGAGCATCCCAGCTCCCTGCACCCCTCACCCACAGGAGCCTGCTCTCGGCCCGCACACCCCCGTGAGCATACTGCGGGCCTTGGGCTGCAGCTCTGAGCGTTAGCGGGGCGACGTCTCAGACACCTGTGTGAACACCTGTGTGCCAGGCGCACACTCCTGTACACACGCCTGTGTGCCAGGCACACGCAGACTTGAGGGCGTGGCAGTGAACCTGGACCGGGCCTCCTCCTTGAGCCGACACCTGTGTCCCCGTCGGGGAAGAAATCCCCCTGCGCCCTCCTAGCTCCTTCTGACTTGAAAAGAGTTACCTTGACCTGAGACAGATGAACAGGAGCAAATCAAAGCTTAATAACATGTCTACCCAAAAAACCGAGTAACTCCCAAAGGGGCCCAAACCCTCACATTAAATACCATGCTCAGCTAGAGACAAAAGAGGAAGCTGGGGCAATGGTTTGGGACTTCAGAGGCGAGAAGCCAGTTGACATGGAGAAGGAAAGCAAATGTTTGGAAACCAGTGTTTGCTGGGCCGGGCAGAGATAAGGGGCCACAGAGTGGACTGGTCTCCTGGCCCTGCCCGCTTTCCCCACCACACCCGGCCTGTGTTCTTCACAGAGATCTCTGGAAACTGCAGTATTGCGGAACTGGCCCTCTGTCGAAATTCTTTTAGGCATTTGAGGGAAGATTGACGTTTCTTCCTGAGTTTTTTGGGCCTTGATTGTTTTCAGCTTGAAATAATCCACATAGCAAAGAGACATTTCGGGGGCAAGCTTCCTCCCTGAACTGCATCCGATGGGAAGCCCCTGGTGGAAGGGACCATGCCCCCTGCCCCTGCCCAGACTCCAGCTGCCGGCACCACCCCGGGTGCCCATACCCGAGTTCCCATGGAGGGTACTCCTCCCTGGCCCCCCACTGTTTCCCAGCACCCCAGTCCTGCCATGGAGTCCCTCCTCCGTACACTTCTGTCCAAAGAGCTGGAAGGGTCGCCATCCCTGATCCTGGGCTCTGACCCTGCAGCCCTGGGTCCCCGAACTCACCCTGTGTCAGGCACTAAGCCATGCCTCCCTGATTCCCCAGAAGTAACCTGTGATGTAGCTTCTGCTTTGGTCCCCATTTTAAGATGCAGAAACGAAGGTTTACAAAGGCTAGCTCCCTTGCCCAAGGAACACACAGCAGTGAGTGGCAGGGTCAGGAAAGGACTAAACCCACCTGGCCTCAGGACCCCAGCTCAGAACCAACCTCAAGCTTCTCAACTTGTCCCAGGCTACTGCCTTCAGAGTCAGCTGGGTGCTTGTTAAATATTCCTGTTCTGGTGCCCCATCCTCAGAGGTCATGATTCATTGGGCTGGGGGTGGTACTGGAAAACTGGATTTTGCAAATGCTTCCCCCTCCCCCCACCTAATGAGCTCTAAAGCTTCAGTCCTGCCCTCTGTGTCTGACTCCTGCTTTTTCAAAAAAATTGAGGTTTTTTTGGGGGGGTGAAATTCCTGGGGGGTTAAGACTTGACACGTTCGATACAAGGGCATAGGTCCGATCCCTGGTCGGGGAGAAAGATCCTGCAAGCCCTGTGATGTGGCTAAAGAAAAAAATTTTGGTGAGCTAAATCTTACATACAAAAGAGCATATAAAACCTACATGCGAGGACTTATAGAGCTTATGGAGAAGCTCTATACAGTCAGCAAAAACGAGACCAGGAGCTGACTGTGGCTCAGATCATGAACTCCTTATTGCCAAATTCAGACTCAAATGGAAGAAAGTAGGAAAAAACACTAGACCATTCAGGTATGACCTAAATCAAATCCCTTACAATTATACAGTGGAAGTGAGAAATAGATTCAAGGGATTAGATCTGATAGAGTGCCTGAAGAACTATGGACAGAGGTTTGGATCAAGACCATCCCCAAGAAAAAGAAAAAAATTGGCTGACTGAGGAGCCCTTACAAATAGCTGAGAAGAGAATCGAAAGGCAAAGGAGAAAAGAAAAGATACACCCATTTGAATGCAGAGTTCCAAAGAATAGCAAGGCGTGATAAGAAAGCCTTTCTTAGTTATCAATGCAAAGTAATAGAGGAAAACAATAGAATGGGAAAGACTAGAGATCTCTTGAAGAAAATTAGAGATACCAAGGGAACATTTCATGCAAAGATGGGCTCAATAAAGGACAGAAATGGTATGGACCTAACAGAAGCAGAAGATATTAAGAAGAGGTGGCAAGAGTACACAGGAGAACTGTACAAAAAAGATATTCACGACCCAGATAATCACAATGGCGTGATCACTCACCTAGAGCCAGACATCCTGGAATGGGAAGTAAAGTGGGCCTTAGGAAGCATCACTAGGAACAAAGCTAGTGGAGGTGATGGAATTCCAGTTGAACTATTTCAAATCCTGAAAGATGATGCTGTGAAAGTGCTGCACTCAATATGCCAGCAAATGTGGGAAACTCAGCAGTGGCCACAGGACTGGAAAAGGTCAGTTCTCATTCCAATCACAAAGAAAGGCAATGCCAAAGAATGCTCAAACTACCGCACAATTGCACTCATCTCACATGCTAGCAAAGTAATGCTCAAAATTCTCCAAGCCAGGCTTCAACAATACGTGAACCGTGAACTTCCTGATGTTCAAGCTGGATTTAGAGAAGGCAGAGGAACCAGAGATCAAATTGCCAACATCTGCTGGATCATCGAAAAAGCAAGAGAGTTCCAGGAAAACATCTACTTCTGTTGCAGGAAGGGGGACCCCTTCCAGGGCCCGAAACTGGGCTCCTGTCTAACACTCAGAAATGAATTGTCTGAGGAGACACATGTGCTGAGAAAGCAAGAGATTTTATTGGGAAAGGGCACCCGGGTGGAGAGCAGTAGGTTAAGGGAACCCAGGAGAACTGCTCTGCCGCGTGGCTCGCAGTCTTGGGGTTTATGGTGATGGGATTAGTTTCCAGGTGGTCTTTGGCCAATCACTCTAATTCAGAGTCTTTCCTGGTGGTGCACGCATCGCTCAGCCAAGATGGATGTTAGCGAGAGGGATTCTGGGAAGTGGATGGACACGCGGTGTCTCCTTTCAACGTTTCCCTAACTCTTCCGGTTGGTGGCAGCTTATTAGTTCCCTATTCCTTATCAGGATCTCCTGTCATAACACAACTCATGCAAATGGTTACTATGGTGCCTGGCCAGGGTGGGTGGTTTCAGTCAGCGTGCTTCCCCTAACACTTCTGCTTTATTGACTATACCAAAGCCTTTGACTGTGAGGATCACAATAAACTGTGGAAAATTCTTTAAGAGATGGGAATACCAGACCATCTGACCTGCCTCTTGAGAAACCTATATGCAGGTCGGGAAGCAACAGTTAGAACTGGACATGGAACAACAGACTGGTTCCAAATAGGAAAAGGAGTACGTCAAGGCTGTATATTGTCACACTGCTTATTTAACTTATATGCAGAGTACATCATGAGAAATGCTGGGCTGGAAGAAGCACAAGCTGGAATCAAGATTGCCAGGAGAAATACCAATAACCTCAGATATGCAGATGACGCCACCCTTATGGTAGAAAGTGAAGAAGAACTAAAGAGCCTCTTGATGAAAGTGAAAGGGGAGACTGAAAAAGTTGGCTTAAAACTCAACGTTCAGACAATGAAAATCATGGTATCCGGTCCCATCACTTCACGGCAAATAGATGGAGAAACAATGGAAACAGTGAGAGACTTTCTTTTCTTGGGCTCCAAAATCACTGCAGATGGTGATTGCAGCCATGGAATTAAAAGATGCTTGCTCCTTGGAAGAAAAGCTATGACCAACCTAGACAGCATATTAAAAAGCAGAGACAATACTTTGCTGACAAAGGCCCGTCTAGTCAAAGCTATGGTTTTTCTAGTAGTCACGTATGGATGTGAGAGTTGGACTATAAAGAAAGCTGAGCACTGAAGAATTGATGCTTTTGAACTGTAATGTTGGAGAAGACTCTTGAGGGTCTCTTGGACTGCAAAGAGATCCAACCAGTCCATTCTAAAGGAAATCCATCCTGAATATTCATTGGAAGGACTGATGCTGAAGTGGAAACTCCAATACTTTGGCCACCTGATGTGAAGAGCTGACTCATTGGAAAAGACCCTGGGAAAGATTGAAGGCGGGAGGAGAAGGGGACAACAGAGGATGTGATGGTTGGATGGCATCACTGACTCAATGGACATGAGTCTGAGCAAGCTCCAGGAGTTGATGATGGACAGGGAAGCCTGGCATGCTGCAGTCCATGGGGTCGCAAAAAGTCAGACAGGACTGAGCGACTGAACTAAACTGGTGTCTTACCTGGTGGTCCAGTGGCTAAGATTTCTCACTCCCAATGCAGAGGCCCAGGTTCGATGCCTGGTTGGGGAACTTGATCCTGCATACTGCAACCAAGACATGGTGTAGCCAAATAAATAAATAGTTTTTGTTATAAACCTATATGCATAGTGCAGAGTACATCATGAGAAACGCTGGGCTGGAAGAAGCACAAGCTGGAATCAAGATTGTCAGGAGAAATATCAATAACCTCAGATATGCAGATGATACCACCCTTATGGCAGAAAGTGAAGAGGCACTAAAAAGCCTCTTGAGGAAAGTGAAAGAGGAGAATGAAAAAGTTGGCTTAAAGCTCAACATTCAGAAAACTAAGATCATGGCATCTGGTCCCATCACTTCATGGGAATTAGATGGAGAAACAGTGGAAACAGTGTCAGACTTTATTTTTCTGGGCTCCAAAATCACTGCAGATGGTGACGGCAGCCATGGAATTAAAAGATGCTTACTGCTTGGAAGGAAAGTTATGACCAACTTAGATAGCATATTAAAAAGCAGAGACATTATTTTGCCAACAAAGGTCTGTCTAGTCAAGGCTATGGTTTTTCCAGTGGTCATGTATGGATGTGAGAGTTGGACTGTGAAGAAAGCTGAGCACTGAAGAATTGATGCTTTTGAACTGTGGTGTTGGAGAAGACTCTTGAGAGTCCCTTGGACTGCAAGGAGATCCAACCAGTCCATTCTGAAGGACATCAGTCCTGGGTGTTCTTTGGAAGGACTGATGCTAAAGCTCAAACTCCAATACTTTGGCCACCTCATGTGAAGAGCTGACTCATTGGAAAAGACTCTGATGCTGGGAGGGATTGGGGGCAGGAGGAGATGGGGACGACAGAGGATGGGATGGCTGGATGGCATCACTGACTGGATGTACTTGAGTCTGAGTGAACTCCGGGAGTTGGTGATGGACAGGGAGGCCTTGCATGCTGCGATTCATGGGGTTGCAAAGAGTTGGACACGACTGAGCGACTGAACTGAACTGATTTGCGTAGTTTGAAGAATAATTACAACAGGAGGCCCCATGTGATGACCCCTGGCGGACCCCTTTTTCTGTCTTCGAGGTGCCAAATCTAAGTCAGTAGTCTCTGATACTCCCTTGTCTTTATCACTCTCTCACACACGTGTAATTCCCTTGACAGTGTGAGTTTTGCCTGTTTGAGACCCGACACAGACAGTTTGTGTTTTATGAGTTCTAGCTTACCTGTTTCTTTTGCTGTGAGATTTGTCTGCCTGGATGCACACAGCAAAGGCTTTATTGTTGTTTCTACGACAGCCTGAGTCTTGTGGGAGTTTATGTCCTAGAGGGCTGGCGGGTGGAGAGGGGAGAGTCGCTGAAAATACAGTGGCTGCGCAGCAGTTCCCTGTGGGCTCCAGGGTGGGAAGCCCCCAGGTTGCCTGCTGGGGAGGCCTCTGCCCCAGGCCCTGTCCTGGGCCATCCAGGTATCCACCTCCCTGGAAAGTTCATTCCCTTCTCTGTGTCCACTTGCAGGATGCCGAACTGGGGAGGAGGCAAGAAGTGTGGGGTGTGCCAGAAGACGGTGTACTTTGCTGAAGAGGTCCAGTGCGAAGGCAGCAGCTTCCACAAGTCCTGCTTCCTGTGCTGTGAGTGCCCGCCCAGGCCGGCTGTCGCCATGGGGATGACCGGCCTGTCGGGCCCTAGGGGACGGTCCTTGGGAGGGACGGTTGTAAACAGCCTGACATTTGGCAGGAGCGCAGCGGGGGCGGGGAGGCGCTTCAGGGCCCCTGTGTTCCTCAGAAGCTGTTTCTAAGGCGGAGGCGGGGGCTGTGGGGGGCTGGCCCGAGGAGCTGGAGGGGGTGGACACACCAGGGCCTGAGAGCCAAGCCGGAAAGACCCTGCGGGGAAAACTTCCCACTCACTTTGTCTTCCCTCTCTCCCTACCACAATCCTGGCACTTAAGAGCAAGACACTTTTAGCCCAGGGTTTCACCAACCCCTGGACCCAGATTACCCTTTGTTAAAAGGCCACAGAAATCACAGATGCAGAGGATACACTAGTGGGGGGATAGCAAGACAGGGAGAGGATTAAAAGGTACAGACTGTTACATGTGAGATAAAAAAGCTACGAGGATGTATTGCAGAGCACAGGGAGCACAGCAGCACTTAAAATAGTCACAGGTGAGCGACTTTAGAAAAGGTGAGTCTTGGTGTCGGACAGCTGACACTTCATAACACAGTGTGTCAACAACAACTATTGTTCAGGTGCCCAGTCGTGTCCGACTCCATGTGACCCCATGGACCCCTAGCACGCCAGGCCCCCCTGTCCTTCACCATCTCCCGAAGTTTGCCTGAGTTCACGTCCTTGGGCAATGGACATAAACATGTCAGCTATCCCTCAAAGATAAATTCACCAGCAGCAGCCTCATGGGCAGCCGTGTCTAGGGAGGGGCTGGGCTCCCCTGGCATCTCTGGGTGGGAGGCCTCTCCCCTCAGCCCCCACCTCCGCCCGACAGTCCGCGTGAGGGGATGTTGATGTCGTCCCGACGGCTGGGAGGAGACGGGCCCCGTTCACTGCCTGGTGGGCAGGCGCCTGGGCGCCTGGGGTGCTGGGTGCGGCTGGGGCCCAGGTGTCCTGAGCACCGGGCCCTGGAGGCGGGGAGATGTCCGCAGGCTCCTGACTGATGGGCTCAGAGCTGAGGGGCTTAGAGGAGGTGACCTGTTTCCCCTGAGCCCAGGCAGTGGCGCTGGGTGGGCAGGAGCGTGGCGGCCAAGCCCCGAGCCTTCAGAACCAGAGGGTCAGAGTCCAGATGTGAATTCCCTTTCTGTTCTCTGGATGCTGAGGGCCAGGTGCCTCCTTCTCTCTCTGCATTTTCTCAACATTACAGGGGAGAAAACAACACCTACTTCTTGGGGCAGGACTGCGGGAACTGAGAGGAAGGGGTCAGAAAACAAAAGGAGCAGTTGGAGCAGTTGTGAATGTTCAGTCAATGATAGCTGCTCCCTGACATGCACACATACGCACACAAACACACAGACACACACACACACATGCACACGCGCACACACACACATGCACACGCGCACACATCCACACAGACACACACGTGTGCACACACAGACATGCACCCACCCACCCGTGCACATGCGCACACAGACATGCACACTTGCACATACATGTCCACACACATGCGCATGCTCACACACACACGACACAGAGGATCCCCAGCAAGAAGACTGGGACTCGGGGTGGCCCCAGCCTGTTGGGGAGGTCTGGGAACCGGGCCCTGCACCCCCCAGCGTGGCTTCACTGCTTCCGGAGCCCGTTCTCCCGAGCGGGACACAGATCCCCCGGGGCCACCTGCCCTGAAGGAACACCGGCTCCCACCGGCTGTGGTTGGGCCAGCCAGAAGCCAC
The DNA here is from genome assembly GCF_032452875.1 of Bos javanicus. Classification (NCBI taxonomy): domain Eukaryota; kingdom Metazoa; phylum Chordata; class Mammalia; order Artiodactyla; family Bovidae; genus Bos; species Bos javanicus. The sequence goes on from NC_083883.1 coordinate 81,537,267, forward strand.
CTCCAGAGCAGGCAGCATGCGTCCCACGCCTGCCGAGGCTGACCGAGGGCTGTGCCGGCCGCGGGTGGGCAGCGAGCTTGGGCAGAGCCTTTGACATCCGGCCCAGAGGAGGCCGACAGCCGTGTGGTGTCATCAGCAGCTCATTGCGCTCAGGAATTTTCAGGCCATTGATTTTCCTCAGAGGGCATAAGAGGGCTTGCTGCTGGCCAGGGAGAGGGGCCAGACTGCTGGCTCCAAGGACCCCTCTCCACCTCACATGTGGCTTTGATCACCAATGGCAGCTGCCGGGGAGGAGTGGCCGCCAGCTGGGCAGTCAGGGAAGCCAGGGGCGCGGGGCTGGGGGGATGGGATGGACCCTGGGCTGGGCTTGCAGCGTGCACCCCAGTGTCCGAGAAGTGGCAAACAGTCCCCAGCCTGGGTGGGGGGCCTTGGCTCTGTGGGCATCGGCCCTGAGGCTGCGTCGTCCCTGAGCTGTGACAGCCCTGTCCTGGGGTCAGCCCATGGGAAGGCAGAGCTGGTCTGGCCTCGCCCCAGGGTGCTCACAGCCCCACCCACAGCGGCACCCCCTTGCCTGTAGGCGCCAGGCTGCGGGGACATTGGGAGGCGCCAGCTGCACCCCCAGGTCCCTGCAGGGAAGGTCGCCCAAGGAGACCTCAGCCCCCGGGCTGCTCTGTCTCACTCACAGCCTCCTGTCTAGTCTTAGGAATTTCCAGGTCACTCTGGGTCTTACGGGAAGCAGTTCCAGGCCGACTCCCGGCTTCCCACCCTAGAAGGGAATGCTGGAGCCCTTGGCCTGCTGTGCCTGCTTCCTCCAGGCCGGAGCCAAGCCCTGGGGAGGCGGCGGGGTGGCCCATATTTGGTTGCCCGCGTGCTGGAAGAACATGGGGATCTCACAAGCAGGACCAGAGGGTCCTTATTTAGTCTGAAGTCTCCAACCTGGCCCAGGGGTGGGGGTGGGGGCAGAGAGCTGGCCTTTAAAGGCAAGGGAAAGGCTGGGAATTCCCTACAGATCCAGTGGTTAGGACTCGATGCTTTCACTGCCAAGGGCCACGTTCAGCCCCTGCCCAGGGAACTAAGATCCTGAGAGCCACACGGTGGAGGTGGGGGTGGGGGGAGGAATCTATCTCAAGGCAAAGGAAGTGGCAAGGGGCATGGAGGTAAGCTGAGTGCTCCTCGAGAGGAGGAAAGGCTGGCTGCTCCCAGGGTCCCTCTTCAGAAGGACGTGTTTGAGAATGTGGTCCCGGTGGGCACACTGCCTCCCCCATCTCAGGGCCTTCGTGGAACCCGACTGTTATCCTAGGCCCAAACCTACATCAATGGGACGTGAGCACTCGGGGCTGGACGCTGATGGTCTTCTGGGGCCTGGCCCTCAGGGTGCTGACTCTCTCACACTGTTGGGGCAGCCAGCGCTCACGGTGACCTGCTGTGCACAGAGCACTGCGCTGAGCACTTCCCCAGCGAGGCCTCATTCAGTTCTCAGCCATCTTTCGGGGGCACCATTGTCATGTGCTGGTGGGGACACGGGGCTGGGAAGGCGTGTAGCCTGGCCAGGACGCTCCCTGGACGTGGGCTAGCCTGGGCTCCGTGCGACCCTGGGCTCCACACTGTCTCACTCTGGGTCACGGGGCCGCTCTGAGGCCCACAGGAGGCTGCGGGAGTTCTGCAGGCCTTCCAGTGTACCCCATTCCAATCCCCCTTTGCCCCGAGTCAGGGAATTCTCCCAGCATCTGACCTGTGGCCAAGTGATTTCCGACTAGAAACTTCAGATCCTGTTGTCATGATGAGCACAGCCTGTATCTCATTTCCAAGCCGTTCACGCTGGGTGCTGAACAAACGTTGACCTTCCCCCGGGAGCGTCTCTGCCCTGCCCCCGCACCCATGAGCGTCCCTTCTGAATTGAATAGCAGGAAGCAGGACGGCCTTGCCCTTCTTGCTTCTCCTCTTGTGTTGGGACCCACGGTGTCTGTCGAGGGCAGTGAGGCCCGGCACACCCCCTGGGGGCCCCATGAACTCGGGAAGCTCTCAGGGTGCGGGGGGGCGAGGAAGCCCACCCAGCTCCAGGAGAGGCACTGGGCCAGCATCCGTAGGCCCTCCTCCCCTCCCAGTTCCCTGGCCACCCCAACCCCATTGCCAGGCCCCTGGCTCCTGGGAGGTCAGGACGTTGCGTGTGCAGCATCCCAGGGAGCTTTGGCAGTGGGGGCTGGCCGTGACCCACTGCCCCCACCCCCCCTGCAGTGGTCTGCAAGAAGAACCTGGACAGCACCACTGTGGCCGTGCACGGCGAGGAGATCTACTGCAAGTCCTGCTACGGCAAGAAGTATGGGCCCAAGGGCTACGGCTACGGGCAGGGCGCGGGCACCCTGAGCATGGACAAGGGGGAGTCGCTCGGCATCAGACATGAGGAGTGAGTACCCCCGCCCAGAGCAGAGGTCCTCCTGTGCGTCAGGCCCCGTCAGAGCAGCAGCGCAGAGGGGCCGGAGCAGCCAGGCCCCTCTCCGTGCGGAGCCGTGGCCGCATTTCCATGCACTGGGAGGAGCCCCGAGAACTGCTGGGCCCCTCTCCTCTGTCCACAGATGAGAAAACCCAGCCAGTATCAGTGACTTGAAGGTGCCCCACAGCCACTGAGGGTCTGAGCCGGACCACCTCGCAGCCTGGCTCGCTGGGTGTCGGTTCCCTTCCTGGAAACGGGCGTCACTAGGCCCCCAGCACCCCCTGACCTCTGACATGCTGTGAGCTGGGTGTTGTCAGTCAGCCCGCCGGCCCCTTGGCCCTGGGATGGTCGCAGGTGACAGTGACTTTCCACACCAAGGCTGTCACCCCGTGGGAGCAACCTGTCAGCTGATTTCTCCTGGGAAGACTCTAGTAATAGACGCGCTGAAGGAACAGGGGGCAGAGGGGGCCAGTTCTTAGCAGACAAGCTGTCAGTGACTCTGGCGTTATAACTGGGGCTGAGGGGAGTCTGACGTCTCGGGGAAGGAATACTACAGGCCCCTGGTGGGTCACCCATGGGCGGAGGTGACCCTCGGGCCCTTGGTGGGTCCCCCATTGGCGAAAGTGACCCTTGGGCCCTGGGTGCGTCCCCCATCAGCAGAGCCAACTCTGCAGCCCTGGCTGCTACAGCCGTGCGGCGGGCTGGGCTGGGTGCCTGCGGCTGGCGCCCTCCAGGCCTGTCCCCTCCACCTTGTCGCTCCCTGCACGTCCCCTCACCGCATGCTTTTCCCTGAGCAGGGCCCCCGGCCACAGGCCCACCACCAACCCCAACACGTCCAAGTTCGCCCAGAAGGTCGGGGGCTCTGAGCGCTGCCCGCGGTGCAGCCAGGCCGTCTATGCAGCCGAGAAGGTGATTGGCGCTGGGAAGGTAAGGCCGGGCATGCTGGGGGTAGGGAGGGGTGGCACACATGTTCCTGAACCGTGCATTCCGGGGCTTTGAAGTGTGCTCCCACTGCTCAGGGAAGCCTGCGCCCTTGATGTAGCTTCCCCTTCATTTCAGAGCCCACCAGGAAAGGGGTCCCTTTGTCTGTGAGGCTGCCTGTCCCCTGTGCCTCCCAGTCTCCAGGGAGCTGAATCCCCCATCATAGCAGCCTCATCATTGGTCCACAGAGGAGGCTGAGTGCCGAAGAACTGATGTTTTCAAATCGTGCTGGAGAAGACTCTTGAGAGTCCCTTAGACTGCAAGGAGATCCAATCAGTCCATCCTAAAGGAAATCAGTTCTGAATATTCTTTGGAAGGACTGATGCTGAAGCTGAAGCTCCAATACTTTGGCCACCTGATGTGAAGAGCCGACTCACTGGAAGAGACCCTGATGCTGGGGAAGATTGAAGGCGGGAGGAGAAGGGGACGACAGAGGATGAGATGGTTGGATGGCATCATGAGTTTGAGCCAACTCTGGGAGATACTGAAGGACAGGGAAGCCTGGCATGCTGCAGCCCAGGGGGTCACAAAGGGGCAGAAGTACCTGACTGACTGAACAACAGCAAACACGCTTCCTAGGGAGCTTCTGATCGATCCATGTCTCCAGAGTCAGGGTCTGCTGAGCTCTAAGGGTACACGCACACCAGCCCTGAAAAGAATGTGCATCGTTGTGTGGGGGTCACATCTCTGTCTGGGAAGAAGATCCATAGCATTCATCACATTTTCAAAAGGATTTGTGATACAGAAATGTTAAGAACCAGCCCAAATCCACAGAAACCCACTCATGTGCCCCCAGGGCAGAGTTATCCAAGGTTCAGGCCCGTCAGAGCCTCCTAGGAGGCAAACTTGGTCTGGCTGTCTTGCCTGCCCCCATTGCAATATTCCAGTAGTAGACCCCACCCCCAGTCACCAAAGTGCAATGGGACCCTCCCTCGGAGAGGCTGCAGGGACAGGTGGCCCTCAGATGAGCTGTCAGAGGGCCGCAGGAGAGGCTTCTTCAGGAGGGCCCCGGAGATGGTGCTGGGCATTCACGCAGATGTGGCCAGGGTGACGCCGCGGGGCCTGGAGCCTGTCTGCAGCCTCTCTGGACCCGAGTCTTGGCCTCTGGGGCTTCTCAGCCTTGAGCAGCAGCTGGGCACGTGGACAGGGGACAACACACAGGACGGGTCTAGACCAAGCTTGGTCCCCGACTAGCCCTCAGGCCCGCTGGGGAGGGAGTTGCACCTGTGTTACAGGTGAAAGCCCAGGTTTGCCCACTCCTAGGAGCTGGCCGCCACTGCTGGTGCCTCCTCTTGGGGCCATGTTACGCCTTGAAGCTTGTTTCCACCTCTGTCCATTGGGAGAGGTTTGTAAACCCAGCAGGATGACCGCCATTTGCTTGTTGTGAAGCCTAGGCTGATGGATCCCCTCCTGAGCCTCAGCCCCGCATCTGAAGCAGCACACGCAGCAGGCCCGCCAGGCAAGCTGGCTTTAAAGCTGAACGGAGCCGGTGCGGGGAGCCCAGTGCAGTGCAGTGCCCAGGCTGTGGCGACACCAGTCAGCTACCATTACCGTCATTGCTTTTGTGGGTTCTTGTGAGGTTGAAGTGAAGATCCTTGCTGTTCACTAAATGATATGAAAACAGGAGATGTGATTAAGTTGGTGTTTCTTCTGCTGTGTCTCACTATGAGAATAGGGAATCACCAAAAAATACCTAGGCATCAGCATTTCAATTCCCCCTCGGGGTCTTAGAGTGAGGGCCCCTCTCTCCCTTCCGGAGGAGGGGTTCTCTTTCGAGCAGAGGTGGCAGGAGGAGACCAGCGTCCGTGCCCCGGGGAGGGCTGAGAAGCAGGAAGACTTTAGGTGCTGACCCCACCAGCGGGGCCCGACTGTGTCTGCAGGGACAGTGGCGGTGGTCAGTCCTCCATCTGCCTGGAGACTGGGGGGCAGCCTGGGCTTCCCCGAGGACGAGCTGAGGCAGGGGTGCCCTCAGCACGGACACCGAGGCCCCTAGAGCCCTGGGCAGGAGCCAACACGCGTGGGCCTGGCTGCCAGGAAGCCCAGGGCCTGCCATTTCCTTCCCATCTCCAGCTCAGAAAGGGCAGCTGTGCAAGGGAGCCCCCTTGGCCTTAAAAGGCTGTGTTTCATTTCGTCCCGTCTGCCACCACTGGCCTCTGGCTTTCCCGGTTGTGCAGAGCTGTCAGCTGGGAGCTGGCAGCTGACCTGGGGTCTGGCTGGCCCCCACGGGGTGCAGACCCGGGCCGGCTTCCCCTGAGGGGCTGTTGGCTGTGTGGCTTCCGAGCACCTCATTGGAGCAGCGGGGCTTCTGTGGCCCCTGGCCTTCTCCCGGAGCTCCGTGGACCCTTTCTCCTTCCAGGGTGCCAGGCACCGCCTCTGTACCTGGCCCCTGCCCGGCTGCAGCCTCCCGCTGCAGTGAGGGCCCTCGAGAACTCCAGGGGCCTGCTGACCACAAAAGCCGGCCCTGCGGCCAGGCCCCAGCGTGCATGTCATGTCCCCTGTGAGAAGTGAGGGGGCCACTGGCCTGGAACCACGGCCAGGATGGGTCCGAGCCCACACCCACACCAGGGGTCCCGGTCAGGAGTTGGGACAGAGCTGGGGGGCCCCGCCTGCCCTTCGTGGGGCAGCTGTGGCACTGGTCCCCAGCACCTCCTCCGGGAGGTGGGGGAGGCTGGGCAGACCCCACAGGTGTCTTCATCACACCTCCAAGGGGATGGGCTGGGGCAGCAGAGTTAATTCTTTCCTTCCCTCCCCAGTCCTGGCATAAGTCCTGCTTCCGATGTGCCAAGTGCGGCAAAGGCCTCGAGTCCACCACCCTGGCCGACAAGGATGGCGAGATTTACTGCAAAGGTGAGCGGCCTCCCCTCGATGCCCTCCCTTCCTGGAGGGCTGGGCAGTCAGTCCCGTACGCGACGGCCAGTTCCAGCCTTGGAGTCCATTCCCGAGTGTCTTCTGAGGCCTCTGTGTGCAGCTCAGAAGGAGCCCCGGTGGGGGTGGTGGGAAGGGTCAGTAGCCGGAGGGCGAGGCCGGGTGGGGCGGGGCCTGGGCGCCGGGGATCTGACCCTCTGACCGCAGATGGCTCTTCTCCTGGGATTTCAGAGGCAGGGGCATAGCCAGGATGCTCCTCACTATCAGCGTTGATGCTGTGGGGGCTCTGCTGTGTGCCTCACTGCCCCCGAGGCTCCGGCAGGTGCTGGGGCAGGAGTGGGGGTCCTCACCCCTCTCTTCTCTCTGCAGGATGCTACGCAAAGAACTTCGGGCCCAAGGGCTTCGGCTTTGGGCAGGGGGCTGGGGCTCTGGTTCACTCTGAGTGAGCCCCCCGCACCCACGCCCCTCTGCCCACGCCATGCTTCTCATCACCCCCAGCGACCTCGAGATTGCCAGGCTCCCTCCCTCCCTCAGCTAAGGACTAACCCAGGGCGTCTGGCTCCCTTTGGTTTGGGCGTCTGCTGGAGGCCCCCCTCCCAGGCGCCCCCCCACCCCGCCTGGCCTGCCGTGTCACCAGCTGGGCCTCTGGCTCTGGGTGTCCCCCCACCTCTCCCCTCCCCTGCCCTCCCCTCCCCACAGACTCCCGCCCTTAGAGGCTGAGTATCCATCATCGGGGGCCCTGCGAGGGCGTGCCGTGCTCCTCATGGGTGGCCTCCTAGTTCCCTCAGAGCAGGCCCAGGGCGTCCCCGCCCAGGAGTCACGGGGGACGTGCAGACAGGCCCGAATGGAGGGGCTACTTGCCCTGGCCTATTGCCTTCGAGGCTGTGGGCCACGGTGCCCCCCAGCTCGGGGCGGGGGCGGGGGGGGGGCACAAGCCAGGCCCTAGGGCCCCAGTACAGGACGTGGTCTGGCCTCCCCGGGCTCGAGCTCCCGTGTGGCAGGGCCCTGATGAAACACCCCTGAACTTATGGCCGCCCAAACCTGAGGGCGTCTCTGCCCAGCCTGGGTCCCGAGGCTGTGGGGGATGGGCATGGGGGTGCTGCGCCTCCAGCGCAGCCGAGCCCCGGAATCGTCCTCAGCATGACCGGCTTGACCCTGAGGGAGGGAGGCACATGCAGCTTGCCTTCACCTGGATACCTGCCCCAGCCCACCTGGGCCCCACCCTTTTCCTGGGACCCTCCCCCTCTGGCCACACCACCCATCCCTTCCAGGCCCCAGGTCCAGAGCAGCAGGAGGACGGGGCGGGCCAGGCCCGCTGACCCCAGAGACGGAGGGTGATGCCACGTGGCGCTGCCTGGACCCAGGGCTGCAGCGCGGGCTGTGCTCAAACTGACCTGCACCCCGTCAATAAAGCTGTCAGAAAGGAGCCTGGCACCTGTCCTGCCCTCGGGGTGGGGGTGCTGGTGTCCTGCTCTGGGGATGGGGGGACCGGTGTCCTGCTCTGGGGGGGACTTGATGGGAGCAGCCAGGTTGGCAGGAGGCCTGGGGAGGGAAAGTGTCTGCTTCCTCCCCAGTGTCCATTCTAACTGAACCCAGGCATGGGGTCCAGCCAGCCTGATCCTACTGCCCCATCTGGGCATGAGAGCTGTGAGCTTGCTGGAAGGGGCAGTGGAGTGGGGGAGGGATGGGGGCTTTCCAGGGGCAGCAGCGCCCTCCTGGGGGCTCCGCCTCCCAGAGGCCACTCCCCCAGATTCCAGCGTGTGACTGTGTGAGTGGGGGGGGTGGGCAGCAGCATTCAGCCCCCAAGTTCAGCACAGGCCACTCCCCCAGATTCCAGCGTGTGACTGAGGCCACTCCCCCAGATTCCAGCGTGTGACTGTGTGAGTGGGGGGGGCCAGCATTCAGCCCCCAAGTTCAGCACCTCTCACGCGCAGAGTTCCTTCCCTCTAGGCCCAGAGTCTAGACTCTCGTCCAGGGCCGTAGTGCTGGCCGGGGCTGAGGGGTGCAGAGGCCGGGCACTCATCCCTCTTCCGAGGGAGAACTAGGAAGGGAGAAACAGGGACAAGAGTCTGAAACGGAGAGGGGCCGACGCCTCTGGACCACAAAGCCAGAGACCAACCCTCTGCCTTTGCCCTAGGGCACAGCGGGATCCCCCCACCCCTGCCTGCCGCCAGGCCCCGTGGAGGGGCCCCTCGGCTGACCCCAGGTGGAGGCGGCTCCGCGCTCTTGTGATGGGAGGCAGTTCTGGTCTCTGGGTCACCGTCTGGGCCATCCCCCGAGTGTCCTAGGGAACTGCACTCGGCTTCCCTAAGGGCCGACCTGTCCTCATCTCTCCGGAGGTCACCTGGCCGCACCCTGAATGCTGTTTCTGCAGCAGGGCAGGCTGATGTTCAAGGTCAGCTTCCTGTGCGCTCATGAGGCCGTCCTCCGGCACTTCTGTGTTTCCTTGTCAGTAATGGAGAGGAGCCAGGTCGCTCTATCCACACTTTCCCCAGAGAGCTCAGCTAAATACCCTTGATCTGAGGTCCGCCTTCCACAAAATACCAGAGTCTGAACATGCCTGAGCCACGTTCTTCGCCACTTTGTAACAGGGTCCCCTTTCCAATACTACGCCTCTCACTTCTGTCATCAGAATGGCGTTTGTCATCAGTATTTCTACAACATTCTGCTTGGAATTACTTCCTCCTCTTGCCCTGAGACGACTTAGGCTCTTTCTCCAATGCTCTCTCCTTTCTGGGCCCTCACTGGAATCCCCTTTCAAGGTCTGTTCACGATGATGTAGGTCTTTTCCTAGCAGACTTTCCCAGACCTCTCCAGCCTCTACCCATTACCCAGTTCCAAAGCCGCTCTCACAGTTTTAGGTGTTTGTTACGGCAGCACCCCGCTCGTTGGCACCAGTGTCTGCCTTGGTCTGTTCGGGCTGTTATAACATAATGCCATGGTCCAGAGGTGGGGCTCGATGGGGCTTCTTAACAACAGGACTTTACTCCTCCCAGTGCTGGAGGCTGGGAGTCCAGGGCCAAGGTGCCGGCAGATTCAGTGTCAGGGGAGAGCCCGCCTGCTGGTTCACAGACACGGTCACCTCACAAGGGGGCGGGGGCTCTGGCTTCTCAGGAGGGCACTAATCCCACTCACCAGGGCCCCTCCCTCAAGCCCTAACCATCTCCTTGGGGATTAGCCTTGTAACGTATGCGTTCCAGTCTCCTCGACCAAGTCCACAGACACGTGAACTTCTGCATGAGCTCGTCTGAGGGCTGCCTGTCTCATGTTGGGGGCTGGGCTCCTCTGCCCACACTGTGGATTTACAAAACAAGAAGCAGCTGCTTTAACAGCAAATTTGTGCATCACATCCATAGGACCAGACCTAGGGGAGGCCTTGACGGGACCCCCACCCCGACTCTGGGAAAGAGTCTAAACATACAAGACTGGTTTAAGACCAGTCAGTGCTGCAGAGTTCAGGGAGTGCGAGGTGAGGCCCCAGGCGAGGTGCCCTCATCCTGGCACTTCCACTCTATGCAGCCCGGGATGCGGTCGACTGGATGTCTTCCCAGAAGGGTTTGCACATTGGGTATGGGGGTGGGGTGGGGATGGATAGTTCCGCAAACAGATCACCAGTACAGGGCTCTGGAAGGGCCCACAGGAACAGCTGGGTGGGGCGTCTGGGCCCCAAAGCTGGGGACAGGCTGCCCTCTGCTGGAGCCGCAGCAGAAGGCCGTCGGCCAGCCTCCAACACCAGCTGCAAGCTTGGGACCACCTGTCACCCAAAGCAACCTCAGTGGGGAGGATGCCGGATGCACCTCCAGGGAATGAAGCTGGGTTAAGGCAGAGGCTGTTCCCAGAGACCGGTTGCTGGCCTGGAAGCCCCTCAGGGCAGCGTGGGGCAGGTGGAGGAGGCCCGCCTGCTGTGAGTGAGGCCAGGCCCCCTAAAACTGACCCCCCCGCCAGGTTCATGATGAATCTCTCCACCCATCACTTTATTCCCTTTCTTGTCAGGATTGAGGCGTATCAAAGCCAAGGGGGGCTGAGACCAAGCAGGACACACAGGGCCCTCCCAGTACACCCCCTCCCAGTCCCCCTTTTCCTGTCTGCAGAGAAAGGCTTTGTCTCCTGGGTCCTCCCTGATTCCTGAGTCAAGGGCAAAGCAGATGCTACCCCCTTGGAGAAGACAACCCTGCCAAGGCCAGCTCCCCGTTCCCGATTTTGGACACTTCGTGGGTTTCATTCCGCGTCCTGTGCACTTCGTGCCACGGCCTCTGTGAAGGCCTTAAATGCATTCACCCCTCTGGGGCGGGTCATTACTGCCATTTACAAATGACCCAACTGAAGCCAAGAACCAAACAGCGGCTTGGGATCTGGTTCAAGGTAGACAGCAGAGCAGGACAGAAAGGCAGGAGCTGGGTCTAGGCCCGCCTCCTGCACCACCCACCTGACACTCTTCCTTTGCTGCCATGGGCTGGTGGTGCGGGGCGGAGCAGCGCCCGCACTCTTACCCTGCATACTTGGCACAGGTCTGGGTGCTGTCTGACCTGACCCTCCCATCAGCAGTAAGCAGTGGTTATGTGACCCCTTTATCCTACAGAAGTAGTGAATGTGTAAGTGACATATTCAAAGGCACTGCCAGTGGTGGAACCAAGGCTGGAACCAGCTGTGTGACCCTGGGCCCGCCTCCTCCCCCTGGGCGTCAGCCTCTCCCATGTGAATGGAGATATGACCTCGATTAAGTCCAAAGAAGTGCTTCTCAGGCCTGAGAACCTCCTGGGGATCTTGTGAAGCTGAGACTCCAGCTCGGCTGTTGGGTGGGGCCTGAGACCCAGCGCCTCCTGTGGGCTCCCAGGGGAGGGAGGTGCTGAGGCTGTGGCTTCCAGGCCATCCTGGGCAGTCGGGGCACCTGCCAGCTCTGATGTTCTGCATTTATGGGCCTGGGGAGCCTCCTCCCAGAGGCCATGGAGATTCCGGAGGCTGGTAATGGTGAATAAAGTGCTTAGTGGGCATTTTCTGCCCCAGCTGAGCCCCTGGCCCTTCCACTCTGTGACCTCGTCCCGACCCTCTGGAGGGCTCCTGGGCCACTCCCACTCGGGGTTACTCCTCCCAGCCCCCCTGCTCACCCTGTTCCCTGGCAGAACTCAGCTCACACCCAGGGCCCACACCAATGCTCCTCTCCACGGACATGCCAGAAGCTTCCTCCCTCCCCCAGCTCCTCCACCTCCTCACTTCTCCTGGACCCCAGTCCCAGGCTGGACAGCTACAGCCATCTCTGACTGATCTTGACAAAGGCACCTGTAGGAACATCTCACTTATCAAGTGATGAAGGTGAAAGTTCATAATCCTCACTACGCGATCTTGGAAACCAAGGGCAAGCAGGGAAAACAGTCCTCTCACGCAGGAGGAGCTCCTAGGACCTGGCTCCCTTCCCCTCCAGCACCCCCACCCATTTCAAGTCCATGAACTGGCTGCCCTTTAGGAGGAGACAGAAGAGCTACCTGCCAGTGCAGAAAGTGCCAGGGCGGGACAGGGACTTTCAGTCCCTGGGCAGACCCCGCACATGGTCCCCTGTCCATGACCCCTGCCCCTCCCTCTTCTGGGTGCAAATGTGTGTGAGCCAAGACCAAGCTGAGGGCTCTTGTTTCCGGGGTTGGGGGACTGGAGGGGTGGAAGAAGATACTTTCTTGTCTTAAACTTTTTTTTTGTTGATTGTTGTGGACCATTTTTTAAGTCTTAATTGAATTTGTTACAATATTGCTTTTGTTTTGGGTTTGGTTTTTTAGCCACAAGTCATGTGGGATCTCAGTTCCCCGACCAGGGATCATCCAACCACACCCTCCACACAGGAAGGTGAAGCCCTAACCACTGGACAAGGAAGTCTCTGTCTTGAATTTTCTACAGCAGCCGTGCATTCAAGTGTTGCTCACACTTCAGATCCATTAGCATTGTGAAAAGGCAATGAAAAACACAGCTAGAAGCAGGCGACGTGCCCGAGTCTGCCCAGCGGTGCCGGCAGGCTGGCTGCGGCCTCTGGTCCCTGGGCAGCAGCCAGGCTTCTGATGGGGTCGCCTGGACCCGAGGCCCCAAGGGAGAGCTGCCCCGGGCTCCTCCGGCAGGGGCACCCAGACACCACAGCTACGTGGGAGAGGCGACCCAGCAGGCTGGGGCCTGACGCCCGAGGGCAGCCTCCGCCGACCCGAGCGGGGATCAGAGGCGTCAAGCCCAGACGGGTGAGGGGCAGTGGGCACTCTCCAGACGAGGGAGCCTGGGTGAATCAGGAAAGTCACTGGGCTGGAAAGCGATTAAAGGGTGAGCGTGGGAGGGGATTTCCACGGAGAGCGACCGGCCCAGAGCAAGTCCAGGCGGGCCAGCTGCAGGCCGCGGCCCTCCTGAGGGTTGTTGCAATGCTGCCCATAAAACCCAGATCCGTGGAGACTTGAGGCCTTGATCTGGTTTCTTTTTTCTTATGTTGCCCTTTAGAAAAACGGATCCAAGGAAACCCCAAAGCTCTAGAACAAAGCGCTCTCCATCAAAGGGGTGTGAGCAGTCGGGAGACGTCTCTGGGAGAGGCCAGCTGGGGGGTGTCCCCAGACGGGTGGGCTTGGGGGGACCCGGCTGTGAGGTGACCCACCTTCCTCCCCGTCCTGGGACTGTGGAGGAGACTGTGGGGGAGAAGACTCGCTCCTGCCGTCTCTCCAGAAGGACGACAGCGCATCCTCCCAGACAACGCCGGACACCGGAGGCTGAGGTTAGAGAGGGAACAGACTTGTCTCAGGGGTCACGTATCCACTACTACAGACTGCTCTGATCTCCCCTGTGACCATCTAGGGGCTGTTACTGTCATTTTAAATAATATACCTGGACCTCGCTTTATCAGTTCATTTACTGTAGGTAGTGTTTACTGACTCCTGATAATGAAAGAATGGGAAATTCTTGTGTTATCTTTCTTCCTTCCAATTTTTGTTGGTTCCATTTCCATTTTATCCAGTCACTCAGCAGCTACGCACTGAGGCCCTACTGTGTGCCAGATGACATGCTGGGTGCTGGGTCCACAGGGTCAAGAAAACACACAAAATTCCCGGCTGGCATGGGGCCTGCATTCTAATAGAGGGGGTGGATAGTAAGTAAGGGAAACATCAAGACTTTCAGAGGGAAATCAGGCAGGGAAGGAGACACAGTGTGTGTGTGTGTGTGTGTGTGTGTGTGAGGGAGAGAGAATGAATGTGTGTCTGTGTGACTGTGTGTGTGACTGTGTCTGTGTGTGTGACTGTGTCTGTGTGACTGTGTGCCTTTGTGTCTGTGAGTGTGACTCTGTGTGTGTGAGTGGGACTGTGTGGGGAGGTTTCAGCAGGGTGGTGGGACAACCTCCCAGAGAAGGTGCTGCCTGAGTACAGAGCTGTGTGAGGGGAGGAGACAAACCCCGAGATGCTGGTGGGGGGGCCCCCCCCGCAGTCCAGGTGGGGAGGAGCCATGGCCCCGGGGGAGGGCTGGTGGGGAGGCCTGCAAGCTGAGAGGGGCAGCTCCTCGGGCTGCGTCACAGGCTGCAGGCTCTGAAGAGTTATGAGCAAAGGGGTGACTTGCGCTCCCTTCAGTCTAAGTTTGTCCGGCGTTAATACACATCCTCTTTGTAAATAAATTAATCATCAGTGCTTGTTCTATGGACTGAGCCTCATGATCAATGAGCACTAAAGTGAATTTACAATAAGATTAAGTAAATACTGTAGAAAACAGCAGAGATTTTACTCCCGGTTCCTCTCTGGCCCTGCTCTTGCCTCCAGCCCACCTCGTCCCATCTTCCTTTCCATTCCATTCCGGGCAGTCCCCTGGAGTGGACCGGATGCCTGCAGCTCAGGGCATCTCTAGGGCACTGGTCCCGGGACCGTTTTGTAGTCCAGCCCATTGCAGCTGCTGCAGACGGATGGACGAAGGGAGCAGACCAGCTTCCCTGGGGGAGTGGGTGCCTACGGAGGGTAGAGGGCTGGCACACGGGGACGTTCTGTGCAGCAGTCCTGCGTCGGGTCAGGTACAGAACTGAGGGAGTGCGACCAGGACCCAGCCAGGCCCCGGCCAGGCCCCAGCAGCTGAGCGCCAGCGCTGTGCCCAGGGCTGTGTTCCCTGGGGTGCTGTTCCCGGGGGCGGGGTCCAGATGCTCTGGCAGGCAGGGGCTGTCAGCACTAGCCCTCTGCCCCTCTGGAGCCGTCAGAGGCTCAAGTAATCCAGCTGGGGTCTGAACCTCTCCCAGATGGGGCCACCAGCAGAGATCAGCTCTGGGGAAAGATTTAGTGAGCCATCTCTCCTCATCCCTGACAGACCTGGAGGGCGGGACTCCCAGGTCCTGAGGATCTACGCAGGCCCCTGGGAGCTGTGGGCTGGGAACTGAGGCTTAGCTGCCAATGACCTGCCGTTTCCATGAGAGGGGACACCCTGCTGAGTTCCCTCCTGTGGCCCTCCCTTTACCCCAGTGCTCCTGTCTTTTTCCAGCCCACACTCCTGTGTCCAAAGGCCTGGTGCTTCTCCACCCAGTCAGCTGAAGAGGAGAGTGGGGGTGGCTAGTTCCCACCTAAAAGGAAAGCTGTGTCCCAAGATGCCGACACAGGGGTGGTCCTCTCAGCCACCAGAGTCTCGCCCAGTTTTGTCATTTAGAAGCTGTGTGACTTCATCTAGGTTGCTCCGCCTCTGATCTCATCGGTCAAGAGACTCAAACACATGTGAGGGTGCTCTGCAAACGTTTAAAGCCCGCACGTTTGTGAAATCCCCTGGGTCTGGAGAGAGCACCAGTGTGTCCCAGGCCTGGAGAGGGAGGGGTGACCGACAGAAACCAGCTGGAGCAGAGCTGGTCTGGAGCTAGCTCACGATTCTAGATTATGCAGGTCTCAGCCGACCTGGCGGGCGCCCCCAGGAGACGCCTATGCAGGACCGGGGTCAGGGCCTGGGCGGGGCCTGGGAGCCCCAGGAGGGTGTGGCCGGCAGACAGGCTGAGACCTGGGCTCCCTAAGGCTGGCCGAGGCCCTCACTTGAGCTCCCCCCTCTGCTGCCTCAAACATTACCAGTCTTGATGGCCTCTCTTCTCTCACGGCCAACCACGCCCTCTCTGGGAGGGTTGGGGGCTAGCTGGCCCACGTGCGCATGTGGGCGTGTGCGGGCATGTCTCCTGTGGGCTGCACAGCTGTGGGTGGGAACTGACAGCCCCTTACCTGGATGCTGGGGGGGTGCCCCCCTCCCCTGGACACGCTCTGTTCCTGTTGGCTCCGTGTCACTGGGCAGAAGGGTGCAAACACAAGATGTGGGCACATCATCGTTGCTGCCTACTGCTATTCCCATAATGATCCACTGCTAACAAGGGTATGTATGAACAGGCTCTTAAGAGACGGGAAGTCCTGGGGGAACTGGCCAACATAGGGTAGCATGATGACCCAGGAGAGCCTAGACTAGCCTCAGGGTTCCCATCTTCTTTTGAAGTCAGTAAAAGTCGGGGAAGGAGTAATGACTTTTTTTTTCAATTAATTTTTTTGGGCAGCACCATGCAGGCAATGGCACCCCACTCCAGTACTCTTGCCTGGAAAATCCCATGGGCAGAGGAGCCTAGTGGGCTGCCGTCTATGGGGTCGCACAGAGTCCGACATGACTGAAGCGACTTAGCAGCAGCAGCAGCAGCATGCACCTTGCGGAATCTTAATTCCCTGACAGAGGCCCCACAGCAGTGAAACCCTGGAGTCCTAAGGACTGGGCCGCCAGGGAATTCCCTGGAATACTTCTTGAGCCTCCTTCCTGTGCTGTCACAGATGTTATCTTGCTCATTAGAGTTCCCGGAGATCAAAGCCAGTTAACCCTCCTGCTTGACAGATGAGGAAATTGAAAGATAATGAAAGTGGGCAGGACACAGCCAAGGGGAGGAGTTGGGGTCGCAGAGCTGGACAGGGCTGAGAAGCAACCGCAAAGGTGGTGTCCGCGGGAGGCTCTCCAGGCGGCAGAGAGAGGGGAGCCTTCAGCTGAGTATTGGGGGGGGGGGTGGCCAACGGTGACCTGAACCTCGGAGAAGAGGCAACTGGCCCCGTCGGCCAGGCCTGGCTCCCCCAGGCCCAGGTCTAAGTGGGCGGAGCGCAGCTCTGTCAGGGGCGGTCCCAGGTCGGATGCAGACCCGGTCCTTCCTCCTCCCCCGGGAGGGGAGGCTGAGGGGCCTCAAGGCTCCTGCCTCCTAAACCACATGGGGATGGAGGCGGGCGCGGGAGGGTGGGCCATCCAAGCAGAGACCGCTGTGGGCAGCCTGTCTGGGGCCCCCACACGGAGAAATCTGCCCAAGGGGGGAGGAACCCAGCTTAGCCTGATCCCCCCTTCACCCCCCCCCCCCCGCCACCCCGCCCAAACCCCAGGACCGTCTTCATTTTTCTGATTGCGCAATGCCAAGGGGCGACTGGCCAAGCGAGGAGGAGGGTCAGTAGCTGGGGCAGGGTTCCCGTGGCCTGGGAAGCTCCAGCAGCTGTCTGGCAACCCCCCCACCCCCGGCGAGACTCAGCCGTGCCGGTGGGATACCACGAAACAGGCCCCTCCCAAGCGGCTAGGCCTCTAGTCTAGACGACAACCCTTCCTTCCTCTTCCCACGCCCCGAGTCCAAGGCCTGGAGGTCCCCGGGAGCGGTGGACTAAAGGCCCGAAGGCCCGAGCGGTGGGACAGCAGCCCCCTCGGTCTCCGCCCCCGCCCACCCCGCCCCACGCCCAAAACCCGCAGGGTGACCGCGCCCCGCCCCCGGGCGGGCCGGGCGCGCTGGAATGCGCGGCGGCGCAGGAGGCAAGGGGCGGGCACCGGACATGTGAGGGCACATCCCGCGAGCTGCCGCCCGGCGCGCAGACGGCCCAGGAAGGAGCGGGCGAGCGGGCTGCCGGGCTCGGGGGCTCTGGAGCCCGGGGCCGGGCGGCGCGGCGCGGCGCGGCGGCCAGGGCCGAGGCGGGGCCCGACAGGCACCAGGCGCGCCGGCCTGGCGGCGGGGAGAGCCGGCGGGGCGCAGCGCGGCCTGGCCGCGGCACCGCGCGCTCCCATGACGGCGGCCGTGCTCCGGGAGGGCGTGCTGGAGAAGCGCAGCGGCGGGCTGCTGCAGCAGTGGAAACGCAAGCGCTGCGTGCTCACCGAGCGCGGGCTACAGCTCTTCGAGGCCAAGGGCGCGGGCGGCCGGCCCAAGGAGCTCAGCTTCGCCCGCATCAAGGCCGTGGAGTGCGTGGAAAGCACCGGCCGCCACACCTACTTCACGCTGGTGACCGAGGGCGGCGGCGAGATCGACTTCCGCTGCCCCCCGGAGGACCCGGGCTGGAACGCGCAGATCACCCTCGGCCTGGTCAAGTTCAAGAACCAGCAGGCCATCCAGACCGTGCGCGCCCGGCAGAGCCTCGGGGCCGGGGCGCTGGTGTCCTAGAGCGCGGGGGCGCGCCCGGCCTGCCCGAGGTCGTGCCAGGTGAGCTCCCGGGTCCGAGCCCCCCTCCTCTCTGGCCCTCCTGTCGCCTCTTTCCCCGCCGGAGGAAATGGGGGCCCCAACCTTTGAGCCCCCTCCAGGCTGGGCCGTCCGAGGGCCAGCGGGAAGGGAGAAACCTGGGGGAACGCCCAGGAGTCCAGCCTGGAGCCGAACGCCGGCCTCCCCCGGGCGCTGGCGGGCTGACTGTGACCTCCGTGTCCGAGAGGAAGGTGGGCCGGCAGCCTCCCGAGGCTGGCTCTGGCCTGACTCCGAGAGGAGGCTGGCGGACAGGCCTTGGGGCCTCCACCCCTGCCAGGGCGGGGCTCCTGGGCTGAGGGAGCGGGGTGGGGGTGGGGCAGAGAGGGCTGGGCTTGCCCCCACTTTCTGCTGGGATGACTGTCGCCCTCGAGTTGGAGCGTGGAATTGTGGCAGGAAGACTCCCTCAGCGGCAGGGTGCTCAGGGTTGGGACGGGAACCAAGAAGCCAGTAATCCCCAGGTGGAACTTTGGGGCGGGGGCTGGGCTGGACCTGGGACGCCCCGCTAAGGCCGAGCTGTTTGGGAATCCAGGAGATTTAGGAGGTTTTCAGGCAGGCCACTCCAGCCAGGGGAGGTGGGCCTGTCCACCTGCCCCTGGTGTCCAGCATGTGGGCTGGGCAGAGAAGGGGCCTGGAGGAAGGGCTGGGCCCTGGCGGCGGGTGGCTCGGGCCACAGCCTGTTGTCTGTGATGCCGTGATCTTCTGTGGGCCGTAGGGCAGGGGCAGGGGGCAGGCCTGTGGTCAGGAAAGCGGGGCAGGGACCAGGGCAGAACCAGAAGCCCTGGCTCGCCCACCCAGGAGGAAGGGTCTAGTTTGTCTTTCTGGAAGGAAACTGACGTTACCCCCCGCCCCCCGAGCCCAGCCCACCCACTGATGGCCTCTCACTGCGGTGCGGAGCCCTATGCAGTGGGGGGCCCCGAGCTGCCGGCTGACAGGCAGACCCCGGGCCTTTGAGCTGGATCTCTTTGGTGCCCCTGGCCTCAGGGACCCGGAGGGAGCAGCTCCCTGCGGGGGTCACAGGGGGGTGTTCTGAAATGTGGGAGCAGGTCCGGGGACTCTGCACAAACAGCTCCTGTGGACACGCTCCCCACCACACCTGCTTCCACCCTGATGGCTGTGCTTCCTCTCCAGCTTCTGGGCCCCCATCGGCTCTCGGAGCGTGACTGTGCTCCTGACTGTGCTCCGAGTGGCGAGGCTGCGGCTGCGGACACCCCCGTGGAGGAGGCGTTGGAGTCACGGGTCAGCGGGAGCCAGCAAGGAGGGGGACAGCCACGGAGAGCTGAGGATGAGGATTCGGCCCCGGGCGCTCAGGCTCTCAGGACGTGCCTGTCCCAGGCCCAGCCTCTGAGCTCCAGCAAAGCCCCGACCCGCTGCGTCCCTGCTGTCTACTCTGCAGACTGTCCGACCCAGGCTTGGTGCTGTGTCTGCAGGAGGGCGGCCCCCGGGATTGCTGAGCCACCATCTTAGGACTTGAGAGGCCCGCCTGGGGACCACGAGATGAACCCCCCAGGCTCAGCTCTGGATTCACCGAGGCCCACTCTTGGGGTCGTCTGCTGCTTGGGTCCTTTTCGGGACCCCCACCCCTCCAGGCCCCTCTTTGCACACTTCTTCCCCCCTCCTGCCCATCTTCCCCGCACTGCCGTGCCAGGCCTGGAGGTGGTGGGGTGGGTAGAGGCTCAGCCATTACCATTTCACACCTGTCCCAGAATCTGATACCCTGCAGAGGGCAGTGACCACGCTGTTCTCCGAATGAGAGTCTTTCCCACAAAGACCTGGTATTGGGAACATCCCTCTCCTTGCCTCCACTTTCCCAAGGTAAACCCCATCCTGAAATCTCCAGCCTGGGGAGGCAGAGACCCTGCAATCCAGAGAACACAGCCTCAGAGGTGCTGGAGGAGGGACCCTGGGGCCTGCATAGGCCACTGTGGCCTCTGCTGTCCTCCTGGGAGGCAGCCGTGTCTCCCCAGTGGGGCTCGTCCCTTCGTCACTCACACACTTGGGCCTGCTCCACTGACATCACAAGTCTTCTCCACGTGATGGTTTAAAAGGAATCGTTTCAGCAGCAGAGAAATGGAGGTGGAGACAGCGCTACCCTGAGTGACACAGGGACGGCCCGTTGGCTGACCCACGTCCGGCCTGCCCTGTTGCCGTGTGGCGGCTTCAGAGTCCGATGGGGCAGGGAGGCCGAGTGTCCACCACAGGGGTCTGGAAGCCGCTTCCAGCCCTCTTGCTCCCCGCAGGCTCCTCCTCCCATCCGGTTACGACTCCTGTCCTTTGTCCCCGTCCCCCAGAGCCCTCTGCAGCTTCTCTTTTCTCCAATATGTGAACCTCATCTTACAATTGAATAAGAACTTAAGGTACAAAGACACTTTCACAGATGCCTCATTTGTGCTCATTAGGCTGTCCACCCAGCCCACGATGCAAATAAGCACCCCCGCCCAGGCTGGCTCTCGCTGTGACCAGTCGGTGGTGTCTGCCTTGAGCCTCGGGAGAGAGTGTGGAGGCCAACGGCTCTGTGTGTGGGTGGAGGGCGAGAGACCTTGGTGTTGCCACTGCGTCCTGGACTCAAGCTATGTGAAAGGCTTGGCTTCATTCTACTGTAAAACAGCAGCTTCTGAGATAGATCCTGGCTTTTTCCAGCAAACCGAGGGAGGTGTCCAGACACTCAGAAATGGGAGTGTGTTTGTGAGCAGATGGGATCAGGGTGTGGGACATGCTCGTCTGGCAAACAAGCCTCTTGCAGGCAGGCCCTGGGGGAGTGGAGACAGAGCACCTGGTCTGAGCTGAGTCCAGGAGGCGAGCAGTGGCCGCTGTGCCCTCGAGGGGCAGGTGCCGTGGGGGGTGTCCTCAGCAGAGCTGCTGGGGGGTCATCCTGGAAGGCTGGCTGTGCAGAGTAGTGAGGGGCATGGCCGGTGTCGGGGGAGCTTCAGCTCTTGGCCCTCTCTGCTTTTGGGGAACACCACCCTCTCGGCTCCAAGTATCCTTTGGTTCCTGTCCAAGCGCACTTGGGCTGCTCCCTTTGCTAGGAGGTCCTGGCCCCTCTAAGGTTTGTGCTGTGGGTCCTGGCATGGAGTATGCTGGAGCAGCTGGTGGATGTCTGGAAAGGGAGAAGCACTAGGAACCCCAGAGCGGGTGGGGCTCAGACGTTCCTGGGGTGTCTGCTGGGGAAGAAGGCCCTCTCCTGGGATCAGGGGTACCCTCATGCTCTGCCGAGGGGGAGGAGCCTGGGCCCCGTGCCAACCCCCGGGAGTGCTCAGCTGCACTGCTGAACGGGGTCAGGGCCCCCCGGGGGCCCTGAGAGGCCCGGCTGTGCCCTGTCTACAGACAGGCACAGGGTGGAAAAACCTCGCTCACAGGAGGCCTGGGTGGGGCCTCGCCACTCTGCTTGCCCGGCCGCCCTGGCCTCATCCCTGCCAACCCCTGAGTCATCAGTGGGAAAGTAAGGCAGGGCGAGTTCTTGCAGGTGGGGGTGGGGGCCTCTGTTCAGGTGAGCAGGGTGGGGTGGAGGCTCAGACAGCCATCCTGTGGCGGGGACTCGGGGTGGCGGGCGGGAGCCTCTGGAAGCGGGGGTCTGCAGCAGGGGGAGCAGGCACTGTGCCCCGACCCGGAGGCCCTCTCCCAGAGCTGGGGGTGCAGAGGCACCTTGGCGGTGTGCCCACCAGGCCCAGTGCAGGGGCCCTGGCAGACCCTGGCCTGCCGTGCACCTTGCTGCAGTAGTCTGGGCTGCCCCTCCCAACTGCCAGAGTGTACCGCCTGGGACGCGGCTCACCCTCCCGACTGGAACCTTCCCTGGTGCCCAGAGGACATCCCGGCTCCCAGGGGGCGTGCCCTCCATGGCCAGGCGTCTCCTGTGTCCGTCCCCACGCCCGCAGCTGGGACCCCTGCACAGGACAGGCGGGGGCCCTTGTACCCCCACTTCCCCCCTGCCCTGGGGACTCTCCCTGCTCTGTCCAGGCCTCAGAACCTCCCTGCTCCTCGGCCATGGCCCCCCGTCACCACTGGGGACGGCCACTCCCGCCCTTCTTGCGAGCCACTGAGTCCCTGGGACTCGGTAGGTGCCTTGTCATCTCGACGGTGACTGAGCTGACTGACTCCACGGGCCCACGTCAGCACAAGGGAGTCATCCAGCCACGGAGGCTGTGGATTCAGAAACAGGTTATGTGACCTGCTAGGCGTCCCAGCGGCTCACCGGTGGGTCCTGGATGTGTGCCCTGAGTCCATGCCAGACAAGCCCTTCTCGTAGGGTTAGCGGGCGAGTGGCCAGGGAGAGGGGCTCGCAGGCAGGTGGAGAGGGTGAGAGCAGAGGCTGGGGGCTGAGAAGGGGCATCGGGGGGCCTGTGTGGAGGGCACTCTCGGAGGGACACTGCAGTCAGGCCTTGACATAGCACTGGGTCCAACTCCAGGAGGGGGACCAGCAATGGGCCCCTCCACTTGGGAGGGTCTGCGTGAGCTCGCAGGGGCAGCCCTGGGCAGGATCCCCTGGGGCAGCAGAAGGGCCTGGGGCGGGGCAGTGCGCGTCCTGTGTTGGCTCGAATGCTCCGTCTCACGACCTGGGCACAGGGCCCGTCCTGAGGGTGAGGCCTGGGCTCTGCTGATGGACCCTGTGCTGCGTAGCCTGCTCCTGAGACCCACAGGCGGCCCACCTGCTGCCGGGGTGAGCGGGGACTCCCCTGGTTTCAGCACTGAAAGCTCTGTGTCCCCAGAATGCCGCAGGCCATCAGTCACCCTCCTCCGCACTGCCCAGGGTCAGGAAGCCTGGCCCCCCGCTTTCCTGATTTCAGCTGTCAGGCCTGCCCTTGGCCCAGGGCCCCGGGAAGGGCCCCCACAGAGTCCTGGGCTGTGAGCTGCGGGGCAGGGGCCCAGGGCACTGCCAGCCCCACTCCGGCCAGTGGGGCGTCCTGCATCCTCAGGACACACAGACTCCTGGCCGCAGGGAGGAGGGGGTGTCCCCAGGCTGCCCAGTCAGCTCTGCCTCTGCTTCATCAGTGCTGAGCCCGCCCCCCTGATTCTGCCTCCCAGAGGTCAGGGAATGCAGGGGAGATGTGGCCGGGGCAGAGGTGCCAGGGCTGAGCAAGGTGAGTTGGTGCAGAGCGCGGGTGCGGCAGGAAGCACAGAGGAGGTGCTGACTTGGGGCCGCTGGCCTGGTCCCCGCTTCTTCCTCCAGGCAAGGGAGAGCCTGTTGCCAAGCTGCTGTTCTTACACATAATCCTTTATTTTATTACAGACATCCATTCATTGAGGCAACTGTGAAAGGATAGAAAATTATAAAGAAGGAAACAAACGTCACCTTGGTGTTTCCATCTTTCAGGGGTCATCTTTGTCAGCTTTTCGCTGTATTTCCCTCGACACTGACTCCTCTCTAAGTGTGTGTGATGCTTAACTGTCACCTGGTTTGCGCCACGCAGGGTCGCACTGTGGGTGCTCTGTGTCTTCATTTCTCACGTGTTGTCCGCTGCTATGAGACCGCGACAGGGAACGCTTCTCCTGCTGTTTGTTTGCCATCCAGCCCCTCCTCAGCTGGAAACCCCCACGCCCTTTAATGCTTATCTCTGTGTATAAGGATGCAAAGAACATTTGCCTATTTGAATCTCTCTGTGTCTCTGGATGTTTCTTTCTGAGAATATTGTTTTTTAATGTAAATTTTCTTTTTTTTTTTTAAATTGAAGTACTTGAAGTACACTTTTGAAGTGCATTCTCTTAAAAAATTACGTTTCAGGTGTAAAATATAGTGACTCACAATTTTCAAAAGTTATACTCCATTTATAGTTTATTATGAAACATTGGCTCTATTCCTTATTGTATGTGTATCCTTGTAGCTTATTTACTTTATGCATAATAGTTCAGTCCTCTTCATCGCCTACCCCTGGGTCAGCCCTGACTTCCTCCCGTTCTCTGTATCCGCGAGTCTGCTCCTTTTCCGTCATGTTTGCGAGTTTGTTGTATTTTCTAGACTCCACATGTAAGAGGCATCACACCGTATTCTTCAGGAGAATCCGTGCCGTGCCATGGCTTCATGAGAGCCGGGGAGTATGGGCGTGCTCCTTGAGGAGGCTGGTGGTCGCAGAAGACAGAGATGGATGGTGGGGGCCGGGGCGCAGGAGGGATACGGGTGAGGGGCTGGTGCGGAAGCAGCGCTGTGGGCCGGGTCTGGAGCCCGACCCGAGCCGGCGTACGGGCGGCAGCTGAAGCCTGAGCCCTGATCACAGCCCCGAGTGCGAACCCCGACCGTGTCTGCTTGCTGACATGGTCTGCCTCCTGGATCGCCGTGAGTCGTGTGGAGAGAGCGCCTGTAAAAGGGACAGCACTTGGGGTGCACAGGCCATCTGCGGGCACAGCCCCGGGTCACTCTCCACCAGCACTGCTAACCAGGCCCCTCTCCAGAGGCCCAGAGCCCTGCGAGCTCACACACACACGCACGCACACACACACAGGCACTCACCTGCACGTACACACGCACACACGTGCACAAGCATGTGCACACACACGCAGACACACACACGTGCACAAGCGTGTGCACACACACACACACACACACGGGGACGCCCCTCGGCTCTGTCTTCCTGCTAACCCCTGTGCTCTCCCTGAGCCCCCTGCTCCTTCAAAACTCAGCTCGGGAGCGCCGCTGGTGGGCAGACCCCGTGCAGCCCCGCCGGTGTCTGCCTCTGAGGGGCTCGTGTGCATGCTGCTTCTCAAGAGTGACTGGCCTAGAGACTGGACGGATGTCTCGCCCACACAGTGAGGGCTCCTGAAGGCCTGAGCGTCCGTCTTGCTCGCTGCCTCTGCTCATCCTAGCTCCTTTTTAAGTTTTATTATCTCTTTATTTTTAAATGTTTTTGTTTTTTGCTCATGTTATGTGGCCTGTGGGATCCTGGTTCCCTGACCAAGAATCAAACCTATGCCCCCTGCATTGGGAGCCTGGACTCTTAACCGCTGGACCGCCAGTGACGTCCCTCTTCCAGCCTGCTTTTGAAGGAAACGCTGTGTTGGGCAGGTCCGTGTCGCAGGACTGAGCGTGGCCAACAAGCTGGTCCCAGCGACAATCATGTACGTTTGGAAGCAGGTCCCTCGTGGTTGGACCTTCAGACAAGAGCCCCTCCTGGCCGACATCCTGACCGCTGTCCTGCGATGCCCTGGGGCAGAGGCCCACCAGGCACGTCCAGGCCTCCAGCCCTTGGGGACTGAGACGACACCTGGCCTTGCTGCTGTGGCCATCCCCACGTGAAGCAGACAGGCCGGCCTCATGCATGCCCACCACGGCATCTCCCTGAGGGCTCCCCTTCCCTGGCGCCCCTGTGGGAGGCCCAGGCTGTGTGGGGGGCATCCAGCTGCAGCGCGGGGCTCTCCTTGTCCCCGAGAACAGTATCTCCCCGCAGCACGGGCGTGGCAGTCCCCCAGAGGGAGAGGCTGTCACCCCCACCAGCCCACCCTGCCCATGGGGACCGCTGCGTCACAGGCCTGTCCTGCGGACACAACCCCATCCAGGCTGATGGTCCCTGGCCTGGGCCTGCACTCACAGGTATGATGCAGGCAATCAGCCCCAGCATCGTTTACTGGGGGACTTAAAATGGTCCACCCTGCCTCCAGCCAGGACGGGGCCAGGTGTGCCTGGGGAGGACCCCAGCAGGACCCCCGGGCACTCGGGCCTTCGCTTCAGTTGTTACCAGCACCCAAGAGGCCTTTGTTCAGAGCTGGACTCTGCCGGCGCTGGGAAGGCGCACCCAGCACAGCCTGTTTACCCAGCTCCTCCTCAGCAGACGGTGGGTGTCTGGGGGGCGGGCCTGTTTATCTTTGGCAGAGACTAAATCCTGGATGAACGGCCGGGTGAGGCCAGAGGCTTCCAGCTGTCCAGTCACCCCTCTCCACCTCTCCCGACGCTGGATCCCCTGAGAAAGTTACAGTGGTTCAAGGGCTGTTAGGATATCGCTCACCTTGGGGACCATGGTCACTAGTCTTCAAGGAACTGGACTGGGAGGGGAGGCCGCTCACTGGGCGGGGACCAGACTGACGGCTTCCCAGCTGTGTGCAGGTGCGCAGCGTCACGGGGTCCCGTCCCTGCCGCCTCGTTTGGTCTCCCACCGCTGGGAGCAGAGAGGATCTGTCTCTGCAGAGAGAGAAATGGAGACTCAGAGACACTGGTCGCTTGCTCAAAGTCACACAGTGCTGACCTGCTGTGGGGTCTGCACCCAGGTCTGTGAGCCTGGAACTGGCCGGGACGAGGCTGGGAGGCCTGGGGGCCCGCAGGAGGGACTGCGATGGGTGTTGTGAGGTGGGCCCAAGCAAAGGTTTGGGCGTTTATGCCCCTGCCTGGGAGACTTGGGGTGGTGGTGGGGCTGTCATTGGGTTTTACTGAAGGCTGATGAGGGCAGGGCTCTGCTGGGTGTGTGGGAAAAACTAAATAATTCAGTAATAAAGCAGGAAGGCTGCATTAATTGCCTGGAGCCTTGTGGGGTGGACACACGTGCTGAGCCCTGGCCCCAGCCTTGTGGGCTGGTCTGGGGTGTGAGGCGGCCGTGGGCCCTGACCTGCCCCGCCAGCGCCCGAGAAAAAGATGAGAGTCCCAGAGAGGCTCCTCATGGAACAGACAGCCGGTGGACCGCAGCTCCTGAGCCCCCTCGCCAGCTCCTTCCCCCTGGGCCCTGGGGGTGGTTGGAAGTTCAGCTCTCTGGTGGACCAGGCTGGCCGCTCACCCTCGGGCCCAGTGCTTGGTGGGTCACCTGGAGGTCTTGGAGGCAGGGTGGCACCGGGCAGCAAGCTGGGGGCCGGGAGCTGGCTCTTGGTGGGGCTTGAGGGGGCCTCCTTTGACCCGAATTGGGGGAGATGCTGAGCATCCAGCCCTCCCCGTTGGCCTTCGCCGTGGCCTTGGGCGCAGAGGGTGCTCTGCAGATGAGGAAGCAGAGCTCAGAGAGGCCACCCTGGGATCCACCCCAGTGCCGGCATGGGGACAGGACTTGGGCTGCATGTCTGAGTGTGTCCAGAGGCTGCCAGAGGGTGGGGCCGGAGTCCCAGGGCACTCCTGTCCCACCCACGCTCACCTCTGTCCCCTTCCCTGACACCCCCACCCCCCAGGGTCCGCCTCTGGGGCCCAGCTGAGCCTGCAGCACCTCGAGGAGTGGCCAGGGCCCCAGCCAGACGGCTGCGTTTACTCAGCTTTTCCTTGACATTCTACACACGCGAGCACTTGGCCGGTGCCCGGAATGCTGTTTATTGGAACAGTCTGTCTTTCGGGGCGCCTGCATCAATTGCCCCATTGTCCCTTCCTTTCCTGGACGTCTCAGGCTGGGGAGACCAGCGTCAGGGAGGGAGGTGCCCCTGCTGCCCTGGTGTGCAGGCACCACGGAGGTGCCAGGGCTGGGTGGGCGGCAGCGGCCTCGGGTCTCTTCTGGCCTAGTCACTTTTCTCTGTTGTGTTCTCAGGTCCCAGCGGAGCAACCAGGGGAGGGGAGAGCCCACCGTGCAGGCGATCAGGTGCTTCGTGAAGGGAGTGCCATTCCCAGTCCAGGGCCAGGGCTCAGCCCCGCGCTGCCCCCAGTAGCTGCGTGGCCTTGGGCAATTCAGCGTCCGCTCTGGGCCAGCTCCGAATCCAGGCTCTGCCCCTCACTGGTCAGGTGCCAGTTGTTTGCCCTGATGAGCCTCAGTTTCTTGATCCATAAAATGGGCTGAATAACAGTCACTCCTCATTGTCTGTATTTGCAAAGCGGCCCACTTGCTAAAATGTATGTATCACCCCTGATCAGCACTTGTCGGGCTTTTGTGCCAGGTGGGTGAGAACTGTGAGACCCCTGCAGGCCGCGCTGCCAGCAGAGCTTCAGTGAGGTGGCAGCTGCCTCTGGTTTCCATCTCATGCTGCAAACAAGCGGTCGGTGCCACGCTTCTTGCGTATTTGTGCTTTTGCGGGTGACTCCAGGGTTTGAGATGGCCCCCGAAGTTGGTGCTGCAGGGCTGTCTGCTGTCCTGAGCGTGAAGAAGCTGGGACATGGTTGATGGAGAAAATACATGTTAGATGAGCTTCGTTTGGGTGTGAGTTCTCAGGCTGTTGGCCCCGAGTTCAACGTCAATGAGCCAACGGCATGTATCAGATAAGGTGTCTGTAAACAGACACGCGTGAAGAAGGGCTGTAGCGACAGGCTGGAGCCCTGGGACCCCGGCCCCGTGTCCCGTATGCCGAGGCTCTGGGTTTGCCGGGTCACATTGTCTGATGATGAAACAGAGCCTTGAATGATGAGTCAGCGACACTCGTCACACAGGCTCCGGAGGCTCTGAAGTTCAACTGTGTGCAGCTGGCCGGTAGCTCTGGTGGTTGTTACTGGTCCATGATGCCTGGGTCCACAGGTCTGTCTCCTGACCCCTCAGCCTCATGAGGGTCACGTGCCCCCCAAAGTGCACACAGGGCGTCACGGCCAGACTGGCTGGGGCCTGGGGCATCTGGCCCGCACTCGCTCTGCCTGGTCCCCTGTGAGGCTCTCAGAGCCCTGGACACCTGCGCTCTTCGGATGTCTCCTCAGGAGGCTGGAGAGGCCCAATCCCAGCTCACAGGTGAGCTTTGAGTCCAGGGGCTGCATGAGCCGGCTGGGGCTCGCTCCTTTTGAGAACCGCACCTGCTCACTCTGGGGAGATGAGGGCTTCGGGGTCCCCGGGGAACCCTAAAGACAGCCACTCCCGCATGGGGCAGGCGGTAGGGCTCACGGCTTAGCCGTCCACCCACTGACCCTGCCCCTTGCCGGCCAGCTGTGGGCCGAGTCGCCAGCCCCCTCCCGTGGCACAGCTGCCTTCCTCCATCTGCCTCACGTCCTCTCGTGAGTTTAATCTGGTCAAATTAAGAGTCTTTACATAAGTGGACTCTGTAAACACTTTTCAGAACTGAGCCAGAATCGTGTGTGGTGAACAGCATTCCCTTTTCCTGGCACTTTGGTTTCCTCCGACGCTAAGGTTCTCCCTGTTTGCCTGTGTGTCCACGACGCAGTGAGCCTCCGTTTTTCCCGTTGGCAGAGAGTGCTCAGGCCATCGGAACACAGAGTCCCTTCCTCCCCTCCCCCTTCCTTTCCTTCCACCCCCCGACTCTAACCTGCGCAGGTCCTGCTGGACCTGGGAACCTTCTTTCTCACTGTCCGGGAATTCCCTCCACCTCTGCCTGGCACACAGCCCTCCCCTTCTGCAGGATGTTCATTCAGTGAAACCCAGGCTCCAGAAGCTTCTTGAGAAAAGAGACACAAGACTCTGAAGCTTCATGTATTTAAAAATATCTACACATGAAAAGATGCTCAACATCGCTCACAATTAGAGGAATGCAAATGAAAACTACAATGAGATGTCACCTCACAGCAGTCAGAATGGCCATCACCAAAGTCTACAAACAAATGCTGGAGAGGGTATGGAGAAAAGGGAATGCTCTAGCACTGTTGGTGAAAATGTAAATTGATATAGCCACTATGGAAGACGGTATGGAGCTTCCTTAAAAAACTAGGAATAAAACCGCCATCAGTTCAGTTTAGTCGCTCAGTCGTGTCTGCCTCTTTGCGACCCCGTGAATCCCACTCCCAGGCCTCCCTGTCCGTCACCAACTCCCACCACATGACCCAGCAATCCCACTCCCAGGCATGTACCCCGAGGAAACCGAGACTGAAAGAGACGCACGTGCCCCATTGTTCACTGCAGCGCTGTTTACAGTAACTAGAACATGAAGCAACCTAGATGTCCATTGGCAGATGGATGGATAAAGAAGTTATGGTATATATACACAATGGAATATTACTCAGCCAGAAAAAGAACATATTGAGTTAGTCCTGATGAGGAGGATGAACCTAGAAGCTATTATACAGAGTGAAGTGACTCAGAAAGAGAAAGATAAATATTATATTCTAACACATATATATATATGGAATCTAGAAAAATGGTACTGAAGAATTTATTTACAGGGCAGCAATGGAGAAACAGACATCTAGAATAGACTTATGGACATGGGGAGGGGGAGGAGAGGGTGAGATGTATGGAGAGAGTAACATGGAAACTTACATTACCGTACGTAAAATAGACAGCCAACAGGAATTTGCTGTGTGGCTCAGGAAACTCAAACAGGGGCTCTGTATCAACCTAGAGGGGTGGGGTGGGAGGGAGATGGGAGGGAGGTTCAAAAGGGAGGGGACATATGTATACTTATGGCTGATTCATGTTGGGGTTTGACAGAAAACAGCCAAATTCTGTAAAGCAATTATCCTTCAAAAAAAAAAAAACAAAACCTTTCCTCCACCCTCACGGTCAGTTGACAGTTTGGCATCTTGGTCTTTCTAGTTGGAAGTCATTGTCCCATAGGATTCTGAAGACATTTTCTCTTGTATTCTGGTTTCTGGTATTGCTACTGAGAAGCCTGAGGCTGCTAAAGTTTTTGTGTGTGACCACATTTCTCCCTGGATTCTTTTGGGCCATGGGGTTGCTAAAGAGTCGGAGACGACTCAGGAACTAAACAGCAACGTTTCTCTCTGGAGCTGGGCTCCCGGTCCTCAGGTTTTGGTGCTCGTGAGGCTGGGTGCTTGAGTCCTGGGAGGCCGGCGCAGGCTCTTTGATGGCTGACTCATTGGCTCTCTGAGGCGCCAGGGCCCCCAGGTGTGAAGTGTTGGGTCCCCGATGGCCCTTTAACTTCCTTATCTTCCCTGACCAGTTTCTCTTTGTGCTTTCTGGGAGATTTCTTCAACCTTCCCACCCAGCGCTTCTATGGAATGCTTTGTTGTTGCTATTGTATTGCTAATTTCTGAGAGTTCTTTTTATTTTCAGAATGTTCCTTTTCTTCTCTCTATAGCTTTCTCCCCCGTTTCATGGACACGGTATCTCCTCTTTCTCTGTCAGTTTTGGAAGTTTTGCTCTGTTCCTTGCATTTTGTGTGTTCTCCGGACTATTTTGGGTGTGTAGTTCTCTTTCACAGTAGATGTTGTTGGAAAAAAGTTGCACAACATGAAAGTTTCAAGCTAAGTTTCCTTTGGGGCAAAATCAGGACTGGAGACAGCACTTTAGAGAGTTCTGAGAAACTGCTCCGAGGAGGCGAGGGGAGGAGCCAGGTTATAGGGAGTTTTGCAATAAAGGGCAGGTAGTCTGAACATCAAAAGTTTATTGTTAATTAAAGAAACCGGATATCCCAAGTTAAGGAATGCAGGGCTTTTCTACGTGTGGGAAGATGCAGGAGCCTGGGCTCACTGAAACTCCTTTGATGTGTACCTCACCTATCTGGGTCAGTATCTTGTGGATTTTTTAAATTAAATAATTATTGATTTATTTTTGACTGTGCCAGCTCTTCCTTGCTTTGCTCAGGCTTTCTCCGTTGTGGAGGTCAGGGGCTACTCTGCTTCTGTGCAGGGCATCTCACTTCGGGACTTCGCTTGTTGAGAGGAGCTCTGGCTCTGGAGCTTGGGCGCGGGAGCTGTGGTGCACGGGGGCTTCTCTCGGACCAGGGCGGACCGTGTCCCCTGCACTGCCAGGGAAGTTCAGTGCCTGGTGTCCTCGCATCCTGAGCTTCCCCCGGGCTCACCGAGGGGTAGCTGCAGTCTGGTGGCTGCTGGTCGGCAGTGCTTCTTCCTCCATGCATCCCTCAGGGCTCGCCAGTTCACCATCTGCGGAGGCTGCAATCCCTGGTGATGTGACATCCTGGTTTGTTGATGTGGCAGAGATATTCCGTTTCTCAGTTTTCCTCCAACATCTGGTGGTCCTCACTGTACATTTACAGATAGGACCTGGAAGCACGCAAAGGCCGTCGGAAGCTCAGGGTGTGGCTGGGGCTGGAGGCCCTCAGCCTCTCTGCAGGCCCCAGACGTCAGTGCTTCCTGGAGACGGCTGCCTTTCCTAGATCAGAATTCCTATCTCCTTCTGGGCCCATCTGAGGCTGGCTGCCCGTGTGTCCGGAGTAGAGGTGGGGGGTCACCCTCCGTTTGTAAGCTTCACTCCATCCTGGGTCCTGCTGTGACGCCCGTGCTCTCGGCTGAGCCTGTGTCTGTGACTGCTGTCCTCCCGCCTGCCGTCTAGGCCCCTGCTGACCTCACCCTGCCCACGTCCATCTCTTTCTCCTCCTCTGATTTCTGTCTCCCTTCCCTTTGCACGTCTGACCCTTGGGGTTCCCCCTCTCCCTCTTCTGTCCCCGCACCCCGCCCATCTCCAAGCGGCGTGTCCGCTGAGCTCTGCACAGCTGACAGCGTCCTCCTCTAGCCAGCGCCCGCTGCAGTGGTCACTCCCATGGGGCACCCCCAGGTCCAAGGCGCTGGCCTCAGCTAGCTGAGATGCATGTCTCAGGAGTAACGTCAATGCGCTAAGACGCTCACATCTTTCTGGTTTCTCTGATTAGAGGGAACCTTCTGATGTTCAACTACAGGTTTTTGGGTTTTTTCCCCCCAAGAAGCATCCCTTTGTATCCGGCTGCTCCCCTACGTCTTCAGAGCAATTCTCAGCACGCTCTAAGGGTCTGTCTCCTGGACTGTAACCCTCAGCTGTTTGCTGTCATGTCTGACTCTTTTGCAGCCCCAGGGACTGTAGCCCGCCAGGCACCTCTGTCCATGGGATTCTGCAAGCAAGAATACTGGAGTGGGTTGCCATTTCCTCCTCCAGGGCACCTTCTCGACACAGGGATCGAGCCCACATCTCCTGCATTTGCAAGTGGACTCTTTGCCACTGAGCCACCTGGGAAGCCCAACCTTCATTAAGGTCCCCAAAGAAAACAACTCTCAACGCAGAGGCGGCGTGTTTTCCTCCAGCTGGACTCTACTCTGTTCCGCAGCAGTGCTGCTCCCTCCCCAGGAGCTGCTTTTACTATTCATTTTGTGCCATTGGGCTTCCACAGTGGCTCAGAGGTAAAAGAGTCTGCCTGCAATACAGGAGACACAGGAAACACAGGTTTGACCCCCTGGGTTGGGAAGATCCCCTGGAGAAGGAAATGGCACCCACTCCAGTATTCTTGCCTTGGAAATCCCATGGACAGAGGAGCCTGGCAGGCTACAGTCCGTGGGCTCACAAAGAGTCGGACGTGATTGAGCAACTGAGCACGTTGTATTGAATGTGATTTATATTATATTCACATTTTGCTATATTTGTTTATTGTGATTATTACTGTGATTGCCTCTGAACTGGTCCCTTGGTCTCCAGTTCTTCCACCCTCGGGTCCAGCTTTTATCCTGCAGCCTGAGTGAACTTTCTCAAATGCACAGCTTCCTGTGTTACAGGAAGGCTCCGTGCTTCCTGTATGGAGTTACAGGGTTACAGCCCTTTGACGGACCTCTGGTGACTGCACAGAGTTCAGGCTGCTCGGCATGTGGGTGCACACCCGGTTTTGTGACTTGTAGTCACCCTACGGCCGCTGCCAGCCCGCCTCCTGCTTGGCCCCAGCCTCATCCTCTACACTCTAGCGAGAGCAAACTGCCCGCAGTTCTAGCTGCCCCACGAGTTTTCCTGCCGCTGTGTCTGCTCAGACTACCCTGGAGTCTGCAATGCCCTTTCTCCTTGGTTGCCTGGTGAATTCCTTTCTATATTTCCTAAGTTTCCTCTCAGGATTCATCACACCACGTCAGTTCTGTCATAAAGCACACATGTTATTTCAATTGTTTGGGGAGTTTTTAATATATTCATGTGAGCAACGAAGCAGGAGGGGAAGCCTTCCCGTCTGTCTAGATTTTAGTCTCAATAGTGACGCGTTCACGTTTATTGAAGTTGGAGAGAGGATGACAGGTGTTTGTAGCAAGTGTGTGTCTCACGTGGACCCCCTGAATTATTGAGGTGATTGTCCATGGGGGAAGGTGTCGGTGAGAATGAGTACCATTTTGTCACAGGCTCTGAAATACCGTGGTTCTCTGGCCTCCATGAGGGCTCCTGGAACCTCAGTATCCTCCATGTAGAAGCAGCAGGAATTCTCTTCCCCTTCTTTCTCCTTGGGCGTCAGGAACCGACCGGCCCACCGCCCTGCTCAGCACCGCCCTCTGCTGCTGGCTTCCCCAGCGTCACCCCTGACCCCAGAGAGGAGCCGGGTGCAGGGCTCCCGCACCCCGCGAAGCAGTAGGAGTTCCTGGGGACACGCCACTGGTTCAGAGCCCCTGTGTGTCCTGGAGTCGGTTTCAGAGGGTCACGGAGCCTCCTGCCTCGGTGTGCATGTGAAAGGGATGACTTCCAAATGACGTGTGTGCAAGTTACAGATTTCAAAAGTTTTCAGTGAAAGTTCTAAGCCCCCCAAAGTGAAGAACCCCTTAACCACTTAGATCCTTAGGAGGACTTTCAGACGCAGGGACCCGACTTGAAGGAAGATAAAGCAGTGACATGGGGGTCACGGTGACTGCGTTGCAAGCACTTCTGCCAGATGGGCTGTGTTTGTCCTCTCTGGGTCTAGTGCTGAGACGGGCCCAAACCACCTGGGTGGACGGGTGTGCACAGCAGGGAAGGTTCACGGGTGATAGGTTCGGGCCGGACTGAGGACGGCTGACTGCATAGCAGCAAGGCGGCTGGGTGGATGGGGAGAAGGCGCTCAGGTACTGGTCTGTGGGCCACGAATGAGGCACACACACTCTCTCCAAGACTTAGAATCTGGGCAGAGTTTTCTCACCCAAAAATCTGAAATAAGATCCCAGTTTCATGGGATTCCTTCTCGAAGTCTCCCTAACTTGTCATTTCAGGGACATTTTATGAAACCACAAAGCCACAAAATTCCCAGATTACCAATGGCCAGTCCACACTCAATAGCTTGGATATTAAAGAATTTCCTGGGCCTTTCCTGGTGATCCAGTGGTTAAGACTTTGCCTTCCAGTGCAGGGGATGTAGTTCGATCCCTAGTTGGAGACCTGGGATCCCAAATGCCTTGTGGCCCAAAAACCAAAACATAAAACAGAAGTAATGTTGCATAAAATACAATAAAGACTTTAAAAATGGTCCACATCAAAAAATATTTTTTAAAAATAATTTCTTGATTATTCCTGCTTCTGGCTGCCACTTGACAGGATTAAAAACATACTTCACTTTTTTATTGATCATTTTGTTTTTTTTAATCTTTATTTTATAGATAAAATAAATGAGCCAAGAAAATAGCATTAATAATCTACTAAAGACAGAACAGTGCTTCTGAGGGGAGGGATCAGTGAGAGTCTGGGGTTAAAATATGCAGACACCGTACATAAGCCGGATAACTAACAGGGACCTGCTGTCACAGGGAGCCATGCTCAGCATTTTGTAATAACCAATAATGGAAGACAATGTGAAGAAGGAATATATAGGTGTGTATATACATATATGAATCTCTTTCCTGTACACCAGAAACTAATACAACATTGCACATTGTCTATATTTCAATAAAATATTTTAAAAAACAGTAGTGGTTCTCACACTTTTGGGTCTCAAGAACCCTTTATGAGATTTACTGAGGACTCTAAAAACCTTTTGTTTGTTGGTCATGATTACCAATATTTACCATATTAGAAATGGAAATGGGGCAGGGAGGAGGTGCGCACCGGTCACTGGCAGGCCCTCTGTGTGCCTTGGCACCACGTCCCGCTGGCGCTCCTGGCCCCGGTGTGGGTGTGGGTGCAGGGTGGCACAGCTCAGTGTCACATCAACGAAGGCACAGGGGCCCCGCGCTACCTCCCTGCCTGCTTGAGCTCATCGTTGGAGGGACAGCAGTTCACCCCTGTGTCAAGGTTAGTGAGAGGCTGGACTGCCCGCCCCGGGAGAGGGGGCGGCTGCAGCCTGGATGCTCGGGAGCCAGAGCTTGAGTGAGCAGCTCCCAGCCGACCCTGCCCAGGGCCGCGGGCTCCCCAGGGACCAGCGGGATCTCCTGAGCCCAGAGCTGATCTCCCGCACTGTCTTTGGTCAGAAAGCTCCTCTCCATGTTCGCGTCTGTCCACTCATTGACCCCACGAGCACTGATTAAGCCCCTGCTGTGTGTCAGGCACTGTGCCGGGCACTGAGCGTACGACCAGGAGTAGGACGTGGGGCTGACACTCAGTTTTCTCCGGACAAGTTGGTAGATGACCCTCCATGCTGTGGGTCACGTGCAGGAAAACAAGGAGGCATGGGGCTGTGGAGCCTGGAGGAGGTTCCAAGCGTAGTCAGGGTGGTTAGAGCCGGCTTCCTGGGGGAGGCAACGCTCCTCTGATACTTGGAGGCAAATGGAGTGAGAGAAGGCCTCTGAGAAGCCTCTGTGGCCCCAGGAGCCGAGTGTGTGGAGGCAGGGAGGCTGAGAGGGGGCCACAGGGCGGGCGGCCCACTGGGTCCATGCCAGGGGACGAGGAGTGGGACCACCCCGACTGAGGCTGGGTTCTGGCCAGGGATGCGGGGGATGCCTGCTGCACTCTGGGGCCCCTGGGCCAGCTCTGCTCTCAGAGCGCCCAAACCCACGTGGTCCTGAGGGCCACAAGGGCCGCCTGAACCCCAGCCACAGGCCCGGCCTACCTGCTGCTCCCAAAGCCACACAATCCAGCGTCTTACGTTTCCAGAGCTCCACAGCCCACCTCAGCGTCACTGGGTGTCCTGGGCAACTCGCTCTGGAGGCGCATCCTGTCCTCACGGGGGTCTCCCCCGACCTCTGCCTCCTTGTCACCCCACCCCCTGAGCTGCCGCTCACCCTCTGGCTCCCAAGGACCACAAGATTGGGTGGGGACCCCACGGACGATTCAGGAGAATCTCCCGGACTCAGCTCCTTAGTTAATCACATTTTCAAAGCCCCTTTGGCTGAGGAGGTGGCATATTTCCATTTTCGTTGGTACATCCGTTGTTGGCAGAGAGTAGGGGGTTGGGAGGGGCCTTGCGCAGCCAACACGGGTAATCCGTCCACACATCTCCCGGGCTGAGGGCGCCAGTCCTGATTGTCTGCGGAGGGTCCTCCCTAGCCAGGGGCACGTCTGCACCAGAGCCTTACAGGCTCACAGCCCCGGGACAGCTGTGCTGTCGCCGGTGGGGTGAGGGCTTTGCGGGGGGCGGTTGACTCGGCCTCTGGGCAGATGAGCCCTGAGAAGAGGGGACTTTTTCAGGATAACTCTCAGCAAGGGCAGGAGACAGGCTGTAGAGGTACCAATGGGGAGCAGAGAGGGGGGCCTTGGAGCTGCGGCCTCGGGCTGAGCCCCACAGCACTGTGTGGGCAGCAGGCGGCCCGAGACCGTGGGGCTGAGGACGCTGCAGGCTGGTGGGGTGACAGGTGTGGGTGGGCGTGGGACTCTGGAGCCCGGGACCGGGGTCCGCGTGAAGCCTGAGGATGAATCAAGCCCCTCTGAGGCACCGCAGGGGAGGGTCCAAGGAGCGGATCATGGTCAGCACGTTCTCTGAGGTCGCCTGGCTGCTGGCCTTTTAGGTTGCTTTGACTGTTTTCGTTCTATTTGTCAGCCTGCTCTCTTTGTTCTTCCTTTTCAGAAAGCAGGGTAATCCAAGCAGACAATTCATTTTGTCTTTGCCCATGTTAAGGTTTTGTACGAAAGTTATTGCAAAGGTTATAAACATGATAAACCCACGCAATAAGCTCACCCCCAGCTCCCAGATTCCTCCTCAGACCCCAGCCACTCCTTGGCAGGGCCTGCCTTTGTTTTCCACCCAGGCCACTCCACCTGGAACCGTGACCCCACATAACCTCCCAGACCCCGATCTCTCTCCCTGGCAGCCTTCTTGCATGGAGGCTTCCCAAAGGTGACCCGACAAAAGCCAAATCAGAGCCACTTCTGCTGGCCCGAGAGGGCGGGCTCTGTACCCCCTGTGGCCCTTGGGGATGTCCCCAAGAACACTCTGGTCCACCAGTTCTGTTCCTACCCTCCTGCTGCTGGCACGGCCTCGCCTGGTCTCTGCGAGGGTCAGTGTCCTGCTTGTTTTGCCCCGGCCTGGACTCCTGGCCCATGAGATGACCAACAATAATAGCCACTGGATTAACATAGCAGGCATTGTCTTCCTCTGACCAGAGGGTGGGTATTAGGTGTTCAACCATCATTCTAAAAATAGCCAGTAAACAGGTGCACCGCCCCCCATGCTGCTGGCATGGGGCTGGAGCGGGGGCGGGGGGGGCGGCGGGGGAGGGGGGTTAGTTCCAGGCTCGGATGTGGGGAGCCATCTGGGAAACCTGCCAGGAGAGGGTGCGGAGCGTCTGTGGACCCTCAAAGTCCACCAGCCCGAGGGTCAGCCCGGGCCCAGGCCCCTCAGTGTACCCCCAGCACTGATGACCAGAGCACCAGGGTCAGGCGCCCTCCTGGGGCGCATACCAGAGTCTGAGGTGATGCCCAAACAGCAAGCCTCTGGCCCTCCTGGAGCCCAGGCCGGGGCCTGGTTTCCACATGTCCCTGCAAGGGATGTGGGGTCAGCGAGACAGCTCCTCAGAGCCCCACTCCTGCTTGGAGCCCCTCTGGTCTGTGGGCCCCCCCTTTCTGGGGCTCCTATCTCCTGGGTATGGCGCCATGTGCCCGGGCTTTGTGTGCCCCTGAGCTGGCACACGAGCGTCTTGGAGCTTGCTGGCTGCCGGGACCTGCCATGGCCCGTCCATGAGGCCGTGTGCGGTGGGCAGGGGGAGCAGGCGGGGGAGGGGCGCGGGTCTGTTCTATTTTTACCGGCCAGTGGCTGTGGGCCGCAGCTTTCATAGCCTGCCCTCTGCTCTGCCCCACAGTCTGCAGTCAGCCGCGAGCCGAGGCCAGCCTCACCCCCGGAGACCAAGGAAGGTGAGTGTCCCCTGCCTGGGCCGCAGCGCTGGGGCTTCAGACTTGGAGTAGGCCGGGGCCTGGGACGTCGAGAAGGGCGGCTCCCACCTGTGCAGCTGGGCTATGGATGGACGGCCCGAGATGGCTCTGCAGGGACAGCCGCCGGCCCGTCTAGGCTGGGAGCTGTGAGCTGGACTTTCCAGGCCCCCGGGAGCCCCAGGGGAGAGCCTTCAGGTGGTCCCAGGAGGGAGCAGGGTGCTCTGGGGCCAGAGGGGCAGACAGAGAGCTTGGGGCAAGGGGAGCGGCGGCACCGGGGCAGGAGACGGAGGAGAAGCCGGGGTCGGGGGGCAGGACCCCCTCCCCTCCCCCACTGCTGACCGGGGAAACCCACCACCTTTGCTCTTGGTCTTGGGCGACGTGCTCGGCGCCCAGTGCTGTCTGCACGGTGGATGCAGCAGGAGCAGGCAGAGTGCCAGCCCTCCTCGGGGCTCCAGGGCAGAGAGCGAAGGCGACGGGGCCCCTGGGGGGCTGTTGGGGAGCGCATGGGGACTGCAACCTGGGTGGGCTGTCTAATGGGGTGTGGGGCGTGAAGTCCGCTTGGCTGGGAGCCTGCCCCCAGCCCCGAGGGCGGATTTTCCTGCTCTGCGCCGGCTGCACAAGCCTTGCTGGGGGTCTGGAGGCCTGTGGTGCCCTTGAGCTGGGGTCCAAGGCTGGGGAGGCCGGGCGGCGGTGAGGGGGAGGCAGACATGAGCCCAAAGGGAGTGATCAGTCCTTTCCCCACCCTCACAGCCACACACACGCAACTCACAAGCCTCACGCCCACAGACACGTGGCCTCAGCCTCCGCTCCTGCGGTCCTTATCTCCCGCCGCCATGGGGGCCGGGCGTGCGCCCCCCACCGCAGAGTTGCCTCCTCCGCAGTTCTTATCGCTGGTCCCCCTTGTTTTCCAGGGGACCTGTCAATGGGTCCCGTCTGCGGGTGTCGGTTAGAGCAGCGCAGAGCTCCCTAGGCCTGGCATTTGTCAGCAGGCAGGCAGGGGGCGGGCTGTGGCTTGGCAGGGGGTCGGCACTGGCTGGGCAGGTAGTGGGTCCCCTGGGAGGCGTGAGCACAACCCGAGGGCAGTGTGTCCACCTCAGGGGGGCTCTGTGCCCCCTGGGCCGCTCGACAGGGGCTGTGAGGACCGAGCGGGTGCTCTCCCTAGCCGCACTCCTCTCGGGACCTCCTCAGAGGCCCCAGAATAAACAGCTGGCGATAAAATCTAACTTCAGCCAAACATCTCTGGAATGTGCGGATTGTTCCGCTCCCCTCTGTGCCCCAAGGTGACAGCTGAGGCTTCGGGTCACATTCCTGCAACCCAGCGGCAGGGGGGCCCACGGACACTCTGATGGGGGAGTCGGCAGGGGGGCTGCCCCCACTTGGGCGTCACAGGCTCGGGGAGCAGGGAGGACTGAGGCAGAGGTGGAGGCTCTGGAGGAGGTGGTGTGGCTGCTGCACTCCCCCACCCACTCCAGGACCTGGACCGAATCCAAACTCCCAACCCTGTGCGCAGCCCCCCTCCCCCCCTCCTCTCCCCTCCAACTCAGCTCAGGACTCCTGACCTGCCCTGTGCACCTGCCCCCACCCGTCATCCCTGAATCTTTTGCCCAGTGTCCACCCCCTGCACTGAATGCTCTCTGTTCAGGCTGGCCCCGAGTGTGGTCAGCCCGGCTGGAACATGCCCCTTCTATGGCTCAAGGACCCCTTCCTTGATCTGGGCCCCAGACTGTCAGGCTAAAAGGGGTCCCAGGATCACTGGTCAGGGGGCTTCAAACTGTGCTCCATAGACAGAGGACCCCACCGAGGAGAATGGTGGTCCTGGGCTAACCGCCGCCCCCCCAACCAGGGCTGGCTGCTTTGGTGATTTGGCTTGAACAATGGGTTCAAGAACTAAACTTTAAGTGGAAAATGACTTCTTTGATCCTTGATTTTGCAGAGGAAAACGGGCCTGCAGAGGCTCAGGGTGAAACCAGAGGGGGACCCAGGGCTTGCCCTTCCTCCTGACCTGAGCCCCTCTCCCTGCAGTGCCCCCCACAGCCCTGCTCTGTGTATGGCTGTCCATGTGAATGGCGCCCCCTGGAGGTGTGCCAGGGGGCAGCGTCCGGTTTTCTGTGGTCGCTTTTGCAGACCCTTCCTCTCTGAGCCATCCATGACCACCTGCTGCCCACAGGGCGGTCTGTCTCACCCTGTCATCCAAGGCCCCTGAGTGAGCGCCCTCCAAACACCTCTTCCGTGGATACCATTCCGGTCCCCACAGGCATCAGCTAACTTTTTCTGGAAAGAAGCAGATAGGAAATACTTCAGGCTTTGCACGTTACATATGGTTTTGTCACATATTCTTTGTTTTACAACGTTTCAAGCAAAAACAGGCCGTTCCTGACCTGTGGGCTGCAGTTTGCAGATCCTGGCCCTACACACTGGCCCAGCAGAACTGCTTTTGGTTCTGTTACGTATTTGCCTTCGTGAGATTTCTGTGCCCCTTGTATGAAGGAGGAAATGGGTAGAGAGGAAAAGAGTGAAGGGACAAGTGTGTGCCGCCTCCTGACCCACTGGGGGGCGGTATGTCTTTTCCTGCTGTGGACCCTCTCTCCCAGGCTGGGTGGCTGATGCAGCCCCAGGCCCAGCCAGTGTGGGTGGGGCAGGGATGGTGTGTCTCGCTCATCAGTAGTTCCTTCTGCCCCAGGTGCCAACCGCCCGTCACCATGCCGGAAGTGTAAGTAGTCCCCCGCCCCTTCCCAGGGTCCAAGAAGGCGTGTCCCTTTGCCGCAGACTTCAGATCATCTGTTCAGTCCCTGAAGCAGTTCCCTGGGAGGCCAGATCCTAAAACAGGGACAGTGCTGCATGCTGGGGTCCCCAGGGCCCCCACAAGTGCTCCCAGGGTTTGAGCAGAACTCCTCCCCGTTGGCCTGCATCTCAGAGGTTGTCTGTGCTAGTGAAATGGGTGGACCACGAGCCGTGACAGTACCACCGAGTAGATGAACAAAGCTTGGGGAGGTTCCGGGAGAGCTTCCCTCTGAGCACCCAGGACGGAAGCTTTCACAGCCCGGGCCCCCTCAAGAACCCCATCCTCCCCACCAAAAGATGACTGGTGTTTCCCAGCGAGGGGCTCCAGCAGCCCACGGAGCCTGTGGCTTTTCCTCCTTGGAGTGGCCCCTCCGCATGGTGTCTGTGTTCTCTCTGGGCACTGTCCCCATGGCCTGTCCCAGCCTGTCCCCATGGCCCTGCTCCCCATCCCCGTGGCCTGCCCCCATCCCCATGGCCCTGTCCCAGCCTGCCCCCATCCCTGTGGCCCTGTCCCAGCCTGTCCCCAAGGGCTTCCCCCCTGTCCCCATGGCCCTGTCCCAGCCTGTCCCCATGGTCTGTCCCCGTGGCCTGCCCCCCATCCCCGTGGTCCCCCCCCAAGAAGCTGAGCATTGTCCACACTTACTCTGTTTTCTGCTCCCCTCTGCCCCTGGCCTTCTTGTGACGGACGCCCACAGCGAGGTGAGTGAGACCCTGGGTATCTGTGTCCTGGTTGAGTCTTCAGTTGGGTGATGGGGTGTGGGGTGGACATTTGGGGAGAAGAGAGGGCTTGGGTCAAGGCCTGGGGAAGGGGTGTCCAGAGGCTGAGCAAACTCCCTGGATGTGGGGCTCTTCAAGGTCCAGGGAGGGGGTACCCTGTGTGTGACGCCCTTCCCTGAAGGTGGTCCTGAGGTTGGGACCAGTGTGACTGACCCACGCTGACCACCTAGCAGTTCTGCCTTGCCGGGCCTGAGAGTGCTGCAGCCCTGGGGGGCCATCTTGTTCTTGCAGAGCAGGTCCTGGGCAAAGCCACACTTGCAGGGTGGGAGGAGATCCTCCTCGGATTAGTCCATGCCCCACCGACCTCCCCACCCCTCAGTGGGATGTTGAGGGAGGAGCCAGGGTCCTTGCCCCGCCCCCGCGGCGGTCCTCGTCTGTTCAGGCTGGTAAGGACACAGGCTCTGTTCAGCCAAGGTGGGCGCTGCAGTGGGCAGCCCTGGCCCAGGGCTGGCCGACAGAAATCAGCAACAATGGATGGACGCTGGGCAGAGGTTCTCAGTGAGAATCGGAAAGCCTGGCTTTCAACAGTTGTGGGAATCTCTGAGTGTTGCTGAGGCTTGTATGAATGTGAGTTCATGGTGACTGACAGAGTGCAAGGTGGCCCCAAGCTCCCCACGTGGTGGGGAGATAGCACTGCTGGGAAGCATTTCCAAGGGTGAGGGACAGTGGACACTGAGGCTGGCGATGACCTTAGCCACAGTCCGCTCCTGGCAACCACGCTGACTGGACCCCAGTCAGACCCCAGGCTTTCCTAGAGGAGGAGACAGACCACACTGAACGGCGGATTAGAAGCTTGCTCCAGGCCCCATAGCCCATTCATCTGCTCCCATGGGGACTGCTCATGGCCCATCATTTCCACCTCATGCACAGGAATGGCAGACCGAGCTGTGGTTCGGGGTCAGTCCGGTAGCTGCTGGCTGGAGTGGGGTTCGTGATCGCCTGTGTCCAGGAGGGGACAGGAGCCCTGGGAGTCCGGGGTGGAGAGGTGGCCCCTTCGCTTCCCTGGAGAACACACCTACAGGTCTGAGACCTGTTAGACCGCATCCAGTCAGCAAGAGACGCCAAAGATGTTAATAGGAGGAGAAAATACTGTTTTCTGAGAGTGATTATGTGGATAGTGTCGACATCAGCCAAAAGTTTGACGACTGAAGTGATAAGCTTCTTCACTGAGGAACTCACAGCTTGTTTCTTTGACATGAGGTGGAGTTGCCCCCAGAGATGCGGGCCGTCCTTGCTGCTGGAGGCCTGTGCTTGTCCAAACCTCACTCTGTCTACAGTCCCTCTGCTGGCCTGGGGCGGGGGTGTCTCAGCCCCCTGATTCACAGATGAGGGAGGGGTGCGCAGACCCCAGGGCCCGCAGGGTGTTTTGCAGGATCCAGCGCATTGGTCAGGGAGCTGAGTCTCTGAATCTGAGGGGTTAAATCACAGACGGGCACTTAAGGGACCCTGAGGCAGGGGTTCTGGGTGCTGAGGGTGACTGGGCAGTGTTGGTCCAGATTTCTGGTTCTGTGCCCTCTGCCTCAGCTGTCTCTCCTCCTCCTTCTTCTCAGAGAAAACCCAAGATCACTGCCTCCCGCAAACTCCTGCTGAAGGTGAGCGGGTTCCCGGCCCTGGGGGAGACAGCTGGGGAGACAGCTGGGGAGGCAGAAGGGTGCAGGGCTCCTCTGAGACTGGGATGGCCGGGGAGGGGGAGATGGCTGAGGAACGGAGGCACAACGGAGGGGGCCAGTGGAGCCCAGAGCCTGAGCTCTGGGCCTGGGGGGAGGCCGGACCCCTCGTGGGGACAAGGGCTGGTTTTGTTTTGGTAAGTGTTTCTCTCTCAGGCGCTCTGGGTCCTACAAGGATGGGAAATGATAAGAGGAAGGTGGAAGGGCAGTGAGGCCCAGGGTCCGAGCGCCCACGTGGTCAGATGGGTCCCAGGGTCTGGCCTCGTGAGGTGCACACACTCTGAACGTGTGGCCTCCTTGTGCCCACGTGCCTCCTCAGGGGCGGGGCCAGGGCCCGCCCAGCCTGGGGCCCACCTTCCCGTGTGGTGCTTGGATACTCATCCGGCTTGGCTCCGTCCTGTGCAGAGCCTGATGCTGGCCAAAGCCAAGGAGTGCTGGGAGCAGGAGCACGAGGAGCGCGAGGCTGAGAAGAAGCGCTACCTGGCGGAGCGCATCCCCGCGCTGCAGACCCGCGGGCTGTCGCTCAGCGCCCTGCAGGTGTGGGGGCGGGCAGGTGATGGTGTGTGGGTGGGGGGGTGGCAGGTGGGGTGGGGATGGGGGGTGGGGTCTGGGGGGAGAGGGGCCCCGA
Organism: Bos javanicus; assembly: GCF_032452875.1. Lineage (NCBI taxonomy): Eukaryota > Metazoa > Chordata > Mammalia > Artiodactyla > Bovidae > Bos > Bos javanicus. The sequence continues at coordinate 81,581,506 of NC_083883.1, forward strand.
CAGGTGACCAGGAAGGGGGGGCAGGCCAGCCCAGGGAGCCCAGCAGGCAGGTGGGCAGCTCGCTGGGGAGGCCCCTTCTCCAGAAGGGGCCTGGCTTCCCCTGCAGATGGCTTTAAAGTTTTCCTAACATTAATAAGAGGGTAGATACCAGTGACTGCAGAGCAAAGGGGCTGGAAGGAAACAGATCTCCTTTGACGTAGGACGTGGCTATGCACTGATAAACCACTGAATGTGAATGTGTGTGGTCGATGCCTCGTTCACCACACATCACAGCTTGCCGGGCCCAGCCTAATAAGTGCAGGGCACTCACACAGCCGACAGTTGGGTGAAATCAGCTGACAGGAAGCCTATGTTATGATGAAGAGTTGAATATACCCTGTTATTCACTGAAGATGAGAAGTGGTTGTCTGGCACGAATGGCTCCGAGTGTTTTGATGGTTCCCTGCCTGAGCATGGGGCCGCCCTGCTTGGCACTGCATGTCAGCCTGAGGAAGGTACAAATCCAGAATTCCAAGGATGGTTTCTGCTGAACGTGCATCAGTGCCTCACCACCACCGTCATAAGTTGAACCATCCTTAGACCAGGGACCGTCTGTAAACCAAGGCTTCCAGGTGGTGCAGTGGTAGAGAATCCCCTGCCGATGAAGGAGACTCAAGAGATATGAGTTTGATCCTTGGGTCAGGAAGATCCCCTGGAGAAGGAAGTGGCAACCCACTTCAGCATCCTTGCCTGGGAAATCCCATGGACAGAGGAGTCTGGCAGGCTACAGTCCACGGGGTCAGAATCAGACATGAATTAGCAAGTAAACAACAATCTGTAAATCAAGACGTCATCCATGGTTCCCTCCAATTGGTGGCAGTATTCTTATTTTATTTATTCTCATTAATTATTCTTACTTTATCTTTTTGGTTAATACACAGTTTTCAAAATTTTACAAATAACGTATTCTTTTTATCAAAAGAAAACTTTCTGGCGATAACAAGTACATTCAGAAAGGAAAACAAAGGGCTTCCATTCAGAGTGAGGGCTCCAACAGCCCCTTCAGGTTGAGGGTGGGAGGTGGCCAAGGGCCCCCGGCTGAGGGGCGGAAAAGGGTCTGGGGGCTGAGCGCTCCTAGTCTCCCTTCCCGATTCCCTGCTTCCCCAGGACCTGTGCCGTGACCTGCATGCCAAAGTGGAGGTGGTGGACGAGGAGCGTTACGACATCGAGGCCAAGTGCCTGCACAACACCAGGGAGGTGAGGGGCTGGGAGGGTGGGGGTGGGTGGGGCCGCTGGGGAGGGAGGCGGGCTCTGACTGGCAGGAGTGGACCGGATCCCCCTCCCACTGCGGACTCTGGAGATGCCGCTTGGCCCAGCCCTGGAGATGGCGGGGGAGGGCGGTCTCACTGATGAAAGGCACGACTTCCTCCAGCCCGCCAGGAGGGCTCCGCAGTGGGACAGCAGCCCCCGTTTGCTCACCCACACACATCGTCACAGCCTGGCGATGACAGCTCCCCTTGGGCACGGCCTACCTGTGCACTATGCCTGTGATCACTCTGCGCGCCTGTGCACCAAGTGGTGCTTTTATCCGCACCCGACAGATGAGGGCCCTGAGGTTCAGCGAGGCTGGGAACCTCGGCCCGGGTCACACAGCAGTGGGCCTGGGACAGTCTGTCCCTGACCCCGACTCTGGCGCTCAGCGCTCCCTCACCGTGGGGCGTGGGGGCGTCAGCTCCAGGGGGGTGGGCGGGATGCAGGGGGCAGGGCTCCTGCGGGGGGGTGGGCGGCTTGCGGGAAACTGTCCACGCAGAGAGGCGTGGGGAGGGACCGGAGGAGGACTGCCACCCTGGAAACACCCTGGGGCGTGGCCCTGCCCTCAATGGGCTGCTCTGAAGGCTCACCGGGAGGGACCTGTTGGAAGCGGGAATAGGAGGACGTGCCCCCCTCCCCGCCCCCGGTTCCAAACGGGGCTTCCAAACGACACATCGGTCTGTGGCCACCACGGCTGACCGCCTTTCCCGTCCGAGCAAGATCCACCCACCCCTGTGCCAACAACATCGGATGGAACATAGGTGTCTGTCCACGAGGTGGCGGTGGTCATGGGCGTCCCTGGGGGCCTGGCCCGGAGCCCTGAGCCACCCGCTCCCTGCAGATCAAAGACCTGAAGCTCAAGGTGCTGGACTTGCGCGGGAAGTTCAAGCGTCCCCCGCTGCGCCGCGTGCGTGTCTCCGCGGATGCCATGCTGCGCGCCCTGCTGGGCTCCAAGCACAAGGTGTCTATGGACCTGCGCGCCAACCTCAAGTCCGTGAAGAAGGAGGACACAGAGAAGGTAAGCCCCACCCGCACCAACGCGGCCGGCCCTGCAGCCCCTGGGGGAACCCCGCCACCTGGCAGAACATTCCAGAACCCTTGGGGGCGGGGGGGGGGCTCCCCGCCCTCTTCTGGGGGAAGGAGGGCTGGGGCTGCCCCGCCTTCTAGGACAGGCTGACTGCCCATCTCCCAGTCTCAATTGCGCCTGGCGGGCCGGCGCTCAGTCTCCGTGTGTGGCCCTCGCAGGAGCGGCCCGTGGAGGTGGGCGACTGGAGGAAGAACGTGGAGGCCATGTCTGGCATGGAGGGCCGCAAGAAGATGTTTGATGCCGCCAAGTCCCCGACCACCCAGTAGAGGTACCGAGGGCCAGCCCCCTGCTCCCGGCCCCGCCCCCAGAGCCAGCCCCCTTCTTCCGGCCCCGCCCCCAGGGCAGCAGGGACTCCGACCACCCAGTAGAGGTACCAGGGCCAGCCCCCAGCTCCCGTTCCCGCCCCCAGGGCCAGTCCCCTGCTCCCGGCCCCCAGCCCCCAGCCCCCAGCCCCACCCCCAGGGCAGCAGGGGCTCCAGGGCGGCGCCCCCAGGCTGGGCCTTGTGGTCTGAGGAGAGCGCCCTGAGCTGGGCTCAGTTTCGTCCCCAGATGTTCTGGACGCGTCACTCCTGCTTCGGGCCCTTGCCCCCTCACCTGCACGGGGCTGTATCAGCTCCATGGTTGCCCAGGTGTGCACCCAGCACCACCTTGGGTGCAGATGGCCTGGCCGCTCTCAGGCCCTCTGGACCCCAGACTCTGGGGCAGGGCAGCCCCTGGGTGACTCTGATGTAAGAGCTTAAGACCTGGGCTTCAGTGGCCTCCAGGACCCTCTGGCTCTGACTTTCCTAAAGTATAAGCACTTTTAACTGCCTGCTGGGGAGTCCTGCCAAGTGCCCAGCAGTGCTCCAAGAGCGACGGGGCCGCCCACTCTCCCAGGAAAATGCTGGAGAAGGCACAGAGTCAGGCCAGGTGTGCCCTGCGTGAACGAGCCGGGGGACACATGACAGGCAGGGTCTGTCCACAGCCCCGTCGTTTGGAGAAGCCCCCTGGAGGGGTGAGGGTGCAGTGGGGTTGCAGACGCTGGGAGAGCAAGTCAGGGGCTGACGGTGCAGTCGAGCTCTGCGCTGGGGATCACTCGCCAGACGTGGAGGGGACGCCCGGCCGGGCGGGGCGGGGACCCCGTGGGGCAGGGGGTGTGGGAGGGCACCGGGCCCGGCTGAGAGCTGAGGCCCAGCCTGGCGCTGAAGGCCCTGCCCCTCTGTCCCTGCAGGCGGGTGGCACCGCTGCGCTCCGGGCTCCCCGCCCGCCCCGCCCTCCAGCCCTGCTCGCCGCCGCCCCGCCCTGCGCCGCGGAGCGCCCACCTGGTCCACGGCTCCCTGCCTGCCTGAGCGCCCCTGGCAGGGTTGGGGTGAAGACCTCGCCTGGGGGGTGGGCGCCTGCGGGTCCCGGGCCCCCTGTGCCTGTTGCCCGAGGGCGTCACGCCCCCCCCTCCCCCCCATTAAAGCCAGTGTCCCGATCTCCCGCGGCTCTGGCTGTGAGTACCCAGGGGAGGGGAGGCGGGGAGGCCGTGAGGGCTTCCGGCAGACACGCACAGAGGCACACTAAGGGGATTTCACACAGCGCAGCCTCACCCCGGGGGCTCAGCTCAGTGCAGCCTGACCCCCGGCCGTCAGTACGGAACTCAGGGGCTCCGCACTTCAGCCCCCGGCCCTGCCGCTCCGGAGGGCCGTTCTCCAGGCCCCCTCTACAGGTGCTCTGGTGTCCCTGACCCTCGGGCTGAGCCGCTGGCCCCTCCAAGGAGACGCCCCGTAGTTGCAGGCCCGGCCACCAGGGGGCCCCTTACACTGCCCTGGACTCTCTGCCCCACCCCCGGCCAGAGTGCCATCTGCCCGCGGAATCCCGGCCAGATTTCCCTTCACATTTCTGACAGGGAGTGTGCCCCGGGACTGATTCTTCCTAAGGTGGGGCAGTCAGGGGTCTGTCCTCTAGGTGAGGTCCTTTCTCCATCCCTCAGGCAACTGGACCAAGTCCAGTGCGGGCTGGAAGTGTGCTGGGATGGAGTGTGGGTCTGGAGGCACCCCCTGCACACGGGGGACAGCGGCCCATGGAGCAGGGACCAGCGTCTGGGCTCGGAGGATCTGGCTTTTCCGGGTGGTGTCATGTGAGTCTTGAGCTGTATCCTCCGGGGAGTGGCTGCTCCCTGCCCTGGCCCTGGGCTTCTTGGCTGCCCAGCACTGGTTCCAGGAGAGGCTGGGTTGAGTGCAGAGCCCTCCGCCTGCCTGTGAGTCCCTGCTCTGCCCTCTGCTCCCAGTGTGCTACCTGCCATAAATGCCCGAAGCTGGGAGCAAAGTGCAGCGCCCGGGGCCCCGGGGCAGGGCCTGGCTCCTGTCTGCCTGCCAGCGCCCGAGGGACAGCAGCCTGGAGGAGCTGGGGAGCATCCTGCTTCAGTCCTGCCTGCAAAGAGCTGGGTGGGCAGAGAGACAGACGTGTTCAAAGAAACAGCTCCTACAACACGGAAACCCTTAGGCACAGACACGCCCAGACACACACGCACACCCACACACTCCCAGCTGCAGAGCCTGGCAGGCATGGCCGGTTCACGCCAGAGAGCGTGGCTTGCGCTTCACACCCAGGCAGTCCCGGCGCCCCTTCCCTGCCCCAGGGCCCCTGCAGACGGCCTGGGTCCAAGGCGTGGCCCCCGCCTCTGCCCTTGGAGGCCCGGGGTTGCAGAGGCAGCTCTCAGTTTGCTGGCTGACTGTTGAGCTGGGTCCCGGGTACTGGGCCCCACCCTGCCCTACAAACCCAGGCCTGATTCAGAGCAAACACCCAGTGCAGACAGCCCACGGGACGGGGCCCTGGGGTGGGCCCCAGGCCTGCTCAGGGGCCTCTGGGGATGTCCAGACCTCTGGTTCACAGCAGGGCCACACCTCGGCTACCTGCCGCGTCCCCTGTGGGCTGGATGGGGCGGGCTGGGCTGTGGCCACAGCAGGGACTGGGCAGGAGGCATAGTCTCTGGAGAGACGCCCACCCAGTCCCCGCTCACCTTTCAGGGACCCGGGCTGGCCTCGGGCAGAGCAGAGCTGGGGTCAGACCAGTGGCCGCAGCACTCACTCTGTGCCAGGCTCCTCTCTCCGCACCTGATTACTCCTCAGACATTCACATCCCCTGAGAAAGGGACCACCGCCACTCCCGTTCTCCAGAGGCAGAGAAGCCACAGGCTCCTGAGTGAGGGACCAGGACTGAACCATCTAGTCTGTAAGGGCCCAGACTCTTAGTCACGGCTAATAACACGCTTTGTCAGAATCACTCATTACACTCTCACAGAAACCCAAGGCTCAGATCCTGTTACTTCAGATCCATTCACACACGAGGAGACAGAGGTTTGGAGAGCTGAAGTCATTCACCACAGGTTTTGGGGTTTGACAGCCGCAGGCTGGGGACAGGGACCTGGGGGTCACCCTTTTCTGGGATCAGACTCAATAGGGCCCAACCTGTAACTTTCCAGAAGGGACGTGGCCGGGCACCAAGGGCAACACACACAGCTTGGAGTTTGCTTGTCCCCACAGAGGGGAACATTCAGATGAGATGCAGACGCCCCCGACGGGCTAAGGGTTTTCCCCCACCAGCAGGGACGTGGACCTGCAGTGGTGCCTCGGGGCGGCGTGTGGGGGGTGCGGATCCGCTCCTCCTGAGGACCCCCAGGCGGAATGCCTCCCACAGGCGCTCCGACCAACCCCGAACTCTGTCTCCTCATGGCAGGAGGCCGAGCCCACTCTCCGCCTAGAGCCCCCCTCACAGCAGGCTGGCCCCGGCCCAGGGCCACGGGGACTGAAGGGCCCGCCATGGAGGAAGCCAGTTAAACATTAGCCCCAGTGGCCCCCCACGAAGGGAGGCAGGCTTCCCGCAGGGCTCTGGGCTGGCCAGCATTGTTCCAGGTGGGTGACCAGGCTGCTGTCCCAGCCAGGGACAGGCCGCTGGGACTGTGGGGGGGCAGCCTCCTCTCCTGACCCCCAGAGCAGCCTGTGGTTACAAGAGAGGCACCACCTTGCACCCGGGACAATTCCTGGCGGATCTGTGGGTCCTGGAACATGAGCCCCACAGTGTCTGGAGACAGAGAGGGAGTGGCTCCTTGAAGGCCACGGCCCTAATGGGGCTGAGACCCAGGGGCTGGACTCACTGCAGGCGGCAGGGGCAGGGCCCAGGGGCCTGGGCAGGCGGCCCCTCTGGCTCCAGCTCCGCACCACTGGGCTCCACGGTCACACAGGCGGGGTGAGCCCACCCTTGGCTCTGGGCTCAGCATAGAAGTCTGGTCTCAGCTGGGCGCCAGGACAGGCATTCCCATGCCGGAGCCCCATGGAGGAGTGTGTGTGTGTGTGTGCATGTGAGCACGTGTGTGTGCATGTGTGTGTCCATCGGAAGGGGTGAGCCTGGTGTGTGCGCCCCTGTGCACACGCCTGTGAGGGCGGTGGCTTGCCTGCCTGAGTGTGATGGATGGCGTGTGTTCCTCCTGTTAGAACTTCCCAGATGGCGATTCTGGTCAGATCTCTGCCCCAAATCTTACTGCTCTGCGGCTTGCTGGGAAACCTGGCCTTGAAGTTTCCGTAAAGGTAGTGTATTCAGTGAAAAGGATTCTTCTCTGTTCAAGTATGCATCAGTCAGTCAGTTCAGTCACTCAGTCATGTCCGACTCTTTGCGACCCCATGAACTGCAGCACGCCAGGCCTCCCTGTCCATCACCAACTCCCGGAGTCTACCCAAACTCATGTCCATCCAGTCGGTGATGCCATCCAACCATCTTATCCTCTGTCGTCGCCTTCTCCTCCTGCCTTCAATCTTTCCCATTAGGGTCTTTTCTAGTGAGTCAACTCTTCGCATCAGGTGGCCAAAGTATTAGAGTTTCAGCTTCAACATTAGTCTTTCCAATGAACACCCAGGACTGATTTCCTTTAGGATGAACTGGTTGGATCTCCTTGGAGTCCAACAGACTCTCAAGAGTCTTCTCCAACACCACAGTTCAAAAGCATCAATTCTTCAGTGCTCAGCTTTCTTTATAGGCCAGCTCTCACATCCATACATGACTACTGGAAAAACCATAGCCTTGACTAGACGGACCTTTGTTGAGAAAGTAATGCATGTCTTAATTTTATTATTTTAGTATCAAATACATTTTACTTATGGGGTGGGAGTACAGGAGGTGGTAATTATTGTCTTTTAATTACTTACTTCAAAAAACAATATGGTAGCATTTGTATATTCATATTTTTAAAAAGTATTAGTTTGGGAAAATACAAAGTCAGGGAACCACTGCCTTGGATTCTTTAGGGTGTGGGTCTTACCTCTCATGTGGGAACTGACAGTCAGGCTGACTCACAACCCTCCTGGCCTGGGTCCCACCAGTCTCCACTCTGGCTTCTGGGGAAAAAGAAGCTTCCTTATGTCCTATGTAGACAGGAGTTGGGGGCTAGGAATTCTAGAGCCTGACATCGTCCTTGGGAGGGGAAGCGAAGGGGCTCTCCCTCCCACTGGCTGTGGAGTCTTGAAAACCCCTGTCCTGGAGCAGGGGTTCCTGGGCTGATAAACCCTGTCTTCTTGGATTCTCCCAGGGGAAGTGGCCACTGCAGGCTCACAGTCAGTACGTTCCCTGCACCAACCTCTAATTTTATGAACTAGGGGATTGCACGGAGAAGGCAATGGCACCCAACTCCAGTACTCCTGTCTGGAAAATCCCATGGATGGAGGAGCCTGGTAGGCTGCAGTCTATGGGGTCGCTGAGAGTCAGACACGACTGAGCAACTTCACTTTCATTTTTCACTTTCATGCATTGGAGAAGGAAATGGCAACCCACCCCAGTGTTCTTGCCTGGAGAATCCCAGGGACGGGGGAGCCTGGTGGGCTTCTGTCTATGGGGTCACACAGAGTCGGACTCGACTAAAGTGACTTAGCAGCAGCAGGGGATTGCAATTCAATATCTTGTAATAATGTATAGTGGAAAATAATCTGAAAATAAACAATTCTATAAGTATATATGTGTAACTGAATCATTTTGCTGTATATCTGAAACTAACACGATACTGCAAATCAACTATACTTCGATTAAAAAAAACTAGGTGATGGCAAATGCTTCTGAAGCCCCTGTGTGTCCCTTTCCAACCAGCCGTTTCTCGCCCCAAAGGCAACACGTCCTCAGTTTGTGTTTTCATTGCCCTGGTCCTTTGTGTTTCTGGTTCCTGAAACAATGCATTGTGTTTTGTTTGTCAGTCTGACATAAACGCGTGCTTTCTGCTTTGAGGTTCATCAGAGGGAGAAGGCAATGGCACCCCACTCCAGTACTCTTGCCTGGAGAATCCCAGGGATGGAGGAGCCTGGTAGGCTGCCGTCTATGGGGTTGCACAGAGTTGGACACGACTGAAGCGACTTAGCAGCAGCAGCAGCAGCAGAGGCGGAGATTGTAGTAAAAGAAGAAAATGACAAAATACCGACATTTACTCACCCATTTTCCTGTGAACAGACCTCTGGGTGGTCTCCAGAATTTTGCAACTGTAACCAGTGCTGCTCCGAGAGTCCTGCTGGCCCCTGCGGTCACAGTGCTGGGCCAGCAGCCCTTGCTGGGTTGTGCCACGGATGCTCTTGCAGCAACTTACCGTCAGGGCGACCCCGATCCTGGAAAAGATGGGTCCTGGGTGCTGAGAGACCTGACGCAGCCACCCGGCTGACCGAGGCGATCTTGGGCCTCTGGGGTTTCCTGGTCTCCTTCCCAAAGCAAGTTAGTGCCATTCTCCAAGCCTAGACACGGGTGAAGGAGGCACCCGCCCTCTCCTCAGGACGCTCGGGTGTCAGGGCACCGCACAGCATGGATGCGCGGAACACTGCCCCTGCCTCATGAGTGTCCCCTCTCCCGCTGCCTGCACGTGCCCCAGGGGCTGTGTGCTGAGCCCGTGCTGGGCAGCTCCCCGCTGTCTCACGGCCTCCCCATCCATCGGGTTGGCCAGGGGCACTGCTGACCTCGTGAGCTGTGGACGACCCCACGCTGCGCCCTCTCAGGCCCCGGGTCTCAAGATGCCGAGCCTCAGGGCCCGGGGACACCTGCCCTCATTGCCCCTCCTGCAGCGAGTGGGCACCTGGCCTTGCCCCCCACCTACGGCCAGCCCTGTGACCGCTCGGCCTTCTGGAGCTCCGCCGACGCTGCTGCCCCTCCTCTGGGCTGCCCATGATCAAGCCCTTTTTTTCTTTTATAGACTTAAAAGTAACCCCTCCGCGGTGGCCTGCCCTCTCCAGCCTGACCTCTCGACCCTCAAAGTCTCAGGGGTTTTCCTGCTCAGCTGCCGTTCACCTCATTTCAGGCCTTTCCTGTTCTGCGGGGTCACAGCCAAGCCCCTCTTCCAGGTCCGGGAGCACCACTCCTTGCCTTACCGCCTCCCGCTCACACCTGCGTCTTCACTTGCACCCCGTCTTGTAGCTGGTCTGTTGCCACCTTCTCTGACGAGTGAATTTGTTTCACTTGCCTTCAAGCCCAAGCCAGGTGTCCCTGTCCTTCAAGGTGCCCCAGTCTGTCCGTTAGAATGAATCTCTCCTGATGACACAATTTTAATTTTCATCACAGCCTGTCTTTAAAAAAAATTTATTTCCACTGGAGGATAATTGCTTTACAATATCACGTTGGTTTCTGCCATACATCAACATGAATCAGCCACAGGTATGCGCGTGTCCCCCCCCCGTCTCAACCTGTCGTGAACGCAGCGTGCAGTATGCACCACAGAGGAGTGCATGTGAGTAGGTACGCTTGTGCACGTCTGTGTGAATGCAAGTTTAGGAGCACACGTGTGTGTGCCTCTCCACTGCCCGAGTGGGAGTGTCTTGGAGTTAGGAACCGAGTCCCCAGCATCTTTGAGTCACTGAAAGCCAATGCCGTTTGCTGACTGCAGCAGGAACTGTGTTCTCCCACCAAGATGTGGGCAACCCGTAAGCCCTGCCAGCTGTGAATGCAGCCTCTGCCGATATGATCAGGGTGGGCCCTGGGCAGGGACTGGTGTCCTGATAGAAGGGGGACTTTGGACGTGGGTGCAGAGAGGCCAGCATGGCTCCCCGGCTTCCGAAGGCAGATGAGGAGTCACGCAGCCGCAGGCCCAGAGCTGCCGCAACCACCGGCGGCAGCAGGAGGACGCAGGAGGGATCCTGCCCCAGGGTCTCTGGGGGAGCGTGGTCCTCTGAGGGACCCCAGCCCCTGAAACTGTGAGAAAATAAACACCTGAGCTCTGCAGCCACCGAGCCGGTGACACTTGTTACTTCAGCGCTGGCCCTGTACATGCATATCGAGCGCCCGGGACACAGGAGGGTCTGTCCTCAGCGGACTGTAGGGCCCTAACACGCACAAAGCGCACTGTCTTGCGCCTCTGGAGGGTCTGCACACCAGCCTTCCCGGTCTTTCGGTTTTGTGTCCATTGCGCCAGTGTTGGAGTTTGAACTTTTAGAGACACTCCCTACTGCTGGCTTCACGGAGTGTCCCTGGAAGGGCTGGGCTTCCAACGACAAGGGTTACTTTTCTTTCTCAGTTGACAAACCAAGGGAAGGACATTTTCTGGGTCCCTGGGGACAGCAGGCGCCCCAGAAGAGGTGGCCCCGAGTCCCAGCATGCAGGGGCCAGGTTGTTGCCACCCCCTCTTCCTTGCTCCCAAGCAGCAGGCTTGCCCTTCACTGGGGATCTCAGAGCTGGGAGGCACTGTAGAGACCACCAGCTCCGGATCAGCGCCCCAAGGGGACCAGGCTGGCCAGCGAGACCCAGCAGGCCACGTCATTTCCAGTCCTCCTACTCCCCCCCTCCCCCGTCCCGTCTTCTTCTACTGGTGTCGGGGTTGCACCTCTTTCCCCTGGGAGCCGCAACAGTTCTGATTCACAGGGAAGACAAGATTCCCCTGCTAGGCACTGATCCTCCCTGGTCCCCTGAGGTCCTGTTGGATGGGAGGCGCGCGCAGCGGGACGTGCACCTAAAGGGAGCCAGGTGGTACTTCACTCGCTCCAGAATTCTCGCACTACTCCCCTGTTCTCTGTTCCCCCGAGGGGGAGCGGGGGAAGGGGGAAGCCGGCCGGGTTCAACCCCCTGCCCCGCCAGCCCAAAGTCCGAGGGCACCTCCGAAGCCTTGGCTTCTTCGGAGCCCTGAGCGCTGCGTGTGCAGAAGGGATCCCGGCTCTTCTTTCTGGAGGGGCGGGCTTTGCACGGGGCGTGCCCGCAGTTTTCCGCGTCCCGCGCGCTCCTCGGGAGAGCTCTGGATCCGGACCCAAGACGCGCGCCTGCCCGCCCGCTTCCCAGATGGGTTTCGCGTGGTCGAGCCGGTCGGCGGGCGGAGAGCGGGCTTGACCCGGGGCACCCCACTCCCGGTCGGGCACCCGCGGGAGGGGGCGGCCCGGCGGGCTGGTTCGACAGGTTCCGAGCAGGAAGTCTCGGTCCCCACCCTGGGCGGCCGCCCCGCCCTGCGCGGCCTGTGCGCCTGTACGCCCGTCCATCCGTCCGTCTGTCCCTCGGTGTGGCGACCGGTCTAGGGCGCTGGGCTGGGAGGCCGGGGTGGGGACCGGGGAGGCTCTGTCCGCGACGTCCCCACCCGCAGGCCAATCCGAGGCGGCAGGCGGTGCGGCTGCGCGGCTGCGCGGGCGCGGCCCGGGATAAGAGGCCAGGTGAGCCAACCTGCGCCGCGGGCGGGGCGCGGGGCGGCGCGGAGCGGACGGGACGCTCGGCGGTCTGGCGGCATGTCGGTCAGCAGGAAAAGCTGGGCGGCTCTGTCCAGGTGAGTCGGGGTCCTGACTGCTCCGGGGGCCACAGAGTCGGGGCCATGCCGCGCAGCCTCCGGGGTTCCGGCCCTCTTCCTCCTTGGGGACGCAGGCCGGAGCAGGCTGCCTGCGGAGGGCTGTCCAGCCCGGAGAGGCCGCTCTGAGGGCTGGGGAGGCGTTCAGGAGGTAAACGGCCGAGTCTCAGCTTCTGAGCCGCCCCTGACTGCCTGTCTTTCTCTGGAGAGTCTGAGAGGCCCCTCCTGGGAGGAGGCGGCCGCACTGCCTCACAGGGTCAGTGAGTAGGCCGAGCAGGCAGGTGCCCTCCCAGGGATGAGGCTCAGGCTCTGGGCACAGCGTTTCGGGGTGCTGTTGGGGCTGGGAAACCTCACGCCTGGCGCTCTCCCTCTCTGCGCTTCAGTCTTCACTCATGAGCAGGGCCTTCAAAGGGTCTGGGGACAGGGTCAGAGAAGCCTGGGGGGGGGGGGTGGGTGTCCAGAAGGCAGCACCCTCATGCGATTGGTGACCCCTGAACTTCTCTTGGGGTCCCCCAAGAGCATCTCCTGACCCCCCCCCCCACGCCATCCCCAGAAGACTGAGGCCCATGTAGTGGATGGGCAGGAGCTGAGTCCCTACTCCTTGACCCAAAGGCTGTTGCTGGTAGAAATTGGCCCCAGGCGGACTTTTGGGTGATGAGGCCAGGCTGCCTTTGCAGGTGTGGGCAGCCCCTCCCATCAGGACCTTGACTCTCCCCTCCCCTCACCCCCAAGGGCCCCAAGCTCCAGGGACGCCCCCATGGCCGCACCCCCCCAGGGCTGGGGTCCCCCTGGACTCTCTGTCCTCACTGCTCTGCAGCAGAGGCCTGTGGGGTCTGGAGAGAGGAGGATACGCCCAAAGAAAGGAGGCACTCGGTGCTCTGGATGGGGGCCCAGCGTCTCAGAGGCCAGTCACACCCAGGGAGGGTCTGTGCAGAGGGTGGGGCTGGCAGTCAAGGTCTTGGACTCTGCGTGTGGGTCTGATGCGGGAGTGTCTGTGTTTCCAGGCGGGGCCTGTCTGTGTTCGTGTGTGTGTGTGTGTGCACAGGCACGTGTGGGCCTTGTGTAGTGCGGAGAAGTCTGGGTGGGTGGAGGTTCTGACGTTGCCATTTGGGCGTTCGCGTCCACTCAGATGTCCATTGAGGATGACGGTGCAGGGTCTCGTCTTCGCTGGCTCTCTGCTCAGAGGCCCCAGGCTCCTGTGGCTGTAGGGGTGGGGTCGAGTGCCCTGGGGAAGCTGCCCTGCCTCCCCAGTGCCCTGGGCAGCCGCAGCTTGCCCAGGAGGCAGCTGGAGCCGGGACCCTCCGCCCCACTCCTGGGAACAAGCCCCAGCTGGCAGAGGGAAGGGCTGTGAGTCACTGTCAACCGAGCTTCCAAGGCGAGGGTGGGGGGCACTGAGGAAGGGGTGAGGAGGGTGGCTCCAGGCAGGGCCCAAGTGGGCAGCGGAGGGCCAGCGGGCCCCCCATCCTTGGCGCTAGGTCGAAATGCAGACGCCCAGCCCTGGATGGGCACCTGGCACCCAGCCCTCTCCTCCCGGTGAGGCGGGGCGGGCCTGTCCGCGGGGGGTGAGGGTGGGTCGAGTGCCCAGGACAGAGCGGCTGGGGGTTAATCATTTCCCCGCCCGGCCTCCCACAGCCCTGCCACCTCCCAAGCTGCTTGGTTCTCCCTGGCACCTCTCCCTAGACCGTCAGGGCTGGAGGGGCCCTCACTGACCACCCACAGTGGCCCCTCGCCTGGGGAGGCTGGCTCCCCTTGGGCAGCTTACTGGCCCCGGGTCACAGGGCCTGGTGTCAGGCCTGCACCCGTTCTTCCCCTCCCAAGTTCTGCACATCCTGCCCTTTGAGCCTGGGCCTCCACGGAATGCCCTGGGGCAGCCCTGTGCCCTCCCCTGCGAACCCTCCCCAGGCAGCTGAGCCCTGACCTCTCACACAGCAGATTTCTGTGTGCGATTCCCTTAGGAAGGAAGGGTTCTGCTGGTCAACTTGTCCGCAGGGACACCCCTGCCCTCAGCTGCTGACCATGGGCAGGGCAGACTCAGGAAGAAGGGCCTGGGGCAGGGAGCCGAACTGGCTCTGCCCTGCACAGTGGGCAGGGAGTTTCCCGAACCACAGAAGGGAACAGATCCCTTCCTCTAAGGATGGAGTGTGGGGGCTGGCAGGCCTGGCGAGGGGGAGGTGTGGGGGCAGCTGCTGGGGCTTCAGCTGGTGGCTGTGGCTGGGACCTCCCCGGGTGTCAGCGTGCACTGACCCTGGCACTCTAAAGGACAAGCTGTTGGCCGCTGGGTCTCCCCAGACCTGCTTCCCCAGCCTGCACCAGAGCTCAAGCTGGGCTGGGGAGTCCCACACATTCCGGCCCCTCCCAAGCACCCCACTCCCTCTGACTGCTCAGCTCCTGGGCTCCTGAGAAGGTGGAGCCTCCCTGGGCGTCCTTCCTGGCACTAGGCCTTGTGGTTAACACGCTGCCCTGGCTGGGAACCTCAGCTCCTTCTTTTACTGGCCACCCTGCCTTGGGTACCTTGTTGATCCTGTGAGCCTTGGAAGCCTCATCCGCAGAATGGAGGTGCCCCACCTCCCCCTGCCCCCCGCATTCCTCAAGGTGGTGGGGCCTCCTGTCAGTGGCACCTCCTGTCAGTGGCACCTGTGAGCACCCGGTGCCATCTAGGCACACGTCAGCGCCCTCACCGCTTCCTTTATTGGTGTACTGGTCACTGTATTCACCAACACGTGTGCTTCTGAGTGCTGAGCGCTGCTCTGGGCCCTTTGCTGTTCAGTCCCTCAGTCATGTCTTTGCGACCCCATGGACTGCAGCAGGCCAGGCCTCCCTGTCCATCACCAACTCCCGGAGCTTACTCAAACTCATGTCCATTGAGTCGGTGATGCCATCCAACCATCTCATCCTCTGTTGTTCCCTTCTCCTCCTGCCTTCAATCTTTCCCAGCATCAGGATATTTTTCAATAAGTTGGCTCTTCCCATCAGGTGGCCAAAGTATTGGAGCTTCAGCTTCAACATTGGTCCTTCCAATGAATATTCAGGGTTGATTCCCTTCAGGACGGACTGGTTTGATTTCCTTGCTGTCCAAGAGACACTCAAGAGTCTTCTCCAGCACCATACTTCAAAGGCATAATTTTTTGGTGCTCAGCCTTCTTTATGGTCCAACTCTCACATCCATTAATGACTACTGGAAAAATCATAACTTTGACTATATGGACCTTCGTTGGCAAAGTGATGTCTTTGTTTTTCAATGCACTATCTAGGTTTGTTACAGCTTTCCTTCTAAGGAGCAAGCATCTTTTAATTTATTGGCTGCAGTCACCGTCCACAGTGATTTTGGAGCCCAAGAAAATAAATTCTGTCGCTCCTTCCACCCTTTATGCTGTGATTTTAGTTTTCTGAATGTTGAGTTTTAAGCCAGTTTTTTCACTCTCCTCTTTCACTTTCATCAAGAGGCTTTTTAGTTCCTCTTCACTTTCTGCCATAAGGGTGGTGTCATCTGCATATCTGAGGTTGTTGATAGTTCTCCCGGCAATCTTGATTCCAGCTTGGGATTCATCTAGTTGCATTTTGCATGATGTAGTCTGCATATAAGTTATTATAGTCTGCATATAAGTTATAAGGGTGATAATATACAGCCTTGCTGTACTCCTTTCCCAATTTTGAACCAGTCCATTGTTCCATGTCCAGTTCTAACTGTTGCTTCCTGACCTGCATCCAGATTTCTCAGGAGGCAGGTAACGTGGTCTGGTATTCCCATGTCTTAAAGAATTTTCCACAGTTTGTCGTGATCCACACAGTCAAAGTCTTTAGCGTAGTCAATGAAGCAGAAGTAGATGTTTTTCTGAAATTCCCTTTCTTTCTTTATGATCCAGCGGATGTTGGTAATTTGATCTCTGGTTCCTCTGTCTTTTCTAAACCTAGTTTCGCAATCTGGAAGTTCACAGTTCACGTCCTGTTGAAGTCTAACTTGAAGGATTTTGAGCGTAACCTTAGCAGCATGTGGAATGAATGCAATTGTCCAGAAGTTTGAACGTTCTTTGGCACTGCCCTGGGCCTTTGGGTACCGTATATTCATTCCTGGGCTTTTACTGTTTTACCTGCCCCTCTGGGAGCCTGTCCTTCTCTCTCTTCCTTCTCTTAAGGAGGGTCGCTCTTTGTTGGTGGAGATAACGTTTCTCTTGGGCTGGGGGTGTGGTGGGGGTGGGTGGCCACATCACCAAGGTGAGCAGAGGGGTCTTGATGTGCAGCTGGGGGTCACTTCAGGACTCCTGGGCTGACACCCTCCGGGCAAGGAGCTGCCTTGGGTGAGTCACTTCCCTGAGACTAGGCTCTGACGCTGTCTGACCCAGGTTCCACTGACAAACCAGCAGCTCCCCTGAGGGCTGAGCCGCCTATGTGGGAACAGGCTTGCTCAGGCCCAAGGAATCCTGTGCATTCCATCCCTACCTGGCCACAGGTGTGCGGGGGAGTCCTGTCCCCGTGGGCCAGTCTCCCTGCGGGGGGTGGTCTCTCATCTCTGCAGCGCATGGCTGACCCCAAACTGTGGACTCGAGGGAGGGTCCACAGGGGAAGGGCTGAATGTGTGGACCCAGGGGAAGCCACGTGCAGGGGGCCTTTCTCAACTGGACGAGGGTATCGGGGCCTGGCTGGAGGGGCTGTGGGTTCCCATGGAGTGAGTGATGGCAGAGGCCTGGGGTAGTCCGGTTTCCACCCCGTGATCAAGGCCGTGGGGCCTGGGCTGGAGCCCTTCCCACCCACTCAGGGGGAGTCGAGCCCTGACAGGCAGGGGCGCTGAGGTCTGCACCGCCAGCATGCCTGACGGCCAGGTGTGGGCAGGTGCCAGTGTGGGGCCTAGGGTTTGCTGCCCCTCTGTGCTCCCATGGGTCAGGCAGAGCTCTGGTGACCCCGCGAGGAGGAGCGCCCTGCCCCCTGTACCTGGTGCCACATTTGGTGGCTGGCATGTTCTGGGCACCGTGGTGGATGCACCCTGTCCCATGGCCTTTTCTCTCCCCGTGGGACAAGCTCTCCACACTTTGTTTGCAAATCTCTGACACAGCTTTTTGTTAACCCTTCTCAGATGCTGGGCGTCACCAGCTCCTCCTTCTGGAGCCCCCTGGTTGTCTCTTGTCCAGTCGGGCTCTTTCTAAGGGTCTTGGAGCCTCTTTGCCCAGCACTGCCCTGGTGGGCCCCCTCCTGCAGTGCCAGCACATCCCCTTCCTGCGGTCCACCAGGCTGGCTCCTCCCTCCTCCGTCGAGTGTCTCCTCAGCCTTCACGTCCTCCCGCCCCTCCTCCCCCACCACTGCTGCAGACATCGCACTGAACCCCTCTCTCCCCGAAGGCCCCCAGCCTTCTGAAAGCACCACCAGGAGCTGCTCAAGCCCGCTTTCCTTCATTTTTCTCGTTTCCTTGCTGGCCCCCCATCTCCATCCAGCCCCCCAGCAAACCCAGTGGACTCTGCCTTCAAATTGTGTCCTGAGTCCATCACTTAAGTCTCCTGGTGGCTCCCCACACACAGAGTGAACCCACGTCTCCCTTGGTCCCCAGGGACCCGCCCTGTCGCCCCTTCTGCTGAGTCGTGTCCCCCACCACTGCCACACATCCCAGCCAGGCCTGGGCTCCTGCTCTGCCAGCACACCCGGCTCCTCGGGGCTCCATCCCCTCTGGCACTGCCACCCCTTGACCTTGGTCCCTCCTGTCCTTTTGTTCATGAGCAGGGGAGCCCTGGAACCCGCTTGTATGTAGATCCTGCTCAAAAAATGAGTTTACTAAACACCAGGTCAGCGAACATGATGCTGGGCCTGAACAGGTCAGGGTGGTGGTGTGGCTCCTGCCCCTTTTAGGGAGGAGGACTGGGGAGGTGCAGGGAAGTGACTCCCCCTTAGGTGGGGGGATCAAGCAGGCTGTCTGACCTGGCCCTGCAGAAGTTTCCCCAGGGGCTGGGGGCTCTTTCCTTTAGGAAGCTTTTTAGATAGGTTTTATGTCATTCAGTTGATAAAATTTGTGGGTTTCCCCCTAGAAACGTGCCTGCTCCTCCCATGATACTTCTTCCGTGGTTGCATGTGAGGCTCTGTAGAGGCAGGCGAGGCCACGGTAGGAACAGGGCAGCGGAGAGGCTGGGGAACAGGCGCTGACCAGGACGGGGCCTTACTACCCTGCAGTGATGCTGGGAGGCGAGAGGGCAGCCTTCCCCGGACCCTTCTCATCGGGGCCCGGACAGTGCTGGACGGTACCCTCGGCTCACAGGGCCCGGAGCTTCTCCTGTGGCCCCTCGGGAAGCTCTGCCTCCCTCCCCCGCGGGCCCCGCCCCCGGCCTCCCGGCCGTCCTGTCCCTCCTCTGAAGTCCAGACCTTTCCCTCCTGGTGCAGAGCGGGGCTCACTTCCCTGTCTCTGTATTTGGCGGGTGGGTTTCTGTGACCCCACAGTTCCCAGTGGGAGGCTGGCCCAGCTTGGTTCCTCAGAGATTCTTTGCTCTTTGGCTAGAATGGGGTGGGGCGCTGGGGGGAGGTAGGTGCGCGGGCAGGTGGGTGAGGATGACTGGTGGGAGGCTGGGGCAGGGTGCTGTAGGGACATGGGGCTGGAGGCGGGATGGTGGAAGGCGGGGTCCGGGGGGTGGCTATGAGGGGGACCGGTATGAGAGTGACTGTGAGTGACTGTGGCTGGGAGAGTGACCGGGGGCCAGAGGCAGGCTGTGCCCCTCGCTCCTGCCCACGGGAAGGCTGGTTTTCAGAGGTGAAGGAAGCTGACGGAGCGCCTGGGTGGTGAGGGAAGTGATCCTGGGTTCCCCTTTGGGGATGGCTGGTTCATCTGGGATCTCTGTCTGGGGGCTGGGACGTCCTGGGGGAGCTGGGGAGCTGGGATGTTTCTCAGTAACTGTTCATCTAAGAGCCTCAGATCAAAGCTGGGCTCTGCCAGGTTCACCTGCCTCCTTCGGGCTGAGCAGTGACCACCCTGCCACGTCTCTGGGCGCCCAGGCAGGGTGGACCCCCGTTCCAGTGGGGGTGTGGGGGCGCCCAGGTGGGTGGACCCCCGTTCCAGTGGGGGTGTGGGGGCACCCAGGTGGGTGGACCCCATTCCAGTGGGGGTGCTGGGGTGCCCAGGCAGGTGGACCCCCATCGCAGTGGGGATGTGGGGCACCCCGGCGAGTAGACCCCCTGTTCCAGTGGGGGTGCAGGGTGAAGTCCGGCCCGCCGCCCCCCTCCCCCCAGTGTCGGCCACCGGGACGCTCTGGGCATCACCCTGAGGCTGCGCTGACCCCCTGTCCCCCCAGCCTGACCCGGCAGTGGACCCTGGAGGATGAGGAGGAACAGGAGCGAGAACGCCGGCGGCGACACCGGAACCTGAGCTTTGCCACAGACGACGAGGACCCACCTGCCCGGGACGAGGACCCGCTGGCCCCCGAGAGGTGTGGGTGGGAGGCGGGACCCCACTGAGGATGGACCAGCCGCCCCTGCCTGGGGAGCGGGCTGACCTTCTGCGGGCCCCACTCTGGTCAGGACAGCAGTCAGGACCAGTGTGGGTGAGCTGGGCCGCTCTTGCTGGGCATTTTATAAGCATAGCTCATCCTTCCACGCTCCTGAGAGGGTGCTAACCTGGCTCATGGGTAGGCAGCTGTCAGAGAGTGCACGGCTCGAGCACCGGGGGCAGGGCCTGGGGGTCATCAGGCCCTGGGCCGACCATGCCCCTTCAGCCCAGACCCCTCCTGCTAGCGGACCCCCGTGGTCTCTGACAGGAAGGAGGTGCCGCTGGTCTGACCACCAGCCCCGAGGCTGAGCACCACGACACGCCTGTCCACAGGGACAGGGCCCACTCGGGGGACGCGTCTCCTCTCGTCTCCAAACGAGCCCAGATTGCAGATTTGGCAGCGGGCTCAGCCTGCGAGTGAACTCCCCCAAGTTGCAGGTGGGCGGGTGGAGGCGCAGGAGGGGCCCCTCTGCTGCAGGCCGGGTTTGGGGCAGCTTCGTGTGCTGCTCCCTGGCTCCTGGAGAGGGGGCTGCGAGGCGTGCGGCCGGCGCTGCACCCACGTGGCTGTGGAGGCGCGGAGGCCTGGGTACCACTGCTGGCTTCCTGCCCGTCACCGTGTGACTCGGGCCAGCTCCCTGCCCGTCTCTGCTTGACATCTGTAAGTGGCAGGGCCTGACACAGGAGAGGTGTTTGTTGAACATGGAGTGGTTGTACCTTACAGGCGTTTATAAATTTTTTTTTTAAAGCCTCTTGTGCTTTGTTCCGGAGAAGGCAATGGCACCCCACTCCAGTACTCTTGCCTGGAAAATCCTATGGACGGAGGAGCCTGGTGGGCTGCAGTCCATGGGGTCGCTAAGAGTCGGACATGACTGAGTGACTTCACTTTCACTTTTCACTTTCATGCATTGGAGAAGGAAATGGCAACCCACTCCAGTGTTCTTGCCTGGAGAATCCCAGGGACAGGGGACCCTGGTGGGCTGCCGTCTCTGGGGTCGCACAGAGTCAGACACGACTGAAGCGACTTAGCAGCAGCAGCAGTGCTTTGTTCAGATGATACCTTGGAGGCCTGATGGGTAAAGCAGATGAAAGCGATCCTGATTTAAGGGACAGTGGTTCAAGGGGTTGGGAGGGCACGAGGCGCCCTGAGGCCTCCCCCTGGGTCAGGTGCTCCCGGGGTCTCTCCCGTTTCTGACTGTCTCCCGCCATCTCCCTTCCGACTCAGACTGCTGAGCGTGGAGGAAGCAGAGGGGCCCCGGCCACTGGCCGCAGACCCCAGAGATGAGGAGGATGTCCGGGCTGTCCTGAGGACGCGGCAGGAACGGAGGCAGAGGCGCCGGGAGGCCCCCGTCCCGGAGCTGCCTGAGGCCAGGCAGTTGCCCCCGGCGCCCGAGGAGCAGGTGCAGTCGACGTCCGGTCGGAGACTGAGCCCGCAGCGCGGCTCCACAGAAGAGGGGGGCCTGGCGGGCAGGGCGCCCGCGGGCTCCGAGAAGCCGTCTGCTGCAGGGAAGACACTTGAGCCGGAAGCGAGCCTGGACCCTGAGACCCCCAGCCCCAGTAAATGCTCCGTGTCCCAGAAGATCACTGTGCTGGAGGAGAGAGCCTTCTCAGGAAAGAGGGCGGTTCTAGACAAAGCCAGCATCTCAGAGAAGAGACTCGTGTCTGAGAAAGCCACTGTCTTCGAGAAGACCCCGGCCCCCGAGACGCAGCCGGCCCCAGGCAGGGCCATGGCCCCAATGCGGCCCCTGGCCCGGGAGCACCCAGCCTCAGTGGAGTGCCCATCCAGCCCCAGGGGGCAGCGGGGTGCTGGGGGTGCAGGGCCTGAGAAGGAGCCCGAGTCCTCGGTGGGGCCTCTGTCCCGGGCTGGCAGCCTCCCGCCCGTCACTCTGCAGGTGCGTGGTGCCCCCCGCCTCTCTGTCCTCCCGGTGTCTCTGGCTGCCTCCCTGTCTCCTGTCTTCCTCCCTCCAGGCCAGCCCCAGCTGTGTCTCCTCTCCCTGCCTGCTCTGCTGCCCGCAGGACAGGGGGCTGGGCTGTGGTCTCACCTGGCACCCACACCACACCCTCATCCCAGACCCAGACTCCAGGGAAGCCTCAGATGCTTCTAGAAGCCCCCCGCCCCGGAAGCCCTGTCCTCTGGCTGGGCCCTGGGCCTGTGGCTGCACCCCCACAGCCGAGGCAGTGGGTGGGAGCAGAGGACTGGCCTGCTGCCACCGTGACTGCTGGGGTGAGCCGGCCTGCGGGGGCTCCAGGCCGCCTGTCTTCCTGCGTGACTCACCCCCTGCTCTGTCCAGGTGAGGACCCCCAGCATGGAGGCTGAGCCCGAGGCCCCCTCGCCGACACGGGCCTCGCCCACCTTCAGCAGCGCCCTGCAGCGCTCCAGCCCCCGCACCATCTCCTTCAGGGTGAGCCTGGCTGCCGTGGGCCCCTCACTGCAGGGCTCGGGGCAGTGGGGAGGTAGGCAGGAGGCACCCTGAGAAGATCTGGGGGCATCAAGGGGGGTGTCTCTTGACCTGGCTTGATGGGAGGGGCTGTGCCCCAGGCCTGAGGTGGGCCTTTTGTGGGGGTGTGGCTGGGGTCTGTGCAGAGGAGGGTGGGGGCGAGACCCCAGGGCGGGCTGCGTTCTGAGAGCTGAGTCCTCCCTTGTGGAGGCCGTGGCTGCCACGGACCCCGCTCACTGGCACCTTCCTTCTCTTTCCAGATGAGCCCCCGGAGAGACAGCTCAGAGGTGGCCTTAACCCGCAGGTCAGGGCCTGGGGGCCCTGGGGCTCGTCTGCCGTGGGGCTGAGGCCCGAAGTGCAGCAAGGGGAGGGTCCGGCTGCCTGGAGGGGGCGGGAGGGAGGGGCCGTCCTGAGCCACTAGGTGCCCGGGTGGTGGGGGGGAGTGGGTGCACCGGGGTCGTTTGAGTCAAGCACTGGGGATTCATGCATGCGGGCTGCACCATCTGCCCCGAGACTGTACTGAGGCCGGTGGTCCTGGGCGAGGCCGGCGGGTGTGGGGGACATAGGAGATGAGGGGGTCACTGCCCTCGCATCAGAGTGAGACGTGCAGGAACCATGAGGCATGGAGGTTCCGAGGGTTCAGGATGGGAACCGAGGGCTTGGAGCCCCTTGCAGTCAGGGGAGCTCAGCCTGCGAGAGTGGGGCGAGGGCACAGGGCGGCGGGCGGCAGGGGCGTGAGGTGGGGAGAGCTCTGCAGGCAGCTCTGGATGGAGGGTCGGTGAAAGGAGGGGCTTGGAGCGGAGTCCACATGCCTGAGGGCAGGATGGGGTTGATCTGGGATGGGGGGCCTGGGGGCCAGGGGGGTGGAAGGTGGAGAGAGGGGAGCAGTGTCTGAGGCGGGACTGACTCCACGGGGCAGGGACAGCAGCCATTTCTGGCCTGGGGTGTCCTGTTGAATGGACTGTGTCTCGGGAGGACAGGGAGCGCCCACAGTCTGTATACAAAGGCTGCATTCTCTTCGCCAGAGTGAGGTGGGGCACAGGGGCAGGCCTGGTGTCCTGTGGGCGGGCAGGGCCTCACCTGCTTTGTCTTGCCCTGTCTTCCTGCCCTGCAGTGCCAGTGTGAGGCTCCCAGCCAGCTCAGTCAAATTAGGCCCGAAGCTGGAGCGATACCACTCAGCCATCCAGGTGAGTGGGCTGGTCCCTGGAGTGTGCTGGGCGTGCCAGGGCCCTCACCCTCCAGGGTCAGCAGCCTGTGCTCTCTGCTCCCAGAGATCAGAGTCTGTCAAGGGTGCAAGCCCGTCCCGCACTGAGTTCCTCGTGGCTCCTGTGGATGTCGCCAGCAAGCGCCACCTCTTCGAGAAAGAGCTGGTGGGCCAGAGCCGAGAGGGCCCAGCTTCCAGCCGCAAGGTGAGTGGCTCTGGCCCACCAGGCATCTGCAGGCCGCTGAGCCTGGGATCTGCAGAGCTGGAGCTTGGGGACTGCAGGACAGCTCCATGCTTTCCTACATCTGTCTGGCGGACTCAAGGGCCCGGCCATGCCTGTTGCTGAGCCCCCAGCCCAGCTGTGCACACAGCTTCAGGGGAGGGTCCCATGGCCTGGCTGTGTGGATGTGGTGAGGGGGGCCCTCTGGAGATGCCAGCCCGGCCCCAAGGTGGGAGCTCTCTTCTCAGGAGAACTTGCAGCTCTCAGGGGTGGTGACGTCGAGGGTCAACCTATGGATCAGCAGGACCCAGGAGTCAGCACAGCAGGGCCCGCAGGTACTGTGCGTGCCCCTCTGCCCCCGGTCTCCCTGCAGGCCTGTGGTAGTGGGATGACCCGTCAGGGGAGGGACAGCCCCGAGCACAGTGGAGATGCTCTGCACGCGGGACGGCTGTGGGGAAGCCTGTGGGTCAGAGGGTGGAAGGAGGAGGGCCTGGGGTCCTCCCCTGGGAAGGGGTGGGCCAGGGGGCTCTGTGGCTGCCTGAGCCTGGTCTCTGTCCTGATACCCAGAACCAGGAGACGCAGAGAGAGTCGGCAGCTGGCAAGAGGCCCCAGTGGAGGAAGAAGCCAGAGCCCCCGCTGGGTGCCGAGGTGTGTGGGGGCCCAGGGGCTGGGGCGGCTGTCCCTGGAGAACACGGGCCGGTAGGCGCCCACTCCTCCACTGCAGGCCTGGGCTCTGCCCAGCATGGGAGGCCTGGGGAAAAGGGAGCGTCCCTGCCCCACCCCAGGAACCCCCTTGTCCTAACGACTCTCGGTCCCACTGCAGGTGTGAGGAGCCAGTCTCAGGCCAGCAGCCATGCCAGTTGCCTCTCCTGCCCGCTTTCTGCCTTGGACCTGGGAGGACCCTGGCCGGCATCCTCTCCGCCCCTCTGGGGCAGGTGTGCCCCGTGGCTTGGCTGGCATCTTCCCCACACCCCTGTGGGGGCAGGTGTGCCCTGTGCCTTGTCCGGCTGCGGGCACTGCGCGTCTGCACACAGCCTCGCCACCCTGTCCACACCGACTCCTGCTCTTCCTCCTCCTTGGGGCTGTCGGGTTGCACCGGTGTCTCCGTGCACCTCTCCCAGGCTGGCCCCCACCGTCTCTGCGCCACCTGCCAGGCTGGAGGAGCCGCTTCCAGGACCTGCCTTGCTCCCCTTCATGCCCTACCTGCTGCCCTGGCCAAGCCGTCCTGTGCCCCCGCCCCACTCTCAGGAAAGAGCTGATAAACTCATTCACTCTCATGTGTGACCAATGATACCTTAAAAATCATTCTTTCCAGAAGCTTTGCTTTTCAGTGGAGTCTAAATGGCGTGGGGAGGCTGTGGGGGCCCGAGAGGGGCAGGCGGTCGTCTGCCAGCAGCCTCTATGGCCACAGCCCAGCACGCCTGCCCCCAAACCCGGTTCTCCACTCCCCTGCCCTCCTGAGCCAGGGGGGATGCTGAGCTGTGTGTAGACCAAGCATCCAGAGCCAGCCTGGTGCCATCAGCCCTGCGTGCTGTGTGTGGCTGAGGATGTGTGTGTGTATGGGGCGTACGTGTGTTTGTGCACAAGTCTGTGTGTGGTCCACACGTTTTCCCATCACTAGACCTACGTTAGAACCCTGCTCTCAGGTGCCTGCTTGGGTTTCTCTGGAGTCAGTGACACCTCACACCCCCTTTGCCCCAGCCCCACTGTGCGTATGGTCCTGAGGGAGGCTCCCGTCCCACATCCTGGGGCCAGGGACGGAAGGGCCTTGGGGCCCCGCCTGTGAGCCGACTGGCCTGCCTCCAGCAGGGGGTCTCGCATGGCCGGCCCTGTGCCCGCCTGGAGCTGGGGGCAGCGGGACCTGGAGGCCCTGGCCAGCCACCCTCACCCACCACCACACGTGCAACCCCAGAGTTCCTGGATGGAGCCAGGAGGGCTGGACTGGGCACCTCCAGAGAAGCAGGCCCCGCTCTGTGCTGTCCCACCAGGAACTCAGTCAGCAAGCGACCAAGAGGTGCTGAGTGCTCGAGTGCTACACTTGGGAGGGTCCCAGCGGGTGGCTTTGCCCAGCATAGCAGCGCCCTCCCTCCAGCATGGGGGTCTGAGAGGGGCCCGAGGGGTCTTGGCCCACCTGGCTCTGGTGTCTGGGCATATGGCACTGCTGTCCCTGGGGGGAGCCCTTGGTGCCCATCGGGGCTGCCTGGGCAGGGTGTGGAGGGCAGCACCACGCTGCCCACCCCCTTGCACTCGCTCATCTATACACAAAGGCCCTGCACTCATCCTTCTGGGGGGGATGCACGCCCAGGGCAACCTCAGGTTGGCGTGTGAGGACAGCACTCAGCCTGGGCGCCCACCTGACCGTGCCCGCCTCCCGTGCCGGGCCTCCTGCGGGTCCTCAGGGCCGTGGGCACCGTCTCTGCGTTCTTGTCCCTCCTCTGCTGTAAGCTCAGAGAGGTGACTTCACTTTGTGTGCAAGGGCAGGGCATCCAGGGCAGGCCAGCTGTGGTGGCTGCAGTGATGGCCGCCCACGTGCCGAGTCAGTCCATCCTGCCTTAGGACGGTCCCTGGAGGCCACACACAGTCAGGCCACAGATGCCTGGAACCTGCCAGTCTTTTCCTGTGGGGCCTCGGGTGCCAGAGCCCTCTCCCAGGCATCCACGCAAGCAAATTCTGTCCCATTCGAAGGACTTTTGAGCTTACAGGGGACCCACTGCAGTAGCCTGAGCTAAGGGAAGCTGTAGGAAAAGCGGTTCCTAAACTGCAGGAGATTTCGGGCCAGGACACAAAGCCCCGCTGGGCCCCCGGGGGCCAGACCAGGAGAGCGGGTGGCAGCCTGGCTGCTCACTGTCCCCCGGTGCCGGCTGCTGGCTCCTGGCTTCAGCAGGTCCCGACCCGGATCTACTGGTGCGGGAAGGGCCACTGAGCCTAGAGGAGGCGACTCAGGCCACTGGGCTCAGAGGCCCCCGGGGACCGTGGAAGGACAGCCTCAGCTGAGACGGGGCCAGGTCGATAGCAGAGCGGGTGAGGAGCGCGTGACGGACGGGGCCTGGGGCTCCCCAGGCAGCGAAGTTGAGGGGTGGGGGCGGGATGTGGGTCAGGAGAGGGGGGAAGTGGGGAGAGGCTGTCCTTGCCTACGGAGAGGAGTGTTTATTGCCCACAGGCGGCTCTTGGCAGGGCTGGGGCTCAGGGCCCAGGAGTCGGGCAGGACGGGGGCCCTGAGAATTCAGAGCAGGCCTCCCCTAGGTCTGCTTCCTCTTCTTTGTTGTGTCCCAAGCCCTTCCGTGACCCAGGCGCTGTGCTGGAGGCCGCAGGCACAGGCATGCAAGCAAATGCGAGGCCCCTGGGTGCTGGCCGCGTGGACATTGTAATCTAGTGGGTTTAGCAGATCGTAATTTTAAAGCCATCGTGGCGTGAACTTCAACCATCTTCCCTGCCCCTTCACTCAACCAGCTGCCTCTTTGAAGAGAACCCTTGCTCTTGGCTGGAAGTTCGACCTTGAATCTGACCCCCTGCAGTGGGTCTACTTCCTGCCCAGTGGGGAGGGCTTGCCACATGGCTTGGGGGGCAAGCAGACCCCTCTGTAGGTGTGCTCACTGAGGCTGCCAGAGCCTGCCTCTCCCCCAAGGGTGTTCACCCGCTCGAGGAGCCAGTAGCCTGGAAGCACCCTTGTCCACACATCACCACAGCTGAGCTTCTGCCCCCACCCTCCCCCCAGCCTGCCTTCCCGACTGCTGGCATCCACTTTATCGGGGTTCTCGGGACAGACAGCTGGCTTGTGTTATGTGCCTGCTCCCTCCTGTCCCCTGCCTGTCTGTCCTGGTTTTAAATAGCTTATCTGAGCAGCTGGATGACCACATGGGCTTATATGGCCTGGGGTACATGTTCCCTTAGCCCTGTCCCTGGCACCTGCCAAAATAGCAGCCAACACCCCCTCTCCCCCTGCCCCCGCCACCCCCGGCGTGACTCCTGCGCACATTCCTCCCACCGCCGGGGCGCGGGCCTGCTTAAAGCCTGTCCAGCCCCTGCCCTCGCCCAGAGCCCGCGAGGTGGAGCAGACACCACAAGACCCGTTGGCAGCTCCTGTTCTGGGTAAGACTGGGGCAGGCTCTAAGAGCAGAGGGGTGCCCTGTAGTCTGGGCCCTCTGTCCCAAGTCGCAGTGTCCACTCTGACTGGGTGTCGGAGCTGGGAGAGGCCCCCTTCCCTCGGGAGCTTTAGAGGGTGGCGTCTCTGAGACGAATCCCTGAGCCTAGTTTAACCGACCCTCAGCCTGAGGCTGGAGACTCGGGTCTGAATCACAGACCTCCCACTGAAGGCCTGGGGCGGGTG
Source organism: Bos javanicus (assembly GCF_032452875.1). Taxonomy (NCBI): domain Eukaryota; kingdom Metazoa; phylum Chordata; class Mammalia; order Artiodactyla; family Bovidae; genus Bos; species Bos javanicus. The sequence continues at coordinate 81,609,255 of NC_083883.1, forward strand.
GAAGGTCTTGGGTGAATAGCTGTCCCTCCCTGGGTCTGTTTCCTCCTTTGTAGGATGGAGAGATAATTGCCAGGCCTCTAAATGAAATGATGCTCCGACCCCCGGGGACCCTCTCCTGGAGCCTCCTCCCTCCAGGCGGGGAGCCCCTGCCCCATCCTGGGCAGGTCCTCCCCACTCCCCGGGGAGCAGAGCCGGGCCCTGGGTGCCCACACAAGTCAGTACAGTCCTCGCGGCCACATCCTCCTCCCTGGGGTTCAGAAGCTGTCAGAACTGATGAGAAAGGCCGCCTGCCAGAGGCAGCCAGGGGACCAGGGACCCCGGAGGCTCTTCCAGGCGGACGCAGGGTTGGGCCCCACCCTGGACAGGGCGCGGGCTGAGCGGCGTGGAGAGACCCACTTCCCGGTGGCGGGGGCCCGGCTCCCTGGGTCAGCGTGTTAACCCTGAGTCCAGTGCCACCAACCCAGGGTCCCTGCCCCCCATGCCCCTGGGGAGAGCGCCTGCTGGAGCTCTTCAGGGAGAACCACTCCCTCCTGAAGGAACACGGGGAGCGGGCGCCTGGAGATGGGCGTTTGAGGCTCGTGCTTGTCCTGGTGCAGCTGGGAGGCCTGACCTCTTGAATTCCTCCTCTGACCTGGGTCTTCGGGCAGGAGAGGAATCTGGGAGGATCGCATTGCCCTGGTCCAGCTCTGAGGGTGGGCCAACAGCTGCGGTCAGGTCCAGCTGCCTGCCGGGCACAGGGCTGAGAGTGGGGCCTCCACTCTTCTGTTTCATGGATAGGTTAACGGAGGCACAGAGAGGTTAAGTGACTCTGCTAAGGTCACACAGCAAAGCTGGGTATTAAACTTGGGCCTTTGACAGCATGGCCAGTGTTCTTTCTGCCTTCTATGGTTTCTGCTTTATTCCCCAAGAAAGGTCACCCTGGCCTTTTGGCTGTGATGGCAACCTGCTAGAAAGGGCGGGTGGGGGCCTGCCGGCCTCTCTCCCAACTGGAGGCCCCCCCGGCCCCCTGCCTTCCTGCCACCAGCGCCTGGACGCGATCTCAGATGCCTCCTCTGGGCTGGAAGCCCTCCCCCACCCCAACCTGCCTCTTGAGCGGCTCTATTTTTAGGAGCTGTGTTTGTAGGAGCAGGGGGGCTCACAGGGCTGTGCGGGGGCTCAGAACCGGCAGGGGGGCGGGCCACAGAGGAGAGAGCGTGAGAGCCGCACCCCAGGCCGGCCAACCCCCTCCCTGAAGACCTCCCTGAACCCCAGGGTGACAGACTCCTCCCAGGGCTCAGGCCCCTGGCCTGACTGCTTCCCTGGGGCTCCAAGCAGTGCTGACCTGCCAGTTCTCACCCACCCTGGGCTAGGGGCTATCCCCCTGCTGCTCTCCCCCCAGGCCCCATTTGGAGACTCTCTGGGATGAGTACCCCCACCCAGGGGAGCCAGCTTCAGTCCAAAGCGCCCTGTTGCCAGCCCCGCCCTGCCTGCCCCACTGTAGGTCTGTTTGCTCTGACCCAGCAGGGCTGGACGACTGGGAGCAGGTTCAGAAGAGTTGCCAGCCTGAGGCTGCGGCCCGAGGCAGCTGCAACCCCGGGGGCTGTGGGCGGGGCACCTTCAGCACCTCTTAGCTTCAAAGGGGCTGCCTTGTGGCAGACACCATGCCACCTGCCAGAGCTGGGGCTCGCGGCACGTCTGCAGACAGGTGCCTGGGTGGGTCTCAGCGGTGAGGGTGGGGTCTGGGGGATAGGTGAGGGGGCATCAGCACCCCATCCAGGGCGCTGTCACTGCGGCCTGAGTCACAGGTTGGCGGCCGCAGCGCTGGGTGCAGCCTCCCTTCACCCCAGCCTTCCTCCCCTTGGAGAAGAGGAAACTGAGGCACAGGGGGCCAATGGCCTTCCCATGGTCACACACACGGGGTGTGGAGCCCGTGTCCCGAGCCATGCCTGCATCCCAGCCACCCCTCTGGCCTCTCCCTGGGCTCACAGCGACGGGGCAGCAAGACGCTTCCGTGTGGGACCCTGGGCTGCCTCCACACAGGCCTTGGGATGGGGGCTCGGGCCCCAGCTTCTGTTCTCAGCGCAGCGTGGGGGATACCCTGGAGAAACTCCACGGAACTGGGCTTTTCGTAGAGACAGCAGCTGTGAGAGATGAACAGACCCCACACCCGCCCAGGGTCCCCAGGGAACCATCACACAGGCGGGCACGTGGGCATTGCCTCATCTGTGATCCTCCTTGGATGCCCTGCTCAGCTTGCACTCCCCGTGTGTGGTGTGTGTCTGGGGTGTGTGGTGTGTCTGGGGTCTGGTGTGTGTGATCTAGTGTCTGGTGTGTGCTGTGTGTGTGTGTGTGTGTGACCGTGTGTGAGGGTGAGCCCCCCAGCCGTTTACCTGTGTGTCTGTGGAGCCACCAGCAGAGTGGCCCTGGGCAGCTCTGCAGCCACGTGTCCCCCACGTGTCCCCCGGGTGTCCCTCTGGCCTCCACAGGCCCCGCAGCCCTGCTCTGTCCTCTGTGTCTGCCCCGCGGCGGTGCTGAGAGCTTTACAGACAGAACTGCCGGCAGCGGCCCCTCCCCGTGACCGTGGGCCCTGATTTTGGCTCTGGGTGTCGGCTGACCCTGCGGGTTCTTCCCTGTCGCTGAGCTGCTTTCGGGGGAGAGGCCTGGCTGTGGAAAGACTCAGAGCCGTGTCCAAGGGGCGCGGAGCCTGCAGCCTGGCCCTGCTGGGACGGTGTCTCTTCCCGACAGGGGCGGGGGCCCGGTGCAGCTGGTCCAGGGCTGGGGGATGGCAGGCCCAGGGCTTCCCGCAGAGCTGGGTGGCTGGCCCTCTGCCCACCCGGACTGTCTGTCTCTCTGCAGAAGGAAGAGGAGGCCATGTCGGACGTGGAAGAGGCCGTGGAGGAGTATGAGTGAGTCCTGGGGTGCTGGGCAGGGGCTGTGCCCGTCGGGGGCGTGGGGAGAGCCGCACTCTTGCTTCCAGCCTGTTGCCTCGGGCTGCCCCAGGCAGGGGGCTGGCCATGAAGACCCAGGGCTACGGGATGGGCTGGGCTAGGGGCTGGGGGCTGGGCCTCTTGAGAAAAGACCAGAGAGTTTCCGTGAGGTCCCAGAGGCCACAGAGCCATTGTGCCCAGAAACCCGCCCCAGACCTGGCATCACGGCCTTGGGGGCTGCTGGCCCTGCCCTCTTCCCTGTCCCGGGGGCCAGGGAGGGGGGCACACTGCAACCCATCAGTCAGTCGTCCCTGGGGGAGGCAGTGCCCAGGGCAGATAGGACCGCAGACATCGCTTGGACCCTGAATGCCCCGTACTGGGCACCGAGGGTGCAGAACTGGGGGCTGAGTGGACGGCTTGTGCCCGTGGACTTGGGCCGGGTGGACGGGGATGGGGGCGTGCAGAGCCCAGGGACCAGCACTTGCCAGGTTTCCTGGGGGGGTCGGGGGGAGGCAGCTGAACGGAGCCGGGCTTGGCTGGGCTGTGGGTGGGGTTGGGCAGACTCCAGGACCCAGCACGGGGGTAAAAGTCTCCTGGAAAAGGTCATGGGGTGTGTGCGCGCGTGTGTACACGTGCGTGCTGTGTTCCTGACAGCGTCTCCCCTCACGCTGCAGGGAGCAGGAAGGTAAGCACACCCAGACTCTCACTGGGCGGGAAGACAGCCTGGCTGGAAACTGACTGTCTCTTCTGTCCTCTCTTGTGCTCACGCCTCCTCCCCGAGCAGAAGCAGCCGAGGAAGGTACGGGGGTGGGGGTTGCCCAGGAAGCATCTCGCCTGTCCCCAGCCCCTGCTCCCAGCTGAGCAAAGTCCCCCTACCAGCCCCCGCTTCCTGCGGGCAGAGTCCTAACGGGGCCATGCCGCCTGTCTGCTCCACCGCCTGACTGGGCTGGGGGCCACACCCTGCCAGCAAGTGATGAAAATAGAACCCCCCCCCCCGCCCCGAATTCTGCCCAGGCCCTAGCCCTCTCCCATGCTGGGCAGCCTCTCACCCACACGGGTCCTTTCTGGTTCCAGACACTGAGGAAGGGGCTCCAGGGCCTGAGTCTAGGACAGGACCCTGACCCTGTGCTGTGACATCAGAGAACGAGCTGGGGAGGGAGGCTGAGTCAGACACGGGGCCCAGAGGCGGCCCCACTGTGACAGCACCTCCGGGTGCAGAGGGGCCTTCAGCCCCAGAGAGGAAAGTTTCAAACGAGAGGACCTTGCATAGACTTCCCCTGAAGGAGCAGACACGGAGCATTCCAGGCTTTGTGGCCCCTGGTCCTGCTGAAGCTGCCACTCCAGGAACATTCTAGAAACGGTCTGCAGGCCATTGGGCCCTAGTTTGCAGCTTCTGGTTTAAACCAAGAACAGAGCGGCCCCTGTCAGCCACACAGGTCCCCCCACACTCACTGGGCCCCACCCCTCCCTGCGCCGGGCCCGCTCACTGTCTGGTCCGCTTCTCCAGAGCACGAGGAGGCGGTGGAAGAGGAGGCTGGAGGCGAGGCTGAGGCTGGGGAGCCCTGCACCGCAGGTGAGGCCCCTCCTGGAGCGAGGGGGGAAGGGGGCCCTTCTGAGCTTGGGGCAGCAAGGGCCCCAGCGCTGCTCCTGAGGCAGCGGGAAGGCCCCCTAGACCGTGCTCTGCAGCCTGGGCAGCCCCCCGTCCAGGCCGGGCTCAGCCTCGTCAGTACACGCTGCACCTGCTTCTTTTGGCCAGGCGGTCCTGGGCCCTGGCAGGTGTGCACAGGTGGATCCTGGACCTGGAGCCCTGCAGGGCCCCCTTGGCTGAGGACGTGTTGGGGGGACAGGGGGCTACTGGCAGGGCCTTGAGCTTGGAATCGGGACCGTGACTCCTTTCTCATGTTCTGTTCAGAAGATGGAGAAGAAGAGGAAGGTAGAGAGGCTGAAGGTGAGGCCCACTGGCCATTGGGACATGGTGGGGAAGCCCCTCCTGCAGCTGTGGGGGAGACCCTGGTGGGGAGGGGGAGACCTTGGGGGGAGGGGGAGACCCTTGGGGGGAGGAGGGGGAGACCCTGGGGTGGGGGAGACCCTAGGGGGAGGAATGGGAGACCCTAGGGGGAGGTGGAGACCCTGGGGGGAGGAGGGGGAGACCCTGGGGAGTGGGGAGACCCTGGGGTGAGGGGGAGACCCTGGGGGAGGAGGAGACCCTGAGGGGAGGGGGAGACCCAGGGGGGGAGGGGAGACCCAGGGGGGAGGAGGGGGAGACCCAGGGGGGAGGAGGAGACCCTGGGGGGGGGGCGGGGGAGACCCTGGGGGGAGGAGGGGGAGACCCTAGGGGAGGAGGAGACCCTGGGCGGGAGGGGGAGACCTTGAGGGGGAGGAAGAGACCCTGGGGGGGAGGAGGAGACCCTGGGGGGAGGAGGGGGAGACCCTGGGGAGTGGGGGAGACCCTGGGGTGAGGGGGAGACCCTGGGGGAGGAGGAGACCCTGGGGGGGAGGGGGAGACCTTGGGGGGCAGGAAGAGACCCTGGGGGGGAGGAGGAGACCCTGGGGGGAGGCGGGGGAGACCTTGGGGGGAGGGGGAGACCTTGGGGGTGTGGGCATAGAACCGTGTGTGTCTGCAGGTTGGGCTCCTCCTTCCAGAAACGGTGCCTTGGAGGTGCCCAGGGGGAGGGGGCCAGGTTGGGTCAGGGCAGTGGTCACATCACATCTATCCATGAGGTTTCTGCAGCCTGGGTGAACCACGGGAGGGTAGGGTGTCTGGGGCTGAGATCCCAGGCGCGGATGGTCCATGGGGTAGGTCACTGCTGTGGGCGCTGTTGACCTACAGCCTTCACAGGGGCCCAGGTGGCCCGAGTCACACACTGGGGCTTGGAGTCACACCCATCAGCTTCCGGTCCTGAGCCGCCTCAGGTCTGGGGGGCGACTGTGGAGGCAGAGACTTAGGCAGGGACTCTGGGGCCAGGACCCCAGGATGTGTCCTCGACCCCTCCTCCCTGCGTGGCAGGCGCTGCTGACTGAGAGCGCTGTGTGCACTCGCGTCCCCGAGACCCCCTGAGCATCAGCCCTGAGTGGAGCCTGGGGTTTGCAGCCCTGCCGCTTAGTGCTCTGGTTGCTCCTGCAGTCCGGGGATGGGAGGGACTCACTGGTGACGGGCAAACAGAGGCTCATGGGTGCCAGCTTATCAGGGGCACAGTGGGGCCAGATCCAGGCCTCCCGACCCCAAGTTCACGTGCTTTCCTCCTCTCCAGATGGCCCGGTGGAGGAGTTCAAGCCCAAGCCCAGGTGAGTGGTGAAGCCCTGGGAGCAGAGGGCCCGTGAGAGAGAACCCTTGGGACAGGACTGGGTGCACGTGGCACAGTGGGCACAGGCTGGGATGCGGCAGACACAGACCACCCTGTACAGCTGTGTAGGTTGTGTGCGGTAAAAGAGTCTCTGCTGGGTGTGTGGGGGTAGGGGGTGGGGCGGCTGAAAACCACCCACACTCCGTCACCAGCGCCTTAACCCTAACCGTAACCCTAACCCTAACCTTAACCCTAACCCTAACCCTAACCCTAACCTTGCTACAGTCAGCACTATGCCCATCTAGAGGGAAAGGACAGACCAGCCATGGACCTGGGCAGACACCCTGTCCAACCCCTCAGGAGAGCTGGGACACTGTCCTTGGTGGCTGGAGGAGGACATGAGGGAAAAAAATTTGGAGAAGCCAAGCAGTGAAAGCGTGTCAGTCTAGGCATATGGCTTCAGAGGGTCACAAAGGGCCATACAAGGCAACTTGGGGCTATACAGGACACACATGGGAGCTCTGTGTGCAGAGGAGGGTGGGGCTTTGGAAATGCCAGCCCCGCGATCTGATGGTGCCTCAGCACACAGTTCAGGAGACGCTCCAAAAGCAGCCCAGCCTGGCAATTCCAGCCCCTTCCCATCCCCTCATTGGAGCAAACACTGCGGTGTCTTGGTTCAGATCCCCACACCAGAGGGCAGACAGGAAAGCAGGGCTCAGTGTCCTAGCCTGGAGTCCCACAGTGAGTGGGTGAGGTGTGTGAGGCCGACCGCTGCCTCCTGGGCTCCTGGGGTCGGGGCCAGGAGTGTGGGTCAGCCAGGGTGCAAGCCAAGCCTCTCTACTTCCTGGCTGCATGGTTTTGAGCAAAGCCTTATGTCTCTGAGCCTCTGTCTTCCTGAACGAGATGAGTGGTTTCCACTCCAGGTAACTGTGAGGATACATGAGGCCACTGTAGGCACCCCAGTCCCGAGTGGGCGTGGGGACCCCGGGTGGGCACTGTGCTGTTGTCACCGCGTGGAGGCTGGGTCTCAGCCTTTCTGCAGGGAGGAGAGGGACCTGCCCATCCCCGGTACCACAGCCCCTCTATGCAGGGAGGGCTTGGTACTCACTCCTCCTTCTGCCCACCAGGCCCTTCATGCCCAACTTGGTGCCACCCAAGATCCCTGATGGAGAGAGGGTGGACTTCGATGTGAGTGCCAGCTCAAGGAGGGCAGCCCCCGCCCCACTAAAGACCTCAGCCCCCCGCCCCCACACCCCGCCACGCTTGGGGGAGGACACGGGGGGAGGGGCATCGTGTTCGACACCACCCTGAGCTCAGCCCCAGTTGGTCCCACGACCCCAAGGCTTCGCTCCTGCCCTGCGGGCGGGGTCGCCTCTGAGTGCCGCCCCCCACCCCAGGACATACACCGGAAGCGCATGGAGAAGGACCTCAACGAGCTGCAGACACTGATCGAGGCGCATTTCGAGAACCGCAAGAAGGAGGAGGAGGAGCTGGTCTCCCTCAAAGACAGGATCGTGGGTGTCGTGCCCTCTGGGCGTCTGGGAGGAGGTCCAGAAGGAGCCCCCAGGGCCCCGCCCCGTGCTCTCTTCCCTTCCCCACCCCCCAGGGCAGAGCGGAGTTGGCATCTCAGCTCCCACCTCCCGCACCCTGGGCACAACCCCGCCCCAGTGATGAAGGGCAGATGCCGTGACCCTGAGCCTGGATTCTCTCTCCACGCTCTAGCCCCTCCTCCCCGCCCCGCTCCTGCTCCACAGGGCTTGGCCCCCACCTCCCTGCACAGAGTGGTGTCCACACCGGCGGGGGCGGGGCCGGCGGGCACTCAGGGGCCGCGGCGAAGGCCGTCGGGCCCTCTCCGGGGGCTGAGGTCCGTCCCGAGTGACCGCAGCCTTGCGTCCTCCCCGCAGGAGAAGCGGCGGGCAGAACGCGCGGAGCAGCAGCGCATCCGCGCGGAGCGCGAGAAGGAGCGGCAGACGCGCCTGGCGGTGAGTGGCCGCTGGCCTCCGTCCGCGGGGCCCAGGGTCGCTGTCCCGGCTCTGACAGCAGAGGAGACAGAGATGCCCAGAGTGTCTAAGGAGACGCCCCATCCCTCCGCAGCGCGCCCCCGGGAGCCGAGCCCGCATCCCCCTCCTGCGCAGTTGTGGGTGGGCCCCCACGGCAGGGCCCCCTGTCCTGGAGAGTAGCAGGCCCTCGGGAGCTGGAGCCCATCTGTTCAGCCCCTCTTCTCCCATCGGGCACCGCCAGCGCCAGACATGTGCCGGGTGCGCCCTCAGTGCTGGCCTAGACTCAGGGCGTCTGGCCCCCAGCGTAACCCATTCTCTCCCCGCGGGAACCAGGAGGAGCGAGCCCGCCGAGAGGAGGAGGAGAGCCGCAGGAAGGCGGAGGACGAGGCGCGCAAGAAGAAGGCTCTGTCCAACATGATGCACTTCGGAGGCTACATCCAGAAGGTGGGGCCTCCGGCTCCTCCTGTTGAGGGGGTCTCGGGAGAGAAATGCCCAGCCACTGCTGGGAGACCGCGTTCTCACACCCAGACCCCGAGCTGGCTCTCCCTGGCTGGCTCTCCCTGGCTGGCTTTCCCTGGGAAGAGCTGCCGGGCTGGGGGCTCCAGAGCACCAGCGCTCTTCCCGGGTGGCTGGTGCAGCCGGCAGGCCCGAAGCGCCATCTCAGGTCTGCCCGGTGTGGCCTCCTGCAGCCTGGAGGCTGTCTCTCCATTTGTAGGATGGCATTAATGGTGCCGTCTGCCTGCTCTGAGATGGTCAGACGAGCTACCCTGGAAAGCAGCTGAGTGCTGCCTGGATGCAGGCTGGCTTCCTCCTAGAGCCCATCACAGGGCCTAGTGTGGTGCTCCCTGTTCTTGGAGGGAGGGGGAGGGGAGCAGAAGTCTCTGTGCTGTGGACCCGGCCGTCCCCCGGGCCCTGCCTCCTGGTGACCCTCAAGCAGGGCCTGCTGGCAGTCGGCCCTGCCCCCAGCCCGCACACGGGTCCAGCAGCCGGCTCCCCAAGGCAGCTGACGCCTCTCCTTCGTGTCTCCACTCTTCCTGTCCCTCCCTCTGTCTGTTGCCTCTCCTGTCTTTCTCTGGGGCTCTTCTCCCGCTGTCCCGCTGTGCAGGCCCAGGTAGGTTCTGGTCCTCAGGTCCTTCCCCTCTCCTTTGGGGAGCCTGGGGAGGGCAAGGTGCTGGGCTGGAAGGCGGGGAGGCTGGGTGTTGCTGGCCTGGGTGTGCAGCAGGGAGGTGAGCAGCAGCCGTGCTGCAGGCAGGCCTGTCTCCCTGCCAGGCCTGGGGGTGCAGGGAGGGCAGGGCTTCTCTAGCCCCTCCCCTGCTTCTTACTCTCTCCAGACAGAGCGTAAAAGTGGGAAGAGACAGACCGAGCGGGAGAAGAAGAAGAAGATTCTGGCCGAGCGGAGGAAGGTGCTGGCCATCGACCACCTGAACGAAGACCAGCTGAGGTGGGCTGCCTGCGGGGCTGCACGTCTGGAGGGCATCCCGCCTCGCATCACCGGGTGCTGCTGCCCCACTTTCCCGCGGGGGCTTCGGGGGGCTGGCCTGGGCCTTCTTGGCAGGCAGCGCTTGGTTCCCTCTCCTTCCCGCTGGGGCTCCCCAGCTCCATGTCCTAAGGCTTTGTCCTGGCAGCGCTGGCATCCGCCTGCAGTGCTGGGCACTGCCCAGGCCAAGCCAGGGTGCAGGGCCTGGGGGCGAAGGAGGGCAGGGCTGGGGGGTCAGGATCTAGATGCAGGCAGGTGGGGACCTTCTTACTGCTCACCTCTCTTGCTGGCCTGTGCAGGGAGAAGGCCAAGGAGCTGTGGCAGAACATCTACGACCTGGAGGCGGAGAAGTTCGACCTGCAGGAGAAGTTCAAGCAGCAGAAATACGAGGTAAGCGGCTGCTGCCCGCACCCCTGCTGGTGGCCTCTGTCCCCCCACAACCCCTGGGGCCTGTCTGGTGGTGCTCCCCACCCTTGTCGGGGCTGGTGCTCCTGGAGCCTGAGGGTCACTGGGGCTGAGCAGACACTTCCTGGGGTCCCGGCCCTGAGGGCCCCCACTTCTGGCCTGAGGAAGCAGCTCAGCGCCCTGAGTCCACCGGGAGGACCATTGCACAGGCCAGGCCTCCTGTGGAGTCGGGGGCTCACCAGCGATTCGGCCCCTTCGCTCCCCCACGCTCACTTGGGGCCCAGTGTGGGTCCTGGGAGAGGCAGTGTGGTCCCCGCCACGCAGATGCCAGGCAGGAGGACGGCTTGCCCCCCAGCCCCGCCCACCTCCCCAGGCCACCTGGGCCCCCTCGCGGGGGGTGCCTGAGCTACTCTTCCCACCGTTTCTTTCAGATCAATGTTCTCCGAAACAGGATCAATGACAACCAGAAAGTGTGAGTGTCTGACTCCAGCTTCCACCCCCACCCATGGTCTCCCGGCCCCTCCCCACTCCTGTGGTCAGGCCCCTGCCCTCCACGAGGCTGCTTCGGGCTGAGCCTCTGCAGGCAGCTCAGTGTGCCCCTGCCCCCATCGGCCCTCAGCACCCCCACAACCCCTGGAAGCTCCCTCCACCACTGCCGTCCCCGTCCACCCCGTCCCCCCTGACTGGGTCCTGCTTCCTGCAGCTCCAAGACTCGAGGGAAGGCCAAGGTCACGGGGCGCTGGAAGTAGAATGGCGCCTCCTTCTCCAGGACCTACTCCTCACCAGCTGCTCCTGACCTACCTTCTCCTGCTCCGCACTGTCCACACCCTGCACAGCCACCCCCTCCACCCTGTCCCCCGCCGCAGACTGGCTGGAAGCCACACTCGTGCCGCTCCCCACCCCCATCATAATAAAAGCACCGTGCCCCCGCTGCACTCCTGTCTGTTCTCTTCAGGGGGAGGGGGCCCGTAGGGCACCCGGCCCCCAGGGGCTGCGCAGAGCTCCCGTTGAGGCAGTGGTTTCTGAGCTGAGCCCTCGGGGCGGGGCTTCTGCTTCCACTTCTGTGTCAGGGTTGCCACCGCACACCCGGGCACACTGGCACTGGTCCACAGAGCTGCGTCCGTCAGTGACCAGTTCTGTTTCCGGCTCAGCCAGGGGTTTGTCCCTTAGATCTGGTCTGCTGGAGTTTGCAGCTCCATGACCTGTGGGTGCAGCATTAAACGGGAGTGCTGTGCTGGATTCAGGGCTGGAGTGACTTGAAGTCTCAGGGGGGATTGTCGGGGAGAACGGCTTGGCACTTTCCTGAAGGCAGCCCGCAGCCCCCTTTTTGTTGCAGCAAAGGGAGGACATGATGAGGCGCACACAGTGGGGATTGCCCCACGGTGCACCTCTCAGCGTCCTGAAGTGTGCCACCAGTAGCTGCCACAGCTCACAGACGAGGAGACCGGCCCTTGGCAGGCTGTTCTAGTTGTTCTGAGAAGTAGGCGGCAGGTTGGGGGACACTCCCCAGGGTTTGGATTAGCACCCCAAGGCTTATCTTGTGTATCATGGACATACAGTTTGAAGGGTTTCTTTAGGTCTGGTAGTCCAAAGCTGGAGCTGACCTTTTTATTGTCTCAAAGGCTGTTTGGCCCTCTTTACTCCAAGTAAGAGGCTCAAGGTCATGTCCCTTCAGTGTCTCAGGGGCTTCCCTGTGAGCCCATAATTTGGGATCCAAATCAGATAAAACTCTGCCATTCCCAGAAAACCTTGCAGTTGTCTGCAGATCTTCGGTGCTCCCAAACCTGCAGGCGCTTGCTTTCCATCAGGCAAGAGGTCCAGTTGTCCCTGGGAGAGGACAAAGTCCAGATGTGTGACTTGTTTGCATATCTGGGCTTTTTCCTGGGGACCTTATATCCACATTTGGCCAAAGAGTTCAGGGTCCTGATAGTATTCTCTAGACACTTGTGATACGTAGGGCTTGCCATGAGCATGTCATCCAGGCTCCATGTCATCTTGCTCCATCCAAAGAGCAAAAGCCCTTCATCCAACATTAAGTCTCTGAGGTCTCTAGCCAGCGTTTCCCCAAACGAGGTAGGGGGTTTGAACACTTGCGGCAGGACTCTCCAACAGCGGTGTTGGATTCGCTGTGTTTCCAGGTCCTGCCATTCAAAGGCAAAGAGCAGCTGCAATTCCTCTGCAACAGGAGTGCAGAGGAAAGCATCCTTCACATCCAGGACTGAGAACCAACTGTGTTCTCTGGGAAGAGTTGTGAGCAGAGCGTGTGGATTAGGCCCCACAGGGTGTAAGTCGTGGACTACTTCATTAATAGCCCTCAAGTCCTGAACAAGACAATACTGTCCTGAGTTTGGTTTTTTACGGGGAGGACAGGGGTGTTATATGGAGACCTGCAAGGTCTGATCAGTCCTGATTTTAAAAACTTCTCCAGAATTGACTGGATTCTTTTGGGCATCTTGTCTCAGGGGATATTGTTTTAAATTAGGTGTTCCAGCATCATTTTTAGTGGAATTTATATTGGTCTTTGTTTGTAGTGATGCTTTCTAAGGCCCACTTGACTTCACATTCCAGGATGTCTGGCTCTAGGTCAGTGATCACACCATCGTGATTATCTGGGTTGTGAAGATCTTTTTTGTACATTCTTCTGTGTATTCTTGCCACCTCTTCTTAATATCTTCTGCTTCTGTTAGGTCCATACCATTTCTGTCCTTTATCAAGCCCATCTTTGCATGAAATGTTCCTTTGGTATCTCTGATTTTCTTGAAGAGATCCCTAGTCTTTCCCATTCTGTTGTTTTCCTCTATTTCTTTGCACTGATCGCTGAAGAAGGCTTTTTTATCTCTTCTTGCTATTCTTTGGAACTCTGCATTCAGATGCTTATATCTTTCCTTTTCTCCTTTGTTTTTCGCTTCTCTTCTTTTCACAGCTATTTGTAAGGCCTCCCCAGACAGCCATTTTGCTTTTTGCATTTCTTTTCCATGGGGATGGTCTTGATCCCTGTCTCCTGTACAGTGTCACGAACCTCATTCCATAGTTCATCAGGCACTCTCTATCAGATCTAGGCCCTTAAATCTATTTCTCACTTCCACTGTATAATCATAAGGGATTTGATTCAGGTCATACCTGAATGGTCTAGTGGTTTTCCTTACTTTCTTCAATTTCAGTCTGAATTTGGCAATAAGGAGTTCATGATCTGAGCCACAGTCAGCTCCCGGTCTTGTTTTTGCTGACTGTATAGAGCTTCTCCATCTTTGGCTGCAAAGAATATAATCAATCTGATTTCGGTGTTGACCATCTGGTGATGTCCATGTATAGAGTCTTCTCTTGTGTTGTTGGAAGAGGGTGTTTGTTATGACCAGTACATTTTCTTGGCAAAACTCTATTAGTCTTTGCCCTGCTTCATTCCGTATTCCAAGGCCAAATTTGCCTGTTACTCCAGGTGTGTCTTGACTTCCTACTTTTGCATTCCAGTCCCCTATAATGAAAAGGACATCTTTTTTGGGTGTTAGTTCTAAAAGGTCTTGTAGGTCTTCATAGAACTGTTCAACTTCAGCTTCTTCAGCATTACTGGTTGGGGCATAGACTTGGATTACTGTGATATTGAATGGTTTGCCTTGGAAACGAACAGAGATCATTGTGTCGTTTTTGAGATTGCATCCAAGTACTGCATTTTGGACTCTTTTGTTGACCATGATGGCCACTCCATTTCTTCTGAGGGATTCCTGCCCGCAGTAGTAGATATAATGGTCATCTGAGTTAAATTCACCCATTCCAGTCCATTTCAGTTCGCTGTCCACAAACAAAGCTAGTGGAGGTGATGGAATTCCAGTTGAGCTATTCCAAATCCTGAAAGATGATGCTGTGAAAGTGCTGCACTCAATATGCCAGCAAATTTGGAAACTCAGCAGTGGCCACAGAACTGGAAAAGGTCAGTTTTCATTCCAATCCCAAAGAAAGGCAATGCCAAAGAATGCTCAAACTACCACACAATTGCACTCATCTCACACGCTAGTAAAGTAATGCTCAAAATTCTTGGAGAATTCAAAATTCTCCAAGCCAGGCTTCAGCAATATGTGAACCGTGAACTTCCTGATGTTCAAGCTGGTTTTAGAAAAGGCAGAGGAACCAGAGATCAAACTGCCAACATCGCTGGATTATGGAAAAAGCAAGAGAGTTCCAGAAAAACATGTATTTCTGCTTTATTGACTATGCCAAAGCCTTTGACTGTGTGGATCACAATAAACTGTGGAAAATTCTGAAACAGATGGGAATACCAGACCACCTGATCTGCCTCTTGAGAAATTTGTATGCAGGTCAGGAAGCAACAGTTAGAACTGGACATGGAACAACAGACTGGTTCCAAATAGGAAAAGGAGTTTGTCAAGGCTATATATTGTCACCCTGTTTATTTAACTTATATGCAGAGTACATCATGAGAAACGCTGGACTGGAAGAAACACAAGCTGGAATCAAGATTGCCGGGAGAAATATCAATAACCTCAGATATGCAGATGACACCACCCTTATGGCAGAAAGTGAAGAGGAACTAAAAAGCCTCTTGATGAAAGTGAAAGAGGAAAGTGAAAAAGTGGGCTTAAAGCTCAACATTCAGAAAACGAAGATCATGGCATCCAGTCCCATCACTTCATGGGAAATAGATGGGGAAACAGTGGAAACAGTGTCAGACTTTATTTTTCTGGGCTCTAAAATCACTGCAGATGGTGACTGCAGCCGTGAAATTAAAAGACGCTTACTCCTTGGAAGGAAAGTTATAACCAACGTAGATAGCATATTCAAAAGCAGAGATATTACTTTGCCAACAAAGATTCGTCTAGTCAAGGCTATGGTTTGTCCTGTGGTCATGTATGGATATGAGAGTTGGACTGTGAAGTAGGCTGAGCGCCGAAGAATTGATGCTTTTGAACTGTGGTGTTGGAGAAGACTCTTGAGAGTCCCTTGGACTGCAAGGAGATCCAACCAGTCCATTCTGAAGGAGATCAGCCCTGGGATTTCTTTGGAAGGACTAATGCTAAAGCTGAAACTCCAGTACTTTGGCCACCTCATGGGAAGAGTTGACTCACTGGGAAAGACTCTGATGCTGGGAGGGATTGGGGGCAGGAGGAGAAGGGGACGACAGAGGATGAGATGGCTGGATGGCATCACCAACTCGATGGACATGAGTCTGAGTGAACTCCGGGAGTTGGTGATGGACAGGGAGGCCTGGAGTGCTGCGATTCATGGGGTTGCAAAAAGTCGGACACGACTGAGTGACTGATATGATCTGATCTGATATTGGTCTTGCATTTATGGCCTTCCCCAGTGTGCCATCAGCCCACACTTCTGACCTCACCTTGTGGTAGACTTCAGGGGGAAAGAATTCTGTTTCCTTTTCTGGGGTTTCTATGACTGTCACTTGTAGGCTCAAGGCGTGCTCCAGTGGAACCCTGATGTCAAGCTCTTCTGGTGAGATGGTTACTTGAGCATTTAATTTACAAAGGAGATCTTGTCCTCAAGGGGAATTGGACCCTCTGGCTTATATAAGAAGCTATATGGAAGGGTAAGATACCCTAATTAGCATTCCAGAGGTTGTAAAAATGTTTAATTGTTTTACTTCTCCAGAAATCCCCATGCCCTGATAGACTGGGACGTTTTCTGTGCTGCTTTGGTGTTTACCACAGAGTAGGTGGCACCCATGTCTATTGGAAAGTCAGATTAACTTGTTCCCCACTGTCAGGGTTACCTGGGCCTCCTGGGGGAAATTAAGATCAGACGTTTTAAGTCCAAAGGAGCCCCCAGCTTCTGCGTTCGTCAAGGGTGCTTCTTCCTCCCAGGAGAGAGGCTCCCGCCTTCCCTCTGTTATTTTTCAGTATCTTCTCTCAGCGCTTCTCTCCTTACGTAAGTGCATTGTCCCCCACCACCTTCCTTCAGGCTGCTGGTCTTCAGCGCTGCTGCCAGAAAGGCCACCTTCTGGTTTTCACCTTCTTGTTTCTGCATTGTTCCCTGTTGTCGAATACCTTAAAAGTAATTTCTACTAATAGAGAAAGGTTCATTCCAAACACACCGTCTAGCTTCTGTAATTTCCTCCTTGTGTCTGGGGCGCTTTGCCCGACAAAGGTCGTATTTATCACCCTTACGTTCTCATGGGCCTCAAAGTGTGTAACGCCTATAAGCTTGATAAAGCCTTTCTAGAAACTCTGATGGATCTTCGTTTGGTTTTTGTTTTAGCTCCTGAATTTTGTTTAAGCTCTTTTGTCTGGGCACTCCTTTTCGAAGACTCATTAAAATACATCCATAATGTTGTAGAAGTGGGGTGCCCCGTTATTAGGGTCTCAGTTGGGCTCGCAGTGGAGACTGCGATCAGCTGTGAGTTGCACTCAGATCCACCAGATGGAACTGGTGCACTTCCTCCCTAACTTTGTCAATAACCATTCTTTCTTCTTCAGTTAATGTCAAATCCATAAGCGTGTGACTATCCACCCAAGTGGAGTGGGGAGTGGCAGATATGGAGGTGAAATGCTCAGTCATGTGGAGTGGGTCCTCTTGATGAGCAGGGCTACAGATCTCAGGTAAGAAAATCCGAGGCGGAGAAAGGAGTGGGCCATTTGCATTAAGGCCCCCTGGGGTTTCGGCACAAGGGGAGTTGCTCTGCTGCTGAAGTGGCTCCCAGGCCAAACTGAGCGCCCTGTCTGGGACGGTGACACCCGACCAGGCCCCTGTGACTCGGGGGTTGCCATGGAAACATCTGTCTGTTCCCCATCAGCAGTGTAAACAGGAGGCAAGGAAAGCGGAGAATATGCTGAAGACATGGGAGTGGGGGGCGGGGCATGCAGCCTGCTCAGCGGGTGGGGTTCAGGCTCTGGCATAACCGTTCCCCATTCCCACCTTCTCCCCGTGGAGTGGGCTTTCCCTTGGGCTTCCTTTCAGGTCGCTGCCCTACAAGGCGGCAGTCCTTGACTCTTTTTCTCCTGATGTAATGATGTAATAGCGTAAATGCTTCTGTTTATGGAATTTCATCTTTCTGTCCTTTTATTTTGCAGAACATTTCTAACCATGAAATTGTATTATAAATGGGGGAGTCATTCAGGGGTCTTTGCTCTTCTGATCCTAAAATATATTGGGTCCACACTTCATTACAATATTATATCTTTCCTAGTTATAGGCTCATGGCTGTATTTTGCCCATTTATCTAATATATGCCCCAGATGGAGTACCCCCCATTTCTACAAGCTTTGTAGCACCAAGATACAAAGGACATAAACAAATTCCAACAAAAACAGCACAAAATCCAGCACCAATGCATAGATGATCTGGCTACCAAATCAAGTAAATAAATTTCACCCTACAAAACAAACGAACCAAGTTCAGCTAGGCTAGTCCTGCCCGACAAGAATTGGCTCCCAGATGAATCAGTTCCCACTCGAATAGTCCAAAAAACACCTTTCCCCCACCCCAAACAGGGTACCTCAACCAAACTGGCTTGTCTCAAAAAGGAAAAGTCCTAAGCGAGGGAGGAATATGTTCCCGGTATGCACACCAGAGTGATCTACCCTACAAAACCCGAGCTGTCAACTTACGACACAGGGGCACACAAACCACAAACAAATGAGCTGGCTATTGAATTGAGTAGACTCACCCTATAGATTAAGTCAGATCCTTGTTACACCTTCCACACGCTGGGGGCAGCTGGCACCATTTTCAGGGAATCTTGAGGGAAAGACTCCCAGAACAGTCGGTACAGGAGCTGCTTAGGATCCCATCTCAATACGGCGAGCCACGAGCAGCAAAGCTCCCACACTGGCATGCCTAGTTGTTACCAAGTTCAAGCTCACTCTGCTCGCCACACCCTAGGGCAATAAAGGTGTTGAGGCAAGGAACATGGCTGTATTTGGGAAGCTGGCCGACTGAGAAGATAGTGGACTAACGTCTCCTAACAGCCATATTATCGGGGCCTCGATGCCAGGAGCTCTTACGAATCAGAGATGGGGGAGGTTAGGACACAAAGTAAAGAGGCCATTCAGTTCTTGCAAGTATCCCCTAGAAGGCGAGCCTTGGGCAGAGGGATGTGCTAGTTTTATTCCCTTACAGTCATCTCATGGGTGGTGTGAAATGGAATATCTTCTGTCATATCAACAAACAAAGATACCACAGCTATCTGTGATTCTGTCCTCTCCAAATGTGGATTTCTGAGCGGTAAGCAGGTGAGAGGCGCCATTTGCCACAGAAAGAGCTCAGGGATCTCACAGTCCTTCACAGGTGAGAGGGCAGGTTGTCTCTCTGAGGCAGGCCATTATGTACCCCCACAATACCTACAAGACATGGGTTAAAGTCGCAGAAGCAGACCCAGTGTTAATTCAAAATTAACTGTTCTGGTTACAGACTGACTTTCCTAGCACCCTCTCCAGCACTGATTCTCTGTGGCGTGTTTGACAATGGCCATTCTGACAGGTGTGAGGTGATACCTCATCGCAGTCTGGATTTGCATTTCTCAAATAACTAATAATGTTAACATAATTTCCTGTGATTTTTTTTTAAAGGGTGTGAGTGAAACTTATCTCTTGCCAGTAACTTCTTGAACATCTGCCTTGTTTAGAATTGGTTCTGGATGAACACTCCTGGAATGTTTCTTGAGGACAGCTGTTGTTTACTCACAACCCACAGACCTTGTGAAGAGCGAGTGCCCATGAGCACAGCTTTTGACGTTGTTGTGGAAAGCAGTCACAAGCTTTCTTCCTGTCCCTTTTTTCTGTTTCCTTTTTCCCTGTGGGTTCGTTCTGATCTTATGTTGAAGTAGAGCTGGTTTCCAGTGTTGTGTTTGTATCAGGTTTACAGGAACTCAGGTCCCTCACAGCGGCTGTCTGCCGGCTTCAGGCGGAGCTGCTGTTCAGGCACCTTCCAGCTTGCCGGTGCTGACGCTGAGGAAGCGCTGAGCAGAACACGTTTTAAGTCCTCCAGTGACCGGTACTGGCATCAATGTCTGTTTTCCAAATAAAAAAAGGCAGTTCCATACTCCTCTCAGCAGTGATTCTTACCATTCACATCTCATCAGCACCACAGAAGTGCTCCCTTTTCTCTATGTCTTCTCCGTATTTATTCTTTGTAGGCTGAGGATGGCCTTTCAAAGGTGCAGAGTGATCCCTTGTTGTGGTTTTGATTTGCACATCTCTAACAATTCGTGATGTGCAGCAGGTTTTCACAGTTTTTGTTTTAAACAGTGTGTGTGGAAGTCACCGTGGAAATTTTCTTCTTCACTTTCTGCTCAGTTTTTAATTATTTTCGATTAGTTATGCACGGACATTTTTACAGAGCCGGTATCATTCAGAGCCGGCAGCCTTGTGACTGTGAAGCGCCCATGAGGCTGGGTCCCTGACCTCTCCATCCTCTCTTAGGGCCTGTGGCGTCGTCTCCATGGAAGCAGGGGGTCAGCTTGAGCCCAGCCTTCCTCTCTGCACGCTTCTTCTTTCTCTCCCAGCAACGGTGACGGCCGAGCTGTGCAGGAGCAACCCGGCCGGGACCGTGCTCCCAGGACGCTGAGAAGCGGGAGCACGCGGGGCTCCTCAGAAGCGTGACCGTGACCGCGGGCAGGGGTCTCCTCCGAGCGCCGTGCCCGCGCCCTGCTCACCCGGTTGTCATCAGACTTGGTGGTGTATGGGGCCCCGGTATCGAGATTTCACGGGTAGAAACCATTCATTTCTTTCCTGCGAGAGGAAGGTCCCCTTTTACCTTGTTTGGGAGACCCCCTACGCAGATGACACCACCCTTATGGCAGAAAGTGAAGAAGAACTAAAGAGCCTCTGGATGAAAGTGAAAGGGGAGAGTGAAAAAGTTGGCTTAAAGCTCAACATTCAGAAAACTAAGATCATGGCATCCGGTCCCATCACTTCATGGGAAGTAGATGGGGAAATAGTGGAAATAGTGGCTGACTTTGTTTTTCTGGGCTCCAAAATCACTACAGATGGTGACTGCAGCCATGAAATTAAAAGACGCTTGCTCCTTGGAAGGAAAGTTATGACCAACCTAGATAGCATATTAAAAAGCAGAGACATTACTTTGCCAACAAAGGTCTGTCTAGTCAAGGCTATGGTTCTTCCAGTGGTCATGTATGGATGTGAGAGTTGTGAACAAAAGCTGAGCACTGAAGAATTGATGCTTTTGAACTGTGGTGTTGGAGAAGACTCTTGAGAGTCCCTTGGACTGCAAGGAGATCCAACCAGTCCATCCTAAAGGAGATCAGTCCTGGGTGTTCATTGGAAGGACTGATGTTGAAGCTGAAACTCCAATACTTTGGCCACCTGATGCAAAGAACTGACTCATTGGAAAAGACCCTGATGCTGGGAAAGATTGAGGGCAGGAGGAGAAGGGGACAACAGAGGATGAGATGGTTGGATGGCATCATTGACTCAATGGACATGGGTTTGGGTGGACTCTGGGAGCTGGTGATGGACAGGGAGGCCTGGCGTGCTGCCGTTCATGGGGTCGCAAAGAGTCGGACATGACTAAGTGAACTGAACTGAACTGAACTTTTTAATAAAGAAAGATGGCTAGCTTTAATTACATAGTAAGGGTTACACTGTGTACATGTATACAGTAATCATAAAATCATGAGACAGAGCAGGACGAGCGGACACCCAGGAGTGCCTTCTCCAGTCGCAGCCTGCTCCCCTACCCCAAGGTTGCTGTCCTCTGCCTCCGAGCCAGTGGTCTTGTCCGCGTGGCCCCCCTGGCATGCGGCCCAGCATTG
Organism: Bos javanicus; assembly: GCF_032452875.1. Classification (NCBI taxonomy): domain Eukaryota; kingdom Metazoa; phylum Chordata; class Mammalia; order Artiodactyla; family Bovidae; genus Bos; species Bos javanicus. Next base: position 81,630,062 of record NC_083883.1, read on the forward strand.
CCCAGCCCCACTCTGTGCGCATGTGCTGTGTGTGCTGGTTGGCCCCCTGGGTGGCTCAGCAATGTCTCCCTGATTCTTTCATCTGGGGGGTAAAATTTTTTAAAGATAATTTTTATACCTAAACACAAACTGACTTGACGGCTCTGGAGCATTCCCTCATCTGAGCTTGCACGCTTCATCTCTATGTCGCTCATGATGTCCTTTAGGTTGGTTTTGGTCTGGCTCCTGAGGGTGCAGAGTCCACACTTGTGCGTCCTGGCGCGGTGCTCGTGGGTTTGTGTTCAGGTCGGAGCAGCACTGTGGGCCATGTGTGCTTGGACCCTGCGGTCTGAGGCAGGGTAGGTTCAGAAGTGGTCGCACCCCAGCTGCACCAGGCTTCCCATTGCTCCGGGTCCTGCTGGCGTCTGACGCCGTGATTTTCTTGTCAGCCAGGCTGACGTCTGACTGTGATTTTCCTGTCTGCCAGTCTGGCAAGTGTATGCATAGCTTATTCTTATGGTTTCAATCCCTCGATTATTAGGAAAGTTGTACATCTTATTGCATTCACTGACTGTCTTCTTTTTTTAAGTTTTAAAAATTTGTGGTTACATACATGTAACATTTGCCATCTTAATCCCTGTTGAAGTGCGCATTTCAGGGTCCATCACACTGGTGTGCAACCGTGACCGCTATCTCCAGAACTACTTCTATCTTGCAAAACTGAGACAGTCCCCACGAGACGCTCAGTCCCCATTCCCCTCCCTCAGCCCCTGGCACCCACCATCCTGCTTTCTGTGTCTATGGAGCCGACTGCTCTCCGCCTTGTATGAGTGGACTCAGACATCACTAGTTCTTCCATGTCTGGCTTATGTCCCCGAGCATAATGCGCTTAGCGCTCATCCATGCTGCAGCCTGTGTCAGAACCGCCTTCCTTTCAGGCTGAACAACATTCATGGTGTGGATGGGCCATGGTCTGCTTGTCCATTCTTCTGTCAGTGGACACGTGAAATAGCTACATTCATCTCTTACATCTTATAATACTTGTGGGATGACTTCAGAAAGTGCCATGAACCAAAATTCATTTACGTTAACTTTATTTTTTAAAAACTTTTTATTTTGAAAATCTTCAAAGCTAAGAAGAAGGGAAGAATACATGTGAGCTTCTTTTGTGTTTAGGAATTAATGTTTTATGGTATTCACTTTAGGCCTGTTTGCCTCTTTACCCCCATGAGGCTCACCCTACCTGGGGTTCCTGGAGACTCCTCAGGTGGGCTACCTGGTAATTATTCCAATATATCAGCACATTCAGGTTGAGTAGGGAGGTAGGTTCACCTGGTGAATTGATTGCAGGGCACGTGGATCAGGCAAAAAGCCAAAGGGCAAGTGAGGTTGCTGCTGGAACCTCCTTCCGGTCGATGGTCCTTACTCAGCAGAGACCAGACCTGCCCCTCGGCTCCCAGCCCGTGTGTGATGTGTTTTCTCAATACTTCAGTGGGGCAAGAAAGGACCAAGCCTGCCAGAACCAAGGTGGTGTGTTCAGCGTTATCGTGACGGCTGTAAAAGCCGTTAACGTCACACAGAACCAAAGGGAAAGGGGAGGACCGCTCTGGGACAAGTGTGGGGACAGGAGACTGACCCTGGGCTTCTTTCTGCCGTCCCAGGAGGTTACAGAAATCCGCTTACTTCTGCCTTGAGGACCCAACAAGCAGATACGTGGGGTCCTAACCAAGGGTCGTCCACCCCAGGGGCAGGGTCTGGGGACTGTGTGGGTCTTACCCCATCCACATGGGTCAGGAGCCTGTACCCAGAGACCACATATCTGCCGTTTACCTGCGGTGTGTCTTGTCCCCGCTGAGATGTCCAGCATCTGAATTGAGGGTGTTGCCTTGATTGACCTGTGCTCCTTCTTCTTAACCTTCTCGAATGCATCCACGTGAGGGCAGGCGGCTCTGAGTGGGCTGCTGCTCTGTGTTCTGCTGGGTGAGAACCTTTGGTGGCGACATATTAATATCACATCACATGTCCAATTCGTAGGGTCACAACTGTCTGGTTTCCCCTAGACCAAGCTCAGGTAATTTAATTTGTAATTTATTTGTTATTTTATATTGGAGTAGAGTTGATTTCCAATATTTTGTTTGCTTTAGGTGTCCATGAACTTGATTCAATTATACATAGATGTATATCTATTTTTTTCCTGGTTTTTCCTTAGATAGGTTATTAGTTTGTTCAGTAGAGTTCCCTCTTCTATTCAGTTGGTCCTTTTCCATTATCAACTCGGTATCTTCAGTTCAGTTTAGTTTAGTCGCTCAGTCGTGTCTGACTCTTTGTGACCCCATGAATCATAGCATGCCAGGCCTCCCTGTCTATAACCAACTCCTAAAGTTTACTCAAACTCATGTCTATCGAGTCAGTGATGCCATCCAGACATCTCATCCTCTGTCATCCCCTTCTCCTCCTGCCTCCAATCCCTCCCAGCATCAGGGTCTTTTCCAGTGAGTCAACTCTTCACATCAGATGGCCAAAGTACTGGAGTTTCAGCTTTAGCATCAATCCTTCCAATGAACACCCAGGACTGAGCTCCTTCAGAATGGACTGGTTGGATCTCCTTGCAGTCCAAGGGACTCTCAAGAGTCTTCTCCAACACCACAGTTCAAAAGCATCAATTATTCAGCACTCAGCTTTCTTTACAGTCCAACTCTCACATCCATACATGACCACTGGAAGAACCATAGCCTTGACTAGATGAACCTTTGTTGGCAAAGTAATGTCTCTGCTTTTGAATATGCTATCTAGGTTGGTCATAACTTTCCTTCCAAGCAGTAAGCGCCTTTTAATTTCATAGCTACAATCACCATCTGCAGTGATTTTGGAGCACAAAAAGATAAAGTCTGACACTGTTTCCACTGTTTCCCCATCTATTTCCCATGAAGTGATGGGACCAGATGCCATGATCTTAGCTTTCTGAATGTTGAGCTTTAAGCCAATTTTTTTACTCTCCTCTTTCACTTTCATCAAGGGGCTTTTTAGTTCCTCTCCTGCCCGGTGCCATCGTGAGGAACTCTGCCTGTGGCAAAGGTCATGAGGAAGGAGGCTCAGCATATGCAAAGGCGGGATCGAGCCTCAGGAGTCCCCCTGGAAATTCTCCAACATCTACCCCCAAAACCAGAGTCTGCCTATTTTCTGCTTTGTGCTCTCACCTACACCTCTGACTTTACGTGGGGGCTGTCCCCCACTACCTCTCTCTGAAAAAAGAGTTAACTTACAGCTCCAGTTAATAAAGTTCCTGGGTCTGATAGTGTTTCAACCTACAAACTCCTTTGGAAGTCCTGTAGCCTGCCTGAATAGGTTTTTCAGGCCACATGTGATTGCTCAGAGCCTCCCAACTGTGAGAGGCATGAGATGTTCTAAACTGTCTAAATACAGATTCCTTTGAGCAGTTAAAAGATTGGTTAGAAATTGTATTGGTGAAGGATTTTTCACTTTTTGGACCAATGTTTGCTGCTAAGTTTCCACATCCCTTACCTGCTGTGTCCCTGGCAGTGTACTGATTAATATAATTGGTGTAAGTAGTAGCTTTAATGTTTGTAACCTTGGACCCTTGAGTTAATTCTTTTTCTTAGCCCACCACACCTTTGCCCTGTAGGAATGCAACTTTATCTAATGCTTTTGGAGGGTGGCGCCTGACTAATCACCTTTACTGCTGCTGCTAAGTCGCTTCAGTCGTGTCCAACTCTGTGCAACCCCACAGACGGCAGCCCACCAGGCTCCCCCGTCCCTGGGATTCTCCAGGCAAGAACACTGGAGTGGGTTGCCATTTCCTTCTCCAATGCATGCAAGTGAAAAGTGAAAGTGAAGTCACTCAGTCGTATCTGACCCTCAGCGACCCCATGGACTGCAGCCTAACAGGCCCCTCCATCCATGGGGTTTTCCAGGCAAGAGTACTGGAGTGGGGTGCCATTGCCTTCTCTGAATCACCTTTAGAGAAAAATAAGTTTTCTGAAGAAAGGGTCTTAAAATGTTAACAGGCCTCCAGGCCAGAAGATGATACAAATCACCCAAACTTTTGCATATGGTAAGTTTGCAGGAAGAAAGCCTGGCTTACTGCATGTCTCTACCCCTTCCCCCATTATCCTCTATGCATAACTTAAGGTATAAAAACTACTTTGGAAAATAAAGTGCGGGCCTTGTTCACCGAAGCTTGGTCTCCCCATGTCGTTCTTTCTCTCACCTTCTGGCTGAATTATTCAGCCTCTTTTCTCCACTGAATTTTCCTGCTGAGCTATCTGTATTCTATCACTCTTTATATCCTTAATTAACATTTAATTAAGCAATTGTTTCCTGATCCTCGCCGACGCCGTCCCCACTTCGAATTCCCTGGATCCACCGGGGCTGGACCCCGGCACTCTCCACTTTCTGCCATAAGGGTGGGGTCATCTGCATATCTGAGGTTATTGATATTTCTCCCGGCAATCTTGATTCCAGCTTGTGTTTCTTCCAGTCCAGCGTTTCTCATGATGTACTCTGCTGCTGCTAGTGCTGCTGCTAAGTCACTTCAGTCATATCTGACTCTGTGCGACCCCATAGACGGCAGCCCACCAGGTTCCCCTGTCCCTGGGATTCTCCAGGCAAGAACACTGGAGTGGGTTGCCATTTCCTTCTCCAATGCATGAAAGTGAAAAGTGAAAGTGAAGTTGCTCAGTTGTGTCTGACCCTCAGCGACCCCATGGACTGCAGGCTTCCATGCTCCTCCGTCCATGGGATTTTCCAGGCAAGAGTACTGGAGTGGGGTGCCATTGCCTTCTCTGGATGTACTCTGCATATAAGTTAAATAAGCAGGGTGACAATATGCAGGCTTGACGTACTCCTTTTCCTATTTGGAACCAGTCTGTTGTTCCATGTCCAGTTCTAAATGTTGCTTTCTGACCTGCATATAGGTTTCTCAAGAGGCAGGTCAGGTGATCTGGTATTCCCATCCCTTTCAGAATCTTCCACAGTTTATCGTGATCCATACAGTCAAAGGCTTTGGCATAGTCAATAAAGCAGAAATAGATGTTTTTCTGGAACTCTCTTGCTTTTTCGATGATCCAGAAGATGTTGGCAGTTTGATGTCTGGTTCCTCTGCCTTTTCTAAAACCAGCTTGAACATCTGAAAGTTCACGGTTCACGTATTGCTGAAGCCTGGCTTGGAGAATTTTGAGCATTACTTTACTAGCGTGTGAGATGAGTGCAATTGTGTGGTAGTCTGAGCATTCTTTGACACTGCCTTTCTTAGGGATTGGAATGAAAACTGACCTTTTCCAGTCTTGTGGCCACTGCTGAGTTTTCCAAATTTGCTGGCATATTGAATGCAGCACTTTCACAGCATCATCTTTCAGGATTTGAAATAGCTCAACTGGAATTCCATCACCTCCACTAGCTTTGTTTGTAGTGATGCTTTCTAAGGCCCACTTGACTTCACATTCCAGGATGTCTGGCTCTAGGTCAGTGATCACACCATCGTGATTATCTGGGTCGTGAAGATCTTTTTTGTACAGTTCTGTGTATTCTTGCCACCTCTTCTTAATATCTTCTGCTTCTGTTAGGTCCATACCATTTCTGTCCTTTATTGAGCCCATCTTTGCATGAAATGTTCCCTTGGTATCTTTAGTTTTCTTGAAGAGATCTCTAGTCCTTCCCATTCTGTTGTTTTCCTCTATTTCTTTGCATTGATTGCTGAGGAAGGCTTTCTTATCTCTCCTTGCAATTCTTTGGAACTCTGCATTCGGATGCTTATATCTTTCCTTTTCTCCTTTGCTTTTCACTTCTCTTCTTTTCACAGCTATTTGTAAGGCCTCCTCAGACAGCCATTTTGCTTTTTGCATTTCTTTTCCATGGGGATGGTCTTGATCCCTGTCTCCTGTACAATGTCACGAACCTCATTCCATAGTTCATCAGGCACTCGATCTATCAGATCTAGGCCCTTAAATCTATTTCTCACTTCCACTGTATAATCATAAGGGATTTGATTTAGGTCATACCTGAATGGTCTAGTGGTTTTCCCTACTTTCTTCAGTTGAAGTCTGAATTTGGCAATAAGGAGTTCATGATCTGAGCCACAGTCAGCTCCTGGTCTTGTTTTTGCTGACTGTATAGAGCTTCTCCATCTTTGGCTGCAAAGAATATAATCAATCTGATTTCAGTGTTGACCATCTGGTGATGTTCATGTGTAGAGTCTTCTCTTGTGTTGTTGGAAGAGGGTGTTTGCTATGACCAATACATTCTCTTGGCAAAACTCTATTAGCGTTTGCCTTGCTTCGTTCCGTACTTCAAGACCAAATTTGCCTGTTACTCCAGGTGTTTCTTGACTTCCTGCTTTTGCATTCCAGTCCCCTATAATGAAAAGGACATCTTTTTTGGGTGTTAGTTCTAAAAGGTCTTGTAGGTCTTCATAGAACCGTTCAACTTCAGCTTCTTCAGCGTTACTGGTTGGGGCATAGGCTTGGATTACCGTGATATTGAATGGTTTGCCTTGGAAACGAACAGAGATCATTCTGTCATTTTTGAGATTGCAGAAGCATGCTGGCTGTGATGGACCACGCAGAAGCATGGCTGAGAGGAGCTACCCCTCGCCCAAGGTTGGGGTGGTGACCGAGAGCACTAGGCTGCGATGGTGCAGGAGTGGCCGAGATGAGCTACCCTACATCCAAGGTCAGGGGTGGCGGCCGAGACAAGCTACCCCATGCCCTAGGTCAGGGGCAGCGGCTGAGAGGAGCCACCCCACGTCCGAGGTCAGGGGCGGTGGCCGAGAGGAGCAACTCCATGTCCAAGGAATGGTTGCTGTGCAGGCTCAGTAGGGCCAAGAGGAGCTACTCCACATTCAAGGTCAGGAGGGGTGGTGGTGAGGAGATACCCCTCGTCCAAGGTAAGGAGTGGTGGGTGCGCTTTGCTGGGGCAGATGTGAAGAGATACCCCACGCCCAAGGTAAGAGAAATCCAAATAAGATGGTAGGTGTTGCTAGAGGGCATCAGAGGGCAGACATGCTGAAACCATAATCACAGAAAACTAACCAATCTGATCACACAGACCACAGCCTTGTCTAACTCAATGAAACTCAGCCATGCCGTGTGGGGCCACCCAAGACACACGGGTCATGGTGGAGAGGTCTGACAGAATGTGGTCCACTGGAGAAGGGAATGGCAAACCACTTCAGTATTCTTGCCTTGAGAACCCCATGAACAGCATGAAAAGGCAAAATGATAGGATACTGAAAGAGAAACTCCTCAGGTCGGTAAGTGCCCAATATGCTACTGGACATCAGTGGAGAAATAACTCCAGAAAGAATGAAGGGATGGAGCCAAAGCAAAAACAATACCCAGTTGTGGATGTGACTGGTGATAGAAGCAAGGTCTGATGCTGTAAAGAGCAATATTGCATAGGAACCTGGAATGTCAGGTCCATGAATCAAGGCAAATTGGAAGTGGTCAAACAGGAGATGGCAAGAGTGAACATCGACACTCTAGGAATCAGCAAACTAAAATGGACTGGAATGGGTGGATTTAACTCAGATGACCATTATATCTACTACTGTAGGCAGGAATCCCTTAGGAGAAAGGGAGTAGCCATCATGGTCAACAAAAAAACTCGGTATCTATTAGTTTATTTAATTTCATCCCAAACTCTTAATTTATCCCTCCCTTCTGACTTCCTTTGATGATCGCAGCTCGGTTCTCTCTGTCTGTGAGTCTGTCTCTGTTTTGTGTACCCGCTCATTGGGATGAATTTATAGGTCCCACCTGTATGTGCTCCCACAGGATATCTGTCTTTTTCTCCCTGATTTACCCCATTAGGATGATAATTTCTTGGTACACACTTGCTGCTGCCAGTATCAGTATTCCGTTATGTTTTGTGGCTGAAGAGCCTTCCAGTGTATCGATGGGCCACACAGTCTTCATTTTCTGTTAGTGGTGAATTCTGCGTCTTGGCTGTTGTGATAGTCAAAGTGCACGTGTCATTTTGAATGGTGATCCTCTCTGGACCTAAGCCCAGGAATGGGATTGCAGGATCATATGATACCTCTGTGTTTAGTGTTCAAGGACCCTCCATGCTGTTTTCCATCGTGGTTTCACTGTTTACATTCCCACCAAGATTGTAAGACGGTTCCCCTTTGGCTCAGAGGGTAAAGCGTGTACCTGCAATGCAGGAGACCTGGGTTCGATCCCTGGGTCAGGAAGATCCCCTGGAGGAGGAAATGGCAACCCACTCCAGTACTCTTGCCTGGAAACATCCCATGGACAGAGAAGCCTGGTAGACTACATTCCATGGGATCGCAAAGAGTCGGACATGACTGAGCGACTTCACTTTCACTTTCTTTCCCCTTTCTGTGCATCCTCTGCAGTATTTATTCTTTGTAGATCTTTTCAATGACGGTCACTGTGACCAGTGTGAGGTGACACCTCACTGTGGTTTTGATTGGCGTTGATTTAATAATCATTGATGTGGAGCATCTTTCTGTGCGCCTTTATTTTACACTTTGTGATTACAGTTTACCTCTTGAAAGCTGGCCCTGTTTGGAGTTCTTTTCCAACGATTTACCCAGGACATTTCTTGAGGGCAGGTGTCAATTACAACCCTGCTGGCCTTGTGGCTGTTTAGAGCCCTTCAGCCCCTGTTTCACAGTGTGTATGTTGATCTGAACCAGCTCGTTGCTCGCTGTCCCTCCGCCTCTCTTTTTCGGTGTCCATGCATTCCTCTTCTGCATCTGTGAGGCTGTTTCTCTTTTGTAAAGAAGTTCACACGTGTCTGTGTTTAGTTTCCACCAGAACTGATGACCTATGACACTCGCCTCAGTCTTTCTCACTTACTTCACTTAGTACCATCATCTCCAGTTTCTTTCCTGTAACTGGAAGTGACATTATTTCACCCTTCTTTGTGTCTGATTAATATTGCATTGTGTGTATGCACCCAATTTTTCTGTATCCATCCATCTGTCCTTGTATACTTAAGTTGCTTCTGTGGCTCGGTTATTGTACCTGGTACTGCCATGATCTCTGGGGTGCAGGTGACTTTTTAAATTTTGGTTTTCTCTGGATCTATGCCTAGGCATGACACTGCCAGTCTCTTGGTTCTTTTATGTTTGGTTTTTAAGAACCTCCATCATCTTCTCGCTAGTGGGTGTACTGATTTATATTCCTGCCATCAGTGTAGGAGGGTTCCCTTCTCTCTACACCTTCTGCAGAATTTATTTAGGTTTCTTGATACGGGCATTCTGATCAATGTGAGGTGATACCCCGTTGTACATTTGGTTTGCCTTTCTCTGAGAACTAGTGATACTGAGCATCTTTTCTTGTGCTTTATGGCTGTCTCTATGACATCTTTGGAGAAATGTGTATTTAGATCATTGGCTAATATTTATTGGATTTAAAAAAAAAATATTGAGCTGTGCAAGTTGTTTGTATGTGTTGGACATAAATCCTTTGTAGGTGTTTTCCTTTGCAGGAATTTTTTTCCGTTCTGAGGGTTGTCTTTTTCTTTCACTGACGGTTTCCTTTGCTGTGCAAATACTTTTTAACAGAAGGTCCCATTCATTTATTTTTTTATTTTTCATGATTCTACGAGGTGGATCAAAAAAGAACTTGCTGCATTTTATGTCAAAACGTGTTCTGCTCTTTTCCTTAAGAGTTGAATAGTACCTGTCTTTTTATTCAGATCTTTAATCTATTTGGAGTTTGCTTCTGTGTATGGTGTTAGGGAGCATTCTAACTTCATTGCTAAGGAACCTGCCCAGTGTCCTCCACAGTGGCTGCTCCCTATTTCCGTTCCCAGCATCAGTGTAGGCTCCCTTTCTCTACACCCTCTCCAGCAATTCCTGTTTGTAGAGTTTCCATCCATGGCCATTCTGACCGGTGTGAGGTGATACCTCACTGAAGTTTTGATTTACATATCTCTCATATTTAGTGATGTTGACATCTTTGCATATGATTTTTAAAATTTGATTTATTTATTTTAATTGGAGGCTAATTATAATATTGTGGTGGTTTTTGCCATACATCGACATGGATCCGCCACTAGTGCTGCATGTGATTTTTTAAAACAGTGTGAGGTAAACTTACTTATTCAAATTGTCTTCTTGTATGCCTGCTCTGTTTTTAATATTTTTCTGATGACCTCCCCTAGGACATTTCATGAGTGCAGGTGTTTTTCGTTTACAGCCTGCTGGCCTTGTGAATATTAAGTGCCCATGAGCAATGGTGGAGAAGGAAATGGCAGCCTACTCCAGTATTCTTGCCTGGAGAATCCCATGGACAGAGGACCTTGGCAGGCTACAGTTCATGGGGTCTTGAGGAGTCCGACATGACTGAGCAATTCACACTGTATGAGCAATGGCTTCAGAGTTGTTGTTACAGGAAATGGCCACAAGGCGGCAGCATATTAATGCCCAACTCTGGTTACTGGGGCAACCAGAGCCTTAGGAAAGGTCTTATTCCTGGGTTGCCAATTAGAGTGGAATGTCCAGAAGAAACACCCAAGGCTTGTGTGCCGTTCCGTCTTCCTTCCTTAGTCCTATGTCCTGGACACATCACAGTTCCTGGAACACCAGTCAGTGGAGGGTGCTGTCATCATAGGTGGGGTGACCCCAAGGAAGGAAGATGGAGGCGGGAGCCCTGTCACCAGGAGACTTCGAGCCCAGGGGGCTTTTCAAAGCTCTTCTGGGCCAGTGGCGCCACCGTCCTTTGGGTGTATTAGGCGGAGTTTTGCTTCAGGAGGACCTATGTCTAGTCCCCTCAGCCCCCAAGACAGTGAGCTCATGGGCCCCAGGCCTGCCCAGGCTTCAAGGATAGGGCAGCAGCCAGGCCACCAAGGTCCAAGGGGAACAGTCAGCGTTCCCTTTCTGTAACCTGTGTTTTGCATTGGCGTGTAGGTGACTTACAATGTTGTAGAGCGTGTTGTTTGTTTCAGGTGGACAGCAGCGTGATTCCCTCATGCATAGCGTGTATACATTGCTTTTTGGGTTCCATTCCCGTATAGTTTATTATGCAGTGTTGAGTAGGGGTCCTCGTCCTATAGTGGGTTCTTGTTGATCATTTTACAAAGAGTCATGTGTGTGTGTTCATCCTACCTGCTCATTTCCTCCACCCACCTCACTTCCCTCTCGGTAACCATAAGGCACTGTGCTATGTTGTCAGGCCACTTCTGTTTGGTAAAGTTCATTTGGATCCGTTTTTAGAATCCACCCCTAAGTGATGTCATAGGATGTTTGTCTTTCTTTGTCTCACGTCACTTAGTGTGATCATCTCTACTCTCTTCCTTGTTGCTGGACATGGCGTGATGTCATCCTTTATGACTAATATTGCTCTGCATGTGCGTTCCCCACTTTTTTACCCATTCATCTGTCCTTACCCACTTAGGCTTCTTCCGTGTCTTGGCTCTTGTACATGGTGCTGCCATGAACACTGGGGTGCACCTGTCATTAAAATTATGGTTTTCCCTGGATCTGTGCCTGGGAATGGGATTGCTGGGCCCTATAGTACTTCTCCCCAGACAGCCATTTTGCTTTTTTGCATTTCTTTTCCATGGGGATGGTCTTGATCCCTGTATCCTGTACAATGTCACGAACCTCATTGCATAGCTCATCAGGCACTCTATCCGATCTAGTCCCTTAAATCTATTTCTCACTTCTACTGTATAATCATAAGGGATTTGATTTAGGTCATACCTGAATGGTCTAGTGGTTTTCCCTACTTTCTTCAATTTAAGTCTGAATTTGGCAATAAGGAGTTCATGATCTGAACCACAGTCAGCTCCCAGTCTTGTTTTTGTTGACTGTATAGAGCTTCTTCAACTTTGGCTGCAAAGAATATAATCAACCTGATTTCAGTGTTGACCATCTGGTGATGTCCATGTATAGAGTCTTCTCTTGTGTTGTTGGAAGAGGGTATTTGGTATGACCAGTGCGTTCTCTTGGCAAAACTCTATTAGCCTTTGCCCTGCTTCATTCCGTACTCCAAGGCCAAATTTGCCTGTTACTCCAGGTGTTTCTTGACTTCCTACTTTTGCATTCCAGATAGGAAAAGGAGTATGTCAAGGCTGTATATTGTCACCCTGCTTATTTAACTTATATGCAGAATACATCATGAGAAACGCTGGGCTGGAAGAAGCACAAGCTGGAATCAAGATTGCTGGGAGAAATATCAATAACCTCATATGCAGATGACACCACCCTTATGGCAGAAAGTGAAGAGGAGCTAAAAAGCCTCTTGATGAAAGTGAAAGTGGAGAGTGAAAAAGTGGGCTTAAAGCTCAACATTCAGAAAACGAAGATCATGGCATCCGGTCCCATCACTTCATGGGAAATAGATGGGGAAACAGTGGAAACAGACTTTATTTTTCTGGGCTCCAAAATCACTGCAGATGGTGACTGCAGCCATGAAATTAAAAGACGCTTACTCCCTGGAAGGAAAGTTATGACCAATATAGATAGCATATTGAAAAGCACAGACATTACTTTGCCAACAAAGGTCTGTCTAGTCAAGGCTATGGTTTTTCCCGGAGAAGGCGATGGCATCCCACTCCAGTACTCTTGCCTGGAAAATCCCATGGAGTTCCAGTGGTCATGTATGGATATGAGAGTTGGACTGTGAAGAAAGCTGAGCACCGAAGAATTGATGCTTTTGAACTGTGGTATTGGAGAAGACTCCTGAGAGTCCCTTGGACTGCAAGGAGATCCAACCAGTCCATTCTAAAGGAGATCAGCCCTGGGTGTTCTTTGGAAGGAATGATTCTAAAGCTGAAACTCCAGTACTTTGGCCACCTCATGGGAAGAGTTGACTCATTGGAAAAGACTCTGATGCTGGGAGGGATTGGGGGCAGGAGGAAAAGGGGACGACAGAGGATGAGATGGCTGGATGGCATCACCGACTCGATGGACATGAGTCTGAGTGAACTCCGGGAGTTGGTGATGGACAGGGAGGCCTGGCATGCTGCGATTCATGGGGTCGCAGAGTCAGACATGACCGAGCGACTGAACTGAACTGAACTGATGGTACTTCTCTGCTAAGTTTTAAACGAACCTTTGTCCTAATCTCCTTTGTAGATTTGCTGACTTTCATTCCCACCCACAGCTAGGAGGGTTCTTTTCCCTCCATTCCCTCTCCAACATTTATTGTCATAGATTTTCTAGGCTGACTGTTCTGATGTGTTTGAGGTGATGCCACTTTTGATTCACAGTTCTCTAATACTTCAGATGCTATCTTTTCATGTGCTTCGTGGCCATCTCTGTGTCTTCTGTGGAGAAAGGTCCGTTTAAATCTTGTGCCCCCATTTGACTGGGTTGTTTCTTTGATATCAAAGTTCATAAGCTGTGTGTATTTTGAAGAGAAATTCCTTGTGGGTGTTTATTTGCACAGATTAGTTCCATTATGAGGTTTGTCTTTTTGTTGTATTTATGGTTTCCTCTACTGTGCCAGCATTTTAAAGGGGAGTTCAGTTGAGTTCAGTTGCTCAGTTGTGTCTGACTCTTTGTGACCCCATGGACTGCAGCATGCCAGGCCTCCCTGTCCATCACCAACTCCTGAAGTTTACTTAAACTCATGTTCATTCAGTCAGTGATGCCATCCAACCAACTCATCCTCTGTTGTCCCCTTCTCCTCCTGCCTTCCATCTTTCCTAGCATCAGGGTCTTTTCAAATAAGTCAGTTCTTTTCATCAGGTATCCAAAGTATTGGAATTTCAGCTTCAACATCAGTCCTTCCAATGAATATTCAGGACCGATTTCCTTTAGAATGGACTGGTTGGATCTCCTTGCAGTCCAAGGGACTCTCAAGAGTCTTCTCCAACACCACAGTTCAAAAGCATCAATTCTTTGGTGCTCAGCTTTCTTCACAGTCCAACTCTCACATCCATACATGACCACTGGAAAAACCATGGCCTTGACTAGATGGACCTTTGTTGGCAAAGTAATGTCTCTGCTTTAATGTCTAGGTTGGTCATAACTTTCCTTCCAAGGAGTAAGCGTTCTTTAATTTCATGGCTGCAGTCATCCTCTGCAGTGATTTTGGAGCCCTCAAAAAATAAATCAGCCACGGTTTCCACTGTTTATCCATCTATTTGCCATGAAGTGATGGAACCAGATGCCATAATCTTAGTTTTCTGAATGTTGAGCTTTAAGCCAAAATTTTCACTCTCCTTTCAATTTCATCAAGAGGCTCTTTAGTTCCTCTTCACTTTTTGCCATAGGGTGGTGTCATCTGCATATCTGAGGTTATTGATATTTCTCCTGGCAATCTTGATTCCAGCTTGTGCTTCATCCAGCCCAGCGTTTCTCATGATGTACTCCGCATATACGTTAAATAAACAGGGTGACAATATACAGCCTTGACGTACTCCTTTTCCTATTTGGAACCAGTCTGTTGTACCATGTCCAGTTCTAAATGTTGCTTACTGACCTGCATACAGATTTCTGAAGAGGCAGGTCAGGTGGTCTGGTATTCCCATCTCTTTTAGAATTTTCCACGGTTTATTGTAATGAACACAGTCAAAGGCTTTGGCATAGTCAATAAAGCAGAAATAGATGTTTTTCTGGAATTCTCTTGCTTTTTAGATGATCCAACAGATGTTGGCAATTTGATCTCTGGTTCCTCTGCCTTTTCTAAAACCAGCTTGAACATCTGGAAGTTCCTGGTTCACGCACTGTTGAAGCCTGGCTTGGAGTGTTTTGAGCATCACTTTGCTAAGCATGTGAGATCAGTGCACTTTTGTGGTAGTCTGAGCATTCTTTGGCGTTGCCTTTCTTTGGGATTGGAATGAAAACTGACCTTTTCCAGTCCTGTGGTCACTGCTGAGTTTTCCACATTTGCTGGCATATTGAGTGCAGCAGTTTCACAGCATCATCTTTCAGGATTTGGAATAGCTCAACTGGAATTCCATCACCGCCACTAGCTTTGTTCATAGTGATGCTTCCTAAGGACCACTTGAGTTCACATTCCAGGAAGTCTGGTTCCTGGTGAGTAATCACACTGTCACTATTTTCTGGGTCATGAAGATCTTTTTTGTACAGTTCTTCTGTGTATTCTTGCCACCTCTTCTTAATATCTTCTGCTTCTGTTAGGTCCATACCATTTCTGTCCTTTATTGTGCCCATCTTTGCATGAAATGTTCCCTTGGTATCTCTAATTTTCTTGAAGAGATCTCTAGTCTTTCCTGTTCTATTGCTTTCCTCTATTTCTTTGCATTGATCACTGAGAAAGCCTTTCTTATCTCTCCTTGCTGTTCTTTGGAACTCTGCATTCAAATGGGTATATTGTTCCTTTTCTCCTTTGCTTTTTGCTTCTCTTCTTTTCACAGCTATTTGTAAGGCCTCCTCAGACAACCATTTTGCTTTTTTGCATTTTTATCGGTGATGAGGTCCCATTTATTTATTTTTGTTTTATTTTTCATGATTCTAAGAGGTGGGTCAAACGAAAACTTGCTGCATTTTATGTCAAAGTGTGTTCTGCTTTTTCCCTTAAGAGTTCCATATTTTCTGTCCTTTGATTTAGGTCCTTAATCTATTTGGAGTTTATTTTTCTGTATGCTGTTAGGCAGTATTCTAATTTCATTCTCATGACCATTTCCTAAAAAGCCTGCACACGGTTCTTCATGGCGGCTGCTGCTAACCCACCTTTTCACTAACAGCGTGGGAGGGCTGCCTTCTTTCCACGCCTTCTCCAGCGTTCACTGTTTGTCAGCTTCTGGACAATGGTCGTTGTGAACCATGTGAGGAAATACCTCATTGTAGTTTTGACTTGCGTGTCTGTAATATTTAGTGATGTGGACCTCTTTTCATGTGATTCTTTTAAAGGGTGTGAGTTAAACTTACTTCTTGAAATTGGCTACTTGAATGCCTGCCTTGTTTTGAATGTTTTTTCAGTGACACCTAGGACGTTGTGCATTAGATGCCCCGCAGCGCTGCTTTTCACGGTGTTGGTAAATTAAAAGGCCACGAGGGGGCAGCACGTCTCCATGTCCTGCTCCCGCACCCCCCCCCCCCGCCCCGCCCCCGGCCGTAATCTCCTTGTTATTTTATGTTGGGATATTGTTGATTTCTGATGTGTTTGTTTCAGTTGTGCAATACATGATTCAGTTATACATAGATGCTTATCTATTCTCTTTGGGTTCATTGTCACGTATGGGTGATTATTACAGTGTGTTCATCAGCTTTCCTATGCTATTCACTGGTTACATTTTGATCATCTGATATGTATTTCTGTGTATATGTTGATTCCAAACACCTAATTTCCCCCACTTGTTTCTGAAGGTTGGGGGCTCTGCAGAGGGCAGCAGGCACCCCAGGTCCACCTTGGGGGGACACTGCCTGCCACCTGCTCCTGGCTCCCTCAGCCCCAGTACGCTCAGCCTTGGTGTCCAAGCCAATCAGACTCCAGGGATGGGACACCAGCCCAGGTCACTGTGGCCTGAAGGGAATAGAACCAGCATTTCTTGTTCCATATTTTTCTGTTTTTACCCTATGGTTTGAACTGGAGTATATAGGTGAATCACAATCTTGTGGGGCTTTTTTTCCTTTTCAGTCTAATGCAACTTAATTTTCTTGGTGACCAGAAGTTTCTTTTCTAAATCTGTTAGGCTGTGTTTCTTTGTGAAAGAACTTCATTTGTATCTATTTTTAGGTTACACCTAGAGGTGATATCACATGACACGTGTCTCTCTCTGTCTCCCTTACTTCACTTGGAATGATCGTCTCCACTTTATTTCCTGTGGCTGGACTTGGCATTATTTCCTACTTCCTTATTGTTGAGAAACATTGCATTGTGTACATGTACCCGGTCTTCTGTTTCTATTCATCTGTAATTTCTACATTTAGCTTGCTTCCCAGACTTGACTATTGCACCTTGTTGGGCCAAGATTGCATGGGTTCCTGTGTCTTTTAAATTTTTAAAAAATTTAAAAAAGTGTTGTCTTTTACATTACCAAGTGTGTGACAAAATGGTTCTGCAGTGCCCCCAAACTGTGGTCAGATCAATGACCCTGACGGGGCTCTATCATCTACCTCTACAAAGATTGAATCATGGCCACTGAAGCGGCTGAGCTTCAACACCCCTGAAAGGAGCTCAGGGTGGAAATTAGAAATGGGGCACTCTGCGCTTAAAAAAAAAAAACAAAAAAAAAAAAACTGCAGAAGAGGGCTTCAGATAGTTGGACAGTAACTAAACTTCATTCTGTCTCGTTCCTCTTCTACTTAAATTTAAAAAGTGGGTGCTTATCATTACAAACTGTTTTCTTTGCATTTGCAGGTATATCAAAATATATGCAAGTATATCTTTTTCATAAATATTGCTGCACTACCTCAGTATGCAGAATACATTTTTCACCAAATATGTCAAAGGATCTTAACATCTGTATGTAGACTTCTGTATGTAGATTTATCTTATTCTTTTGAATTGATTTATAATTTTCCAGTGTATGGCTGAAACATAAATTAACCATAACCCTGCTGAAGCTGAAGCTCCAGTACTTTGGCCACCTAATGTGAAGAACCAAATCATTGGAAAAGACCCTGATGCTGGGACAGATTGAAAGCAGGAGGAAAAGGGAACAACAGATGATGAGATGGTTGGATAGCATCACTGACTCGATAGACATGAATCTGAACAAACTCAAGGAGATGGTGAAGGACAGGGAATGTCTTTACTTAGAACATAAGAACAGTATTTGTGAGATTTTTTTTTAGAAAGGGACTTAGTATGTCAAAGGATATCCTCATTAAAATTTTTAGAACTATTGAAAATTAAAATCTATAGAGGTTGTATCAATTTACACCCTCAAAAATAGTGTATGGTGTTCTGTTTTGCTGCAGCCTATTTCAGAAGGCCATTAAAGTGATTCATGCCATCGGTATCTTATTCTGATTTAATTCTTTTAACTTGTTGCTTAGACTAACCATATGTCTCTTTGGGATGTAGAAACTACAATCCTACATCTTTTATTGATTTCCTTTTTTGGACAGTTACAATTTTCTTCTTGACTTTTTCCTGTGTGTTGAGGGCTCCCTTGTCTAACCTCTTTTTTTTTAGTTGCTATGGCTTAAGTTTGTGATTGAATCAACCTATGCTTTTTTTTTTTTTCCCCCAGTGGATTCAGGAGTTTGTGTCACAGCAGACAGATCTTTTTATTTCTGAGATTATAATTATCTACCTTTTTACACTTAAATATTGATCCATCTGGAAACTTATTTTAAAGTAATGTAAAGAGTTTAAGAATCAATAATATTGAATGCTTGTTTCAAACAAAAATTGTGCCCCATTTCCATAATATAGAATTTAGTAGAAATATGGCTGCCCAGTCAAGGACTGCATTTTCTAATTCCTTTGATTGACGTGTGTGGCCGTGTGACCAGTAGTCATGTACGTGGGGGTGGTGTGTGTCACCTGTAGGCCAAGATCTTAAGAAGTTCTCTGTCCCATCTGCCATCTGGACACAGACAACAGAAGAGGCCATTTGGATTGTGGCACCAGAAGTTGGCAGGAACCTGGGTCCCTGATTTACAGGGGTCAAGATAGCCACTCACTGACCAGGAACACAAGCGGTGACTGTTACACGATTAAGAATTAGACTCACACTGTGAGGAGCCACTACACGGTTGGGGTTTATTTATTGAAGTGGCCAGTACGGCTTCAGCAGTACAGGATCCAGAGAAGAGCTAATGTTCCCCGAGCACCTGTGTCTGAGCACACTTCATTCTATTCAGTGAGCACTCTGCCCACTGTCAATGAACAGGAGATGTTAGTTACATAATGTTCGTAAAGGATGGGGAAGGGGGTGGTATGTCAGTGGGCGACTTTCACAATTAACTACATGTTAAAGTGAAAATTCTATTCAGTGCACATGTGTCATGTACATCACTAGACTGGACCATGGAAAAATCTGAACATAAAAAGCAGAGGTATATCAAACCAGTCCAGGCTTATTTTAATTCATCTCTTAATAATAAGACTTCATTTAAAACAAGGCATCCAGTACAAACTTAAAATAGGTGGTATACCAGGATGACAGCAGGAACCAATTTTGGCTGCTGGAGACAGAATTCACAATTGTGTAGGAAATTTATCAATGACCTATATTAAGCAAAATAGGCTTCATCTGTAAATGTGAATGGATAACCCAAGATTACATCTGGAGGAGTACATGAAGGAGGAGGAGATGAGCTAATAAAACACCTAAAGTGACTGAACAACAAATATTTGGCAATTAAGTTGAGAATGAATTAAAAATATTCAGGCATGATAGTACACAGCTGTTTCTCTTAGCTGCCCAGTATCAGAGTTTGCAAATGCTTGATTCTTTGTGGAACTGCTTTGAAAATCAAGCTGTTGCCCTGCAAAGTTATTGAGTTAGTTTGTAAAACTGTGACTAGTTTCTGAATAGAGTCCTCTACTCTTTTTTGTTGCAATTTTTTCAAAATCAGTGTGAATAATCAAAATGTTCAGTGAAGGGAACACCATAGAAACATAAAGTTTTGCAGACTTTAGCAGAATGGAATTCCTGAAAACGCGGAATATAAACAGGAGGGAATTGAGACTTTAGCAGAATGGAATTCCTGAAAACGTGGTATATAAACAGGAAGCAATTGAATTTGTCACTGCGAAAGTGAGCAGCAAAATGACAAAATCAAGTAAGAGGAGCGCAGTGTACCTGACTGAGCCTTCACAGCTGTGGTTTGTGATTTCCTAACTCGTGAGAACAAGTTTTGAATGAGCTTCCATTTGGGGGTAAATTTACATTCTGTAATGAATAGAATGAAATGGAAAAGCCCTATTATTTTGTGACATCTCTGTTTTGTTTGGCAAAGTATTCAAGATAATTAGAAATGGAGACAATACTGTTGAGTTTTGTGTTATAAAATATTTGTCTAAGAATAAGTCTTAATGAAATAAAAATGATATGATGAAAATATTTGGACTAAAATATTTAAACATTTCCATACATAAAAGCATAATTATGTACCTTCACTGAGAATTTTCCTGAGCTTACCAGGAATCTCAACATATGTAGAAAGAGTTAATTTTTTCAACAAAATATGGGCTACAGAGAAGAGTTTTTTGAAAGTGTCAATAAATTTCAATTTATTAATGATAAAATGCAATCTTGGGGAATATTATCATTTTATGACAACTGAAAATAATGAGAACATATTTATAATTAAAGTCACTGAAGGAAAGGGGAGAGACAATGTGGCAGAAAAACATTTGAAAAAATAAAGGCTAAAGTATTTCCAAATATGATGGAAAATATCAGGCCACAGGTCCTAAGTGCTTAAAGATATCTAAGAAGATTGAATAGAAAAAAACACACACACATATAATCTCATCATAGTCAAATTGCTGAAAAGAAGTAGTAAAAAATATTAAATGAATATAGAAGGGAAAAAGGCATATTCCATAGAGAAGATCAATGTGAAAGTGAAGACTGAATTCAACAGCATTGCATCAAGAAGACAATGCAGTGACATTTTTAAAGTGTTGAAAGAAAAAAAGTCTTCTCAACTTAGAAATCTATATCTGTTTAAACTATTCTCCAAAAATGAAGAGAAAATAAAGGTATTGTTTAATTCATGGTCAAAGAAGAAATCACAAGGGAAATAGGAGCTTATTTTGGAATGAATGGTAATGAACATCTCTCATAAAAAATTTTTTTGTGGATACAGTTAAAATAGTAGCTAGAAGGAAATTTATAGCCAATTGGAAAAATGGCAAATTCCATACAAAACAAACACACCAAAATTGACCCAGGAAGAAAAAAACATTTTAATGGCCTTCTATTAAAGAAAGTGAATCTGAAATAAAAGCCCTTCTCAGAAAAACTCCACACCCAAAGACTTCACTAGTGAATTCTACCAAACATTTGATAAGAAATGAAAAAATGATGTCAACCATACAGCATATATTTCAGAAAACAGAAGAGGAAGAATATTTATTGGCTTGTTTCCTGAGGGCAGTATAACCCTGATACCACAGCCTGAGAAAGGCATTACAAAAAAAGGAATTGTAGACCAATATGCCTCATGAACACAGGGACAGATATCACTGACAAAATATTAACAAAAACGGCAATATATGAAGATAATAACATGCCATGACCAAATGTGAAGTATTCTAGGAATGCAAGGTTAGTATAAAATGATTCCATATAAGTTGATTTAAAAAAATCACTCAGTTTAAGTTGTCACATTCCACAGACTAAAATAGAAAAACAGACATGATAATTTCAGTTGACAGACAGAAATTTGACAAAATTTAATACCCATTCACGTTAAAACATGCCAGAAAACTAAAAGTAGAAAGGGGCTTCCACAATCTGACAGAAGATGGCGATGAAAAGCTTCCAGGCCATCATCATATTTGATGAAACACTGATTCCATTCCGTACAAAGCTGACAGCAGGCAATGGGGCCACTATGCTGTCCTATATTTTCCTGGGCGTTTTAAGCCTGTGCAGTAAGGTAAGTAAGAGATAAAGTTACGTAGGGAGAAATAAAATGGTCTTTATGTGATCTTGACATAACTGCATAGATTAAAAACTACTAAAAAAACTATAAAAATCTACATGAATAAGTGAACCTAAAAAGATTACACATAATAAGGTAGGTATACTGAAACCGATTGTATTCTCATGTACTAGTGAAAAAAAATGAAAAAGGGGTTCAAAGTATTTACAGTGCTAAAAAATGATTATGTTTAGAAAGTAAATCCATGTGTATTTATAAGACACTTCTGAAAAACATGAAATAAGATAATAGGTAAGAGACAAACCATGTTCACAGATTGGAGGATTTCATATTGCTAATACATCTGTTTTTCCCAAATTGATCTGTAGACTCACCATGACCCTATTATTATCCCAGAAACCTTTTTTTTTGGATATAAGGACAAGTGAGTCTAAAATTAGTATCTAAATGCAAAGAACCTATAACAGCCAAAATAATTTGGAAAAGAGGGAAAATGCTGGACAACTTACCTAACCCAATTTCCATAATTAATATAAAGCTTCAGTAATCGATACAGTGTGGTATCCACTTTATTACAGAAAAACAGATAATAGAGCCACGCATAAATTGTCACTTGGGTCTCTGACAGAGGTGCCAAGTTAGTCCCTCTGGTAAAAGGACAGTCTTTTCACTGAAGATGCTGGGACAACTGGATAGCTATAATGGGAAGAAACAGAGCCTCTACCCAACTCCTCACAAACACAGGTCTGTGATTCATCTGTAATATGATATAAAATGTAAATATAAAACTATTAGCTTTGAGAAGAAAATACAGATGATTTTTTGCAATCTTGGATTAGGCAAAAATTTCTCAGAAAACACTAACCATAAAAAAAGAGATAAATTTGATTCCAAAACTTTAAAAACTTCTGTTCATCAAAATACACCATTAAGAAAATGCATAGAAAAACCCCAGACTAGGAGAATAAATAATAGCCAGTTACACTTTTACACAATAATGCATATGAGAAGTACAATGAAAATAATATTTCATTTTCGAGTATAATACATAAAATATTTGAATTCCATGCATAAATTACTAATGATGAAATAAAAGGACAAATAATTGGAAAGTTATGCTTGATTGTATAGACCATAATACAGATGAAAACACTTAATTTAGTAAAAATATTTTAATGTGAGACATTAATTATTCTCAGGATATTTTAAATAACATTTTAAAACAGTATTTACAAGCCAAGGAAACATGCCTTTGTTTTTAGTTTATTGACTATTCTTAATAGTGCATTTTCATCAGACTGGATTGGGCCAATCAGGAATTCTATAATTGGTCTTTGATTTGTTAGTGGCTATTCAAAGGCTATGGTTTTTCCAGTAGTCATGTATGGATGTGAGAGTTGGACTGTGAAGAAAGCTGAGCACTGAAGAATTGATGCTTTTGAACTGTGGTGTTGGAGAAGACTCTTGAGAGTCCCTTGGACTGCAAGGACATCCAACAAGTCCGTTCTAAAGGAGATCAGCCCTGGGTGTTCTTTGGAAGGAATGATGCTAAAGCTGAAATGCCAGTACTTTGGCCACCTCATGGGAAGAGTTGACTCATTGGAAAAGACTCTGATCCTGGGAGGGATTGGGGGCAGGAGGAGAAGGGGATGACAGAGGATGAGATGGCTGGATGGCATCACTGACTCAATGGATATGAGTTTGAGTGAACTCCGGGAGTTGGTGATGGACAGGGAGGCCTGGCGTGCTGTGATTCATGGGGTCGCAAAGAGTAGGACACGACTGAGGACTGAACCGACCGATTGACCGATTCAAAGTAACTTTCAAAAAAAGGTTAAGAATACTGGGATAAAAATTAGACCATGAGCAGCTCCAAATACCATCACAAGAAACATAATCTTGAAAAATGTCCTGAAGATGTATGCTTTAGCTGCACACAGGACACACACCCCTATTATTGTTGAAACTGCACTCTGTAGCACGGGGTAGCCCAGCAGATACAGGGCCTCGATGGCTTTTCGGTTTACTGAGGGCTCTGAACTGGAAACAAAGGCATAGGAAATGTGAGCAGAAAAGTCAAAAGAAAATCCTATGCAAATGACAAGATTAATCATGGATATGGAGTCAAGGTTGACATTCCAGAAGGCCATAAAACCCGTGACGCCCACAATCACAGAAGCAATAGCAAAAGTTACCCACAGAGAACACAGGGGATGAGGAATTAATAATAAGGAAACAATGAACATAGCTGCGGAGGCAACAATCACATTTCGCACAGTGTTCTCTACTATTGCAGAAAACTGATCAAAATATATGAAAGCCGAGTTGTACACCATCAGGGGAACCTCACACTTCTCAGCCGTGTCTCGGAACTGGAGCAACATCAGCTTCCTACTGGTTGAAGAAGAAATACCCATGGTTTGAACGAAGGCCCGGGAACAAATGATTTCCTGTGATGATGTTATATTAATATCATATGCAAAAAGTGGAAATTCCATTAAAAAAGTGGGAATATTGCTTAGAAATGCTGTCTTATCATTTATATGTTGACGGAGGTTTTCCATATATTTTACATATTCTCGTAACCAAAACTCTGTAAGGTTTTCATCTACATACTCATTGTTTTCAAAATCTGCCAGACATTTTTCCAGTTTTTGCCTAGCATCTTTATCCCAGTAGTCATGAACCTCAGTAATGATTACCATAACCCTGGGACCGTAAGTATAAAAATGTTCTTCTTCTACATTAAAATATGGTGTGATGTAGGAGTCGTCACTTGCCAAATTTCGGAGGTCTAAGCCTTCCTCCACTCGGAAACACCCATATAAACTAGTTATGATGTACGACACATATGGGAACACTACACAAATCTTGGCCTTGGTGCTTGTGAGAAAAGGACCAAAAGAGTCTCTGAAGAACAGATTCATTGCGTGGATGTCGGCTTCATACTCATCTTGGAGAGAGCTCCCTGGGAGGCAGCAGGACTTTTTCAATGAAGAACATTCTTGGTTGGGCGTTTCTGGCCTCTTCAGCCAGCGCAGACAGACTCCTTCTCTTTTCCCATCCAGGGCCATACATGCCCCAAAACAGGTGATGCTGTAAAAATAACAGAAGAGCAGGGCTGTTCCTGTGTAGATGCAGAAGTATTGTACGGACCTGAAAGAGGTCATAATGCCTGTATAGAAGGCCAGGACGTTGGTCACGGTGGTGACCGTAATGGACACTGCCACTTTTGAGTAGACATCGGACATCCGCTCGCTTATGCTACCCGTGAGGCTGGTCTTCTGCCAGGCAGAAATCATGATAAACATGTCATCAACTCCAACACCTGTTAGAGAAAGAAACAGAGTCTTTGTACTTTTTAACATCCATTAAAAATTAACCAGATGAACTCAAACCGTTTTCTTTGCCCGTCTCTCAAGGTCTCACTGATCTTGCGGAGTCTGTGTTTGGATACTGCTTTCTCTGATGCCTTCTCTGGTTGCTTCTGAATCCACAACACAACTGTTCACTCCTTGCTCTGTAATAACTCTGCGCTCTGTACACATAGCACAGTACACTCTACTCCTAGTCCTCATTCAGGGTGTTTCAATGAAGAGTCAGGAAACCTGGCTGACTGGGTATTATTAACCATGCATCTCGGATTCCACCAGAACATTTGAGAGACCATTTTCTCTTATAAACCATTTTACTCTAAGGCACTAATACTGAGTTAGCATTCTGTTGTTTAAAATATGAGCTGGATTTATTTGTTCTGCAGTTAGCACCTAGCTATCAATGTGGTATGTACACACACACACACACAGATGTACACGCACATGTCGTTTTCTGTTAGTCTGGTTCTGACACCCAGATGCTGTCATTCAAGCTTCACTTGCCCAGGTTAAGGCATTATGTCAGTAAAATGCAGGTACTCTTGAGATCAGAAACATGTACCAAAGTGAACCTTAAGAATCCTTTACATAATAAGTGAATACTAAAGTAACCAGTCTCTTCCACAGTGACGTTTCCTGACTGATTTGGAATAAAGAGGCCAGGAGAACATTTGAGGACTCTGAAGTCATCACTGAAGGTTAGGAGAGGAGGACTACAGAGAAGAAAGGGGATTACCAAGGACAGCCTAAGCACGTTGCAGATAAACTTCACTTCCCTCAAGCTTCCTACGCTTTCACTCCTAAACACCTGTCTCTGTGTGTATTGATACAAAATCAATACTTGGAACTGAATGCTGATTGATTTTAATATCAGCCTTGGAAGATCCTCTCTATGGATGACACGGGAATGTACTGGGAATTGCACTTGGCCTCTAATTGGGCTGCTCGGTGCGTGTGATCTGGCAGAAGGCCTGCGGTGGCACAGGCTTGTGTGGTCTGTCACATCTGCATCCTGACATGCCCCCTGCAGCCAGCTGTCTGGATTTCACTTGCATTCAGCTGGATGAAAGGCAAGAATCTGAAGTACTAAGGACTACAAATAAACTCATTGATATGGAACAGGTATTTAAAAACGGGTTTTATTATTTATGGAACTTGGTTCAGAAACTGTCCTCACACATTTCTTGAGCTACTGAAATCACAGCCCCCCCCACACATGCACCCCTACACTCACGTCTATGTATATACAGATAATATGAAGACGTTGATATGAAATCAGTTGTCTACACGTCAGTTGCTTATGGCTGTGGGAACACTGAGTGTATAAGCATGAGTGTGTGCTAGGAAGACACACATCCAGTGCACAGTTCCTCTCCTATCTCCCCAAGGAAACCAATTATTAATTCTTCCAAGTTGCTTACCACCCAAAATAGAAACATATTTGCCTTCTTATACTTATTGTAAAATAAATCCTGAAAGTACAGGCAAATACAAAGAAAACCTTTAAACAACTGTAATTCTACCTGTCAAGGATAATCCTTGCTAATGTTTTAAGTATTATCTATCCAGAATTTGCTCTATACAAATATATATGCATATTTATCACTGTTTTAAACATCTTGTTTCATAACCAGCATTTTTCATTTAACACTTTATATCTACCTCTTTTGAAAGACCGAATAGGATTCCAAAACTTTAATGTGATCTGAGCAGACCAATCCCATGTTGATATAGGATTAACTTGTTTTTGTTTTTCCCTATTCTAAATCACACTAAAATGAACATGCTCATTTATTTTGTGAAAATCCGTCCAATAACTAGGACAAATTCCCAGAAGTGGAGTTGGCAGGTCAAAGGTATTCCATTAAAAATTTTTAAGTCTTTTGATTTGTTGCAAAGTTATATCTTAAAAGTGAACCAATTTACAAATCTCCCTCAGCAGAATATGAGAGAGTTGACTTGCATACAACCTTCTCCAAACCTTCAATCTTTCTATAATATTCATTAATCTAATAAGAAGACAAATTATCTCACTTTTGGTTTAACTTGCATCCCTTGATGCGATTACACAAGGTCAAATATTTCTTTCTTATATTTTCAATGATTATTATTTTGGATTCTGTGTGTGTGTGTGTGTGTGTGTGTGTGTGTGTGTGTGAAATGCCTGTTCATGTTCCTGGTCTGTGTTTTTCCATTTGGGGTACCAGATTTTTCCAACTCTAAAGGCATATAATTCCATTTGATTTTCTTTTTCTCCTGATTCCTCATTTTGGGTCTGTAGTCACCTACATATAACTGTTCCGCCTGATCTAACACAGTGCCCGTCCTTTGCACACCCCAGACCCCCATGTGCAGCGTGCAGCCTTGTGCTTCCTTTTACTCACCGAGGATAAGAAACGGTGAATTCGCGACTATGAGCACAAAGGGCACCCCGACATACAGCATCAGGCCAAAGCCACTCACCATGGCCAGGGCGGTGGAGATGACTGCAAAGACTGCGACCCACATTTTGTTCTGCACACAGTCACACCTGTAAATTTGGAGGGAAAAGTCATGGAACTTGTGGTGGTAGCTTCCATACTGAAATTCCAGCCATTCCTAACATTCTTGACTCGGACACCTCTTCAGAGCCCTCTTGGGCAATAATCCCCATACCTGTCTGCTAGAGAACTTTAATTTCCAGGCACTAGCCCAGACCAACTGAACAAAAACAAGGGTGGTGAGGGGTGGGGGGTGGGGTGGGGCAGAAAAGTTGGGAATCTGTACTTTTACCAAACTATACTGGTTGATTCTTATGCAGTGAGCCAAGCATGAATCCACCGACTGGCCTTTCAGAACCACAAAAAGATACTAAAACATTGCAAAAGGCTAATTCCACTCTGATCTCCAAAGGAGCGTGAATAGAAGCAAGCAGTATGAAAGTGCCCACGTCGAGGTAGCTTCTCACCCACTTATGACTCCCATCAGCCATAAACACAATCCCAAATACCTCCTGTATGTCAAAGCTGGTTTAATATATATTGTGGCTAACAACAAGAATGAAAGCCTCCTTCTAAAAGTTTTTCATGGTTCTCTGCTAAAGAAGTGTGCTCTAGAAAAGAGGCCGTGTGTGTGTGTGTGCTCAGTCAATTCAGTTGTGTCTGACTGCTTGTAGACACAACCATGAACTGTAGCCCACTAGGCTCCTCTGTCCATGGGAGTCTCCAGGCAGGAACAGTGGGGTAGGTTGCCATGCCTTCCCTCTAGGGAAGCACCCACCCAGGGATCAAACCCGCATCTCCTGTGTCTCCTGCACTGCAGGCAGATTCTTTACCACTGAGCCACCACGGAAGCCCAAGAAAAGTGGCTGCTGCTGCTGAGTCGCGTCAGTCACGTCCGACTCTGTGCGACCCCATAAACGGCAGCCCACGAGGCTCCTCCATCCATGGGATTCTCCAGGCAAGAGTATTGGAGTGGGTTGCTATTGCCTTCTCCGAGAAAAGTGGCTACTAATTGCAACCAAAAAAAAAGTAATATATACTTCATTTTGAATAACACAACTTATGTCTATTTCTTGGTTGGACCAACAAAAATGGGAATATTTATACAGCATTTGAGAAAGACTAGATTTGATACTTTAACTCCCCAACAACCGCAACTTTACATTTTAAAGTATTGACGACAATCTCTAGGTTTCTGTTTTACTTCATTGCCAACCGCATCAAAACAATGACTGACGGCTGCCTCTAGAAACTTGAGGAGGAGAGAGAAACAGTCTGGTTTGAAGACTAGGAAAGTCAACCTCGGAAATGGAGCTGCTGATTCCCAAAAGCAAGACTATAACTAAAGACCTTATTCATGCAAGGCCACATTAAAATAACCAAACTTTCTTATTAAAACTATGTGTTGCCTGTATTTCAGTTTTTCTCAAACTGCTGGTGCTATCTGTTAAACTCAGGGCCCCAAATCAACATAGATACACGCACCGAAACAAAAGTATTTTGTTTTGATTACAAAACAAAATTTGATTACAACCAATACTGTCTTGTGGGCTTCCCTAGAGCTCAGATGGTAAAGAATCTGCCTGCAATGCAGGAGATCTGGGTTCAATCCCTGGGTCAGGAAGATCTCCTGGAGAAGAAAATGGCAATCCACTTCAGTATTCTTGCCTGGAGAATCCCATGGACAGAGAGGCCTGCTGGGTACCGACCCTGGGGTCACAAAGAGTCAGACACGATTAAGTGACTAACACATACACACAATACTTTCTTAAAGCAACAATACTGGTTTATAGGAGTTTAAGATAAAAGTAACACAAATTAACCTTGAAATCAGAAAGAGTAACAGGATAAAAGCTGCATATGACATGCTTAGCCCTATTCCCTCTTTCAGGTTTCTGGACTGTTGGTATAAATTTCTCAGAGGATGGAGGGAGTGAAGTGTATTATTGGCTAGAGTGATTTGACTTCGACTAGTCGCTGTGCTGGCTCTCTAAGTGATCCTTATTTTAATGTTCAGTAGGCAATAGAAGGAAAGATGTGAATGCAGAACACTGGTGAACACACTCGCAGCTTTTCTAGTCCCCAAGGACGACTTTGGTTAAGCAGTTTATCAGAATGACTTAGCAGAGTCTCAGAACTTTAGATTCCTGCAGTCCTGGAACACAGCTCTGCAGATTCTGATCTACAGTTTGTAGGGAAGTTGCAGAATCCATGTGTCTAAAAATTTCTTCATGTGATTCCAGTGCTCAGGCTGACTTGGGAATCACTGGCAGCAAAATGACCAATCAAAACAGCCCACTAACTACACATTAAAGAAGGCCCTAACCCTAACCCTAACCCTAAAGAAGGCATGGAACAGGAGTTCCCTGGTGGTCCAGTGGTTAGGACTCCTCAGCACTTTCATTGCTAGGGCCTGGGTTTGGCAAAAAAAAAAAAAAAAAGGTATAAATGGATGAAATGAAGGATAATAGCTCTAACATATACAGAATATTAAATACCCAAACAATAGAAGTAAGTCCTTCCTTGTCAGAAATTATTTTAAATTTAAACAGATTAAACTTTCCAATCAAAAAGCAGATATTGTCAGGATGGATAAAACAGCATGATTCAACTATATGCTATTTATAAGAGATTCACTTTAGATCCAAAGACATAAATAGATTGATAAGAGGACTGAAATAGATTCTCCATATGAATAGTAACCAAGAGACTAGGAGTGCCTATACTGATAACAGACAAAATAGACTGTTTCAGAAACTGTTAAAAGTTTTGTGACAGAAGGAATTATATATTTATAAAAGGGCCAATTAATCAAGAAGATCTATAAACTATAAACATAAATGGACCTCATAACAGGGACCCAATATATATGAAGCAAATATTAACAGTATTATAGAGATAAATACATAGCTCTACAGTAATAGTTGGAAAGTTCAATACCTCCTTTTCAGTAATGGATAAAACATCTAGGCTGATAATCTATAAGGAAAATGAAAACATACAAAATACCATAAAACTTATGAGATGTAGTGATACCAGTGCCCAGAGGCAAATTTATACTGCATTAAAAAAAAGAGAAAAGATCTCAAACCACTTTGTGGATTTAGACACCTTGTGGAACCAGAAAGAGAAGAGAAGACCTAACACAAAGCTAACATAAGGAATAAAATAAGAACAGTGATAACTATAATTGAGAATAGAAAAACAATGGAGAAAACCAACAAAGCCAAAAGTTGGTTATAAAAAAAAAACAAAAAACCAACAAAATTGAAAGACATTTATTTAGAGTGATAAAGGGGAAAAAATACAAATAACTAAATGAGACATAAAAATGGGGACATCACTACTGAATTTACAGAAATAGAAAGGATTTAAGGCATTACTATAAGCAACCTATGCCAAAAAACTGGATAACCTAGATAAAATACACAAATTCCTAGAAATACACAAAGACCTAAACTGACTCAAGATGAAACTCTCGACAGAACATGTAAAAGGACTGATCCATGGCCAAAAACCTCCCCTCACCTCCAAAATAAAGTCCAGGCTTGATGGCTTCAACAGTGAATTTTATCAAATATGTAAAGAAGAATTAACACCAATCCTTTTCAAACCCTTCCAAAAAAACTGAAAGGAAGGGAACACTTCCTAACTCTTGATGAGGCCATTATTACACTGATATCAATGTCAGACAGATACCACAAGGAAGCTACAAATGATACCTCTTATTAATATAGATACAAAAATCTTCAATAAAATTCAGCAAACACAATTCAATAAGCATATTAAAAGAAGTATACATCATGACCATATGGGATTTACCCCAGGAATGGAAGAGTGGTTCAACGTGAGAGCATCAATGTAACACAGCACACTAACAGAACAGAGGATAAAAAACCACA
The DNA here is from genome assembly GCF_032452875.1 of Bos javanicus. Lineage (NCBI taxonomy): Eukaryota > Metazoa > Chordata > Mammalia > Artiodactyla > Bovidae > Bos > Bos javanicus. The sequence goes on from NC_083883.1 coordinate 81,661,272, forward strand.
TGAATCTCTCAAAAGGTACAGAAAAGGCACTTGACAAAACCCAGTGTCTTTTCATGATAAAAACTCTCAAAAACAAGGAATGGAAGGAAAGTTCCTCAAAATTATGAAGGCAGTTATGAAAACTGCACAGCTAATGTTATACTCAATGGTGAAAAAAAGAAATCTTTCCCTCTAAGATCAGGAACAACATAAGGATGCCCACTTCCATCAGTGATATTCAAAGATGTACTAGAAGTGCTTATCAGAGCAATTAGACAGGACTTTGAAATTAAAGGAATTCAAACTGGAAAGGGTTAGGCAATGGCACCCCACTCCAGTACTCTTGCCTGAAAAATCCCATGCATGGAGGAGTCTGGAAGGCTGCAGTCCATGGGGTCGCTGAGGGTCGGACACGACTGAGTGACTTCACTTTCACTCTTCACCTTCCTGCATTGGAGAAGGAAATGGCAACCCATTCCAGTGTTCTTGCCTGGAGAATCCCAGGGACGGGGGAGCCTGGTGGGCTGCCGTCTATGGGGTCGCACAGAGTCGGACACCACTGAAGCGACTTAGCAGCAGCAGCAGCACAGCAGCAAACTGGAAAGGAAGAATTGTAACTCTCTTTTCACAGATTATATGACCCTACATATGAAAACTCCAATGAATCCAAAGGAAACTACTAAAGTTAGTAAACAAATTCAGTAAAGCTGCAAGATACAAGATCAACACACAGGATTCAGTTGTTTCTATCCATGTGCAATGAACAATCCCAAAAAGAAATTAAGAAAGTGATTTCATTTAGCTTTTAAAATAATGAAATACTTAGGAATACATTTAACCAAAGAAGTGAAAGACTGGTACATGGAAAACTACAAAATACTGGTGAAAGAAACTAAAAAAGACCTAAATTAATGGCAAGACTTTCACAGTCCATGGTGGGGGAAGACTTAATGTTGTCAAAATGACAATCTCACCTAAGGCGATCTACACATTAAATACAATCTCTTATCAAAATTCAAACAGCTTTTATTCAGAAATGTATAGGTCAATACTCAAATTCATATGGAATTACAAGGAGCCCTGGATATTCCAGAATAACCTTAAAAAGAAAAAATAAACGGACAACTGAGATTTCCAGATTTTAAAACTTATAGCTACAGTATTTAAATCAAATTGATAGTAGTATATGGACAGACATATAGACCAATGGAGTAGAACTGAGCACCTAGAAATAAATCCATGTATCTACAGCCTGTTAATTTTTGACAAGGATGCCAAATCCAATCAACTGGGAAAGAGCAGTCTTTTCAACAAATGGCACTTGGATGACTGCATTTCCACGGGAACAAGAATGACGTTGGACCCCTACTTCACATCATATACAACTATGATTACAAATTGTAACGACCTAAATATCACAGCTAAAACCATAAAACTCTTGAAGGAAACATAGAGCAATTGCAGCCGACCTTGCTTGTCACTGGAAGCTTAGAGGCAACACCAAAAGCACAAGCAGAGACAATGGAAATAACAAGCTGAGTTTCGTCTGCATTAAAGCCTGTGTGCATAAAGGACATCATCAGCGAGTGAAGAGATGATCTACAGAGCGAGCATTAAAGCCTGTGTGCATAAAGGACATTATCAGCGAGTGAAGAGAGAGTCTACAGAGCGAGCATTGAAGCCTGTGTGCATAAAGGACATCATCAGCAAGTGAAGAGATAGTCTACAGAGCGAGAGAAAACGTTTGCAAATTATATAACTTGATAAGGATTTAATATCCAAAACATATTCTCAACAACAACAGAATTCAACAACAAAAGGACAAACAGTTTCACTAAAAATGAACAAAGGTGGGAAGTCCCGTGGTCAGAACTGCAAACTTTTGATGCCAAGGGCCTGGGCCCAAGTTCAACCTCCGGTCAGGGAAATAAGATTCTTCAAGCCTTGGGGCGCAGCCAAAAAAAGGGCAAAGGACTTGAATAGACATTTCTCCATAGAGGATATGCGTGTGTGTGCAGTAGCTCAGTTGTCTGACTCCTTGTGACCCCTAGCCACCAAGCTCTTCGGTTTATGAAATTTTCCAGGCAAGAATACCAGAGTGGGTTACCATTTCCTTCTCCAGGGCATCTTCCCAACACAGGGATCGAAACCAAGTGTCTTACATTTCCTGCACTGGCAGGCAGATTCTTTACAACTGCGCCACCTGGGGAGCTCCAAAGAAGATATACAAATAACCAATAACCACATTAAAAAGATAATCATGGTTAGAATGTAGAGAAATTGGAAAACTTATACATTGCTGGTAGGATATAAAATGGTGTAGCCTCTGTGAAAAATGGTGTGGTGGTTCTTCAAAAAGCTAACCAGTGAATTATCACACAACCCACTGATTCCACTCCTAGGTATATACTGAAAAGAACTGAAAACAGGAGCTTAAACAGAGATCTGGACAGCATGGTTCACTGCAGCATTACTCACTATAGTCCAAAGGTAAAAATATTTCAAGTGCCCATCAGCAGATAGGTAGCTAAACGAATGTGGTATATACATAAAATGGAATATTATTCAGCCATGTAAAGGAACTCATGCTACAACATGGATAAATGTGGAAAACATGGTAAGTGAAATAAATCAGTCACAAAGGGAAAAATACTGTATGATTCCAGTTATATGAAGTCTCTAGAATAGGCAAATTCATGGAAACAGAAACTAGATTAAAAATTAGCCAAGACTTGGGGGAGACAGTGGGGAGTTATTACTTAACGGTTACGGTGTTTGTTTGGGGTGATGGAAAATATTCATAAAGGGATAGTTGTGATGGTTGCACAACACTGATAATGTAATTAATGCCACTGATCTGTACACTTAAAAATGGTTTTTGAAATGACACATTTTATGTTATAAATGTTATATACACATTATATACATTATTACAATAAAATATTTTTTAGAGTTTAAAAAACTAATACAATAGCTTTACCTGTAGCATGATACAATTGCAAATAATATGATTAGAAGGTAGGCCAAGTGAAACAAGGGGACCACGGTCATAGAAGTTGCCTCAAATTCCAGTTGTCTAGAAAGTGATGAAAAGTAGACAACCTGCCACAAAAATATATTCAGGTAAATGACTTTCAATTCTGATATTGCGTGTGAGTTACATATGATACTGAAAAACTACAACTTATTAATTTAAACATTAAAATTCAGTGAAAAATCAAAATATATGGATTATGATTTTAAAATAAAGAAGGTAATAAAGATTCGCTTCTTCCCACAAATCTCTGGCATGCTTTTCAAAGTTTCTTTAAAAAAATCTAAAGTTTAAAACTCCTGAATACACAAAATCTGAATCTTATATAAAACTGTGAAAGCATTAAGAACTATAGACATGATAACTTTTTCTAAACTTCTATTCAGTCCTTATCTTTTACTATTTTAATTGTACAAACATCATTTCAGACAGGCTTGGGTATTAAAAGGCTTTTCCCAGAAGATATCTTCTCATTTTCACCAGTTTTATTCAGAGTATTAGGTTTGCCAGTCCCAAAATTACTGAACAGCTAATATGTGCCTGGCACTATGCTATAATTTACTTTTAAAATGCTCATCTTTCTCAAAAACATCATGGAACTTTTGTTTAAAGTTTTGCTTTTTTATTCCAGTGAACTCCAGAGTTTAGGGGGCTCCCAGAAACAGCAAAGGCTTAAACTGAAAGCAAGAATTACAGAGTAATTTGACCAGATAAACCAAACTAAACCTGAAGATCGTCTGTACTGAACAGACCTACCCTGAGAATGTACCATTTGTGTTTTTAACAAGAATGTTACCAAGGATTTAAGATTTGTGGCATTCTTCTCCTTTTTTTTAAAGTCCTCTTTTTACTTTATTAAACAAAATTATTGTAGTATACAGAGAAGGACATGCAATCCACTCCAGCACTCTTGCCTGGAAAATCCCATGGACGGAGGAGCCTGACAGGCTGCAGTCCATGGGGTCACAAAGAGTTGGACACGACTGAGCGACTTAACTTTCATTGAAGTTCATTTTCAATGTTGTGTTAGTTTCGTGTGTAGAGCAAAGTGAGCCAGTTATACTCATATCCACTCTTCTTTAGAATCTATTGTGGCTTTCTTCAGTGTGCTATTTTAAGAAAGTTGGATTATGGATCAAATAAAGCAGAGCACACCTAGCTTCCAGTCAAGGGCTCTATCTGATAATCCGGGAGCGCTACTGCTCTGGTCCTTGGAACAAGTGCTCTTATCCCTCCCACCTTCTCCTGGCCTCCCATAAACCCCAGCCACTAGGTACCTGGATCTTCTTCAAGGCCAGACTCTCTTCAAGGCTGCCAACCTTCATCAGGAAATGGATCATCCACGCCTTGCTACGTTCATTTTCCTCTCCACCTGTCTCCAGGTAGTACTGCAGCCGCATGGTTTTGGCTTGGAGGAGTAACTGGCTCGGCCCCATACTCTCGCCCAAGACAGTTCCTCCCAGGATTGTTGGCCAGGGAGACGATCTGACTGGCTAGGCTGTAGATCGGGAAGGTGATGGTTTTCAGGTTGAGGCCCTTGTTCCTTTTCCAGGCGAACAAGAGTGGGTTGGGGGGGGGGGGGGGACACAGGAGCCCTGGTTCTTAGTGCACACCTCGCTGTAGGGGATCTGGGTTCCGTTGTCCTGGGTCACAGTCAGAGCCTGCACCGCGTCGTCCACCTTGCTGATTTCCTCTAGGATGTCCGGCTCCAGCAGGGTCTCCGTGTTGGAGACCACGAGGACGGAGGCATAAGGGACCTCGGCGCTCTTCCTGGAGATGGAGAAGACGAGAGAATCATTGGCGGTGAAATGTCCCTGCACGAAGCGCCGCTCGGCCTTGGCGGGGCTCCCGATCGGGGTGTACTGCTCCTCCAAGTCTTCTTCTCCATCCCGGGGCAGGTACATCAGGCCGGTGCCCAGGACGGCCGTTAGCGCCACCGGCAGCAGCAGGAAGATCCAGGGGGTGCGCGCCCACCTTCCCGCCCAGCCGCCGGAAGGCCCGCGACAGCGGCGCCTCCAGGCAGTTGGTGTGGCAGCGGGGCCGCGGGGCCCGAAGGTTCTCAGACCGCGAGGCCGGAGGGGGCGGCGGAGCCTCGAGCCCGGTAGGGGGCTCTGCGCTCGGCCCCGCCGCCCGGCCGCGCTCGGGCTCCCGGTCCTGACCCGCCGCCGAGGGCGGCTCCGGCTCCGGGCCAGGCCCTGCGGGCGGCCCGCTCTCTCTCTCCGGCCCCGGCCCCTGGGCCTCGGACTCAGGCCCTTGTCCTGCCTCCCGCTCCGGCTCCGGCTCAGGCGCAACCTTCGAGGGATTCAGGCTCATTTCCAGGAAGGAAAGCCCACATTCTCAGCGTGGCAGATCAGAAAGGAGCTGCCGTTCGGAGCCCCCTCTTCACCCACCAACGGTTTCCTGAAGTTCCAGGCGCGTCTGTTTGATCCCAGGCTGCTCGAGCCCCAGTTGACGGTGACGTGGTTCAGCTGAGGTCAGTTCAGTCGCTCAGTCGTGTCCGACTGTGTGCGACCCCATGAACCACAGCACACCAGGCCTCCCTGTCCATCACCAACTCCCGGAGCTTACTCAAACTCATGTCCATTGAATTGGTGATGCCATCCAACCGTCTCATCCTCTGTCCTCCCCTTCTCCTCCTGCCCCCAATCCCTCCCAGCATCAGAGTCTTTTCCAATGAGTCAACTCTTCACTTGAGGTAGCCAATCTGATTACACGTTTGCAATTCATGTTGATTGGTGTCCACTTAATCTACCTTCATTCTTAATATAAGTGGAATACATTTTTTTTTGTCCTTGTTGACTCTTGCTAATAACACCAACATAAAAGCACATCAGAAGCAGAAGTAATTTCTCATGAATGAGTTTATTCTTGTTTAAGGGCTAATCCAATTAAAAGAGGTGCACAATTGAACATGTGTAGAAAGACTCTCAGAAGTAACACTTACTTGTGGTAGTATCACTGGAAAGATGGATTCATTTAAGCACAGAAAGTATTGTTACTCAGGCTAATGTACTAATTGCCCACAAGCCACATTCCGTCAGATTGGTTCTGAGAAAAAGCAGATGGTGGGAGGAGAATTCTTTTTCATAACTTTAGGTTCTGAGCAGGAAGAAAGAGTACCATTTGATTAGTATTGGGAACTATATTAACAAAGTTTTTTTTTTTTCCCCAATGTTTTCAAATCACCCAAGTTTGCTTCTAACAAGTTGGTGTCAAGTATGAAACGATAGGCTGCTCAAGAAACAATCGTACTGACAGAGATCATTGTAACTTGACCCTTTAAGATCACATTTTCTGTGATCCTTATGGCAGACATATTCCTCAGTGCCCACTATTTTATGTTTTATTTTATAAGTAAAACATTTGTCATCCAGCTGTTCATCACCGTTTCCATTGCCCCTTTCAGTGGGATACATAAGGTTGTCAAGTCTTGGCAATGAGCCATCCGTAGAAAGTGGTGCCTGAAACCTAAAGATCACCTTCTCTATGTTAAAGCCATTAGATACAGACTTTTTTTCTCTTCCTTCCTACTTGAAAATGTTGCCACTGAAATGATCACTTTTTAGACAAAGATGGAAACCACATATTGAGGGTCTAATTGCCTTTCCCAAACTCCTTAACTCATACTGCTGCCTGAGAAAGGAATAAATTACTTTAAGTCACTGCATCTTGAGAGTTCACTTAGCTATAGTGCTATATTTGCTCTTATAATACTTTCCATAAACATATCCTTGGCAGTTCACCTCTGCATCTTACTACTCACTAGGACAATTTTTATCTGAGAATGACCAAGTCTCTTCAGAAACTATTCTGGTATTGAGAGAAGGGCACCTTGTCTTCTGTCTTAACCAGAAGGAGAAAAACTCAAGCTTCTGATCTATATTAGATATTAGGTTATATATCCCTTTTCCCTAACTACTTGATGAGTCCTTGGGCTTGTTATGAGCTTTAAGACTCCAGTTGTCACATTAACTGGTTTTGCATCCCTTTTGATCCATCATCTAGGCCATTTTGCTAGCCTTTTTAGGTACTTACAAGTCTCTTTCTTAAGCTTAGGAAATCTCAGCTATTTTTTTTTTCTGCACTGTGCTTGCAGGTGTAGATAAGGTGTGTTTTCACCATACATTTGAGCCAGCACATCTTTAACTGTCCTTACTTATTAGTGGGGCTTCCCCAATGGGTCAGCAGCAAAGAATCACCTGCAAGGCAAGAGACATGATTTCAATCCCTGGGGGAACATCCCCTGGAGAAGGAAATGGCAACCTACTCCAGTATTCTTGCCTGGAAAACCCCATGGACAGAGAGGAGCCTGGCGAGTTACAGTCCATAGGGTCACACAGAGTCGAACACAACTGAGCATGCACACACTTACATGCACTTATTATGAGTGAAATTGTCCCCCCAAAAGATGTGTTAAGTTCCTAACCTGAAGAACTTCAGAGTTTGGTTATAGGATCATTGGGTTATAGGGTCATTATTTGGATATAGGGTCACTGAAGATGCAATTGTTAATATGAAGTCATACTGAAGTAAGGTGAAGACCATTAATCCAGTGTGAGTGATATGTCCTTACAAGAATGAAGAAATTTGGACACAGATGTAGAGGGAAGATGACCATGAGAAGACAGCAGAGACTGGAAAGATGCTTACAAGACAAGGAATGCCTGGGACCATGAGCAGCTGGAAAAAACAAGGAAGGAACCTCCCCTAGAGCTTCATAGAGAGCCTGGTTCTGCCAATACCTTGACTTCAGACTTGTAGGCTCCAGAACTGTGAGAAAATAAATTTTTGTTGTTCTAAGTCAATGAGTGTGTGGTACTTTGTTAACACAGACTGATGAAACTAATATATTTCTTTTCAGTAATTTTTAAAAGTTAGAACTTGGGTTTTACTTAGTTTTTCTTAGTGTCCCAGGCTACCATCCTTTCTGCTCTAGGAGCTCTTCAAATGTATCTGAAGTTTCTTTGGTAAACCTGTGGTTTTGCAGCAACCTCCCCTGAATCCAGTGTGCTACCCAGAAGGGGCACCAGATTCCTTCTGAAAGATTCACTGACCTTTAAACCCTTCTCACATTGCCAATCTCAGGTTCAGCCCTTACTTTGTAGTTTACTATAGAAGTTCGCTGCTTTGCTTTTAACTATTTAAATTATACTTTTGGAATTATTTAAAAAATAGCAACAACAAAGATGTTATCCTCTTTTGTGTTTTATCTTTGGCAATTGACAGTCATGATTCCCAAGATTAATTTCTCTGCAACTGTGCTCCCTGACCCCAAAAGAAGTTGATTTAAGAACTTGAAAATCAGGATTGCAATTCATTGCTTCTCTTCAGAATTTGTACAGTTTACATCCACTTAGAACACCTTGTTGCTGCTTTAATAATGGTGTTGAGGTTAGGTGAGGCATAAATTAAAATAAAGTTTAATATAAATAATTTAACATGGCAATATTGATGTCTTCACATAAATGTGAAATCTAATTTAACAATGAAGTGTTTACTAAGATAACTTGGATAAAATAAGTTAAGCTGTTTCTAAATAACTTATACAATCAATTTTTTGCCAGTATTTTCCAAAATAGCAGACTATTCAGCATATTCAGGAATGTTTTTGATTTTGCCCTATGAGAATAGCTCACAATATCACCCACATGGTAGACACCAAACATTTGAATCTGAATTAAAAAAAAAATTCCAGTTGATGGTTTAAGTGAGTCTTAGATTGCATCACTTTACAACCACCCCAACATAGAACAATATTCCTGACGTCTGACAGCAACCATGTTTATAACTTGGTTTTAAACTACTGCTTCCTGTCAAACCATTGTAATTTCTTCAAATCCCCAAAATATAAAAGGATCTTAAGCTTTGCTGAGGGAATATAGGGGTATGTTTGCATTTTTGTTTTGATACAGAAAAAGAGAGTATGACTTTCCAAAAGCTGACCCTGATTTCCAGATCTGTGTGTCGAAAAATGACATCTTTTCAAACAACACGAGAACCGTGGAATTACAGAGAGTGACCGCCAGTGAATCTAGTGGGAGTCAGAAGCAGAGAGGAATGATTTTTAGCAGACAGGGTGCAGTTGAGGAACAGCTACTGCCTGGAATGACATGGGGATGGACAAGAAATTTACTTTACCACCTCCCTTGTTCTGTCTCCACAATGTGTAAAATAGAAACATTTTTGAAAGCAGCGGCTAAATCTTATTATCAGTTACATAGAAACTATCCAGGTCAAAACTATCAAGTGTCACAGATGCAAATAGTAGCAATTTATTAAAAATGTGCAGTATAATCTTTTAAACCTTTTATCTTACTTATAAATTATATGAAAAATAGGACACATGTGCAAAGTCATTTTGCTCATATAAAAATGGTAGAAATAAAATTAACCTATCAAAGATAATAAAAACAACCTATCTGCGTGTGGCATAATTCCAAGACAGTCAGTGTTACAAGATACATTTTAATGTTTATTAGAGACAGGAAATAACATTTTTTAAAGGCTTTTCTCAAGGCATTTTTTACCTCTTGGTTCCTCAGGCTGTAGATCATGGCATTCAACAAAGGAATGACTATTATGTAGACAGAGGCCATTTTGTCTGTGTCAAGGGAATGGTTTGATTTGGGCTGCAGATACATGAAGATCAGAGTCCCTTGGAATATAGTGACAGCAGTCAGATGAGAACCACAGGATGAGGATGCTTTGCGCCTCCCTTCTGCAGATTGGATTCTCAGGATGGCAGCCACAATGTATAGGGAACAAATAAGGACCGTGGTCAAAGAGCTGATCATGTTGAGTCCAGCAAAGATAAAAATCAAGATCTCTTTGAGGCTGGTGTCTGAGCAGGCAAGAGGCATCAAAGGGACATCATCACAATAGAGGTGATAACATTGGGGCCATAGCAGATCAATCGAAAAGTAACAGCTGTATGGAGGAAAGCAACAGAAAAGCTGTATCAGTAAGGGCCTGCGACCAGTTGCATGCACACCTTTTGAGACATGATCACCATGTAGAGAAGAGGATCGCAGATGGCCACATAGCGGTCATAAGCCATTACTGCAAGAAGGAACGTCTCCAAAATCAAGAAGTTCAGGAAAAAGCCCAGCTGTGCGCACATGCATAGAGAGATATGGACCTGTGCTTGGTCAGGAGGGTCTCCAGGAACTTTGGGGCTATTGATGAGGAGAAACAAAGGTCTACAAAGGCCAGATTACTTAGAAAAAAGTACATGGGTGTGTGAAGGTGAGGATGCAACCAGATTAAAGAAATCATGCCAACGTTTCCCACCAGAGTTAGAGAATATACCACTAACACGAGAAGAAAGAGAAGGATTTCAATCTCTCTCTGGACTGAAAAACCCAAAAGAATGAGTTCATCACCTGGTAATATTCTCTTCAGTCATTTGTTCTAGTCTCTGAACTGCTGAAAAGAGACAAGTTAAAGACAGATACGTTATCAGGAGTAAGGAATTATCATCAGATGCCTAAACGTGTGTGTTTTAACTTGAGAAAGTATTGCTCATTGAAGCAGAAATAAGTGAAGTTGCTCAGTCATGTCCGACCCTTTGCGACCCCATGGACTGTAGCCTACCAGGCGCGTCCATCCATGGAATTTTCCAGGCAAGAGTACTGGAGTGGGTTGCCATTTCCTTCTCCAGGGGATCTTCCTGACCCAGGGATTGAATCCAGGTCTCCCACATTGCAGGCAGACGCTTTACCGTCTGAGCCACCAGGGAAGTTCTCCAGAAATTCTGAAGCAGAATATCAGAACAAATAAATATATCCCCTCTCAAACTCTCCTGTCTGACTATTTATAATTTTATGAAGCCAAAAATTGAGGTTTAATAAAAATAATGTTTGTAAATATATGTAATATTTTAGGTTTAGATTATTTTTAGTCATATTAAATAATAGAGAGAATAAAGACATTTTAAAATATCCTGCTCCCATATTTACTACTTCTCAGTGGAGTAAAACTTTAATATGTAACATTTTATTTGTTTTAATAGACATTTATTTTAAAAAATGTCCATTATGCTAAATATAATACAAAGCAAAACAGGATATTCCATGGATAGAAAAGTGGAGGAAATTATTTGTGAATTATGGCACAAATTCTATTTGTGAATTAGGCACATTTTGTATTCATATGTAATTTATTCATTTTCAAATACTACTTTCTAAAAGTGAAAAAGTACACTTGTAGTTAGAGTTAGAATACACATATGTTAAAAAGTAGAGTCCTTTATAATCATTTACTCAATGGACTTGAGTTTGAGCAATCTCTGGGGGACAGTGAAGGACAGGGAAGGCTGGCATGCTGCAGCACATGGGGTTTCAAAGAGCCAGACACAACTGAGTGAGTGAACAGCAACAAATAGTTTTACAGTAATTATTTTCAACACATAATCAGGAATACTTTCTAAATTATTGGTGTAACATTATTGGTGTTACCAATTTTTAGTGATTTTTTGTCCAGGGAGCCCTAACGCAGGGCGGCCCAGCAACTGCCTGCAAAGGCCTCCCATGGCTGTTTGCTTCCTCTACCAGAGCTAGCTGTGCTCTCCGCTTTGGTTTTTCACAAGCCAGGGCTCCTGCCACTCTTTGCCGGGGACCCATGGGAGGTGCCAGGTGCCCTCAGCTAGGTGACCCCAGCATGGCACCCCACTGTGGTGTTGATACACTCCTGAAGCCTCCTTCCCCACGGGCAGTACTGCGCTGACCTAGAAATGTGTTTGCAAGGCTCAGAAAGTGTAGGTGACACATGGCCCTGACTTGGGAATTGAGGCCCTTGGAGCAGGCTTGGTGGTCTGACCTCTGAGGAGCCAAACCCCAGCTGCAAGGAGAGCCCTGAAAACATTCTCTCGCCTGCCTTTCCTTCCTCCAAGATAGATAGCTTTCCCAGTCTCTTGTGTGCTGAGAGTCACACAGGGCTGGAATGCACTTGCTTTAATGTCATTATTCAGTAGCAATTGCCCCTGAGGCCCTGCACCTAGGTTGGGCTCCCACACTCACAGGCAAATCAAAGTGACCTCCAAATGAGTAAGCTCTTTGCATCAAGTGGCCAAAGTATTGGCGTTTCAGGTTCATATTTGTCCTTCCAATGTATATTCAGGCTTGATGTCCTTTAGGATGGAGTGGTTGGGTCTCCACAGTCAAAAGCATCAAATCTTCAGCAGTCAACTTTCTTTATAGTCCAACTTTCACATCCATACATGACACATGGATAAACCATAGCCTTAACTGGACAGATCTTTGTTGGCAAAGTAACGTCTCTGCTTTTTAGCAGGCTGTCTAGTTTGGTCATCACTTTCTTTCCAAGTCGTAAGCGTCTTTTCGGAGAAGACAATGTCAACCCACTCCAGTACTCTTGGCTGGAAAATCCCACGAACGGACGAGCCTGGTAGGCTGCAGTTCATGGGGTCGCTAAGAGTTGGACACAACTGAGTGACTTCACTTTCACTTTTCACTTTCATGCATTGGAGAAGGACATGGCAACCCATTCCAGTGTTCTTGTCTGGAGAATCCCAGGGACAGGGGAGCCTGGTGGGCTGCCGTCTATGGGGTCACACAGAGTCAGACATGACTGAAGTGACTTAGCAACAGCAGTAGCAAGCCTCTTTTAATTTCATAGCTGCAGTCACCATCTGCAGTGATTTCCGAGCCCCCCAAAATAAAGTCTGCCGCTGTTTCCACTGTTTTCCCATCTATTTGCCATGAAGTGATGAGGCCAGATGCCATAATCTTAGTTTTCTGAATGTTGAGCTTTAAGGTAGCTCTTACACTCTCCTTTTTCACTTTCATCAACAGGCTCTTTAGTTCTTCCCTTTCTGCCATAAGGATGGTGTCATCTGCATATCTGAGGTTATTGATATTTCTCCTGGCAATCTTGATTCCAGCTTGTGCTTCATCCAACCCAGCATTTCTCACGATGTACTCTGCATATAAGTTAAATAAGCAGGGTGACAATATACAGCCTTGACATATTCCTTTTCCTATTTGGAACCAGTCTGTTGTTCCATGTCCAGTTCTAACTGTTGCTTCCTGACGTGCATACAGATTTCTCAAGAGGCAGGTCAGGTGGTGTGATGTTCCCATCTCTTTCAGAATTTTCCCCACTTTATTGTGATCCACACAGTCAAAGGCTTTGGCATAGTCAATAAAGCAGAAATAGATTTTTCTCTGCAACTCTCTTGCTTTTTCCTTGATCCAGTAGATGTTGGCAATTTGATCTGTGGTTCCTCTGCCTTTTCTAAATCCTGCTTGAACATCTGGAAGTTCATGGTTCACGTATTGTTGAAGCCTGGCTTGGAGAATTTTGAGCATTACTTTACTAGCGTGTGAGATGAGTTGCACTGTGAGGCAGTTTGAACATTCTTTGTCATTGCCTTTTTTTGGGACTGGAATGAAAACTGACCTTACATCCTAGAGGTTTTCAATTGCAAATGCTAAAAGAACCAGTTTTGCAGTTTCCAAGAAAAAAAAAAGTATTATTTTAACCAATTTTCTCTGAAATCCAAGGAATATCATGGCCATCCTGCATCAAAAAGTCATCTTTCCTTTATGTAGTCATAGTTTAATGCCTAAATTATAGACCAAATAATGCTCAAATTGACTCTGATATTAGGGGCAGATCAGCTGATAAAAAGCTTGGATTGTCCCTCTGGAGGGAAGTGAGACCTTGGTCCCATCAGAAGAATCTGAGGGGTTAAGGGAATTTGCAGGAGTGGGGAAAGCTTGGTCCATCCTACATGTACCATAATCTTAAATAATGCTTATTTACTTTACCGAAGTAAAAAAAAAATTATAAAAACAAATATAAATCACTTAAAGGTAAAGAAATTCATAATCTGTGATTGAAAGCTTCATTCTAAGAAAACTGTGTTCTCTTAACCTAGTTCAGTTCAGTTCAGTCACTCAACCGTATCCGACTCTTTGCAACCCCATGAATCGCAGCATGCCAGGCCTCCCTGTCCATCACCAACCCCCGGAGTTAACTCAGACTCATGTCCATCGAGTCAGTGATGCCATCTAGCCATCTCATCCTCTGTCGTCCCCTTCTCCTGCCCCCAATGCCTCCCAGCATCAGAGTCTTTTCCAATGAGTCAAGTCTTCACATGAGGTGGCCAAAGTACTGGAGTTTCAGCTTCAGCATCATTCCCTCCAAAGAAATTCCAGGGCTGATCTTCAGAATGGACTGGTTGGATCTCCTTGCAGTCCAAGGGACTCTCAAGAGTCTTCTCCAACACCACAGTTCAAAAGCATAAATTCTTTGGTGCTCAGCTTTCTTCACAGTCCAACTTTCACATCCATACATGACCACAGGAAAAACCATAGCCTTGACTAGATGGACCTTTGTTGGCAAAGTAATGTCTCTGCTTTTCAATATGCTATCTATATTGGTCATAACTTTCCTTCCAAGGAGTAAGCGTCTTTTAATTTCATGGCTGCAGTCACCATCTGTAGTGATTTTGGAGCCCAGAAAAATAAAGTCTGACACTGTTTCCACTGTTTCACCATCTATTTCCCATGAAGTGATGGGACCGGATGCCATGATCTTCGTTTTCTGAATGTTGAGCTTTAAGCCAAAATTTTCACTCTCAACTTTCACTTTCATCAAGAGGCTTTTTAGCTCCTCTTCACTTTCTGCCACAAGGGTGGTGTCATCTGCATATCTGAGGTTATGGATATTTCTCCCGGCAATCTTGATTCCAGCTTGTGTTTCTTCCAGTCCAGCGTTTCTCATGATGTACTCTGCATATAAGTTAAATAATCAGGGTGACAATATACAGCCTTGACATATTTCTTTTCCTACTTGGAACCAGTCTGTTGTTCCATGTCCAGTTTTAACTGTTGCTTCCTGACGTGCATACAGATTTCTCAAGAGGCAGGTCAGGTGGTCTGGTATTCCCATCTCTTTTAGAATTTTCCACTGTTTATTGTGATCCACACAGTCAAAGGCTTTGGCATAGTCAATAAAGCAGAAATAGATGTTTTTCTGGAACTCTCTTGCTTTTTCCATGATCCAACAGATGTTGGCAATTTGATCTCTGGTTCCTCTGCCTTTTCTAAAACCAGCTTGAACATCAGGAAGTTCACGGTTCACGTATTGCCAAAGCCTGGCTTGGAGAATTTTGAGCATTACTTTACCAGCATGTGAGATGAGTGCAATTGTGCGGTAGTTTGAGCATTCTTTGGCATTGCCTTTCTTAGGGGTTGGAATGAAAACTGACCTTTTCCAGTCCTGTGGCCACTGCTGAGTTTTCCAAATTTGCTGGCATATTGAGTGCAGCAGTTTCACAGCATCATCTTTCAGGATTTGAAATAGCTCAACTGGAGTGCCATCACCTCCACTAGCTTTGTTCGTAGTGATGCTTTCTAAGGCCCATTTGACTTCACATTCCAGGATGTCTGGCTCTAGGTGAGTGATCACACCATCATGATTATCTGGGTTGTGAAGATCTTTTTTGTACAGTTCTTCTGTGTATTCTTGCCACCTCTTCTTAATATCTTCTGCTTCTGTTAGGTCCATACCATTTCTGTCCTTTATCGAGCCCATCTTTGCATGAAATGTTCCCTTGGTAGCTCTAATTTTCTTGAAGAGAGCTCTAGTCTTCCCATTTTGTTGTTTTTCTCTATTTCTTTGTATTGATCACTGAGGAAGGCTTTCTTATCTCTTCTTGCTATCCTTTGGAACTCTGCATTCAGATGCTTGTATCTTTCCTTTTCTCCTTTGCTTTTCACTTCTCTTCTTTTCACAGATATTTGGATGGTGAGTTGACACTTGACAGGTGAGCTTTCCATGAACCACGTAGAAAGTATGGTTGGTAAGCCTCTGACACAGATTCCCCCATGGGAAATCATTGTCACCTCCTGAGACAGTCCTGGGAACAAAGTCAATGACCAGAGGATTCAGTGTTTCCAGACAAATCTAGTGGTTGTTGCAGACACAACCTACCCCTACATCCAAGATCAAGTGTGACGAAAGGCATAGGAGCAGCCTGAACCAGTCAGCTCTGCTCCTCTCCTGGCTGCAGTCCAATAAACTCCAAATAGAATGCCTCTCTGTTGCAATCAAGTGTCCAGTTCTAAAATTTTGTTAACAATGTATATAATAAAGGAGAGGGAAAGCCAGCTTTACTGAAACTTGTGGATAATGCAATTCTTATCCATGCTACTGTTTGACACAATTCGGGTTTAAGAGCATCTTATTTTCCAGGAAAGATACTATATAACTAAAGGTATAATTTCTAGTGCCTCCTTAATTTTCCCAGTCTCTGGCTATGAGAACTGCACTGAATGTTCTCTAGTATATTTTCAGGGACATGACAAAAACACTATTAAGATCCTTCCTGATAGATGTTCTGAAATAGAACTAAGTAGCTGCAAACACTAAATCTCAGTTCCAACTCCAGTAGAGGAGAAGCTGCATTGCTGGACACAGTTCAAATAAACACTGAATCTTCCCAAGAATGGGCTGGGCACCCCCAGCATTTACCTTGAGGCTGCAGCAAGGAATAATAAATCTGACCCCGCATTAGGTCTGTTTCTGTAAGTTTAACCTTTATACTTTATCCCTGATTTCTTCAATTTATGTATATTGCCTATAGCCTGAGATATACAGGATACGCCCGTTGTCAAGGCTCAGACTTTTGAGTCTAATATATTTCCATTCATATGCTAATAGAAATTTGCAGAATAGAGAACAATATTTATCTTGTTGGAGGTTTACAGGAATACCATGACCTGACATATGTGGAAACTTCAAGAATAAATTATTCCCAAACCAAGAGGTTTGCAACAGCTAACCAGGCCACTCTCGCACATTGCCTAGAAAAATGCTTTGATGAAATGCTGCAAGAAGTTCCGTGTATTTTGGGCATGTGCCACCCATCATCTCTGTCTAGCCCTGCAATAAATTTTTATTTAAACTGACATTTTGGTATGTTCACCATGCTTCAGGCACATGACTTTGCATTTTTAATCAAGGTCCTCTGCAACATCTGGAAGAGACCATAATGGAAAAACATGAAAGTGCTATTTTTAAAGATATGTGAATCATTTTCATATGTAGTATTATCTAAATAAAATACTATCCATTATTTTTGGAAGGTTCTGTATTTTCATCATTTCATGGATGTAAATCTGAGGTTATTAGAGAACATGAAATATACCATCTGTATTTCAGACTTCCCAATTAGACTGAACTTGTGAAACCGCTCTAGGCCGAGATGCCAGATGGCCGCCCTGCCGCTTGGTGTCCGTCTCCATCACCCATGCCCGAAAGGCACGTGAGATCACGGACAGCACATCAGATCAGATCAGTCGCTCAGTCGTGTCCGACTCTTGGCGACCCCATGAAGCGCGGCACGCCAGGCCTCCCTGTCAATCACCAACTCCCGGAGTTCACTGAGACTCACGTCCATGCAGTCAGTGATGCCATCCAGCCATCTCCTCCTCTGTCGTCCCCTTCTCCTCCTGCCCCCAATCCCTCCCAGCATCAGAGTCTTTTCCAATGAGTCAACTCTTCGCATGAGGTGGCCAAAGGACTGGAGTTTCAGCTTTAGCATCAGTCCTTCCGAAGAAATCCCTGGGTTGGTCGCCTTCAGAATGGACTGGTTGGATCTCCTTGTGGTCCAAGGGACCCTCAGGAGTCTTCTCCAACACCACCAAGTTCAAAAGCATCCATTCTTTTGGCGCTCAGCCTTCTTCACGGTCCAACGCTCACATCCATATATGACCACAGGAAAAACCGTAGCCTTGACTGGACGAACCTTTGTTGGCAAAGGAATGTCTCTGCTTTGGAATATGCTATCTAGGTGGGTCATCACTTTCTTTCCAAGGAGTAAGCGTCTTTTAAGTTCATGGCTGCAGTCACCATCTGCAGTGATTTTGGAGCCCAGAAAAATAAAGTCTGACACCGTGTCCACTGGTTCCCCACCTATTTCCCATGAAGTGATGGGACCGGATGCCGTGATCTTCGTTTTCTGAATGTGGAGCTTTAAGCCAACTTTTTCCACTCTCCTCTTTCACTGTCATCAAGAGGCTCTTGAGTTCCTCTTCACTTTCTGCCATAAGGGTGGTGTCATCTGCATATCTGAGGTGATTGATAGTTCTCCCGGCAATCTTGATTCCAGCTTGTGTGTCTTCCAGTCCAGCGTTTCTCATGATGTTCTCTGCGTATAAGTTAAACACACAGGGTGACGATAGACAGCCTTGACGAGCTCCTTTTCCTATTTGGAACCAGTCTGTGGTTCCATGTCCAGTTCGAACTGTTGCTTCCTGACCTGCATACAGATTTCTCAAGAGGCAGGTCAGGTGGTCTGGTATTCCCATCTCTTCCAGAATTTTCCACAGTTTACTGTGATCCACACCGTCAAAGGCTTTGGCATAGTCAATAAAGCAGAAATAGATGCTTTTCTGGAACTCTCTTGCTTTTCCCATGATCCAGCGGAGGTTGGCAATCGGATCTCTGGTTCCTCTGCCTTTTCGAAAACCAGCTTGAACATCAGGAAGTTCATGGTGCACATATTGCTGAAGCCTGGCTTGGAGAATTTTGAGCATGACTTTACTAGCGTGTGAGATGAGTGCAAGTGTGTGGTCGTGTGAGCATTCTTTGGCATTGCCTTTCTTTGGGATCGGAATGAAAATGGACCTTTTCCAGTCCTGTGGCCACTGCTGAGTTTTCCAAATGTGCTGGCATATTGAGTGCAGCACTTTCACCGCATCATCTTTCAGGATTTGGAAGAGCTCCACTGGCATTCCATCACCTCCACTAGCTTTGTTCGTAGTGATGCTTTCTAAGGCCCACTTGACTTCACATTCCAGGATGTCTGGCTCTAGGTCAGGGATCACACTATCGTGATTATCTGGGTCGTGAAGATCTTTTTTGTAAGGTTCTTCTGTGTATTCTTGCCATCTCTTCTGAATATCTCCTGCTTCTGTTGGGTCCATACCATTTCTGTCCTGTATCGAGCCCATCTTTGCATGAAATGTTCCTTTGGTATCTCTGAGTTTCTGGAAGAGATCCCTAGTCTATCCATTCTGTGCTTTTCCTCTATGTCTTTGCATTGATCGCTGAAGAAGGCTTTCTTATCTCTTCTTGCTATTCTTTGGAACTCTGCATTCAGATGTGTGTATCTTTCCTTTTCTCCTCTGTTTTTGCTTCTCTTCTTCTCACAGCTATGTGTAAGGCCTCCCCAGACAGCCATTTTGCTTTGTGGCATTTCTTTTCCATGGGGATGGTCTTGATCCCTGTCTCCTGTTCAATGTCACGAACCTCATTCCACAGTTCACACGGACAGCACGTAGCGCGCCCAGAACACACAACAGGATCCTCCTGAACCCAGAACGGCGATTGTTATGGATCCACGTGGAGGGCGTCGATATCCCCACCTGATGCGTGAATAGGAGTCACACAGACTCGATGGGTTTGAGTTTGGATGGGGTGCCCTATCCGGAGAGATCACGTGGGTCAGAAAGCACACACGGAACAGAATAAAACCAAAGACCACAGCCAAGTCGAGGGAGGGCTGAACCCGAGGACCTCACCGGTCCTGTGGCATCACATGCCGTACATGGCCTTTCTCGATGGCCAAGAGGGACGTGGAATGTATGTGTCCCCGTATTAGTGTGTCGTGCCCGAAACCACGCCACGGAGAGGGATCGTGTCTGATGCTCATCATCTCTCAAAAGATACATACACCGGGTCTCTTTAGAAAATGATGGAAGGATATCTTTGAATGCAAAAGGGTATGACATGGGAAAGACACATCCAAGTGGAATCAGCATGGCCGAGAGAGCTTCCCCAAATAGAGAGGGGAGGCCATCGAGGAAGAGGTCCGTGTGTCTCAGTCTGGATGGAATGTACACTTGGAGCACTGACTGGGTCCCAGAGGCCTCCAGATCATCTAAGGAAACAGTGTTCCCGAAATTCAAGATACCTCTTACACCCTCCCCTTTCCCTAAATACCTTGTGACCGTCTACCCTGGAAGAAGAAACATGTCCTTTGTTGCATGACAGCAAATCCTAATTGCTCTCAGCTGGCTTGACAACCTCATGAGGTTCAGCTTTCTAGGCCCCTGACTCTTTCCTGTGGAACATTCCCTGGGTTTTATTGAAATCTGTGTCCCTGCATGGCAATATCTAAGACCCTCCCCCCCCACCCCCCCCCCCCACACACACATAATAAAGCTTTCTTTTCTTTTTTCTTTCTTTCCTTTTTTGGTGTGCAGCGAATACTGACCATTCATTGAAAGATAATAAAACTAGGTGATGTTATGTTTTTCATGTCCTGGTGTATTGAAATAGAATGTTCTTCGTTAAGGACATACAACATCCTCTGTTCTAACGTGTACAGAATGGTGACTTGATGCCCCTGTCTGTTGCAAAAGAATCATTCATGACCACCCAAGCGGTAGCTCATAGCTTGATCACAACCCATACATGTCATGACTGTATGCGAAAGAAAGTGAAGTCACTCAGTCGTGTTGGACTCTTTGCAACCCCACGGACTGTAGCCTACCAGGCTCCTCCGTCCATGGAATTTTCCAGGCAAGACTACTGGAGTGGGTTGCCATGTCCTTCTTCCATTGTATGGGAAGTGAATGAGTCATGTCCACGGTCATGGCGACTTTCGAATATGATAATGCTGCTGCTGCTGCTGCTGCTGCTGCTGCTACTGCTGCTGCGTCGCTTCCATCGTGTCCGAATCTGTGCGACCCCGTAGACGGTAGCCCGCCGGGCACCCCCGTCCCTGGGGTTCTCCAGGCAAGAACACTGCGGTGGGTTGCCATGTCCTTCTCCAAGGCGTGAAAGGGAAAACGGGAAGGGAAGTCACTCCGTCGTGTCCGACTCTGTGCGACAACGTGGACTGCGGCCTACCGGGCTCCTCCGTCCACGGGATTTTCCGGGCAAGAGGACTGGAGTGGGGTGCCGTTGCCTTCTCCGAATATGAGACGACGATAATACCAATACTATTCTTTAGAATCACCGTGCTCTTTGTGACGTAGACAGTATATATGTACCTTATCCGTGAAGTTCTCCCCCCCCACCCCCCCACCGTTACATGGGCATCTTCCCATGTCTCCCTCCTCCAGCTGCTCTGTGATGATCGTTTTCATTGTTTGAGGTGGCCTTGCATGGCATGTAAGTGACAGGAGAAACTCTTTTTCTTTCTCTACCTGACTTCTTCATTGGGCATCACTCCCTAAGTCCCATCCATGCGATCACGATGTAAGACTGTGTTCATTCCTGGGGCTACCTGGGACACCTAGATCTACCTATCGATCGATCTCTACCTGGATCGTGTATCTTCTTGATCTAGTCTTCCCTTGATGGACACTTGGGCTGGTTCCCCATCTTGACTCTTGTGAATGGATGCTGCGATGGGCCTGGGAGTGCAGGCCTCTCTCTGCGAGTTTCAGGTTTTATTTTCTTTCGAGGTCTACCCAGAAGTGAGATGGTTGGCAGGATCCATCCTTTCTCCACCGAGACTCTTTTCTAAGTCCTTCTGAGGTGATCTAGTTGCTGCTGCTGCGGCTGCCGCTAAGTCGCTTCCGTCGTGTCCGACTCTGTGCGACCCCATAGACGGCAGCCCGCCAGGCTCCCTCCTGTCCCTGGGATTCTCCAGGCGAGAACACTGGAGTGGGTTGCCATGACCTTCTCCAATGCGTGGAAGGGAAAAAGGAAAGGGAAGTCGCTCGGTCGTGTTCAACTCTTCCCGACCCCATGGACGGCGGCCTACCGGGCTCCTCCGCCCATGGGAGTTTCCAGGCGAGAGGACTGGAGTGGGTTGCCATGGCCTTCTCCGGTGATCCGGGGAACGATCCTTTCTTTTCCAATAGACGCCGTTTGAATCCACGCGACTGCATACGTCTTAGGGAATACGGCGACGACGACGACGACCCAAACGCTCCCGTGAGCACCGTGGAACCGGAGGGTGTGTCCGCGGGATGATTCCCCGGTGCCAGCTTTCCACGCCCCGTACGCGTCCACGAGCCCCCTGCGGTCGGCATGTCATTCGATAGACACAGAACCACGGTTGTCACGGACCGGGGTTGCCTAGGTGCCAGTCGATCCCCAGATGAGTGGAGGGATGACAGAGTCCTTAGGGAACAGAGCGGAGACACAGAGAATGATTTCCACGAGACGAGGGCGGTGAGACGAGACGAGAAGAACGACGGGAAGTGGTGCCCGGGGAGCCAGACACGGTCGAACAGGAAAGAAAACGTGTCAGACGAGACGAGAGGGGAGAAGGATTCCAAGTCAGTGGAGCAGCACGGGGGAGACAGGCCCAGAAGATGCGAGCGGATGCTGGGGGCACGGCACACCTGGACCCGTGAGCGCGCAGGGAGCCGAGAGGGATGGCCGACCATCGCCTGCAGGTCCGCGTGGGCCGATCTCCAGGGCCCGGACTGTGAGGGACTTCGTGAGAACAGTCATGCTCACGGTGCCCACGGGTCACGTCTCCACGGTGCTCTCAGCACTGTACAGAGAGCTCCCCGCGCTGCCCATGGCACAGTGAGCTAGGGTTTCTTTATGTGTATCGACAGAAGATTCAGGGAGCTTCCCGAGTGATGGGACTAGGTATTGGCCGATTGCGTCTGATCTCAGGCCGTCTCGCTCCACAATCATTGGATGTATTTGATGTCTGTGGGGGCGTGCTGTGTCTTCGTGGCCGTGCAAGCTGTTCTCTCTCTGTGGAGAGAGGGGGTCGCTCTACGGTCGTGTGTCTGGGCTTCTCGTGGCTGTGGTTCCTCTTGGGGGGCAGGGGCGCCAGGGCACGTGGGCTTCAGTGGCTGCTGGGTGTGGGCTCAACACTCGCAGTGGCCAGGATCTAGAGCACAGACTCCATCACCGAGGCGTATGGGTAGTGTGTGGGCTCTTCCCAGACCGGGGGGGGGGGAACCCACATCTCCTGCATGGGCACGGGATCATTGACCACGGGGCCCCCGGGGAAGCCCCAGTCCCGAACTCAAGACGGATCTCTTGACGTCACCGCTTTTTCTTGGAGAGGTTCGAAACGATCGGGCCAGGGAGAAGGACACAACCTGGACGTCCTTTCGATGGGATCCCTGAGTCCAGGAGGAGCCGTGCAGACGCCGATAAGGGAGGAAGGGGATGATTTTGCCTTTTTGTAAGGTGAGGATTGGACTCGCAGTCCACACTCCTGTTCCCACCACTCCCCTCCGGGAACTGGAGTTCGAATCTAGATGGGCCTCTGAGCACACACCTGGCCGGGCTCCATCATGCCGGGTTGACCTTCGGTGCTCACAAACCAGCACGCTTGCTGCCTCTCGAAGTGTCCTAGAGAAGAAGACATCGGATTCCGTATCAGATCAGCTTCTTTGATGAGCGACGGCACGACAGCCACAGCAAGTGGGATGGATACACACAAACGTTGGTTTCTTTTGGACTATGAGCCCACCTCTGTTCGTGTGTGTGTGTGTGTGTGTGTGTGAGAGAGAGAGAGAGAGAGAGAGAGAGAGAGAGAGAGAGATGCCTTTGTGGTTCTAAAGCAAGAAGCACTGAGGAGTGAAGACATTCTCGAACGAACATATTTTCCTTCATTTCAGTCATGATGGTCCAATGAGTTGGAGGACGACGTGGACTGTTTCGGGGTAGATGATTTTTAGAAGGCTGTGAAGGGACTTCCCTGCCTGGTGGTCCAGTGGTGAAGAATCCACCTGCCGATGAGGCAGGGGACAGGGTGTTTTCGATCAATCCCTGATCCGGGAAGATGCCGCCGGGCTCTGGGCAGGTTCGATATGAACCTACAGAATGGACGGACAGTGCCAGGCATGAAGGCGAGGGCAGGCAGACAGGGGACTCTGGACGAGGATGACTGACATGGACGGACACGGACGCCTCCATTGTAGGTGGGCTGTGGCCGGCCGGCACACTCCTCTGGGGCAGGATGTTCCTAGGACCGTTGGGGAGCGTGCCCGTGCGCGCCCGTGGGAGGAGCAGGGGACCGAAGGGAACTCTCTGTCCTCTCTGCTCCACGGGGCCCGCGGCACCCTAATCGGCTCCAAGAGAGGATGCCTCCGATGGAAAGACAAACCCACACGTGAGGGACCCTCCCTTCTGGTTCACTTGGATTCGGAAAGCGTGACGGTCAGGTTCACTCAATGCTCTGGATGTCTGTGCTTCTTGAGATCCCAGCCTACTCACGGGAAGGACCCGTGGAGCCGGATGAGATCTCCCTCTGCACGGCGGCGGCGGCTCCAGGGTGCACACGTTTCAGTGGCTACGGCTTGTGGACATCGATCGCACCGAGAGCCTAACCCCTGTATGCCAGACGCCTGTGTCCATGATGGGTGAACAGTTCTAAGTGTGGGAAGCCCCAAACTTGCCACTGCCTGTTCGATCTGCAGGGACTCTGCGAAGCAGAAACGTGCCTGGTCTCCTGACCGATCCCCTTTTCGGAGCCAGCCTGGTGCGTAATCTCTTTTCCAGGCCGCAGGCACACACTGGCGCTGGGGAGCTGTGTTCCTGTTCCTCCTCCTCGTCCTCCTCCTCCTCCTCTCTGCCCCCACCCTTCCCCCCACACGCAGGCTCCCCCACCCCGCCTGGCCCCGGCCCGTCCGGGTCTCCCCCACCCGCGGAAAAGGCCAGGAAAAACATGGTCCCTGAAGGACGCAGCTGAGAAACAGTGGAAGTCCACTCGGATGCGGTTAGGAGACACCTAAGCATACCTAGGCCAACACTGCCACCGTGTGGGGTGAGAGGCCAGCGCGAGGGGAGCTCGACAGTTCAGAGGAGGGGGAAGAGGAGCAGGAGGGAGAGAGGGAGGGGGGGCGGTGGGGGGGGTGGGTGGGGGTGGGGGGGCGGTGGGGGGGCGGGGTGGGGGTGGGGGGGCGGTGGGGGGGGTGGGTGGGGGAGGGGAGGGACAGGCTGAAGCTGTCTCAGGGCGATGACGTGGATGAAAACGTTCCCCTTTGGAAGGGCGCTCCGAAGAGATCGTGGCGGCGGGACCTGGAGAGCACAAAGGACTTCGTTTTGGAGGCTGATCTTCAAGCTGGGAGTGGGGGGGTGGGGTGGGGGAGGGGAATCATCCAGACAGAGGAAAGACACCAGGCCAAGAAGGCAAGAGAGATTCTTTACACAAGTGAATCGGATGCTTTTCTGTCCATGTGTTTCCTAATCACACCATCACGGAAATCCAGCCAGCCAGCCAGCCACCCACCATCGTTTCGCTCCTTTCCTGTTCTCTGCATTTTGAACGGCGAGTGAGGGAGAGAGTCTTTCAATGGTTTGAGAGGAGTTTGGAATGTCGTGGGACCATGGTACTTTTCAGCCATGGATGAACGTGACGGCTTCTTTTGTCCGCTTCGGCGTTCAGGGTTATCCCCAACTCCCCCTGCCGAGTGAGGCCTGTGTGTCGCTGTGTGCTGGAGGACACAGTGCTGTCCCCATCTTGATCTTGGACTGAACAAAACCACCGTTGGGAGTGTGTTCGGTTGCTTGGCTTCGTTTCCTTTCCCTATGGCACTCACCTGACCGTCCTGTCCACTCTTGGGATCTTTCATCTCCCCCTCCCCCTCAAGGCAATCGGGTCCTTTTCTTTCTCCTCCTCCTGCTCCTCCTCCTCCTTCTCACCCTAGTTTCTCCCCCCCCACCCCCCCCTCACAAGTCCCACTCTTCTCAAACGGACGTCTAACTGACTGCCAACGTTTACTTTTGCCTTCTTTCCTTCCTTCCTTCCTTTCCTTTTTTTTTGGGGGGGGGCGTTCCCCCTTTAATTTTCAGCTGTACAGACGATGTTTTAGTGTAGCACATGACACAGCCATCACCAGGATACATCTAGTTAGTGACTGTCCGTCACCACTTGGTGTCACGGCAAATGACATTTGGTGTCATGACGTGCCCGTGACTCATGTATTTCATAAGTGGAAGGTTGCACCGCTTTGTCTGTCTCCCTCGCCAGGGGCACTCACTCATTCTCTCCTCACCCCCACCCCCCGCCTCCCCCCCCCCCCCCCCCCCTGCCGCCCTGCACCGTTCCCCCTCCCCCGCCCCTCCCTCCTCTGGGCAGCCCCCCACCCCCCGCCCCCGTGTGTTCCTTTGTAGTATCTCTGAGCCTGTTTCTGTTTGGCTCTGTTCTGTTCTCCGTGTATGGTTTGGTAGGTTCTGCATGGAAACGACTGATCTGAGGTATTTCATGTAGCATAACACCCTCTAAAGGTCTCTCCAGGTTCCTGCAGACTGTGAGATTTCATTCCCTTCTGGTGGTTGAGTCCCATTCCTCTGTGTGTGTGTGTGTGTGTGTGTGTCTGCATGCGCGTGAGCACGTGTGCACGTGAATAGATCCAGGCATAGGCACACAGACAGAGTTCTATCATGATGTGTGTACGGATGTCGACCTAGGTATAGGGGTCGATCCCACACATGCACACATCCGTATCTTCTTTGTCCCTTCCCTCCGTGGGCACCCTGTGGAGTTGCTGGGTTGGGTCGAATGGGGGAATCTTTGGGGGAGTGTGCATCGCAGGACTCTTTTCCCTCGGGATGTGGTTTCTCTGTCTGTGAGGCACCAGGGGATGAGATCTGATCTCTCTGAGTCCGCCCACAGTTTTCTCAGCTGCAGAAAAGACACGTTCGATCCATCAGGAGCCACTGTCCTCTGATGGTTCGAACTTGCTGTCGTGATTGCGATTCCCGGCTCCTGGGCCTTTCCCCTCCGAATGAGAAGGATCATTGTCCAGGGAAACGCCCCGGGGTGGGGTGCTTCCGTGAGCCCGCCCCCACCCCCAGCAGCCCCAGCTCAGCCCAGCCCAGCCCAGCCCTGCCGTGGATGTGTGTTCTACCTTGTGCTTCTGCGTGTCTGTCTGTCTGTTCCACCTTTCTTTGGAAGGAAGGGGTCTGTTCGGGCCTCCTGCCCACTTCGCTCATCGGGGATTGTTTCCCTTTTGGAGGTTGAGGTGTCTGATGCCTTGATCGGTGTTGGACAGAAAAGCCCCTTTTGCAATATGCTTGTGCTTTCCCCGTATATACGGGCGTGTGCGCGCACACGACTGACCGACCGACAGACCGACAGACAGACAGACAGACACACACACACACACACGGATGTGTGTTTCCGTCCGGGTATGTACGTGTGTCTGTGAGTATATATATGTACGTATGTACACCTATAGATACGCACACCACACACGCGCGCACGTAGACATCCACGCAGACACATGGGTATAGATGCACATATACACTGATGCACATGTACATGTATGTATACACACGCGCGTTTGCGTATGCGTATACATGTGTGTGCATCTATGCACATCAATCTGTGTATAGGCACTCTAGGTGCACATGGGCACCTGTACCTACATACATGCGTGCACGTCTACGTATATATACACACGTGTGTATGTAGGCACAGATACACGCGTGCGTCTGTGTGGACGTACATACGCTCTCTGTAGGCGTCTGCGTATGCGTCCGTACGTATGTATACGTGTGTACATACACGTGTGCACATACACACGCAGATATGTGTGTCTATGCAAGCATGCACGTACGGGTACGCATAGACGTGCATCCACACCTGTGCGCAGACATCACACGTATACACACTATACGTGCATCTAGATGCGTTGACACGTCCGCATGTATGTGTGTGTGTGTGCCTATGTATCCCGACGTCTCTGCACATGTGAGCATGTGTGTTCACGCTTGTGTCTATCCGTGTACGTATGTGTATAGATGCCTCTGTATGCGTATATACACGCAAGCATACACGCACACTAGAAACGCCTAGGCATACACGTGCGCACACAGACACGTGCGTGTACGTGAGCATGCCCTTCGTACGTGTGTGTTTATACGCATGCGTGCACGTATATATAGACGCGAATACGTGTGCATATGCATATGTACACGTGTATATGCACATGTGTATGCGTTCTCCCTCTCCCTCTCCCTCTCCCTCTCCCTCTCCTCTCTCTCTCTGACTTTTAAGCTGCCAGGACAGTTCCACGAGTTGACTTTCCTGCCTGGTGGTTTTGTTTCATTTCGTTTCTGAGCTACGTGAAAAAGTTATTTATTCATTGAGTTGGCTGTTGTCATGGGACCCGGGGTTTATTTAGTGGATCCCTATGGACTTGGTCCTCCTCACCAGCACGCCCCTCAACATCACCCCCCCACACCCTCCCCCCAACCCCCCACCCCCCGCAGCCCTGCCACCCCAGACCTCCCAGGCCGTCCGCCTTTCCGCTGTTTGTGGCCAGTGGTGTTGAAATCCATGTTCTCCTGACCTCAAGTGCACTTTCCCCACCCACCCGCGCATGCTTGTGTGTGTCGTCTTTGGACTTTGTCACCGTGTCTCTACCCAGGTTGAGTTTTGTTTTCTCTTCTTGGGGGTCCGAGTGTCTCCTTCTTTTCCTTTCTTACTCCTAGGCTTGTGTGTCTGTGTCTGAGTCTGCTTTCGAAAGTCCTGCTTTGTTCTCCCAGCAGCGCTTGCCTGGTTTCGCTTTGCCGGTCCCTCCCTCCCTCCCTCCCTTTCTCCCTCCCTCCCTCCCGCCCCCCTCTTTCGGGGGGCCGGGGGCCGGGGGTTCCTGGGATGTCACTGGTGCCCCCTCTCTCGGCCCACCCCACCCCGAGCCCCCACTGCCCGTGGGCGTCTCCGTGGAATGTCCCCCCACCACCCTGGAATCGCGTGGGGGATCGCGGCTCTTTCGTGGCAGCCTCCAGGGGAGAGATCTCCCGGCTCCTCTCCCTTCCTCTGCGGCCGGGGTCGCGTCACGTCGCGTCGCTCGGCGGCGGAGGCTCCGGGCCGAGCTCGGGCGTTTGGGCGGCCAGCGCTGTGGCGTCCCCGGCGGCCGGCGACAGCGACCCGTCCTCGGGACGTTCGAGCCGGTTGTCGGGAGCCACCTGGCAGCCGCTTGTATATTGTCCCTCCCCCTCCGGAGCTTCGGCGAGCCCTTCAGGAGGGTTGTGACTCAGCCGCCGGGCCCGAGGCAGAGCTCTCAGACACCGGCTATGCTGGCGGCGACAGTCCCGGTGGCGCCGAGGCCTAGGGACGTCCTGCTGTCGCCGGAGATTGGTTCTTTAGGTTTCTGAGGAGGGTGATCGTCGCGGCGCTCCGGGGCCGGGCTCTGGGGTGGCCGGACCGGGTCGACCAGCATCTCCCCGTGCCCCTGTGGCCGCGGAGAAGGACCGGCCGGACCCTCCCTGGGCCGGGCCGCCGCGGTGGGCAGGGAGAGGGTCTTCCCTGCCCGGAGCGCCTGGACTCGGGCTCGGCGGTCCGGACTCCTCCTGGGCCGCCCTCAGGAGCGTTTGCTTCGCCCTCGGCCCCGCTCCGGAGGTGGGGACCGGCCCGGACTGTGGCTTGGAGGTCGCCAGAGGGCGCACCTGGGTCCGGGCCCTCGGGTTCTTTCTGACCGAGGTGTTTTCCGCGTCGCACTCCGGAGGTGGGGACCCGCCCGCCGGAGTCGTGAGGGTTGACGGGGAGAGGCGGGCGCGTGTGCGGCCGCCCCCCACCCGCCCACCCCAACCCGTGGGGTCCGGTCGCCCGAGGCGTCTCCTGGCACACATGCTGTTTCTTTTTCAAAGTCCCGATGGGTCCGGAGACGTGGATGGACCGGACCCTGCTTCCGCGGGTGGCCGGGGAGGGCGCGCTCGACCCTTCAGCGTGCCTTCGTGGGTCTCGGTCGTTGGATGCGACTTTGTCTCACCCCTCCCCACCTCCCTGAATCCCGGTCAGGAGGTGGGGACCGGCTCGGGCCGTCCTGGGTGCCCCATTTAAGACGTCTGGGTCCCCGGCGCGGTCCCTGGTCGGGGCCTGCTCGTCTCGTTGGAGGCGCCTCGCTGACGGTTCTTCCTTCTTGTTTCTTGATGCTCATCGAAGCCAAATCCCCGTTCGGAGACTCCGACGGACCGGTAACCCTACCCGTGTGGGCGAAGCGGGAGAGGGCGCCCCCGGCCAGCTCCCTCTCCCTTGGTGGGTGTCTGCGCCCCCACTTTGGCCATCGCGCGCCCCCTCCCCCTGCTCCCCTTCCCCTGGTCGACCAGATGACTCCACCCGCCCCCCCCCCGCCACGAGAGCTCTGGGCCTGGTGTTTATGGGGTAGCGCTGGGGACAGGTGGCCGGGCCAAGGTTCTGGGGTTCCTCCATGCGGGGCATGGATGGGCCCTGCTGTCGGCTGCTGTCGTTTCGTCGCCCTTAATGGGCCTTTTTTACCACCAGACAAGTGCTGATATGGTTTGCTTTGTTGTCTTCTGCTGAGGAAACTTTGGGTCTCTGGATGTACACGGGGCTCTGGGCCTTTGGGATGCCAACTCTGGTGCCCGGTTCGGCCTTTGCTGCTGGACTCACCCGCCTGGGCCTGTGCGCCGGCTCCCGAGTGGTGTTTGGCTGACCCGACTCGTGGTGCCACCTCTGGTCTCTGGGCGACCCAAGGGCGGTGGGGCGAGGTGAGGCACTGTGGGTCTTCTACCTGTGTGCTCCCCACTGTGGGCACCCGGTGAAGGCTGAGATGCGAACCCCGCCCTGTGGGCTTCGTGCCACGTGTCAGGTGTTCTCAAATCTCTTGGGGTTGTGGGCCGCTCTCGCCCGAGGTGAGGTGGGGGGCGGAGGTTGCCGGTGAGGCTTAAAGCGGGGCTCTGTGACTGTCCTCGCCGTGCCTTCCCCCCGCTCCACCGTGTCTCATCCGATTCATGTGGTGTGGTCGTGCTATCCAGGGCCGGGCCTAAGACGTGCCAGATGAGGGACAGGCGTTCCTGGTGAACGTGTTTGCTCTTCTTGGTCTGTCCGCGGGGCCTCCTCGCCTGACTTTTTCAGCCTGGCCGTCGGGGAGGGGGAGGAAGGTGGGGGTTGGGTTGTGGCCTCTGGCCCTGACCTTTGGTCTCCTGTCCCCCGCCTCGGGTGGCGTCAGTGGGGGCCGTGGGTCTTCTGACAGAGCAGATGCTCTCGCTTGGCCTTCCCGGCATGTGCTGCGCGAGCGGCCTTCCCCGCAGTGGGGAGTGCTGTGCCTCTGCTGCGTTGTGCCCCCCCCGCGGGTGCACGAGCGAGCTTTGTTGGACCCTCGGTGGTGCCCCTGGAGTGCTCCAGGTCGTCGCTTAGGTCCCTGAGGCCGAGTGGTGGTGGTGTTTCCCTTAACCCCGGTGTCCTCCTCGGGTCCCCACCGCGGGGGTGTGTGTGTGTGTCCCCTCAGTGGTTCTCTTTGGGGCGGTCGAGGCGGTAGGGGAGGCGTGGTCGACCAGCCGGCCCGGCGGCACTTGGCCTCCGCAGGGCGGGGGAGACCGGTAGACCAGCTGGCACTGCGGCACTTGGACTCCGGAGGGCGGGCGAGCACGGTCGAGCAGCCGGCATGGCGGCACTTGGCCTCGGGAGGGTGGGCGAGGCCGGTCGACCAGCCGGCCCAGCGGCATTTGGTCTCCGCAGGGCGGGCGAGCCTGGTCGACCAGCTGGCCTGGCGGCGCGCGGCCGGTCGACCAGCCGGCCCGGCGGCACTTGGCCTCCGCAGGGCGAGCGAGCACGGTCGACCAGACGGCACGGCGGCACGTGGACGGTCGACCAGCCGGCCTGGCGGCGCGCGGCCGGTCGACCAGCCGGTCCGGCGGCACTTGGCCTCGGCAGGGCGGGCGCGGCCGGTCGACCAGGAGACACGGGGTCACTTGGACTCCGGAGGGCGGGCAAGCCCGGTCGACCAGCCAGCCCGGCGGCGCGCGGCCGGTCGACCAGCCGGCCGGGCAGCGCGTGGCCGGTCGACCAGCCGACCCGGCGGCACGTCCTCCGGAGGGAGGGCGAAACCGGTCGACCAGCTGGCCCAGGGGCACTTGACCTCAGCAGAGCGTGCGAACCTGGTCGACCAGCCGGCCCGGCGGCACTTGGCCTCCGCAGGGCGAGCGAGCACGGTCGACCAGACGGCACGGCGGCACGTGGACGGTCGACCAGCCGGTCCGGCGGCACTTGGCCTCGGCAGGGCGGGCGCGGCCGGTCGACCAGGCGACACGGGGTCACTTGGACTCCGGAGGGCGGGCGAGCCCGGTAGACCAGCCAGCCCGGCGGCGGGCGGCCGGTCGACCAGCCAGCCCGGCGGCGCGCGGCCGGTCGACCAGCCGGCCCGGCGGCACTTGGCCTCCGCAGGGCGAGCGAGCATGGTCGAACAGACGGCACGGCGGCACTTGGCCTCGGGAGGGCGGGCGAACCTGGTAGACCAGCCGGCCCGGCGGCGAGCGGACGGTCGACCAGCCGGCCCGGCGGCACTTGGCCTCGGGAGGGCGGGCGAGGCCGGTCGACCAGCCGGCCCGGCGGCACTTGGCCTCCGCAGGGCGAGCGAGCACGGTCGACCAGACGGCACGGCGGCACGTGGACGGTCGACCAGCCGGCCCGGCGGCGCGCGGCCGGTCGACCAGCCGGTCCGGCGGCACTTGGCCTCGGCAGGGCGGGCGCGGCCGGTCGACCAGGCGACACGGGGTTCGGATTCGGGTTCGGGCGAGCCCGGTTTAGGGCCAGGTTCGGGTTCGGGTTCGGCCAGGGCTCGGGCAGGGCCCGGGTTCGAGGGCAGGGCCTGGCCCGGGTCCGGGCCCGGCCAGGCCAGGGCCCGGCCGGCCAGGCCGGCCAGGGCCAGGGCCAGGCCGGCCAGGGCCCGGCTAGGCCGGGCCCGGGCCAGGGCCAGGCGAGGGCAGGGCCAGGCCAGGCCAGGCCAGGGCCAGGCCAGGGCCAGGGCCAGGGCCAGGGCCAGGCCAGGGCCAGGGCCAGGCCAGGCCAGGCCAGGGCCGGGGCCAGGCCAGGCCAGGCCAGGGCCAGGGCCAGGCCAGGCCAGGCCAGGGCCAGGGCCAGGGCCAGGGCCAGGGCCAGGCCAGGGTCAGGGCCGGGCCAGGGTCAGGGTCAGGGCCGGGCCAGGCCAGGGCCAGGGCCAGGGCCAGGCCAGGCCAGGGCCAGGGCCAGGGCCGGGCCAGGGCCAGGCCAGGGCCAGGGCCAGGGCCAGGGCTAGGGCCAGGGCCAGGGCCAGGCCAGGGCCAGGGCCAGGGCCAGGGTCAGGCCAGGCCAGGGCCAGGGCCAGGGCCAGGGCCAGGCCAGGGCCAGGCCAGGGCCAGGCCAGGGCCAGGGCCAGGCCAGGCCAGGCCAGGCCAGGCCAGGCCAGGGCCAGGCCAGG
Organism: Bos javanicus; assembly: GCF_032452875.1. Lineage (NCBI taxonomy): Eukaryota > Metazoa > Chordata > Mammalia > Artiodactyla > Bovidae > Bos > Bos javanicus. The sequence continues at coordinate 81,694,389 of NC_083883.1, forward strand.
GCCAGGGCCAGGCCAGGGCCAGGCCAGGCCAGGGCCAGGGCCAGGCCAGGGCCAGGGCCAGGGCCAGGCCAGGCCAGGCCAGGCCAGGGCCAGGCCAGGCCAGGCCAGGCCAGGGCCAGGGCCAGGGCCAGGCCAGGGCCAGGCCAGGCCAGGGCCAGGGCCAGGCCAGGCCAGGGCCAGGCCAGGCCAGGGCCAGGGCCAGGGCCAGGGCCAGGGCCAGGGCCAGGGCCAGGCCAGGCCAGGGCCAGGGCCAGGGCCAGGGCCAGGGCCAGGCCAGGGCCAGGGCCAGGGCCAGGGCCAGGGCCAGGGCCAGGGCCAGGGCCAGGGCCAGGGGCCAGGGCCAGGGCCAGGGCCAGGGCCAGGGCCAGGGCCAGGGCCAGGGCTAGGGCCAGGGCCAGGCCAGGGCCAGGGCCAGGGCCAGGGCCAGGCCAGGGGCCAGGGCCAGGCCAGGGCCAGGGCCAGGGCCAGGGCCAGGGCCAGGGCCAGGGCAGGGCCAGGGCCAGGGCCAGGGCCAGGGCCAGGGCCAGGGCCAGGGCCAGGGCCAGGGCCAGGGCCAGGGCCAGGGCCAGGGCCAGGGCCAGGCCAGGCCAGGCCAGGCCAGGGCCAGGCCAGGCCAGGGCCAGGGCCAGGGCCAGGCCAGGCCAGGCCAGGGCCAGGCCAGGCCAGGCCAGGGCCAGGGCCAGGGCCAGGGCCAGGGCCAGGGCCAGGGCCAGGCCAGGCCAGGGCCAGGGCCAGGGCCAGGGCCAGGCCAGGGCCAGGGCCAGGGCCAGGGCCAGGGCCAGGCCAGGGCCAGGGCCAGGCAGGGGCCAGGCCAGGGCCAGGGCCAGGGCCAGGGCCAGGGCCAGGGCCAGGGCCAGGCCAGGGCCAGGGCCAGGGCCAGGGCCAGGGCCAGGCCAGGCCAGGCCAGGGCCAGGGCCAGGGCCAGGCCAGGGCCAGGGCCAGGCCAGGGCCAGGCCAGGCCAGGCCAGGCCAGGCCAGGCCAGGCCAGGGCCAGGCCAGGCCAGGGCCAGGGCCAGGCCAGGGCCAGGGCCAGGGGCCAGGGCCAGGCCAGGGCCAGGGCCAGGCCAGGCCAGGGCCAGGCCAGGCCAGGCCAGGGCCAGGGCCAGGGCCAGGCCAGGGCCAGGCCAGGCCAGGCCAGGCCAGGCCAGGGCCAGGGCCAGGGCCAGGGCCAGGCCAGGGCCAGGCCAGGGCCAGGGCCAGGGCCAGGCCAGGGCCAGGCCAGGCCAGGGCCAGGGCCAGGGCCAGGGCCAGGCCAGGGCCAGGGCCAGGGCCAGGGCCAGGGCCAGGGCCAGGGCCAGGGCCAGGGCCA